>NC_046299.1:11961666-12611250 GCF_004115265.2 Rhinolophus ferrumequinum | reverse complement strand
TTATGAATTAGTACCAACTAGACAAACAGTTAACCAAGTTTACTATTTGGAAGTGCTGAAAAGGCTGCATGGAAAAGTTGGACGAAAAGACCTGAACTTTTCACCCACAATCCATGGCTCTTGCATCACGACAATGCACCAGCTCACATGGCACTGTATGTGAGGGAGTATTTAGCCAGTAAACAAATAACTGTATTGGAACACCCTTCCTACTCACCTGATCTGGCCCCCAATAACTTCTTTCTTTACCTGAAGATAAAGGAAATATTGAAAGGAAGACATTTTGATGACATTCAGGACATCAAGGATAGTAAGATGACAGCTCTGATGGCCATTCCAGAAAAAGAGTGCCAGAATTGCTTAGAAGGGTGGACTAGGCGCTGGTGTCGGTGCACAGCTTCCCAAGGGGATACTTTGAAGGTGACCATAGTGATATTCAGCAATGAGGTCTGTAGCACTTTTTCTAGGATGAGTTCACGAACTTAATTGTCCCGTCCTCCACTGTGTGCCTGCAGTGCCTCCTGTGGAAGTAGTATACTGCCCTACCCACTACTAATGTCAGCTTAGCTATGTGTCTCACTTTGACCAAACAAATGTGAGTAGAGGTAACACACACCATGTCCAAGATACTTTAAGAACCATTACATGTCTCCACCCCATCTTTCCCTCTGCCTCTGTCCTACATAAGGGCTGCCTGAATCCTGGACTGGGACAACACAAGAAGCAGAGCCGTACAGATGGCCCCCAACTCCAGATGTGCCATAGACAAGAAATAGATATTTGTAGTTATAAGGCACTGAAGTGTTGGGGTTGTTATTACAGCAAAGGTGACTAATACAAAAACTAGTAAAAATTATGACAATTTTCATTGACATAAAAAGATCTCTGCAGTGTTTGTTGAGTGAATTAAAAAGCAAGCAGCAAAACTTAAATGTAGAATATGAAACTCTTTATGAAAAATATATATAGATTAATATACCTCTAAATAGGAATATATATAAAAAAAGTCTGAAAAATAGGCAAAAATTGTTGCTGGTGATTGTCTTACTAAGATGTAGAACTTAGGACAATTTTTACTTGTGTTTTTGTATTTCCCCGTAGTTTTGATTTTCTGGAACAAATAATCAAATAATTAAATTTTTTTTAATTTTGTAAAAAGCAAATAATTAATATTTTTACTTGATCGATGGTTGAAAGAAGGTCAGGAGCCATGTAGAGCATTATAATATAATCTCATTAGGAGAATTTCCCCCTCAAAAAAGTAAATATCTGTCTTCTCAGACAAACTTGACTTTGGAGCCAGAACTGGTCAAGCCACTCCCAAAGAATATCAAAGTGCAGGGATTTGCTTATCACGATTTCAAAAATTATTATAAAGGCATAGTAATTAAGACAATATAGTATTGGCTCAATACAGGTCTATAAACCAATTTTTAGAATTGCGAGTCTAGAAATTGCGAGATATTTAGAAACTTGATTCATGGCAAAGTTGATATTGAGACAAGTAGGAAAAGAATGGGCTTTCCAATAAACACTGTGGGATAATTGTTTGTCCATTAAAAAAAAAGAAATTGGGCCCCTACCTCACATAATAACTCAAAATTAATGCCACATGGCTTAAAAAATTAATATGAAAGATAATATAAAATATTAGAAAACAGTCTACAAAAGATTTTAATGACTTTGAAAGAAGGGAAAAATTTCCTTAATGTAAAGCTCAAACTATGAAAAAAAATTGATTCATTAAACTGCATTGGAGAACTTATGGTCATCAAAAGACTTCATTAAAAAAAATGAAAAGATAAACTACCGAACACGATATATTTTTAAAAACCTGCAACTGGCAAATGATAATATTTAGCAATTTTTGTGTGCTTACTATGTCCTAGATACTATACTCAGTAATATATATACATATATATATATATACACACACACATATATATACACACACACACACTTACACACACACACAAATACATTTCATCTTTACAACTACCTCGTAAGACAAGTAGTACTGTCGTCCTTATTGTATAGATAACACTGAGGCATAGAGACGTTAAGAAACTTAAGTTCACACACTAAGTGGTAGAGCTGGGATTTGAACCCAGGCAGATTGGCTCCAAATTGTATTTTTAACCACTTTAGCCCTGCATTTTACTACCTCTGCTATTTTAAATAAAGGATGATAATCCAAAATTATGTAAAGAACAACTGCAAAAAAATAACAAAGAGACTAACAATGCAATGAAAAAAAGAACAAAAGATTTAACAGCCACTTCACAAAAGAGGAAATATTAATAGTCAGTAAACACATGAATAGTGCACAATTTCACTAGCAATTAGTGAAATGCAAATTGGAGCTACAGAGAGCTACAAATGTACATCCACAGATTGACAAGGATTAGGAAGTTTGCTAGTATAAAATAATGGAGAGGATATGGAGTCCTCTACACTGATGGAGGGACTGTAAGTTGATAAATATATTGAAGTCATCCTATTAAGGGTTAATTAATTGATATTTTGATCCTACTGTCTAAAGTTTTTGTGAAATAAAATCCACTGTTTAGGCCACATTTTTCTTTAACACAACAGTTCTTACATGAACACATGAAATAGCCCCATTAAAAATAGAAGCAAATATGTTTCAATTTATAAAATACGCATATGGAGTTTATTAAATGTCTTGTAAAATATAAAAGTCTTTAAAAATTAATGGAAAAAATTGAGCCTCATTCAAGTCTATTTTAATTTGAAAAAATGGTACATATATCAAGTGAAAAAATTATTTAACTTGTTTTTCAAAAGGATTTTTATACCAGTTTGAAGGGGTTGGAAAACCAAAATGATAACTGTTAATTGATTGCAGGGTTTCAGTCTGTGGTTTTTCATCATTTAATCTGGTGCCCTTTGCCTCATTTCTCACTGTTCCTTGTATGATATTTATCTTAAAATATTAAATCAGCAAGGGAAGTGTTAGAAGATTACAGCTCAGTTCATCTCAAACCACTGTATATCTTTACACTGACCTGCAAAACAGTTTTAGTGATGTTATTATAAAAAGGCCAGAGGAAAAGAATTAAAAAAAAAAAAAAGCCTCGCTGTTTTAGAAAGTTTCCTAAGATCAGTGCTAAAATGCATGCTTTGAACTATCATTTTTAAAGAGATGCAAGTGTTAGAGAAAAGGCCCCTCAACCCAGTCCTGCAAAATTAAGTCCTGGACACGGGTCCTGTCCAGTTTGTTTGAGGTATTGATTTGTGAAAAATCCCAAAGCTATCAGCAATTTATAGGGCCCAAAGCGTAATAATAGGGTAAATTATGTTTCCTTTTCCACATCTGCACGCTGAGATTGTTTTGGAGATCTTTCAACTTAACTCATTATAATCAAGTTGTACCAGCCTTTGTTTTAATAAGATTCTAATCTCGAGGTCTATCCTTCGCATCAATGCCTTTACACTGTTAATTGCTTTCTTGTCCTCCATTAAATTGCGGTTGCAATTCCTTCATCTTAACAGGCGCTTTGTGCTTTGTATTCTGCCCCATGCTCTGCAGACACACTTAGTAACATCATCTTCCTAAAGAACAAAATTACTTATTATCCTTCTCATCTTGATGTACTTTTTTATGTATTGGGTTCCTAGCTACTGTCCAACCAGGAAGTTACATATTACCGTCTTTTAAAAAAAAAAATCTTTCTTTTTTTTTTTTTAAAGCAGTATAGTATGGATGACCAAAATTTATTCCTGGATAGAACTCACATAGTGCACTCATTTATTGTTTTTATTGAACCAATTAAAAAGACAAAGGGGTCTGTTCTCCCCTTGATACACAAGAGGGACTTCAATTAGCATTAATGGAAGGGGAACACTTGCATGGAGATGAGTGGAGAGACATCATCATCATCTTAGAAAGTGAAGAAAAAGTGGAATCTGGAACGAACGACTCCATGTTGTACACTAGAGAAGCCGCACAAAAAGCAGACGGCTCAGTTCACCAGTGTGTCCTTCCCTCTACACTTTCTGCTTGTTTGTATATTAAGGAAACTCAGTGAATAATTTTCAGGCAGTTTCTTCTTCCTTCACAAATCAATCAGATGTGAATTTGTTATTTTAACACAAATGACACAACTTACAGAAGGAGTTCAGCAATGCAAAGCAGACAGGGAACTTGACAGGTTTTTGCTGAAGTGGAGTCCTGTGAGACCTGTTTTGGGAAGCAGAGGTGAAAGTAGAAATTGGTTACCTGAGGAACTGTGTACACAGAAGCTTAATTTTCAGGGGAGACAGCATGTCCATGTCAAGTTTATCTTTCGACACATCTTGCCTGAAATCTATCAAAACCTGGAAACTGCTTCTGACTCTCTAGCGTAGGGTCTGAATCTGCGATCCTCTTGCGCCTCCTGTGTACCTTGTGAAGGTTTAAAATTTTAGACTGACATAATCTGACACAAACTGGGGGAGTTTCTCTTGTCTCATTTCATTTTTTTTGGTTAATTGCTTAGGAGTTAAATTATGTAAAGTGACTAGCTCTCCATGCTCTCCTCTTTTCTTTAAAAATATTGACACGTTGATTTTGCAGTTGGTGAGTGCTGAATTCAATCAGATTTTAACCTTTGAAGACGTGCTTCACAGCCTTCTGAGTAACAGCCCGTTCCTTGGTCTTTTCAATCTGCCCTCCGTTTCCTTAGCCTGGACTTTCCTTTACTCCAAAAACCAGGCTCAGTAGTGTATCGTTTTCGCCTCCAATCTCTCCCTTCCCATACAGTTTAGCACTATCTCTGGCATGTTGTTACTAGTCATACTGACCTAGAAAATGTGTCCAAGATGGTCCTACTTTAGTTGCTTCCTTTCTTAACTATGACAAGGTCCCTGCTCCTTACCTGCAACTTCCTTTGGAGCCAAAAGAGATTCACCCCCTTTAGCCAGAAATCCTTTTGTAGCTTAAAATGTGACTGTATTCTCTTCTCTATTTATCACTTTTAATATCCTCTCTTTTGTCTTGGGATCCAATTCAACCTTGATGTGCTCTGGTCAGAATCCCCTAAAGAATCCTCTTTATTTTCTTCTTACAGCAAAACCATGTTTGTTTGTTTGTTTGTTTCTTCTTCCATACTTAGTATTGTGAAGTAGTTTGCATAATGTATCCAAAGGAACGTGGTGTTGGGGGAAGTGGACATGGCAATAAAGAGATCCCATAAGTGTTGTTTTAGCTCGACACTTTTAAAATGCTTTTATTCCCCCTGAACTTTCCTCAGTGTGTTAGTTCAGGTCCTCTGAGAGGCTGATACCTACATGAGATTAGATGTGCAAGAGCTTTATTGTGGGAAATGCTTATGAAGGATACACGGAGGAAGCATTAATAAGTAAGGAGAGCCTCAGACCAGGATGGATGTCTGACACCTGTGAAAGGAGAGGAGGAAAGAAGAAGGATGGGGTAGACATGGTGCAATTCTAAGAAAGCTTTGGACTGACCTATGGGAAAGGCCTCAAGCTAGTGGCCTGCTAAGGAAGTTCCATATCAGGCAGGAATGGGGCTGCACCATGCTCAGCATTTGTGGGGAGCAAGCGGGAGAATCCTGGCATCAGTGAACATGGTGCTGGGCCCACAGGGGTGGCAAGGCAGCTGGGGCTGTCAGGCAACGGTGTAGATGTGACTGGCACATTCTTGGGCCACCCCACCCAGCTGTTTGTTTTCCCACTTGCAGTGTGACTATTGCTCTCAGGGGAAGAGATCAGTAACTATCATGGTGGTTCTGGTCCTGCTGGTCAGTTCTGGTGCTGCTGGTTGTTCTCCAGCAACTGCTCCGTTGGGAATCATGACATCACTGCTGGGCAGTTTAGATTCCCCGCCCCCAAAAGCTCTGAAATTGATGAAAACCATATATCAATTAAATGAGCTCCGAGGCTATGCTGTAGCCAAGGCTAAAAATCCATCTCCTGTTCTCCGTTCCAAATTATATGCAACCATGTTTCCGAGAGTGCACATAACAGATTGTAGAGATCAAATACTTTGATCTTAATACCATTAAGATACTTTGAAAATAGACTGCCAATATGAAGATGCCCTAAGTTTGAATATAAACCCCCTCCCATTTTCAAATTCCTGAAGAGAAATTTAAGTCCAAGTATTTAATGACTTTACAAATTAAAGTCCAAAGAAAATAAAGTCTACCATCAGGGTCTCTTGCCCTGGTGAATTCATTTTTTTTTTTTTTTAAGTCCCAAGTTCATGCTCTCCAATTACTCATATTGCTCAGTGCCAACTAGTGGCATTCTTGTGTGTAGGGGGAGTTAGCATTTCTTTAGCAGCTTCATCCTGGACTGTCCATCACTGGATGATGTAGTTCTCCTGTGCTTCATAAATTACAGGCTAATTTTGAATGAGTCCGAAAAGTTCCTAGGAGACTCAAGATGATTATTACACCCAGGCCTCCCACTTATCCAACTAGAGAAGGAACTAGTCTCCAGTCCCTAAAGCGATTATCCCAGTACTCGGGGTTACCAAAGCCACACCAGAGATTCAGTGGTGAGTGAGTGAAGAAAAGTAGAGAAATCTTGGTTCTAGTTTTCCAAAGATGCCAGTCAGCCCATACCTAATGCCTGGAACCCAGGACCTGTGAATGTAAATTCAACTGGGGAAAATCTCTCCATGAGAGGTTGACTAGACCACATACATTTATGTCTGTGGGGAAAAACACTTACTGGGTGTAAGTGTTCCACCCAGGAAATGTTGACCCCGTATTTCCCCCTTCAAAGCACTTACCTTGAGACCAAAAACTATGTACGTATGTCTTGTGCACTGTGAAAACCCTGGCATCCCATGCCCAACATATAGAAGGGGCATGATAAATAATTGTTGTCATAGAATAGAATTTAATAGAATTTAATTTCTACTCATCATTCAAGCTTCTCTGTCACCTTAGTTGAAGAATAACCTGCTTTACAAGGTGACCTGTTAAAAAATCTGTTACAATTTACAACTGGGTGGCGCAGGGTTTTCTAAATACTATAAACAAAAAGAAAAACAAATAAATCAGGCTCTGAGACCATTATGTCTGTGACTAATATCCATAACCTCTGACTTCAAACGTGTGTGGTCTTCACTACAGCCTCATTATTTTCATTGATTGACAAATAAATGTTTATTGTTTTAACTGTAACTTTAAAAAGTTGTAAACATAACTCTTTATGCTAAGAAAATAATGCATTTAACAGTATATGATTGTCTTTTAAAGTTAGGTTTCTGCTAGCAAAGTTTGGAAAGCACTGGTTCAGCAATAGTAAGATTAGCTTTGAGTCTGAAGGTTTTATCTGGATTCATATTCTTCTCTGCCTTAACACACTGGAGACTCAGGTAACTCTTTTGTAAAATGGGAGTGATTATCCATATCAAAGTCTGTTGCAGACGTGAGAGAGTTAACTAGGAAAATCTAAAAAGCCTCTGGGCTTTCTGTACTGTTTCCCCCCACTCTTACTTAACAAATGCCACACCCCAAGGACAGGATGGCAAACAAAGTAGGCTCTGAATGAATGTTTTGGTTCATCTTATTTTCAATATTTTGAAATACTTTAATGATTCTAAACAATTTCAACTATACAATGGGTAAAACAGTTTTCATTCTTAAAATTAATTATTTTCCTATAGGTTGTTTTTACTACACATTTTATTGAAATGTAATTCACATACCATAAAACGCACAGATTTTCAACTGTTTGATGCAGTTTGAAAAATGCGTTCACTCATGTCTCTCCCACCCCAATCAATATACAGAACATTTGCATCACCCCCAAAATTTCCTTTGTGTCCCTTTCGCATCCCTCCACCCCAAGGCAACCACTGTTCTGATTGCTGTCACCACAGAGCCTCACATAAAGGGAATCGTGCAGTGTGGACTCCCTTGTCTGGTTTATTTCTCTTAACATAATGTTTTTGAGACTCCGTCATGTTGTATGTATTAGTACTTTGTTTCTTTCTATTCCTGCACATTTTATTTTACTTTGTTTATGCCTGTGTTTCGGCATATGCCTCCCACTAGAATTTCAGTGTCTTGAGGACAAGAGGCTGCATCCTAGTCTTCATGTTCATTACGGGGGACGTACACCTGAGCTCAGTAAGATCTGAGTACATATTTGCTTAAAAAAATGCAGGAAGATTCATAATAAAAATCTTATTATGTACCAGTCTCTGTTGCTTTGTCACTATTAACCCACTTTGTCAATATTAGGCCTCTGCGGTAGCTGCTATCATGACTCCCATGTCACAGATGGAAGGCATAGAGAGCGTAAGTGACCTAGTCACAGTCATAGCAAAGAAAGCAGTGGAGTCAGAATGGAAACCCAGTGTTGTCAGGCTTCAAAGTCCATTCTCTCGATCCTTGTACTACCCTAGCTCCCACTAATGAAAGTGATGGTCGAATCACCAAAAAGGGAGTTGCAGTAGTAAGCTGACTGAATGAGGAATAATTCAGTGCTAGAGTTTGTATTATGGTTTCCATAGTAACCTTAACTCTTCCCTCTTGGTACGTGGACATTATAAAAGAAGCATTCACAGAGTTGAGAGCTCAGTTTGTTGTAGGTGTGATGGTGATACACAGGACCATTTTACCCATCAGGACTGTGAGAGCAGTGCCTTGGGCCTATGGAAATGTTTAAGCACTGAAACAAAATGTTTCAAGTAAGAAGACGACAACATGGAAATTAAGAAATAGCTACCAAATGTAATATAAGGCCAAATTCATTCATTCTTAAACGTAGTATTCATCTACATTTTAGTGTACTTGCAGATAATCCATAGGTTTAATTTGCCTATTCGTTAGCATTTCTAAGTAAGCAGGATAATCACAACAAATCAAGTAATACATGATACTTATAGTAAATGTGTTTAAAATGATTTTTATCTTAAAACTTTTCAATTGTTTAATAATAAAAATTATATTTCCTGTGAGTGCATTTTACTGTGTTTCATATGACATAATAGAGGGTCTATGAACGTCTTAAAGTGGCCTTGTTAGATTCACTTCATTTCAACCTTGGCACACTACCCAGCAAGCTGCCTGCTTCTCTGTACCCAAGTACCCATGTAGAAGGAGGTAAAGAAGAAGAAAGCATACACTGTCTTATTTATGAGTTTTGTAAGTAACCAATTTTTTAAAATTAATAGTGTTTTTCTGTACTATACAGTACTTGAATTATTCCCGTTTCTCCATGGTCTGACTCTATAACTCTGAGAAATATTTCCTATAAGAAGCAGCAGACAACAGCATGATAACAAGAGGGAAAAGAGCTTGAGGTGGGATGGGCATGACTGATGGACTCTCTCCCCACCTGGCTCATAAACTCCTGGAGGACGATGACACGTCTGTAGCCCAGAAAACTCAGGTTCTTTGACTACAGTTACCCCGAGCTCTTAGCCATTTGCATTATTCTGACTATCCCATGACTCCCTCTCAGCACCTAGGACAGTTCTGAGCACATAGGAAGCTCTTTCCTGTCCTAAAGCTGCTTTAACAAATGACCACAAACTAGGTGGCTTACAACACAAACTTACCACCTTACAATTCTGGAGGTCAGAATCTAAGGTGGGTCTGAAGAGCTGCATTCCTTCGGGAGTTCTAGGGGAAGACTCTGTTACCTTTTCTAGCTACTAGAAGTTTCCAGCTTTTCTCCATTCGTGGCCCCTGCCTCCATCTTCAAAGCCGGCAATGTCTGGTGGACTCTTTCTCACATCTTGTTACTCTGACCAACTCTTCTGCCTCCCTCTTCCACTTGTAAGGATCCCTGTGATTACATTGGGCTCATCCAGCTGATCCAGGATTCTCTCCCCATTGCAAAGTCCTTCCTTTAATCACATCTGTAAAGTTCTTGCTGCCAATGTAAAAAGTTTCCAGGGATTAGGACATGGGCATGGGGGGTGGGAGGAATGTTGTTCTGTACCACTGAAGCCCTTGGCAAACTCTAGATGAACTGATTCCTCAGGGCCAAGTCCACTGCTTCGATTCTCAGGGGCACATCCGGTTCCTCTTACTGTTTACTTGCTATGGATTCCCTAACGTGCCTTGCGTTCTGCTCTAAGTTGCTGCTGCTTCCGGTCCTACAAATTACTTTTCCCTTAACCCTAACAATAAGGAAGTCGTATGATCCACTCTCTTCCTTTTATTCTCTTGGTCATAATCCCCTTCGGATAGACCCTTGGTGGGCGCAGGGAGCAGTGTTCACAGATGAATGTGTCAGATGTCTGCATATCCATGCTGATAGGTTTCTTTCCCATCTTTATCTCTGGACTTTCACTACTGTATTTTTTTTCTGGAAAATGTTTTTTTGCTGTTGTTGTTTATTTTTAGAAAATTGCCACATGCAAAGAATCTTTTCAGGACTGTGTGTGAATTGATAATGTGCACGGGGATCTTGAACTTGCTCTTTCCCTCTCCCTGCACTGGCACCCCCTCCTCAGCTCCCTCATTCCATCATTTAAAGGTGTCCAGGGGCAGGGGAGGATAACTGCCAGAGTCAGGTCTGCCATTAGCTGGGACATCCTCAGCAAATTCCTTACTCTTTTGGTGCCTCAGTTTCCTTATATATGAAATGTGAATAGCAGTAGCTTTTCCACTTCATACTGTACTCAGGAACCCTTGTTTCATTTTTGTCGTTTATTAAAACATGTTTGATTTCTAAAAGAGCTATCAATCAAGGCCGCCTAAGACAAAGGCCTGCAGCATAAAGAGCCAAACTCCTCAGCGTAGAAGGCTCTTCAAAGTCTGATCCCACCCTAACTTTGCAGCTTCGGCCGACCCTGCTTCCACAGCACACAGCCGTCTGACCAAGCAATCTGCCTGCCAGGCCCCAAGCCCGCCAAAGACAGGAGTTTTCTTCAAGTTCTCTCTCAATGTGGTGTTTTGCTGTTTTGTTTTGTTTTGTTTTCACTTTGATAAATAGGAAAAAGGGGGAGCAAGTGTCAACCGTTATTATAGGGATTTTCTAAAATATTGCAATGATTATACTGGAAAAAGGGAAGAAATATAGCGGATGTGTTTAAATTCAGGTAAAACGCATGTTTCAGTTTAGAACATACAGCTAATCAGAGGTAACTGTGGAGTGGTCAGTGGTTCTTGGCCAGAGGGATGTTTTCAGCTTTACTAAACCATATCTGCCCTAGATAAAGTGGATGGGAGAGGCAGGAATAACTGGGTTCCTACCTCACTTGATGGGCATTACGAGCAAGTGAATAAATGGAAAGTCAGCATCTGCTTGGGATGTTGCAGCCTGATCTGGGGAGGGGTGAGGATGAAGAGTGTCAGCTCTGGGCAGGGCTTGGTATTCCTGAAGGGCATCTCATCTTATTCACCTGATGCCTCAGGACCAATTACCTGCTCAAAAGCAAAAGCAACCCAAGACAACTCCAGAAGGACCACTGACATCAAATCACGTCTTCCCAAACCACTTTCCGATGGAGGAGGAATACCTAAACCACGTGACTATTCTGCCAAGGGATCAGGCCTGTGAGAATAGAGGAAAGAGGTTGTTGTTACTACATTCTCAGCTTCAATCGGTGTCCTTATACCCTTTACACAGACCTCTTTTACTTTTTAAGAGCTGTGTTAAGGGTCCTCAAATAGATTGTTCTGGGTGGATGAGCTTCTGACAGGTTGTTTTCCCCAACACCCATCTTCGCCTCTCAGAGAAGCCATTCAGGACCCACGTGATGCCCTTTCACACCTCAAGACCTTTGTACGTGCTGTTCCAGGAACTGCCACCCTTTTGCCCGCCCCGCTTGCACACCAGGCAATTCCTGCCCGTTGTCAGTACTCAGCATCCTATCTGTGAGGCTCTTCCTAATGACCAGCATAGCCTAGCACACACGGCAAGGAAAGGTCAGTAATTAATATTGTATGCTAACCCCTTTAATGTATTATATAGGATGTATGTGTGTATAACAGAATTTTCCTGCAGACTTTCCATCAAAACATTTTGTTCAGCAGGCTATGCTGGCCAGTATAGAAATCCAGTTAAATGACTACAGTGCTTGCTTTTTAGGGACATTTAAATGTGTATCATGGGGCAGAGGAATAAAAAAGGGATGGGAGAATGAAAATAAATCAGAGTAATCACGTGAGAAAAATTATAGCTTCTTACCCTGTTTGCCAATGAATTTTTCCTTTAGGATACTAAATATCTACAGCAGAACTTCCATGAAAATGCAGGACGTGTGACCTTTTGCTTTATAGGTCACAAGTTGTATTCATATTCATTATCTCACTGGATCTTGGCACCAACCTTGTGCAATACCCATTTTATAGATGGTGAAACTGAGGCCCAACAAGGGCAACTGACTTGTCTAAAGTAACAGAGCCAGTGGGTGACAATGAGGAGAGGGGGCTGTGGTCGTCTGTCTACCTATTCTCCAACAACTCTTCAGCAGACAGCTATGGTTTCTCCCCTTGGAGTGCTGCTGCCTTGCTTTCCCATGCACCATCCTGCGTTTCTCCCCCTTCCTCCTTATTTGAGCTGCCTATTATTTCAGTAACTTGTTCCAGGCTCAGTTGGAAAGATTGAAACTTGAAAAGTCATAATTTGTGATTCATTTCCTATGTCTGCATACCTTAATAGAGCTCCGTATGGTATGCTTCTCTTACGTACTGTTTTTCTTTTCTTTTTTTTTTTTTTACCACCGCACTATGTGCTAACATAAGACTATTAAATGATTTAATCTCATGCTTCTGACTTAAGCAGCTTCCCATCCGTTGGGGTGTCAGGAAGAGCTTGGTTGGAAGAACTACAGGAGACAGTGGCACCTCATTCTCAGAGGCCGTCACTGATAATGGAGACATCAATCAAATGGCAGCTGAAGCAAGGGGGAGAAACTAGGGAAATATTGCCAACATATATGATAAAACATCATTTTATATTAGGGGAAGCTCACACAAATAAGGAAAACCTAACAGCAATACAAAAAGGGACAAAATATGCAAAGAAGTAATTGACAAATAGATTAATGACTAATAAAAAATACATTAAAAAACCTGTAGTCTAACTAGTAGTCAATGAAATAGATATTAAAACTATAAACATCACCTGTCAAATTAGTAAAAATTAAATATACATAATATGTATATATGTTGAAACAAGGCATAATTTAAATACTGCTGTAGAGGTATAGTATAAGTCTCTGTAAATACATGGGGATTATGTATGAAGAGCTTCAAAATAGTTAATATTCTTGCACTTAGTTATTTCACTTTTAGGAATCTACTTGAAGGAAAGAGTCAGAAATTTCATCAAATAATCAGAAGCAGAGAGATGGTCAGCCCCACTTCATTTATAGTAGTGGGAAATTGGAAATTAGATGAATAACAATAATAAAAATGGACATAAATTATATAGTTATGGGTTATATCATAATACTGCAAAGAATACCTAATGACATGGACAAACGTCAAGTTGTCACATGTCAAAATTCATCCACCTAAAATCTCGGAAGAAGGTAATTGCTCTTCGGGTGGTGGAAACAGTGAAGAAGGGAACTTCTCTATGCTTGGGAGGATATATGAGGCAGGGAGGGAACTCTGGGCTGAGGACCACATGCCCTGACTGTTCCACTTACTAATCACGTGGCCTTGGCAAAGCCACTGGACTGCCCAGAGCTCCCAATTCCTCCCAGTACCCTCTGCTGCTACCTCGGCAGGGGAGTCCTGAGATACGATGTATATGAACGCCGCCTTGTGCTGAGGAAGCTGGCTGCTGTTAGCACAGAGTCCAGGCGTGAGAGAGAGAAAATTAGTAGTGAGATGGGTAAGAAACTGTGCAAGTACTTTAGAAACTCAATTGCAATATATATGTACATATATATATATGTATTTATATATATATATATATATATATATATATATATATATATATATATATATACACACACACACACAGGTAACCCTCATATAACACTGCACTCCTATAACACGGTTTGAAAATTGGGGAAAACCCTCGTACAACACGGCATCCTAGAACACGGTTTCACTCTAACACGGTTTGAGAATTAGGGAAATCCCCGAACAACACGGAGCATAATAAGAGCTTTTAAGAGCAATATATATCTCATTTGAAATTTTTCATTCGAGCATGGATGTCGTATCAGATTTGATGGCAGAATTTTGAAATTTATTAGAATTTTAAATCCATTTTGTTCGTGGAGTATTACATTCAGAGGATGAAGATATCTTGTCAAAAAGAAAACGCCCTCGGTTAATGGTGCTTAGTAGGGATGACGAAGAAAATATTATTTAATACATATTAATATGTTACACTTTTGGTGAAAATTGCTTTAATAAAGATATTCCTCTCAATTATAAAAATATAGTAGTGTGTTTTTTTAATTTTTGGAAACTAACCCCCTTTTTTGTGTTAGTTCTTTGTTTCATATTAACACAGACTCGCATAACACAGCATTTTTGGAACCTAACAACCGTGTTATATGGGGGTTACCTGTATATAATATTTTAACCGATTCCTAACTTTCATTCCTTTCCACCTATGAAACATTCAACTCCACAGCTGTCATCAGTATCTTCAACATAATCCCAACTGTCTAATTAAGCAGTGCCCTCCACAAACTGTCTCGGGTCCTTGAATGGCTCCCATCTACACCAGCTCCTAAAGAGCCAGCTGTACCTAGACGCTGCAGGGTAGTGCTGTGGGTCGGCTTACCTGATTCAAATTCCAGTTTTGTCCCTTACCAGTAGCAAAACCTTAGCCAAGGAGCTTACCTGCTATAAAGCCACAGATCCCTCAACTGTCAAAGGGGGACAGCAACCTCTCCCTCATTGGGCTGTGGAAGGATTAAATGAAATAATCCAGTTAAACAGTTTAGCTAGTGCAACACCTGAAACAGATCAACAATAAATGGTATGTTTTATTATTTTTTATTATTATTTTTACTGCTATTATTTATTAGTAGTACTAGTTGATATTATTTTATTATTACTACTACTAATAATTTTATTATTAAACTTGAGAAGGCTTTCAGCTCCCAGTTGCAGGCAGTGCCTGTATCCTCCCCAGCACTCTCAACATGGTCTTCTTAAGGAGGGTAGAAACAGCCTCCAGAGCCCAGGACAATGTTAGCCAGAGCAGAAGGCATAGATGACGTTACAGAGCATGGTGGAACATCTTTACAGATGTCCAGACTGAGTATAGATAGATACCCCTAAACTGTGAATCCCTAGCTGATGTAGGTTTTGAGTGTAAGTGCAAATTGAGAAGGTGGTTAGCATTTGAAAATACTTCCTGGAAAGATTGGGAGGGACAATCTTTGTCAGGAACAATAGAAAACACTGGGAAAGGATATGGGTTGAGAGACAAATCTGGGATGGCTCTTAAAACATGCAGAAGTGAGGAAATTTTGAGGTCATGTAACCAAAGAGCACGGATTTGTGGGGAGCGGGGGTGTGGGGGGGTCAGAAATAGGCCACAGATGAGTCAAAGCAGATGGAGAAATGTTTGTGTTACATGTGTACCCAGCGAGACTGGTTGTGCTGTCAGCAAGCCAGCAAGAGAGGGGCATGGCCTTCGATTTCTGTGTCATGGATTTCTGCCAGACAGGCAGTTCCGGGCCTTTTCCTTCTTGTCACTTTGTGTCCCTTCAGCTTACCTGTACACCTACTTGGTACTTCTCTACGCTGTTGGCCTTGTAATCATCTCTCTTTCTTACTGTTGACTGGTGGAGACCCTTTCCATTTTATAAATGTGTTTTCTTTCCTTATTTTTCAAATATTAAGCAGTGAGATAAAGGGAGATAAGTATGGGCTTTGGAGTCAGAAGAGGATTCAAACCTCAGCTCTGCTCATTGTGTGTCTCTGGGAACGCTATTTAATATCTCTAAGCCTCCATTTCTATATTTGTTTTATACACACACACACACACACACACACACACACACACACACACACACAATGTCCCACTTCACTGCTGTGAGAATTCATTGAAAAATATATTTGTAGAGAAACTAGAATTAGGAGGCCGTTACTAAATACTTTATTTCCCTTCAGCGGAGAAATGTTTAAATGCAAATAGTGAGTTTTATACATTTGCAGTGTTTAAGGGCAAACAGTTTTCTTGTGGCTTTATGAATATCTAATCAAATATACTTGTAAGTGTTTTGATGATTAAAAACATTTTGCAATTACAGCCAGGTCAAGAGCTGAGGATATAATGATAAATAAGACAAAGTTGGAGCGTGCCAGCTAGGTGGAGTTTTCATTCTATTGGGAAAGACAAGAGGTAATTAACATGTATATAAATGATGCATGGACGCATTTTTATAGAAAAATAAGATAGTCATATGTGCTTAGTTTGCATCACTTTTAAATGGAGATTTTGCCTATTGATGATTGATGATCTTAGCTGGTGATAAGGGCATGTGAATGAAATCCCAGACTCCACAGTATCAGGTCCTGAAGAGATTAGAATGAGGTAGATTTTGAGTTGAGAAGGATCACGTGTTGATGTCTAACAAAATACATTCCACAAATTGTGACACCTCTGAAAACTAAGTCAGCTGGCTTTCCTAGGCCAGCAAATTGCTAGTGACTCTAGAGAATTGTGTGAGGCCACAATTTAATTGCACAAGCTCTAAAAGATCTGCAGCCCTTTATCCCACTAATTTAACCTGCAAGTTTGTTCTCCTGTCCTTTTGAATATGCATTTCTCATTGATTTGAATGGGCGTTACAGACACAGAGAAAGGGAAGAATTGAGCCAATTATCTGTTCAAAGCAGAGCATCATTTAAAGTACACTTTTAAAGTGTTTGCAAGAGCATTAGTGAGTCAGCTCCTTCTCACTCTTTTGTCCAGAAGGCTTTCAGTATGAGTGGACCATTTTAAAGGGCAGTCTCCTTCTCTAAAATCTCAGTGTCACGCTCATGCACCAGTAGTTTCATTGTGACTGCTGGGAGGTAATGAGCTCACATTTTAGTCACAATTTTACTGCCGAATTGTTTCAGATTTCAGCTATAGCCTAATCATAATTACCAAAGCCAAATAACATTATAAATTCCTAGAATAGCTACCGGGTTCTGACCAGTGTTCCACACAGCAAGTTAAGTCGACAAAGCCACGGCCCTCAGAGATCTTTTGCTTGAAATAGTCTCTGTCCATCGGTCTTGCACTAACCTAGTGCAAAGAAGGAAAATGGTTGCAAACATAACATTTAAAGCAACTGAACTTGCACAGACGGTGAACACAGCATCGTGATTCCAGCTGTCCTTCGCCTTACATACTATGTGTTCTAGCATTTGGCTACATGGTAAATCTCTGTAAGGCAAAGCTATTTGCCTACTGATTTCCATTCTATAATTCCAGGTGCGTTAGAATTCAGGAAAGTCTTATTTGAAACCTTCTGTGGGGGAGAGATCCAGACGGTGTACACTGCTAGATATCCCAGCTCCCGAACTTCTCTGTGTCTTTGAGGGACTGCTCGGTGCTGGACAAGTTGCAGCCCTGGGAGCTCAGGATATTCTTTTTGCTGGGAGTGCTTTCTCTGACTCAGAGAAAGTTATTTCTGTCACACTTTGAGATAACCCTGACTTCGTGCTCCAACGCCCCTCCTTTTCCTTTTGTCTGGGTATTTATAACACTTTGTAGGACCAGGCCCAGTATTGGTCTCCTCTCCATCCGTAATTGTCTCTAGGTGTGGCACACAGGTTGAGTCCAAAGTTTTCACTTTTGCAATAGAAATGAAGAGGGCAGCCATTTACAGCCAGGCGGATGATGCAGTCCACCCCATACATGGCAACCCTACAAACGCTGTCTTCTTGGTAAAGGCACGTGTAGGATTTCTTGGAGGAGTTTTGAGATGAGTTCCAGTTCTGCTGTCAAGCTTAATAGCTAAATTGGAGACCTTGGTCCATCTCGGGGATTCTAAGTTACTTCCTCTGTAAGATGGGGGTATAACATCCACCTTCTAGAGTGACTGTTTAGACTAGATAAGATAAAGAATGCAGAAAGCCTGCACAGTATGTAGTGGTTTTCTGTTTGCTTTGTTTTGTTTTCAATGAGAAGGGTTATTTAAATGTATTATAGGCCTTTTGTGGAGTAAAAAGTCCATATCTGATTAATATTTTAAAGAAAAAAGCTCTTATTTATCTTTTCTCAAATGCCATTTCATGGGGAACAAAGACGCTGTGAAAAGCTCACCAACTAGTTAGGATAACCAAACTTTGTTCATAATAATGCTTGAATGAAAATTTTCTCCAGAGCTTCATTATTAATAGTTCAGGTCAGCTCGGTGCTTCCGCAACTGGTATGCTCCATGTAAACAAGGAACAACCGAGTGAGTGTAGGCAACAAAGATCACTGCTATTATAATTATTACAAACAAGTATTCTTTAGTTGATTGACTTTTCTTACATAAAATCCTATTTCTAATAATTGTTAATAGTAAATAACAGGTCCCAGAGATAAAGAATGCTATCATTTTAAAATCTTTTTTTTTTATTTTAAACACAAAAAGAAAATGTTTTTTGCCTTGCTATAAAATAAAGAATCTGAGATTTGAGTGATATGTGTTCTAGCTTACACGTATCTCTTTTCTAGTGACTTCTCCTTGCCTTCTAAGTAGTGTTAGCTACAAGTAGTGTTAAGTAGTGTAGTCAACAAGTAGTGTTAGCTACATTCCTTGTGGAATACAGGGTTAAGAAATTCTCAGGAAAAATTTAAATCATTTTAAGGTCATTATCTCATTAAATTTTAGGAAATAATTAGATTTTTAAAAATTAACCAATGAGTGATTTCTACAGAAATATAGTGGGGTTAGGGAGATTTAAGGATCCTCATCAATTTTAGCTGATAAAACAAAAATAAACAATAAAACCACTAGAAGTTGAATTATGTAATGCAGGCTTCAGGTGCTAAAGAAGTTCAGAAAGTGGGTGGCCGATTAGCTCAGCTGGTCAGAGCACGTTGCTACTCACACCAAGGTTGCCGGTTCTATCCCCGATGGGCCACTTTGAGCTGTGCCCTCTTTAAAAAAAAAAAGGAAGTTCAAAAGGAAAGAAATTTCAGTGGTGTTGGTGGTAACCAGAAGAGCTTGCTGGAGAAGTTAGGTCTTAGGCTGGGTCTTGAGGGTTAGATGAACAGAGTTTGGATAGGCAGAGAAAACATGGTCTCTCAGTGTTTTATATCTCTGATCTGCAGTGGGCATTAGTGAATTCTTTCATATTATGAGTGTGTTAACCACTTCCAGATACTCTACTGTAAATGGTTAAACTCTACTGTAAATGGCTAAAATGATTGGCCCTTACTCGGCGATAAAACTTCACAGAGATGACCCTGTGGGAAGAGGAAATACTCCCACTGACACCACCTTTGCAGTTGGCACTCAGCTTTGCCCTGAGTTTCTGAACGCAAATCTTCCAAAGATAAGGGGTCAACAGATTGTGTTTATGCAAAGGAGATATTCAAATTCTACTTGGGAACACAAGTAAATAGTAAACAAAAGAACCTGAAAGTGAGCTAAATTGGAAAGCTGGCTGAAATGCTAAATAGAACATCGTTGGTAAGAAATGATGGGTTCACTCAGCCCGGGGGAAGTGCAGCAGGGTGGAGCATGTTTTCTAACACAGCTCTGCTCATTAAGATCTCAGCTCCAGCTTCTCCAGTGATAGGTACAAAAGGCATATTGGAAGCTTTCCACATGTCTAATTATTTACTGCTAAGCCTGTCATCAAAAAGTTCAAACATTTAGGAATCACAGTGAATTTTATCTTTTTTTCTTTTGATAAAATGGTGATGAAGATATTAGAGTTCTGTGCTAAAATGATAATACTCCAGATGATATCTATATCGATATATAAATATACAAGTAGATGCTATATAAAAAGAAACTTATAGTTGCCTAAAAAGTCTGCTCACGTGTTCATATTCCCCCAGTATTCTCTTCTCATCTCACTCCAATCTCATCCTTCCTAACTCATCTCAAAACAGACCCACTGACAGCCATTTTTCTCACTGTTTCCCATCACTCCACACCCATGTTATATGAGGTTCATAGGGGCCTTGTTCATTCTGCAGGTCTTTCATATTCCAGACAGTGACACCTTGTCCCTGGCTTTGATGACTGTGGTCGTTTTAAAACATATCCACAAATTCTTTGATACTCCTCCCTTCCAAAGTGGGAACCTAATTCTCCTCCCCTTGAATGTGGGCTGGATTTAGCGACTCATGTCTAAGAAATAGAATAAAGTTACAGTGCACAACTGTAGATGCTGGGTTAGAAGAGGCACTTCCGCTTCTGCTCATTCTCTCTTGGGACACTTGCTCTGAGAAAAGCCAGACACCGGGACCTGAGGACACTCACTGTGGAGAGGTTCGTGGATGAGGAACTGAGGCCTCTGGTCAGCAGCCAGCAAGCACCTGGGGCCTCTGCCAATAAATAGCCCTGTGAGTGAGCTCCCAAGTACATCCGCGAGTCCCAGTCAAGTCTTCCGATGGTTGTAGCGATGGCCAGTGTGTCTTAGCTGCAACCGCGTGAAAGATCTGGAGCCAGAACCGCTCAGCCAAACTGCTTCCAAATTTGACCGACAGACACTGTGAGATTAATAAATGCTTGTTATTTTAGGCATCTAAGTGTGGGTGTAATTTGATATAATATTGATCCAGTGACCTCACAGAGTAATGCGCTATGCTGAAGTAAAAAAGCTGTGCAGAGAATTAGGTGAGCATTCCTTATTTTTTTTTTGATAGGCTTTGAAAAGGGAGAATAAGTCTTTGATCCATCTCTGCCAATTTTCACTTCTTAGCCAAAAGAAAACATTTACAACAGTGATTCTCAGTGGGGGTAACACTGCCCCCTAAAGTTTTATCTCAGAAATTTGTAGGACATGCTGGGTTTGCACGAGGATTGGGGCCACCACAAAGGCATGCAGTCGGCAGAGCATGGGGATCCTAGATGCCCTGTGGAACATGGAACAGTACCACACAATAAAGGGTATTTTTTTGCTAGAGATAACCCTTAGTTATTTTTGAGAAAGAACATTATCCCAGTTACTTATTTATATATGGAAAAGAGTTGTGTTATTTTATTAAGTATCCGTAATTTTGATGGGCTACTAACCTTCAGAAAATTTTACAAAATTAAGTTTTAGCTAAAGGATTACAGACAAACCACTCTTCATTTTGTTTTTCATGCTGGCATATGTGGTAGTATAAGAACAGATTTTAAAATTTAAAAACTAACAAGTAAATAAGAGATAAGGCAAAGTCTTTCATATAAATAATAACATATAGAGAAAAGAGTTGTAAGTTAAGAGAAGACATTAAATTTATTCCAACAGAAACAAGGATCAAATGGAGTAAAAGTAATTTAGAATTTTTAGCTCAAGTGAAATACAACTCAGTAGTAGTAAGTAGCCACACGGGTTATTTTCTTCCTATTCTTAAGATATTAGTGCTTCTTTACCCCACAGTAAAGGGAGAATATGAACCATTTCTATGATTCAACATAATGTGTGAATCACAAAAATGTTTCTGATTTTTGTTAAGATCATTCTGTATACACTTACAATATTTTCTTGTCCAAAACCTTTACGTAAAGGATTGAAATGTTTCTAATAACAGTGAAATGGCTCTAATGAAGTGGTCCCATGATTTAAATTATTATATCAACATCTTCATGTAACCCAGTAATCAATATATGTCTAATATGTCCACTACATGCACTTATATAAACTACATACACACACATATGTGATGTGTGTAGTGATCAAAAGTTGGAATAACATTTCATTCAGAAGTAACTAATAAAAGCTTGAACATTTGCTAAGAATATCGTGATTACTACTGCTTTTAGTAACGTCTTTTGTATTTTCTCAATTATACCAAAATTTAAATTAAAAAGAAGACAACATAGGAAAACCTAATATGGTAAGTAGGGAAGGCTTTCCAACAGCACATAGGAGTCATAAGGATGATCTGGGACTTGAACTACATCTAAAAGCACAAGTTTGATGCTAAGAGAAAAAAAAAGACAAAAATAGACAAAGTAAAAAGACAAATAGCAAAATTAGAGAAAAATTTACAATACAATAGATTGCTGTTGAATTTTTTTTAAATCTTTTATCATAGTGAAACAAACTTGTAAATGTATTTGACAACATTTCACTGACTTGTCAAAACAATCAATGCACAGTATAATTGTAGGTATTGGGAAAAGTTTTAATCCTGTTTTCATGCTATATTATTTTATGAATCTAAATTTAAAATTTTAAGAAATCAAAATCTGCAATAAATGTTTCATGTTATGATTTAGCGTCATCTAGGAGCTCAAACTGTACTCTCAAAACCTTGGGGATGAAAAGTAGCATGGTTCAGGAGGAAACGAAATCATTTAAAAGCCAATTAGTCTATTCTGGAATAATTCTAACTTTTGTGGTAGTTTCCAATGGCAGAAATGAAAAAAAAATTCACTACTCTGTTCCATGGGCAGAGTGGGAGACTGAATTGTTCTCCCCATTTGTTAAACCAGCGAATTTCTAAGATTCCTTCCAGCTCTGAAGTTCTCTGGTCCTAAGAATGTCCCCGTTATTATCATTACCTCTCATTTTGCTTAAAGAATGTTAAATCAGTAATCTCTTATCTTACGTCTATCTTTGAGAGAAAGAGTAAAGAAAACTGAATTTAGGTTCTTCATGATTAATGCATTTGTCAAATGCTTTCCAAGTAGCAAATTAATTTATTGTGTTTTTTCATGAATGCAAATTCAAGCTGTGCAAACTATTGTGGTAAAACTTTGCAGTCCTTTTTCATAAATTAGAGCTAACTGATTTAATGTTAATGAAAGGAACGATATTCAAATACAAATTTTAATAACATGGGTGGAAAGAAAATCTTAGATTTCATAAGCTTTAGCTTACATAAAATTCATGTAACTTGAACAGAACATCATTAAAATGTAATTTTCTATAGTGAAGCCTGTATTAATTGCCCTGTATGAAGCTCTGAGGACTTCCTCAACAAATGTCTGGTCCTGTGTGTCCCTGACAAGGAGACTTGTTTATTGATTAGTTAATTATCTCAAACCAAGGGCCTCAGATTCAGTTTTTGCTGATCACTGTCTTACCTTTCTCTTTTTTTGAATGTTTTCATCAAAACCGGAAGTAAAGCAGTTTTTATTTAAATAAGAAAGTATTTTGCTTGTGTTCACATTGATTATACAAGAGAGTACCAGTAAATTTTAATAGACTATTTTACAACTCGTTGGTTCTTAGTACTTAGACTAAAACTCCATGAATAGATGTATGTGTTTATGTGTGTGGAAAATGTCTTTACTAGTCAGATAAAATTTTAATAATGACTTTAGAAATGTGTCTTGTGAGCTTGATTCTCTCATACTTTTAAGATGATCTAAATTCACTTCAGTGGGACTGTAAAAAACAAAGGCATGTGCAAACTCACTGAATCCTTTTGTTCTTCTTTGACATAACTATCTGCGAACCCCATTTTATAGAATACTTATCCTGAAGAACGTGAGAGAATCAAAATTAGTATTTTTCTTTTGCTTTTTGCATTTTAATTGCATTTGTACTTGATTTTCAGTTCAACAAGGAGAAATTTCAATTTTTTATGTTGACTAAATAAATGTAAATGATAGGGGCTAATTGTGCTCACATTTTTAAAAGGAAAATTTTATAGAAGCTAAGTTTGATTATATATATTTCATGCTGGGATATAGGAAGTTTTGTATAATAAAAATGTCTGGTTTTTTAATACTGATGTTTGCAATGTTTACTAAATTTAAAAGGTAGTGCCAGATTAGATTTAATGCTCAACTCTAAGGCTAATCACTTAAATTGTGAAAGAGAAATCTAAAGTGTAAATCTTTGACACATTCCATCTTATTTTTATGTCATACTAAAAGTCATAAAAATCAACAAAACAGTGAAATTAATACTGAAATACATCCCAAATCTTCTTGGCTCATCATCTAAGAATCAGAGAAATGCCAAGTACGAAGGAGCCCGTGCTCGAGTAGGTCAGAGAATCCAATGAGTTCATCCTGCCTCCAATACTTGTCATCGTAGGGTTTTACTTTAAGAGAAAATGGACTCATGGAGGAAGAAGTGCTGTAGGCTTTCTGTGATGAATATATGTAGTCTTTCTCACCTGCGTTTTAGTTTTTATCTTGGCTTTCTTAGCATCTTCATTCAAAATGTCAGCAGGGATTAGACTACATTATGGGATAATTAATATGAGCTTTTATTATAACACTGATTTTGAGTAATACTGGAACAAAACACATGTCACTATGTTAAAGATGGAAAGTTGAACAGATTGCTTTGTATAGAAAAAAATACATATTTTCTCTTTTCAGTTCACCTTTCTTTTCAAATATCAGTCCAATATAAATGTTTAACAAAGGTTAAATAACGTGTGAGAGAAGCACCTTTTGAAGTTTGGCAGTTCCTAAAATCCTTTCATAGAATGGGGTATGTAGATTCTTGCATATTAAAATATTGGTCATTTTAGGAAGTTTAGGAAATATTTTCTCATGGGCTCAGAGGATGTGTCTCCGGTTGATTAGCTACATCCAGTTCACACTTTAATGCCGTGCTCCATACTTAAAGGTTATCTTCATGTGGCATCATATGCTCCATTTCCTTCTTCTAAACTGGTATTTTCCCAAATTTGTTAAAATTACTAACAATCTATATCATTCCACAGTAATTCTAGAGACTTATTAGGCATTTCCTCCTAAGTTGCTTCTGCCATGTTTAATTATACATCTAAATAAAGGCCGTGCTCAGAATCGGAGTGTGATAACCCTTCATGTTGGCTCATAAACTTCAGAACATGATCTGGTCACTACATAAGGGCCACCATGACTGGATACTAATCTGAACAGTTCGGTCAAACAACCAGGCAATTCAGCCACCTACAATTGAATGGTGGCTTTTATTTGAATTAAAATTAAATTTTAGACCTAATTGGTTTAGCTATTGATTCAGCTGGGTCAGTTCACGCTATATAGATAGTTCTGTACAAAGACAGCCATATTATCCCAGGCAACTCATCCAACATTTTTTAGAAAATAATGTTTATAATGTGCTGCAAAGAGTGCTGTGTGCAACGAAGAGTGATGTTGATAGACAATAGATATCTAGTCATGAGCATTAGGGTCTGTTTTTTTGTACACTGACCTTCCATCCTTGCAGATTATTCTAGTTCTCTAGAAAAAAATGGGTAGTAGCCCTTTGACAAGATGGCTCATTGGCTCAAGATCAGTATTTTTACTTCTCCATTCTCTTCTTTCAATTAGTACTTGAGCAAAGAAATAAAAACAACTGGATGGCTATTTGCAACTCTAGAAAGTGAAATGGGAATGAAATACAATTAATTAAAATCTGCAGTTATTCATAGAGGACTTGCTTTTGTTCTGATTATCATAATCCCAGTTTGTCAAAAAGGTTTCAAGAAAGGTAGTCTTTTATCAAAAAAGCTGGGGAGATTCAACATACTTAGTCAGTTATAAATAAGCCATTTATAGATTGTCCTTCAATATCCCCTTTTATATAGCTTTAGGGCAATCCATAAATACCTTTGCAAATAAAAATTATCATCTGCTTTTCTCCAATTTTAATAAGTGAGGATTTGGAGTAAGAATATGAAACTGAATCTGATGAAATATGTATACTTTTTAAAACCTGATAGTACTATACCTCTGCTGTACTTCTCTACTTTGTTTTATATAATGCCTCTAAAATGTAAGGTTCTTCCTTTATTTAAAAAAAGAAAACTTTTCCTCTAATTATGGGAACTCATCGACTATTGGGCTGAATGTCAGCAGCAGCTGGATGGTGAACTGGCTCCTTGCCCAGACCTCAGAGTAAGACTAATTTGAAAACCCTTTGCAGAATGCAGCCCAGAGTCCACTGTTCAGAAGATCCTGCTCTCATCCGCGATTGATCATAAGAGATTTCCTTTATTGACCTGAAAGCAAGTTTTTTCATCTTCCTGCCAGCTAAGGCACTTACTGAAAGTAGGTAGATAACATCCAAAGTGAATATGCCTAATAAAGAGGGCAAAGTCTTCCATCTCTCCCCACAAATGACATTCTGATTCTCTCCAGCGGGTCTTCTGTAATAACATGTGCTAATAAGAATTTCTATCTCCATCCATCTCTTAACCCATTTCATTGCCACCCTGTGAAGGACCTCTTTTTAGCAAGATGTCCCTTTTACAGTACACTTGGCAAATCACTTAGGAAAGTGTAGTCAGGGGTTGTGGGACCAGGGTATCAGAATTTTCTTTGTGTCTGGAGATAACTTGGAGTGAATGCAGGGCAATGTTTTTCCCACTGGATATAATATCAGAAAGTTCCAGATCTCTCAAGTCTGTTCCGTCTATGATTTACCTGCCTGTAGAGGTTAAAAGTTTCCCTCTAGTGCTGACTCTTGGTGACACTACTCAATTTACAGTAGCTCAGGAGGCCACTTTGATTGTTCCCAAAGAGTGGGGTGAAATGTTCCTTTTTTCACTCAGAAGGGTTAGCATTTATGGGACATGCTCAGTCAGATTCGCAAAATTGCTTCGGAAAATGAAGTCTTCTTTTATACTATCCTCTGTTAGATCAAAGGAGGTCATTTAAATAAACTAATTCTTAAAAGTCCCTATTTTGAATTACTGGAGAGAATGTGTACTATCTGGTGTCCTGGGTCACTTAGCAAACCTCAGAGGAATGGTTTGAAGTCTGTTTTGAGAAATACACTGGTCAGCTATACAGCCTTTTCTTTCACAAATATTTATCAAGGATCAGTTTGGCTACAGAATCATCTGTTTTTGTTAAAATGCCTTTGGCCATTAAATTATCTAAGAACTTTTGGTGAGGTCTAAGCAACTTATAATAATACTAATGGAAAAATCATGATTCTGTGTAAGATTTTTTTCTTCCACTTTATCTAAGTGACTAGAAATGAGGATTAGCACAATTTTTAGTTTTTTTCCCCATGACCTGAGAGTTTGACATAAAAGGCATAAATTTGCTTTACCATTGCAGTCTGCTAAAATAATATTTTGACTGCAGAGATAGTTGTATATGTTCAATTTCTTTTAATGTTAAAATTTTTAAAAAATATATTGATTTCTGTGAACTTGAGAAAAGAAATATCATCTTGGACAATGCTGAAATTAATTTTCATAGTTGACAGCTTGTCTTTTCATATTCAACGTGGTATATCAGTGTTACATGACATTGTAAGCTTTGTATTTGTCTCCTGTACTCTCAGGTACTCTAATGTAAATGCTACAGAAAGCATTGATTCACATCATCACCCCACACTGTTTTACCCTGATTTAAAATTGTAATCTAGTTTCTTATAAATAAGTGTCTGAGCTTAAAACACCATTATTTGTGTTTTCGTGTTATCTCTAACTTTGCACAAATCTCCAGGGAAAGATCAGAATATGAAAGGTGAATTGGTTTTTCCTTTTGGAAGGTGGTATTCAGGAACTGAAGGCAGCTTATGGTGGGACTTCCAAAGTTGATTTAAAATACTCAAAGTCTCTCCAGAGACATTCAGGGAGGGCTGAATGGCTAATGCTTTGATGGCAAGCAAGTGTGGCAGCTGTTTCAATTTGTCATCAATATTGTACACACGGCCACAGATATCAAAACCTGTTCAGAGACAGTGTTGTCCAAGACACCGAGCCAGATGTCCCGGGTATAGCTCTCCCCCTCTGGGCATGAGCATGTCCAGTTCTCAGGAAGGGGTGTGAGCACTTTAGGAGCACGGTGGCACCAGGCAGGAACGTCCCCTGCATCACCTTGGACAATCAACTAACTATAGCAGCACCACTGCAGTGTTCCCACCCCACCCTTCATTATTCCCACCCCCCACTCAGTACTTTCTCTGCAACTAAATACAAGGATAAGAGAAATATAAGGTCAGCCTGTTTCCAAATTCCTTGAAGGTAGAATAACACAGAGACTTCTAATCAGAAATCACTTCCTCAGCAGCACAAAGCATCGTGATACATCATTTAATTCTCTTTCCAGTAATAGGTACTGCCCACCTGTCTTAGACTAAGTTTGGGATACGAAGGTGAATAAAAACATAGTCTCTACTTTCAAGGCGCTCCCAGTCGAGAGGGGTAGTCAGAGATATAAAGACAAAATTGTATCATAATGTAAAGCATTTGAAAACTAAACTTAAGAAAAAAAAGCTCTAATAGGTTGTTCAGAGATGCTAAGACATAAGATCAAGTCCCAGCCTCATCTTTGACACTTGCCCAGTCTCTTTACTCCTCTGAGACTTACGGCCAGTTTCTTGTCAAATGCTGTTGGTGTCATAGAAACCACACCTAACAGTAAGAGCAATCATACCTAATGTTACCAGTGTGGTTCTCACTCTGGTAGAAGTATGTCCAGTCCTTCTTCGCAAGTCCTTAACTAGGAACAATAAATGCATATTTCTAGCAAGAGAGTTCTTGAACCCAGCCATCCCCTGACTTTCGGTGATGCTGTGCTGCCACAGGAGGGTGTATGTGGGGGAGCAGGCCAGCAGTGATAGCTGGGTCCTTACTGCTGGCCTGCTGAAGAAAGGCAGCGACAGCCATAAATTCATAGATCCAGAAGTGACCTTAGCAGCCATCTCCTCCAACTTCTTTCTAAGAGAAGTCTCTCAAGGGACATTGTGAATTTCAAATCAAGAAAGGCTTAGAAGCCACAGACTTGGCTGGCTGACAGTTGTCATGGAATTCAGGGCTATTTGTTGTAAACAGAAATAGATGGTCAGGTTATACGTAGCCATGGACTAGTCTTACAGAGTCCGTGGAGAATCTCAGGCCTGGCTTTCTCCTACCTCTCTGGGTGGATGTTCCTGTCTTCTCATAGGATCCCCTCCTCTGTCGTCAGTCCTCTTCTTGGTCTTCTTTCCTTCTTATTCTGTTCTTTCTACCAGGGTGGCCTCATCCACTCCAGAGACAGAGCCTGCTGGCTCTCCACCCTAGATTTGCAGCCCCCACCTCCCTTACTGAAGAGTTGTTTCCCGGTGGTAGGGCTTGGTGATGGCACTGGAACACTGTCATGAGCTTTTCTGGCCCAAGGTGGTTTAGAAGGGAGTGTACCTTTTCTATCCTCATCTCCCACCTTCCACCTAGATTAGATGTCAGTACTTCAGGCAGCCATGGAAACCGCAGATTGAAGACAGCAGAGAATCATCGGTTTGGGTACCTGAGTAACTACGTAAAACACATGCTGCTATCTGCCGCCCCCCACCCCCCCCCCGCACACACACACACACACACACACACACACACATTCTGACACCAATCAGGGGCACCCTTGGACTTGATGTAGTGAGAAATAAACTTCGATTTTGTTAAGCCCCTAAGATTTCAGGCTTTATTGCAACAGCTAATGTTACCCACCTGTACAGTTCAAAGCCTTCAGCTTCCATCCAGCAAATAACCCCCAAGTCTACATCTCTGGCTAGACTTTACCCCTGAGCTTCACACCTGCATCCAACTAGACATCTCCTCTAAGATGCCCCCAGGTCATCAAATTCAGTACATCACCTTCCCACACACGCTGGCTCTTCCTGTTCCTCCTTCATATACTAGTGAAAAGCCTTTGTTGGAACTCTGCCACCCAAGCCAGAAAGCTGGGAGTGGTTCCAGACTCCTCCCTGTTTTTCATCTTTCATATTTATATTTCCTAAATTTCTGTCCTGTTCATCCCTCTGCCTGATTGCTGCTTTCTTATTTGGTTTTAATAACAGTAGTCTCACCCCCCACACCCCCCCACACACACACTCTCATCTGACCTCCATGCTACCACTAGAGGTGTCTTTTTGGAATAAAAGTCAGATCACGCCTCTCCATTCCTTAAAATCATGCCATGGTTCATTCTGGCTTACAGATTAAAAATCAATATCCTAGTTTGGCATCGAAGTCTATGTTATTGACCCCCTTACCTCGCTTTCTTCTCTGTCACCATTCCCCCCCATTTGCACCTGTGTTCCACTCATAGCCAATGTCCTGAAGTGTCCCAAATACCCTTCTCTTCATGCTAGTGCATTTAGAATTCCCTGCACCCAGAACACACCACGCCCCTCACGCCAGTGTTCTTCATCTGACCAGTTCCTCTGCATCCTTCAAACTTCAGCTCAGATTCCTCTGCACTGGGTTTGTTGACCTCCACACCCATCTCAGAGACCTCCGTCCTGTCGTTCGTCCCCTCATACATTGTGCCTCCCTCATAGAATTTGTCTCTGTGCGACAGTGAGCCAACCTAGGAGCTCTTGCCGTATTGCCCCAGCTTGATGCTATTTGCTAATGACTTTGAGAACAACTCCCTGTAGCCATGCTATGTGCAAAGTACCCTCAGTGCATGTTTATGGCTATAAATCGTGTTGTCCTCCACTCCTGTCTGCGTAAATGGATAAAATAAACAACACCAATTATTGTGTGTTTTTTTCTTCTCTTTTGATTATAAATCATGTGCTAGCCGTTTGTACCACAGCAGCAGTTTCCTTCTAGTGGCTGTAAAGTGAGCCACGTGCAAGGCAAGGGACGTGGAGTCCTAGGTTCAGGTCCCACCACAACCCCCAGTTGTGTGAGCCTGAACTAGTCATTCAATCACTCTGTGCCCCTTTTTGGGCCATCTGTGAAGCAAGGACAAAAATAGCTTCCTGACCCACTTCAACAGAATAGTCTTAAGGAACAACCTAGATAATGTAAAAGCACTTTTGAACTCTAAAAAATAGATAAAAGTTGACTATTAGTAGTATTTTCAATAATACAAACACTGTTGATATAAACAATGCTTTCTCTGTTTAATGTTGTCATTCCTCTACTTTGCCGTTATCACTTTCAATTATTTTCACATTCTCTAATGAGTAGGTAACACACATTAAGTCATCTTTACCTTCATGGCAAGTTCTGAATTATATTATCCAAGACATCAAAATAATTCTGGCTTGAGGATTTAATACTATCACCTCACTGACAATGTTGCTCTAAATCGATGCCCTCCTTGAATCTTTAACTCCATCTTTCTATCAGATTTTGTCCTTTATTTGGCATTCCACATGGTAGGCATACTAATTTTTGAATGAATGAATGAATGAATGAATGAATACAACTAAAGGACAGAGGCAAAATCTTGACTGCCCAGTGTTTTGTCTACATTGTCTACTTCCTATTTGACTTCAAACTTCTCACTCGATATTGATGATGATGATGGTTGACATTTTTGAGCTCGTATGTGCCAGGCACTTTTCTAAGCCCTTTACATTTGTTTGGTTTTTGTTTGTTTGTTTTGATTAGTTTCTAAGCCCTTTACATTTAATCCTCACAATAATTTGGTCAAAAGAGTATATGAACTTGATCCAGTATAACGTAAGTTCTGTGACGAACAGGATCTTTTATGTCTTGTCTGTCTCATTCACTCTCAATCCTTAGGGACCAGAATGGTTCCTGGCATATGTATACTAGGCACTCAAAAAGTGATAGTGGAATGAAGTGATTTGCTTTTCAAGCAATTTTTTTTTTTTTTTTTTAATTTATTGGGGTGACAATTGTTAGTAGAATTACATAGATTTCAGTTGTGCAATTCTGTATCACATCATCCATATGGCTTTACAGGTGAATTTTACAAAGCGTTCAAAAAAGAATTATCACCAATTCTCCTCAAGCTCTTCCAAAAAATCCAGAAGGAGGGAAGACTCCCAAACACTTTTTACGAAGCCACTATCACCCTGATCCCAAAATTAGACAAAGACACCACAAAAAAAGAAAACTACAGGCCGATATCTTTAATGAACATAGATGCAAAAATCCTCAACAAAATATTAGCAAACAGAATTCAAGCAATTTTTTTGATCCTTAGGACTTTGGAATTTTCTGGACATTTGTGATTTAAACTGTGATTTTGTATATTATTATCATGAGTAACTGTTTTATTATGGAAATGATTAACTTTGTATAATACTTTATAGTTTACAAAATACTTTCACATGTAATCTCATTTCATTTAAAGCAACCAATGACATTTTACTCTTAGAAATGCTAAAATACAATGTCCTTACCTAATGGAAAATAAAATATTGCCATTATTACAAAACTGTCATAGTTTAATTTCTTCAGGGAACAGTAAGTACCTCAGTTGACTTAAATTAATGATGACTAGGGCTTAAATTTTAAATAAACCAATAAAATTTCCTAGTATGTCATTAAAATTAGAATTGATAAGAACTAAAAGAAGCTTTACTTGTTAAGAACCATGCAGATTTGCCTTAAACAATGACTCGAGACAATAATGGTCGTTATTTACTCAGCACATTCTAACCAATGAGGGAACAGTTCCTATAAAATTTAGGGAGCACTTGATAATGTTATAGAAAGCGCCCTCAGTGGTACTAGAGTAGGATTACATTTGAGAGTACTTGTGCAGTGTTCCTTTAAGTGAAATATTTAAATATTATGATGTGTTAAAGGCCAAACAAAAATGTATAGCCAGAATACAATTATCATGTGTATTTAAACATTGACATCTGTAGCTGTCATTGGTTTTTAGTAGGTGAAGGGAAATAATCTCTTTCAACTCGCCGACAAATAGGACTCGTCCATTTGTCATTCCAGTGTCTTCCGCACTTGAAGTATTTCCATTTTTGTTCCACAATGTAACCTTTGGAGTTTTGCCTAATAATGACTTCAGTTGTGCTGGCCTTCCAACAGATAAATTGAAATGGAAATGCATATTTTCTAATTATGCATCCAGCCCTGGTCGCGTATTGGCAAGGGTGGCCACTCTGAATGTTAAATGAAGTTTGCACAATAGCTGGAGTCTATGTAATATCAAAGTTTCCCAAAGTCACTTTCTTAACCATGTGAAGGATAGCCAAGACTCTGATTGGTAGTATGTAGCTATATACAATCAGAGGGAAAACATTTCAACATCCCAGCATGGTATTTCCATTTAAATCTGATTACAGTGAAATAAAACTGTAGCCATTAAAGGTTTAGAAGAACTACAAATACAAGCCGTAAAAGAAGACAGATAGTAAATGAGGTAGTAAAACATTTCAGCAGGGCAAACAGTTTACAGCACTCATTCACGTCTTCCCGAAGCAGACTGTGCAATTCACTACAGACCTCGCACCGTTCCCTGAGCTCCACTTAAACCTGCAATTAACCTTTCACGCCTAATGAAGCTGTTTTCCTGGAAAATTAAAATATATAGTGGTGCCTGCTTTTATACAGACTGGGGAGGAGAGCATTTCAAAATGAATGACTTTTCTGAGGCTTTGTTCAAATGTAAAATGAAAGTGTTCTGTTTGTATATAAAGTGAGAATATTCTTTCCAAAGCAATTTCATTTGATGTGCTGTGTTTTATTACTGTACTTATTAATTGTTCTGCATAATTGTAAAAAAACACACATCAGTAATTTTATGCTTAGATTGTTACTGCTGGAGTATGCTAATACCATTCTACTTCCATTAGGAAAAGCTAGAGTTTTTCTAAAGATAACTAAATTCCCGATGGTTCTCCTTGGTGGTTTTCATCACAAATTTGGTGGTTTAAAGGGTATATTTGCTACTTAAATGTTTATCTGTTAGACATTTGCATTGCTTTCACTTTAGGGCATGTCTGCACATGCTTATTGAGAAACAAAGATCTTAAGTTTTAGGAAGAAAATACTGTTTTTTTTCCCTAAGATTCTGGTAAAGGTCTAATTTTGGTGCATCTTCTACTTCTTTACAAAATATCGGTGGTAGCTCCTGGCATTCAAACCAATGACTACTAAATCTGCCCATGTTCTGAAGGAACTCAGCATGGTCCCAAAGAAGTCCGCTTCTTTCACAGCTGGCCCCGTCACTGGTGATGCCCCACGTTAGCAAGCACCAGTTAGAAACACCAAGAGACCATGCAAAATGGAATCCGAAACAGAAGACAGTACTTCCTTTCTTAGGAGATTTATAATTCACATTTAAATGATCTGAATGTCATAGAGGTTGGTTTTTAAGAACTACAAGTGCAAAAAGGTAGAGCTTACAATAAATATTTAAACCCCAGCATTTTTATTGAATCTACTGGCATATTTTGATGTAAATTCTGCTAGCCTGCGGCATCTGTGCATCATCTTGACATGGTAAATGAAATTCCTTTAGACCACCAGTCTAAAGTAATGAATTGTTCCCCCAGCTAATTGTATTGCTTTGATAACAAGGTACTATGCTAGGCCTAGAGAACACAATAAGTGGATTTCATCAGATGATTTGTGTGGCGTTTTGAAAAATGATCTTCTGGAGTGACCTGATTTTAATGGAGCTCTACCGGTACCCAGCACGGGCCACCGCTCAGCATCCTACTGGTTGGAAGGACTTCCCCCTATGGTACCGGGAATGTGGGGTAGTCACCAGATAACCTGTCGAGGGAAAGTTTCCAGGGAAGTCAAAATCAAGAGAAAGCGTTTGCCTCAAAGGGCAATGCAGAGAATTTATTTCTAAATTGTTTTTATTTTACCGATGCCTATTTTTTTTTTTAATCCAGGAAAGATCTCAAGTTATGTTTATCTCTTCTTTGCCAGTGCGAAAATAAACTAAGACCAACCGAATAATAAGCAAAGGCTATTTATTCAGAACTTGCTGTAGCCAGGCAGTCAGCCTCCACAGCTTGGTTGTTGGCCGAAACTTAAAGATAGGCCAATGTGTAGGAATGCTTTAGAGTAGAAAAAAGAGAAGACTTTTCAAGTGTGCCCTGACTCCAGGCTGGTGGGGGGGATGGGAAGGAGGAGCTGGAGTCCGGCTGACTAGAAGTGGGGCATCCTGTGTGGTTGGTTAGGGGTGCATATTTGTCTTTCTCTGGTTGGTCCTAAGTTGGAAGCAGGGACAAAAGTTATGAAAGCTGTCAATTACTAACAATGGATATTTGAGGCCCATTGTTACTGGGCTAATTATTTGACTTCCTTGATTGTTATTAAATATAGCAGGCTGGCTTCCCCTGCTGGTTATCGTAGATAAGGGGTTGGTTTCCAAGGCAGGTTGCTGGAGCTTGTGGGCCAGAGTTCTGTTTTTACATATGGTCAATTGGTATATTCAGTCTCTTACCACATATAAATATTACATTTCGGGGGAGGGAGAGGTAATATTGTGTCTTGTAAAGACTTGACTTTTCTTTTTATCAATTAAGAAACTTACATTCCTTACCCCCCCAAAAAAAAGTATGTTAGAGGGAAATGACAAAAAGTACTTTATTTTTTTTTTCTCTTTTGTAATGAGTCTTCCGCATACTACACAATTCACGAAGACAGGGACCTTGTCTCTCTTGTTTACTCTTGTGTCCAGGGCCTCTTATAGGTTGAACGAGGACCTAACAATTTCTTGGTTGTTGTTGTTTAAAGTTCTCCATATATTAAAGTATGAAGAAATGCAAGCATAGCAGCAAAAACTTACACCCAACAATTTGACACTTAAGATGCACACACACACACACACACACATACATGCAGTTATTAGGATTATTGTTCTGTTCATAATTAACTTACACAATTGATAAAGCAGGATAACTCATGCTATGCCCTAAGCTGTGTGGCCACATGTAACGGACACAAGCTTCAACCTTAATGGAAACTTCACTTGGCCCATCAAGAAGACAAGGCCTGGGCAGGTGGCCCTCTGGGTATCCTCTGTGAGGATACGTGGCGGTCACTCAAATGTCACTGCCTAGAAGGATACGAGGTTTCCTACATACACAATGCCATTTATGCGGAATTGAGAATGCAGTTGATTGTTCCATTTTCATAGGAAAGGATAAAAAGCTGTCAAATTAAAACTAAGCATGATGAGCAAATTTATTTGTAAGTGAAGAACTGAAATATGCTTTATGATTTATTATTTTCAACTGACTGTGTTTTCAAGCTTACGAATCATTAGTAAACCTAGGATATGTTGTGAGAGACACTGCTTTAATTAGGCTTTGGACTTCACATTCCCTGAAATGCAAAGATCCAGTGACAGTTTCGGATTAGCATAAAATCTCTTCTTTTGGCAACTCGAACTGTTTACTTCCCTCCTGGCACCGTAGCTTCTGTAAGGAAAACAGCCTTTGCAGCCATATGCAAGTGGAATTGTTTTTCAGAGCTCCTTTAGACTAGGTCATACAGTAGTTTAATGAATAACATGATTTCATATTTGGATGCTGTGATCATTGAAATTAGTGTAAGTAGTCTCTGTCCACATTAAAAGAGACATATATTATTTGTCATATTTGGCTGTCTCTGGATAAGATGGTGCCAGGAATGAAATAACAGAAGGTTGTAAATTATGACAGAAGTATGCCAGGAGATCTGAGGGAACTTAAGGTCTCTCTAAACTGAACTTGCAGTTAGTAAAACTGTGGTCTGTGATTTTCTTTTAAATAACGTGCTTCAGCTCCCTCCCTTAAAGAAATAATAAAATCATTATTTTTCTACAGCAGAATAAGTGGTTAAAACATCTACGTTGAACACTTTAGAAGTTCATATATGCTCTTCAAAAGTCAATGAAAAATTTTTATTTACACTTTGACCAAGCCTTTGAATTTGCATTATCTCTAAGAGATTCAGGATAATATTTAATATCCTGAAAGTGTAGGTTATTTAACAGTAACCCTTAAAAGGTAAATATGTAAGAACATCAGTTTAGCCAGTGATAACTAATTTTTTACCCCCTGTCCTTACTAACACCGTCAATTTCTTCTTCTCCACAAATATCTTTTCTTCTGTTTTCAAATGGCTCCTTTTTCCTTTAAATAAAATACATGTACTCAGATAACCATATGCATCCACATATATTTCACGTCTGTCCTTGATGTTTCCCCTATAAACCAGCTTAGAATAAGTTGACCCACAGGAATAAAATAGTTCAATGACACCTTACCTAGGATAAAACCCAAAAGTGAGGTCTTCTAAGAGCAGCACATTGAGAAAATGTCTGTGAGGGCTCAGAAATTGGTTCATCTCAATTCAGAGTCCAGTCCCCAAGACCTTGGAGAAGGCAGTCTGGTCTACTGGTTTAGTATGGTGGTATAGTACATTTTGTTTTACTCAACAGAAACTAAAATGATTCATGTGTAGACTTGATAAACCAGGACATCTGGTTGAGCCATTGCTTGTACAAATTTAGGAAAGTCTTTACTATCCCTGAACATCTTACTAAATGGTCTTGTCAATCAATGGACAAAACTATGTAACTAAACAGTATTCTTTTTATTACCCATGATAGCTAGAGATCCATTTTTGTGTTGATATTCTGTTAGTAATACTCAAGGTCCTTTTCTTATACCTAAGACATTTACCAGCTAAATTTCTACAGATTCTCTTTCGTCCATGTCTACTTGTACACAGCCCATCTCTATCTTTAGGGTGCTTTCTTTTTCTTAAAAAAGTTTGAGAGAATGAAAAGACAAGCCACAGACAGGGAGAAAATATTTACTGAACACATATCTGATAAAGGACTGGTATCCAAAATATAGAACACTCTTAAAGCTCAACAATAAAAAAACAAACAGCTCAATTAAAAATGGGCCAAAGAGCTGAACAGATACATTACCAAGGAATATACACATATGACAAAAAAGGCATATTAAAAGATGCTCAACATCGTATGTTATTAGGGAATTGCAAATTAAAACAACCGTGAGACACAGCCACATACTTATTAGAATGGCTAAAATCCAAAACACCAAATGCTGACCGAGATGTGGAGGAACAGGAACTCCCATTCATTGCTGGTAGGAATGCAAGATGGCACAGCCACTTTGGAAGATAGTTTGGCAGTTTCTTTCAAAGCTAAAAAAAAAAAACAAAACACATAGGTTTACACGTGACCCAAGGATCATGCTCGTAGGTAATTTGTGAATTGAAAACTTATGTCCGTACAAAAACTTGCATGTGGATATTTATGGAGCTTTATTCATAATCGCCCTTCAATGGTTAAACAAACTGTGTTCCACCCACACAGTTATTCAGCGATAACAATAAATGAGCCATTGAGCCAAAAAAAAAAAGATATGATGTAACTTAAAGGCATATTGCTAAGTGAAATAAGAGAAATAAGAGAATTTGAAAAGACTCATATTTTACTATTCCAACTGTTGTATATGATATTCTGAAAAAAGGCAAAGTATGGAGATATTTAAAAAAAAAAATCAGTGATGATTACCAGAGACTCAGGGGAAGGGGAGAGATATATTGGTAAGGCACAGAGGATTTTTAGGGCAGTGAAACTATTCTGTGGGAATATATGACATCATGCATTTGTCAAGACCCATAGAATTACAATGCAAAGTGAGAACCCTAATGTAAACTAGAGACTTTAGTTGATAATTATGTATCAATACTGGTTCAATTTTTGTATAAACCTAAAACTGCCCTAAATTTAAAAAAACAAAAAAAGTAATACAATGACTTTTGTTCTGCAAGCGCCACACACAAAAAAATAGTAACCCTAGAAATTTCTTTTACATCCAGAGCAAACTTGTGTTCAGACATAGAAGCCAAGTGTGGGGTCATGTCCATAACTGAATGGGGTATTTTGTCACACATTAAATTCAATTGTCTGAAGTCAGAGTCAGTTAACTTCATCAGAGCCCTGTTCTTCTCCCTCACATGCGAAGTCCAGGTGGCTAAGTTAAGAAACATTGTAAGTCAAGGGTGAACTACTTGATAACTTCCAATAAACAGCTAAATGTTTATTGACTGTCAAACAATAAAAATAAGGTGCTAAGCCACCACTCTCGCCGTCCCAGAAGTATCTAACCAAATATTTAAAGACCTTTTCCTTTTCCTTCCAGGCCTTGCAATTGCCAGTGCTCTAATAGATATTTCACAACAGAAGCCTTCAGATAGTAAAGACAAGAATTCAGGAGTCCGAAATCGAAAACACCACCTCTCCACACGTCAAGGAACTTGTGTCTGAGAAGCAGGGACTACTCCTGGATATTCTGGACTGTTTGACTTTGCACATGGCTTCCATTAAGGCTGGTCTATGGCCTCAATTGTTATGGAGGCAAAAATGTATGGTCCCAGGACCCAAGTACAGTTCCCTCCAAATGGGCAATGACCCAAGTGGCCAAAGAATGTTTATGAGTTTTATAAAAGTAACAGTGTTGAAGGTCACAGGTGATAAAGTCAGTTTTTACGTCTCTCTTAGGATTATCCTAGATAACATTACATTACTCTGGAAAAGATGTATATTGTTTCTTAATGCAGATGAAAAATAATGTAATTGGTATAAACCAAACTGTTTATATCCCAAGACTTTAAAGAAAGACATTTTATAATCTGAATGATGAGAATTGTACAGTTTTTGCCTCATAAGCAAACTTAAATCACTTGTATATGAACAGGAAATGAACAAATCACAATGGCTTTAAATGCTGTTTTAGCTCACTGTAAATGTAAATGAAAGATTTTGATTTAGTAGGATGTAGGCAATGTATTTAAATATTTCACATGACCGCATCACGTCCAAATGCAGTTTGAGAATGTGACTATTTTCCACCTAACTGGAATGCAGACCCAAATGAGTCCATTTGGGTGGATGGTATGTTCAAGTTCACGGGCGGTTTATTAGAATTCCAAGTGAAGAAGACCTTCCTATCATCCATGCCAACTGCCTAACGTATTATCAGAGCTGATGGAGCATGGAAAAGCCTGTCCAGCAATCAATTTTCCCCCTCCTTCCCAACACAGCCTCCAATACCACACACCTGAAGAGGCTGCAATGGTGATTTTTACAGTGTATGAGCTTCTGCTCTAGTATGGTCATTTTTTTAATTGCCTAAGAATCACTGGATCAGACCTAAGGGATGCATCTGCATTTTTATAAGAATAGGTCATCTTCTTTTGGCCTTCTTCTTCTAGCAGCTAGGTTCTATCTACCTTTACAAATGTTAGGAAAACTTTTTTAGAGGCAACACCTCCCAAGTTACAACATGACTGAGGCCCCTTCCTGTCCATTCTTACACTGAGAACACAAGGAGGGAAAAGCATTTGCTGGCAAGCATCTCCAGAAATCTTATTTCCAACACGAGAGCGTTGGTGTCATCAGAGAAAGTCTGCAGTTTAAAAACTAAAGTTCATTCTTGCCTGCATTCAGTCTATTCGTAATGACTCAAAACTGAATTATGGCAGAAAGGGAAAATGATATAAAACAGCTTGGAACATAGGATCATTTGTGTCCTAATTTTGACGACAGTTCACGATGAACAGATCTTGTTGGGAACTGTAGTTTCTTAACTTCATGGTGACTGCAAGATATGTGTAGAAAACACTGACAGAGGCATCCAAAGCTGCTTTATACGATACAGTGTTGTTCAATAGGAAAGTCACTTAAATACAATTGATGTTTAGTACTGCCTATGTACTTTTCACATTCTTCGGATTTCTGGAAGGTAAGGACACTTCACTGTTTACAGCTAATGCATAGTTACTTGCATGCGATTGTGCTGTAGTGGAACACGACCCTATTGTGATATGAAATGTTTATTTCATAATGCCATTTATACATAGCTTAATTTGATGAGGATCGAATGTAATATATATCCGGAATGATCATACAATATGTAGTTGCCTTGTATATAAGATTGCTAGGTTGCGTCTAACCATGACAATATCATTGTTTTAACAGTTAAGACATTTATGAAGTATAGTATATATTCCTTACGTTGGCATGATAATTTTGCTATTTTCCATGCATTAAAAGTAAGACTAATTCTTAGAGGAATTTTATCTATAGACTGTGGGGGTTTTGGGGGGACGTGGGGGGAGTGGAGCTTGTTGTTTTTACCTCCCTATGGTATTTTATCTCTCAAAAAGTGAGCAAAGTTTGTAAATGTCTCCTAAAAACAATCAGGCAATTTTATTAGCTTCTTTTTGGACTCCTTTAAATGTTAATTTGCTTTTCCTGGAGAAATAAATTGACAAAACTGGTGATTACAAAAATATAACCATTTAAAAATAAAATGATTGCCCACTTTGTTTATGATTGTCATGAGAGAAAGCTTAGATAATGAAAACACAAAAACATATGTATTTACAAACAAGAGTTGTATGTAAAATCTATTTCAGCTCTATTTTTAGAGAGTCAACCCAAATAGTATTACTGTGAAAGAATTATCTAGCTTCATCCACCTGGAATCCCATCAGGTTATTCAAACTTGAAAATTTGAATTTTAGAGAATTATGGGACATAATGCAATGTTAAGTTAAAATCGTGCTATACCTTTCTGGGCCAAATATTGCTAACTTCATGACTAATTATGCAATATCTTCTCAACTTATCAAAGCTTTTTACTGGCAGTAAAATCCTTCACCCTCAGGTGAAGTGGATTGAAAAAGACCTTAGGGATAATCACTTTGAATGTGTTGTGTTCTTTTTTTCCACACCTCGCAACAACTTTCAATTTAAATGCTTCCTTTTTTTTTTTCCAACCAGACCCCAAGTATGCAGATACTCTCTAAGAAGTTAGCAAGTAAATGACTGATTCTCTTGAAAACTTATTTTAGTGGAATTCTGTCCATATCAGTTTAGAATGACTGAAAAATTCCTTAGATTTTAGGATGTATTCTTCTTCCAAGTATGAAAAGTTTTGGTTAAATAAAATGGGGAGTTTTTAAAATTAACCTGGGGACACTGTTTGGACACACCTAGAGAATTCTTGTTGAAAGACTGCACAAGCTTACTGATTGATTTAATAAATATTAAGAGGATTGAGATTTTTCATAATTACTTTTAAATGAAAATTTATTTCAGTGATTAACATAGAAGGAAAATGTATGCCAGTTATGTTATGTTCACTAGGAAAACTTCAAATAAGACATATTTCCATGTGTAATTGATACTTGCTGTACTTCCCAATATCTCATTTTGTTTGGGTTCCAGTAAGACAGAGTGAGCACATGGCTTTTGGGCTGCTGCTGCAGGGTCATTTAAGTGCAGACTAGATTGGTGGACAGGCTTGAGAACAGACGTTGGAATGTTGGGACCAGCTTTGGGCTGTGTGGTGCTGGGCAAGTTTTAACCTCTGAAGCCTTACACTCTACATCTGGGAGGTAGCCCACTTTGCAGAACTGTTGTGAGTCTAGGAGAAAATAAAGCCCCCACAGCAGGCCCACAATGTAGTGCAGCTGGGATCAACAATGTGGGGCCACCGGGCCGCTCTTTTTCTACCAAGTGTTTTATGAATCCAGCTCTTAATTTTTCATCCATCTTTTCACCATAGGTGAAAAGAAATGGTAGCTTTTTGCAAATGAAGATCATGAAAATCTTCAGTAAGTTCCTGTATTTCTAGGGTACAGAAACCAACAAACAACAAAAAACTATTTTGATATTGGGGTCAATAGAGCATTTGACTCTTTCAAAATATATACCGTTTTAATAGACTATTTTTAAAATTATTGCTTGATGATATTTAGACAGAAACGTCAATTGCCACTTTCACATTCAAATGAGGCAAGAAGGGATCATTTGCCATTTGCCATTTTACTAGGGTGAGTGTAGAACTTGATCCTAAGAACTGCCCAGGTTAGCACAGATTCCTACCTTTACTTCTAGACATTAAGCTTCAGAAGGACTGGATTGGACCCTGGAGATTAATAAGCTTTATAAGCACCTCGGTGATACTGATGATTGGGCAAATTAGGGAAACACCGCCCTGGGCCAAAGAGCTGTTTTCATCAACAGAAGAATTTCTTTAAGTAATAAAGTTGTCTCTCTAACTCAAAATGCTTTAAATAATTTTCCAAGAAATACAATCCATCTGCTTGGTGTTATAGCAGTGCTTTCATTATAGTGTACATTTAACATTTTTGTTTTCTCAATTTTTTAAAAATTAAGCATTAGAACCATATCAGTATATATGTATCCAGGTGTGTGTGCCAACCAGACTTAAAAAGTGAACATTGTATGCTATCGTGTGCTGTTTATCAGGAGATTGATTACTAGAATGAAAACATTGGGTCGTCCAATCCCCACTGCCAAATGCAGTTTTTTGGTTTTTGGTTTTGGGGGTGTCGTTGTTGTTTTTTAACCCTTCTAAGTCATAAAAGGAAAAAGCACTCAACAGCTGAAAAGCTCCTCCCCCATCTAAGGCTTGGTTGTAAAATTTGTGTTATTGAATTCCACATTCAAAATATATTTTCTCTTTTCCCCTCTCCACTCGATTTTTGTTGGCTTTTTCTACATCATTCTTTGAATGGTGTGCTGAGCGCTTTGAATGTTCCTGAGAATGGAGGCCACGCTCAAAGTCTGAGTGGCCAGGATTCCATTTATCACTAACGGTCTCTGCCCCGGTCGGCTGTGTGTCCTGTGTTTACATAAAAAAAGAAGACGCTGCAAGTCCTCTTTCTGTGACTGGTACAGCCATACATAGCTGAGGAGTTTTCTAGAAAAGTCTGCTGGCCCTTTGGCACACTTTGGGTTGAGTTCCCTGGGTTGGCACTGTGGGCCTTGCGTAGGTCATCGCAGCCAGGGCTGAGCTTTCCTTTCTCCAGCCCTACTAATGAAAATAGCAAGTGGTATTATTTTGCTTTCCAAATAGGAGACTATATTATACTTTTGGATGAGTTTTGATACACTGCATGTCCCTTCCCCACTTCTGACCTGTCTGCCTCCCAGGGCGCCCACCCTTTTGAAATAATTGTGCCCCATTCAAGGATAGGTTATGGAGCAGTCCGAATTGAACAAGAACCCAAACCTCTTAAAGACCACCGCAGAAAGGCTATATTCTCACCATCCAAAGGTTTGACAAATTTTATTTTGGGCACAAGTGTAATTTTCACTCAGGCAAGTTAGGTATTTAAGAATAAGCTTCTTCAACCCAGCTGTGTGCATGGTCAAATAGGAGGTCCTATTCTAGAGAAACCCCCTAGAAAATTGCATTAATGAATAAATTCATGTAACAGTTCTTTGTGCTTTTGTCGCCTCAAAAGATATCTTTTAAAAAAGATGTCTGTGCTTTGTGATACATAAGGTATCTTAGACTAGGTGCTGTGTGGGAACACACTTGAGTTTTAATGTGAACTCCAATACCAACTTTTTCTAATACCTAGGGCCAGTTGTCTAAACCGTTTCTAAGTAAACTGGTATAAAAATTGTCATCCAACTCACCTAGGTGTTGTGATGGGCTTTTGTTGTTGAAATGGAAAATAGATCAGAATTTATTGTTTTCTTTTAGTTTGAAAAGGTTCAAGTTAAATTCGGGGAATCACAAGCAATGATTTTTCCCTTGAATTTTTTTTGTAACACTAGAATGCATATATGTGCCAAAGTTCCTGAATAATTAAATTGTAATAGAAACCAATGTTATGTGTTACCTGGTGGTTCAGTGTTGTGCTTTTCAGGATTTTTACAATGCTATTACATATTTCAAATATCATCTTCAACTAAATGGTAATTTTACAGCAAATGCTAACAGATTGTGTTGGGTTTTTCTTTCCCATCACCACACATCTCTCCTGACCCTTCACTGACTAGTCGGCTCATTTCCCCCAGCAGCAGACTAGTAGTCTCATACCTCTGTCAGTGCTTTACAGATAAATAAATAAATAAATAACATAAAATACGTCTTGCACATCTTCATTCCCTTGTGACAATGCATGTTGGCAGCAGTAATCTTTTCCTTTAGATCAGTTTGTTTGAAATACGAGGGCACTTAAAAAGGAGGCCGCCTGGAAGGACACCAATAAAAATACCAGCTCAGCTTAAAACAATTTGATTTCAACCCAAAATGAATTACCTTGCAACACAAACAGATAATGGCAAACAGGATATTCTACTTATCAAGACTACTCCCTACAGAGAGTCAGAACTCCGGGTTCATTTGGAGCTCGTTACCCTGTGAGGATAAAAGAATATGGTCTCCCGAACATTTATGAGCTAGTTGGAAGAGGAAATAAAGTAAGTATCCAACGACCACTCCTTGCTGACTTCTGAAGTGACAGCTCCAATTTGACCTTCCAATGCAAAAATTCCAGCAGTGTGGCTGTTAAAAGAAATGGCCTTTCTGTAAGGAAAACTACCCAATAGCATCCTTGTGTTTTCCAGAAGGTGGAAACTTCTGGAAACTGGTGTGATGACTTCTGCAAACGAGGAGTTTGCAAAGACATATAAGGATGTCTTTTTTGTGTTTTTATACGCAATATGAAATGTTTTAGTGACATGATATTCCTTTTCTAGATGTTCAGTAAATGGTTATGTGGCAGATTTTTATTGATAATTCTTGTTTTCAGAGTATATATGAACCCCTTATGTTTTGTGCATTCATGAATTGAGAATTATTCTGTGCTAAAGAATGTCCAAAGAAAGCACATGCTTTTATGGGAACCCCTTGGGGAGCAACAAAAACTCAACAATTTTGTAGTGTTTTAAATATTATAGCCGTGTCTTTCCATACTGCATTAATACAGTTAATGATAGCCTTTCCCTTTTTTTGGTGCAAATTAATTTGTGTAGTCTTGATGTAGTCTTGATAATTACCCTCATAATGTAGTCTCTAAGGGATTATTTATAATATTTGCAAAGATTATGGCAATGTCAAGTTTATCCTCTTGGTGGAATTTAAGACAAAGAATAATGATTAACAACTGCAAAGTTTGAAGTCTCCTATGACTATTGGTATAATGTTTTATTCCATTTGTAAAACAAGTCACTCATGTCACCGAAAATTAAATGCAAATTTCCAAAATTGGGTCTTACACACATTATATCAGTCTGAAATAGCAGCATTGTTTGGGTGTTCTCTGCTTTATCTTATATGAATCAGTCTGTAAACTATACAGTGAATGGAAAATATTCAAGGAAATAGAGGTAGTTGAATCACTTCTCAATTTTTTCAACGACTGTTGAGAACACATGATCTAGTGGTTAAACTGGAGACCTGGGAAAACGAGAAAACCAAGATTCCATCCTTCATTGAATGACTAAGCCTCACCATGTTTTATTTATATTGTGTAGAAAAATGAGAACACTGCTTCCTTCATTCCAGGGTACTTGTGAGAAATAGAGTTTTCAGAACATTAGATGCAGTCCTGTACCACTATTTTTATCAGAAGTCTGTCCGTACAGTATTGTCTATAAACCTTTGGTAATAATAGTCTTTAAATTGTCATAACACCTGTAACAATTTGATTTCCTAAAGATATTCCCATGGGTTATTATTCAATGTTTTCTAGCTTTTGAAGGTGGGGGGGATGCATCATATCTCACTGACCTGAAGACGCTGTCGTAACTATTGGATCGGTATATTTAGGAATGAATAACGTGCCATATCATGATTTGAATTTCCATTTGTAGCTGAAGTTTCACACTTGGTGCTTTCTGGTCCACTGTTAAATGATAAAGTTACTCATCTGTACATAAGCATCTGAAATTTTATCAGGTGATTACATAAATGAAGTATTTTACACAAAGCATTAAAAATTTGTATCAGAAAGAAGAGCTCACATTAATTCTCAATCAATATTGGCGTTTGTAAGACACGTTGAAAGCTCTCAACAAAATACTAAACAAAAACATTTTTCTCTCTTTCTGTTAGTCATCCTCTAGATATTTTTTTTCTAGATAAACAATCTACAGTGTGTTTACTGAAGCTTACATTGATATTCCCTAATAGTGTTTGCAACTTGAGTTTTATTCCAGCAGCTACACGAAATGAGTCCACAGCGCAGAGCAGCCAGGCCCCTCTGGACCTTGAGATTATTTGTTCTCTCACTGTTCTAAAGGTAATTAAGGAGCATTGCATGTTTCTCAATTAATGATTTCTCATTCAACAGGGGATCTTTGATGCTAATTTGTTTTAATCAGGGCAGAGGCTGCTCAAAAACTCTAAACAATTCAGTGAAGAGGAACTAGGAATTTTTAATCAAGTGGAAGAGATTTAAATGCTATGAGGGACGCATCCATCATGCACTTTCAATTCCTGTTCATTTTACTATGTTCTTCTGAGTTTTATAAACCAATCGAAGCTTGAATAGAGTGTATTGTATTGTGTAATATGATTTTCCCTTATATATTTGTGTGTATATGTAATGAACTCCATTTAAAACCTGCTTACATACAACCTTCATTTCTCTATATGGAATGTGTGTATGCATACATCTAATACCTTTATTATATACACTTGTAAATATAGAACATATATATGTAAGGGTATATTTACATATATGTAGCAAAAGAATAATGGACGATCTGTTTTAAATGAGCGGTAGGTTTAAAATTCTTTTCACCCCTTGGACAACTGTGCTGAGTGTCTTTATAATGTGAGCTGTGAAATCAAATTGCATTACGTACATGGAAACACGTACAAGCCATGAACCTGGAAGAGCTGGCACAGTGTGATTAGACTCCAGTTTGTGTGAACAAATGACTTCACCAGGTGACTATGGCTTATGGAAATAAATACTCAAAATAGTTAAACTAGAATACTGCCTTTTCTGATCAGCTTCTAGCATCTCACTCTGATGCCTTCATTTACACCAAGGCTACCTCGCAGGAACGTCAATCATGTGAAAATGAGGTGGGTTTTCTTTTTTTCCGTCCTCCAACTGACTATAGAAAAATCTCAAGAAGAGCTTGAGAGACCTAACTAGTTAAATACTTATTGGTTCAGTGTAAGTGGGAAAACAAACTTTGCTTCTTAACCTTAGAGTAGATCAAAATCTGCAGAGCTTGTTAAAACAGATTGCTGGGCCCACTCCTAGGGTTTCTGTTTCAGTAGGTCTGGAATGGGGCACGAGATTTTCATTTCTAATAAGTTCTCAGGCGATGTGAGGCTGGTGGGGCGAGTGACCGCACTTTGAGAACTTCAGTTATAAACAAATCGGAACGAGGTGGCCACAGCACTGAGCAATCACCCTGCTTCCCTCCTACATTCCAGTGTACTTTTCTCAGGTTCTCTGCCAGACAGCTGGGCCTTGTGTGTCTCTGAAGTGGTCTCTGTGTGAATTTCTGGACCAGTTGGGCAGGGACTATGTGGTGGGTTTGGGCAGGGGGGTGGCATTAGTGTCTGTATTTTAATTCATAGAGATCCCGTGAAGGGCTTTGGAGGATTTGTAAACATTTGAAAACAAACTTTTGAGTGGAAATAACAATCTAGTATATGTTGCTAATGGGCGATGCCAGAAGCCAAACTGTCTTGTGAAAAACTCGACCAGGATGGTGTTTCTCAGCCCTGCTCGGATAAGCATGGTCTGGGCTGTCGGGCACCTGTGTTTTCAATAAGGGCTCCAGTGAACTCAACAGACAGGTTTAGGGAACTCTATTTGAAAACCCCATTCTTTCTCCTTGGAACTATTCTTCACAGTGGTGCTAAAATTCCCCGTATAGAATGTCAGAGGGAAGCCCATTCATAAATCCTCTGTCTGGGGCAAGTGCCCAACTACTCCAGAGGCTGACCTCGGTCGCTCGGCTTTCCCTGACATGTGGCATAACTGCAACGATGGGGCATGAATTGGCCCAATGTGCCTCTCAGCTTTATGATTAGTGCACATAGTGTGATGAGTTCAGTTGGGATTTGCTTTGATTCTGTCAAGGCTGTGGGTTGTATCCGACTTCCCAATCGTGAGGCAGACTGGGGATGGGGGCACTAGGTTCTCGTGCATAAGTATGAATGGTTATTGAATTACATTTACATCTGTCCTTAAAATTAATTAGTGGGCAAGGACTCAAATGCTGAAAGAGGATCCTGTTCTGAAATACATTTTCTCAAAGTGCAAGTAGTTAATAGCACTTACTATGTGTCAGGCACTATGCATGGTTTTTAATTCTCCTACCACCAATAAGACAGGAATATTAGAACTCCTATTTTACAGATGAGAAAACCGAGGCGTGGTGCACCAACCTTTCTAAGCCCTAGAGGCAATTATGGGAAAGAGTCTACCATGGTATGCTGCCTCCCCCAGACCTGCTGGCAATTAATTCTCATACAAACTTCAGACAATGGCAGCAAAACTGATGTCAGAAACTCCACTATCATTCCCTTACCATACTTTCTAATGATAGAAATCGTGTTTTTGACTTTAACAAAATTATAGCCTCATATATTGATCTTGTTTTTGACATTTGATATTATTTTATATTAATTTCAGGTGTTCAGCATATGGTTAGACATTTATATAGTTTAAAAAGTGATCCCTCTGACTAACCTAGTACCCACCTAGCACTATACATAGTTATTACCATGTCATTGACTATATTCCCTATGCTTTATTTTACATCCCCATGACTATTTTGTAACTACCAATTTGCATTTTTAAATCCCTTCACCTTTTTTACCCTGCAACCCCAACCCTCTCCCATCTATCACCCCAGGAAATCTAGTACTCATCTGATACCATACATAGTTATTACAATATTATTGACTATATTCCTTATGCTGTACCCTACATCCCCATAACTACTTTGTATTTCTTAATCCCTTCCCCTTCTTACACCCACAACCCCAACCCCACTCCCATCTGGTAATCATCAAAATGTTTTCTGTATTTATGAATTTGTTTCTGTTTCGTATGTTAATTTTGTTCTTAGATTCCACATATAAGGAAATCACATTGCATCTGTCTTTCTCTGTCTGACACACTCCACTCAGTACAACACCCTCCAGGTCCATCCATGCCACTACAGATGGCAAGAACCCATTCCCTTCCATGATCGAGCAATATTCCATTATGTGTGTGTGTGTGTGTGTGTGTGTGTGTATATATATATATATATACCACTTCCTCTTTATCCATTCTTCTATCGACTGACACCCAGGCTACCTCCACATCTTGGCTTATGGGGGCTCCCTTATAAGTTACTAGTTGCCTTTCTCTTGCTGCTTTTAGGATTCTCTCTTTGTCTTTAACCTTTGCCATTTTAATTATAATGTGTCTTGGTGTGGGCCAGTTTGGGTTCATCCTGTTTGGGACTCTCGGTGCTTCCTAGACTTGTATGTCTATTTCTTTGGCCAGGTTAGGGAAATTTTCAGTCATTACTTCTTCAAACAGGTTTTCAGTCTCTCTCTTCTCCTTCTGGTACCCCATGATGTGAATGGTGTTACACTTGATGTTGTCCCAGAGGTCTCTTAAACTATTCTCACTTTTTTTTTATTCTTTTTTCTTTTTGTTGTTCTGATTGGATGTTTTTTACCTTGTCTTCCAAATAGCTAATTTGATTCTCTGTTTTCACTAGTCTGCTGGTGATTCCTTCTAGTACATTCTTCATTTCAGTTATTGTATTCTTCACTTCTGACTGGTTCTTTTTTATAGTTTCTAAGTCCTTTTTTATGCTTGCAATCTCTTTGTTGAAGTTCTCACTAAGTTCCTTGAGCATCCTTAGAACCATTGTTTTGAACTCTGTCTCTGGTGGGTTGCTTGCCTCCATTTCATTTCATTTAGTCCTTTTTCTGGATTTTTCTCCTCTTCTTCCATTTGGTATGTATTTCTTTGTTTCCTCATGTCGGCTGCTTCTCTGTGTTTGTTTCTATGTATTAGGTAGATCTGCTATGTCTTCCAGTGTTGGCCAGTGGCCTTACGTAGTAGGTGCTCTATGGAGCCCAGTGGCACAGTCTCCCTAATTACCTGAGCCTGGTGCTCCAGGAGTGTCCCTTGTGTGATTTGTGTGTGCCCTTCTGTTATAGTTGAACCTTGGTTGCTATTGGCATGTCAGTGGGTGGGACTGACTCTCAGACTGACTCGCTGTGGGGTGTAGCCACATCCACAGCTTATGGGCTGCTGTGCGGGAGGCTTATCCCACTGAGTGAGACTCACCTCAGTGGGCTCTGGTGTCCGTTGAGACCACCCTTTGTGTGTGCCACTTGTGGGGCTCATTGGGCAGTGATCTGGTGTGGTCTAAAGCCAACCTCCAAGTATGTTGGTTCTGGAGTCTCTTGAGAGGGCCTTCCATGCAGGCCCTGGTCAGCCACTGCCTTTGACTGGCCAGGGGCTGCCTGGTAGGAGCTGCAAAGCAATTTGCAGTTGTTCACTGCCTGTGCTCAACCTGGAGACATGTGGGAGAGGCCATGCTGTGAACTGAGGACTCTGCCACTGGTACCAGGCCTGGGGTAGTTCTGCAAAAAGTCAGGACACCTGGAGGTCTGCTGTCACCTACCGGCTCCCTGAAGATTCAGCCACTGGTAAAGCTTTGTGTGGTAGGCAAGTTGAGTGAGTCAGGGTCTCAGGAAGTCACTAGAGTGGGAAGAGTTGTGGTCACCAGGTTAATGTAGACTCTGGTTTAGTGCCAGTGCTGAGACAGGAGTGACTCAGCGAAAGTCTCAGAGCACACGGAAGCTAGTTGCCACCCTCCTGGTGCCTGTGGACTCCCATAGTTTTCCAAGAAAGAGTGCAATGCAGGAGGTGCTGGCTGCTAGTGGAGAAAGTGCCTCCAGCTGTGCACGAGTTGAGTGGGGGCAGGGTCCCAGCTGAGTCAGCAGGGTGGAGAAGCAGAGCTCATCAGGCCAATCAGATTCAGATTTGGCCTGTGGGGGTGGGCTCAACCTAGGAAAGATGGCACCCGCCTGCCAGCTGCACAGGAAAATGCCGACTATTCTCCAGTCCTCCCCCTGAAGCCACTCTCCTCAGTCTGTCCCTTGTATGTCTCCAAGGTCTCCCGAGTCACGGACCCTCTGCTGGAGCCCCAGGTGAGTGCCTGCGAGTGAGTGAGTCTATGCACGGGCCGTTTAAAAGGACTCTAGGTTTCCTGCTGCCTTCCATCCCGCCCAAATGGTTGGAATCTCCACTGTTTTTCATAGCCGCATGTGAGGCCTCCTATTCCTGGCACCAGTACTCCAGGCTTAGGCACCTGGTTTGGCGGGGCTGGGGTCCCTTGCTCCTCCAAGGGGAACCTCCACAGTCAAGATATCCATTCCAATTCTCAACCGCCACAGGGAGGTTTGGAGCCTGTTCAGCATCTCTGCCCCTCTACAAGTCTCGATGTGGTTTCTTTATATTTTTAGTTAGTTATAGGACTTTTGTTCAACTAGACTTCAGATGGTTGTCCAGGTTGATGGTTCTATAATTTAGCCATAATTTTAATATGTTCACGGAAGGACGCAGGCACAGTGTTTATCTACTCTGTCATCTTGGAACTCCTCATGACAGAAATATTTTTAATTGAAAGGATATTTTCCCTTTTCTGATGAGCAATGTAAACTTTTGGGGTTTTCATGGTTCTCCCGTGTACAGAAAATGAGCTCTACTTCTACCCAGCTGCAGACAACCTCAGACTTTCGGATGCCTTTGACCTCTGTGCCCATGAGTTAATCACACAATCATTGTGGGTGCCCATAGGCTGGCTTCAGACCTAATCATGTTATATCGCTGGGTCACGAAAGTGCTGGTGATTTAATCAAAAGTGACTTTGCAATTACAAGTTACATTTTGATGTGATCATATTGTCAGTATTCCTCTTTGCTTTGATTTACAAATTTCTAGACTGTAGTTGGAATGATTGTGGAAACCCAGGGCAAAAGTCATGGGAATGGTGGTCAGGGCCCTTGCAGTGAGTCACTTGTTTGTTGTTACTAAATTTGGATGGTGTCAAGCAAACTACCCTCCTCTACTCTGTACCCTTTACTGAGTAATCCTTCCTTTGCTGGATTTTGTCTTGCACTGTTGCTTACCCTGCTCTTCCCCAGATTCTAAACTCATGGAAAATAAATCATGGGTTATAATGGGTGCTCTAGATTTGTATCAGGTCAAGTCACATTACAGGTTGCTATGAGAGGCATTAAAATTATTTCCTGGAGCTCTGATGTTGCTGTCATAAATACTATCTAAGCTTGGAGTCTTTGCACAGATCCCATGATAGCAGGAATTGAGACATAGCACTTTTCAATTAAAGTGTGATCATGGGACTAGTCAGGTTATTTTTTTTTTTTTTCTTCTTAGTTTTCTCATGTGTCTAGTGAAGGTCCATTTCAGGACATACAGGCTGGTTCTCTCTGAATTCTTACCTGTGACAATGCTATTGTGCTTACCTGGGTTACTGTGTCTTATATTTTTATGAAATTGGCTCTAAGAAGACTGTAGAATCCTTCAAGTTAGTTCAGCTGCACAAGAAATACATATCCTTAAAATGGCACACAAATCTTCCTAAGAGTGGCATTTACAAGGTCAAAATTTTTATTCTGTAATTTTGGACTACTCTCGTTATGCTTTGGATTGGCATGATAGAATATTGAAAGAAATGGGCATTGTAGCCTGCACACACAATTTCTTTATCTTTTCTAACAGCGATCCTTTGAATTGTATGTCAAATATTCTTAATTCACCACCACCAAAATACTAAATTCTTATTTTATTTCTCAGTGAAGCTTAATTTCTACCCAAAGGAGAGTGTATTGTGACTTCATTGTTTCAGCTGTGTGTTCAACCGTCCTTGTCTCTAAAGGGACTTTATGAAATACATTCTTTCTACTCAGAAGATAAAAAGAGATGTAGAGAATTCATAAATTATTTGGGCATCAAAAGATTCTATATAAAGAACTTTTAGTTAATAAAGACAGGAATGTTAATGTCCTTTAGTCACCTAAAAAGATTTTTGGAAATATATTTGTGACAGTCAACTTTCAGAAGAAACATCACAATTATTTTATGATTATATTGAAAAGGAATAATTATTCTCCATTTGGGGCCCAAATAAATAGTAATTCTCCATCAAGCATGGCCCTAGCAATTTAGAAACATGCAAATACTAGGTAACTAGCTGGTGTGTTTATATGCAATATGCAGATGTATGACCTAGATACATCTCTAAAAATTAATTTAACGATGCTGTACTGGGCTTGGCTAATACTCTAACACGTTTTTTTTCTTTAATGGTGCGCATAAACCCTGAGGGCATTGTGTTTGATAGAAGTGACAGCTCTGTGAGATGCAGGCTCTGCTAAGAGTGAGTGTGCTGACTCAGAAAACAGAAGGACAGGGCCTGATGGGAGGGGAGTTGTCAGACAAATTAGAAATCTTCTAGATTAAGTTATGTCACTAATGCTACAGGCATACTTTGACCATATCCCAAAGGGGGTGGTACCTTCCTTAAGATTCACTTCTTAAAAGAAAAAATCAGTGTAGAACTTAGAATCTGCATTGTGAACTGTCCCAGGTCTTTCTCCTTTAACTGCTTCGACATATTTGCAATTCCATAGCATCTGAATAAAGGAGTTTATTTTTCCCTTCTTCTTTCTTTTTGTACCCCTTAGCCTCAGGAAGATCCATCACGTTCCTGAAACCACACAGGACAGTGAAATCTTTGTCTTTCAGATCTGCTTTGGAATGAAATCGCAGATGTTTGTGTATTTTTATGATATTGCATAATTAAGTCTGATATCAATGAGGGAATTCAAACAAACAATTCAGCAAGAAAAAATAGATATTTATGTCTATTTGCCTGAGATTTTTTTAAAAGTGACTTAAATTACACTCAGGATTAATTAATCCTATGGCTGATTGCTGTGATGCAGGGAGCTAAGGGAGCATCTGTCTGATTTGGAAAATGTGTACAGGAGACATGGTATACTGAGACTGAAATAAGCATACCGAAAAGGACATGCATGAAATATATAAAACGAGGGCTTTTAGATACTTTAGAAAAAGAGGAAACGAGACTTAAATAATTTAGCAGTTCAATCCCAGTATCAGAATCCTAATTATTTTAGGCAGGATTAACCAATTCAGGTATCATTATACTGGAAGGGAATTTTGAGTTTATGACTTATGAAATTGAGACTCTTACAAACAAAGAAATGAGAACTATAGGCACACTTGCTATGTAGTAACTCTACATTGAGATGCCCAGCAATAGGGTTCAGATAGAATTTAAAGTTGCTTCTCACTATGAAGAATTGGTTGGTCCTAGTCACCTTTTGGAGGTTGCGTTTGGGACTCCAGTTCTCTGTGCCTTGTTCCTATTTTGTTGGGTCTTTCGGGGATCCAGGTTGTTTTATATCAAACAAACAAATCTCTTTGTTGGATTGTGTCTTGCACTGTCGCTTACCTAGTTCTTCCCCAGATTCTAAGCTCTCGGAGAATAAAACATGATATTACCATGGGTGCTTTAGGTTTGCATCAGGTCAAATCACATTACATGTTGCTAGGAGAAGAATTAACATTCTTTCCTAGAACTCTAGTGGGTTCAGCTATAAATAATAGACAACCTAACAGTGTATTAAACCATAAGGAATTTATATTTCACTTAACAAGACCATCTGGCAGTAAGAGTCCTGGGGTTTTGATGGCTCAAAGATATGCCCCTCTTCTCCTTCCTCAGTGGTTGGGCTTCATCCTCAAGTGTGTTTATCTTGGTCACAAGATGGCTGCCTCAGCTCAGGGCCTCAGTCCTCACATGACATTGTACAAAGCAGGAAAGGAGAGAAGGGGGTGATATTGCTTTCTCTTTTAAAATTCTCTTACCTTTCATCAGGAAGGAAAATCTTCTTCAGAAGCCAACCCAGCCCTTCAGCACATCTTCTCTTAGCTTTCATTGGCTACAACTGAGTCACATGCTTATCCTGGACCAGTCTCTGGCAAGGGGCAATGTGATTACTATGATTGGCTTAGACCCTCTGTATTCAAGGTGTGATCCAAGGAGTAGGGCCATCCACACCACCTGGGAGTTTATTAGAAGCACCCCAGACCTACTAAATCTGAATCTGTGTTTAATCTGGGGTTCAGGTGGACAGGAATTGTGAGATGCTCCAGCTTTAAACCAATGATGCTCCATCCCCTCGGGCCCCCATGTTGTAACTTGGGAAAATCAGGATTATGTTAACAAGAAAGGTGGAAATTGTTTTTGGGTAGGCAACTTTCAGTGTCTGCCAAAGTCTTTTAATCCATCGGCATCTATACTGGGATTGTCACTTGTTTTGGTGACTATTACTTTTTTTCCAAAATGCTCTGGGAAAAAAAAACCAAACAAACAAACAGAAAACCCCAACCTGGCTGATTATGTTAGACGCTAGCCCAGGGACTGGTTTTGGTTCACTTGAGTGGCCCTGCAGCTCTCTCCCTTACCTGCTGGCCCTTGGGTCATGTTAATGTTCTCCCTGAGTGCTGAGGCAGAGGGCACTCGTGTCATCCAGTCCCTTTGGCGGGAAGGATCACTTCCCCAGTAGGATCTAGGCTGAAACTGTTCCTGCATTGTGGTAGGCCAAATAATGTCCCCTACTGATACCCCTATTCCAATCCCCGAAACCTGTGCATGTGACCTTACAAGGCAAGAGAGACTTTGCAGGGATGAGTAAGGTAAGGACTTTGCAGGAGAAGATTGTCCTGAATTATCCAGCTCAGCCCTAAATGTAATAACAAGTGTCCTTATAAGAGTAAAGCAGAGGGAGGTTTGACTTCAGAAGAAGACAAGGCAATGTGACAACAGAAACAAAGATTGGAATGTTGTGGCTACAAGCTAAGGAATGCCACTAGCCACCTGAAGCTCAAAGAAACAAGAACAGATTCTCCCCTAGAGCCTCCAGAAGGAACCAGCCCTGCCAAAAACTGGATTTTACCCCCATAAGGCTCATTTTGAACATTTGGCCTCCAGAACTATAAAAGAATACATTTCTGTTGTTTTACGCCACTGGGTGTGTGGTCATTTGTTAAAGCAGCCACAGAAAACGAATACAGCCACCTTACAGTGCTGACATTCCCGGTGCCATAACTTTCAATCCAGCAATGTTACCTTTTCATTGTTTTACTATAGCTTACAGGTGGAATTATAGATTAAGAAATTTTTATAAGACATTCCAATGTTGTTAAAATAAGGTCCTGCTTGGGTTAGGATAAGAAGTTAGACCCTAGGAAGCTGAGAGAGGCAATTACTTGCCCACCATGCTTCCAGGTCCTTCATCACCATCATCATCTTGCCCACAGCAGCAGGCAGGCTTGAGGGTGAGGGGGAAAGGGAGGGGGGAAGAAGGAGCGCTTGAGATCAGCACCCCCTCACACACACACAGCTTGACTTGACTTCAACAGCTCCCAGAGTAGGAAAAAAAAAAAGTACAATTAGAAAACCAACCTCACATACACTTTCCAGATTTTGTTCTATAGTGAGCCCAGTAAATTGCACTTTTGTCTACTAAAACCACTTGACAAGACGATAAAGACTGAGAAAGGTCACAAGCAGACGCTCTGAGGAGACTAAACATGCCACTGAAATGAATAAAGGGTGGTCATTAGCAACCGTGAAGAGACATAAGATGGATCTGGGAAAGACGTAGGGGGGACAGGAAGGTCTCATGCAAAGCAGAGACTATGGCCAGTGGGCAGAGGCCACAGCTCAGGCCTGGGAGAAGCTATAATTCTGCAGATGGTGGGGCCTGACCTCCAGCACCGAGAAGGAGCCACTCCTGGCGTTGGCACGTTTGTGCTGAGGAAGGCTTTTAAAGAAGCTCTTTGGACAGTGTTCATCTCAGGCCATTTGGATGGAGATGGATGAGGGTCTGAAGTGGGGCCGACTAATGTGGAGAATCATTGTTTTCACTGCTGGGAAGGAGGGGGAAGAAGCTGTCACAATCCTGCAAGCACAGCTTTTTCTCCGAAATGAGCTCTCAGCCCTGAAGTCTGCTCCTGAACTCCATGCACTGCTAAATGGTGGTAATAACACTCAGCCCCCCCTTGCTACTTATTCCATTGTCGGTGGGTGATGGTGCTCCAGAGCCAGCTTCCCACCAGCAGTTCTGCTGGGCGTTGAGTCTCGTCCCTTGTGCTGCTGATTCCTTTGTTTGGAAAGCGTCAACTTACCTTTCAACGCTGCGCTCCCTTGCGGCCATTGCTGAGCTTCGGGGCGCCCTTTCCCCAATGGAGAAGGCCGAGACGGGGAGTTTATTGGGTGGATTTCTGTTTTGTTTTTTGAACTTTGTCATTGAAAAAGTCCATTGTTTCCATCATCTTGGTGATGCAACTCCCCAAATAAAACAGATTGTCAAGAAAAGCAGACCTGGGCTCTTCGTCCCCAGAGAGAGAAGGACCAGTTGAAATACAAAAATATATAAACCGCATTACTGTTCCATTCTCAATTTTGAAATTCCTATGCCTAGCACTCAAAGGTTTGACAGCCTATTTAGCCAATAGACTCCTGCTGTCAGCCATCCTCATCCATAGACAGGGGCGATGATAGATGCCTACCTGGAAGACAGGGAGAATCGAGAGAAAAAGAGAGGGTTGGATGAAGAGTTGACGTCCTTGTTCCTCCCTTCACACTAAGATCAGAGGGTGTGTGAGGAGTGTATATGCACACAGGTGCCCTTTGGGGCTCCTAAAGTCTTGGCTATTGGCAGCAGCCTGTGGATTATGCAAGTCCAAGGCCAGTGGAGGACCAGCTGCCTTGGCAGGTACCAATGGGGATAGATGCTGATGGTCTGAGCAAAACAGGGTGGTGGCCATCACCAGTGATACCACCATAGATAGAAGGTAGTGGGGGACAGGGAGCATCTTCCCCTCTGACATGGAGGCACACCTTGCCCTTCCCATCACCCCACCCACAAGAGTGTGGACATGGCTTGAGGGACTGGAATAACTGGAAATTCTAAGAGAGACCTTCAAGTAGCCAACTTTCCTTAACTTGCCTAAAATTCTGCCATAGTTGGAATGGGAGCTTGAAAGAAAAATAGATTGACTTAGAGGGGAATCATTATCTTTTTATGCAAGTGGCTTATAAAGTGTTATATGCAATGTGCCACGTTTATTCTGACTACCATGAACGACAAATTTGCCTTAAGCTCTAGATTTCAGCTCACTGTTTGGCGAGAAGTCGGCTGGACATGTCATCCAGTTTTTTGTTTGTTTCTTTTTAATTCTTTTAAAATAGCTGTATGTGGTATAACTGACACATAATAATCTGCACAAATTAAATGTGTATAATTAGATAAGTTTTGATACATGTATAAAGTCCTGAAACCACATCACAATCAAGACAAGGAACGCATCCATTACTTCCACGTTTCGTCATGTCAGTCTGTGATCGTCTCACAGTACCTCTCCATCCCCTGGCAACCGTGGATCTGCCCTTTTTTTTTTTTAAATTTCAGGTGTACAAAACAACGTAATAGTTAGACATTTACACCCCTCACAAAGTGATCACCCCCTTACCCCAATCTACTACCCCTCTGACATCTTACATAGCTGTTACAATACCATTGACTATATTCCCTAAGCTGTACTTTACATCTCGTGAGTATATATATATATATATATATATATATATATATATATATATATAAAATTATAGTTGGCATACAATATTACTCTACTTCAGTTTCAGGAGCATAGTGCAGTGGTTAGGCATCTACACAGTCCATGAAGTGATCCCCCGATAAGTTCAGTACCCATCTGGCACCCTGCATAATCTTTACAATATTATTGATTATATTCCACCATACTGTAGTTCATGTCATCCACTTTTGCTTACTTCTCTTTCCTTCTCCGCAGAGCTGATCTGAGCAGATGTTGCCTTCCTCTGAATGGTCTCAGTCACACCATGAACTCGTTGAATGTGGGTCACGCGTGACTAAAAATATTCCTGATACGAATAGCCAACCAAAGGCGACAAATGCTTACTAAGTACTTATTATAAGGCCATTGTTCTAGGAATGTCCTGTGTAGTATCTTATTCAGCTCAGTTCCCACCAGTCACTTGTAATGGGGCTACCATTATTCTCCACTTACAGTGGAGGAACCAGGGCTTTCGTGGCCCACCCAAGGATGCATGACTTGGAATCAAGTGCCTTGCTAAATAAACTCAGAAGTCCCCTGAGTATAAGATTCACAGGAGACCTGAGAGTTAGAAGGTAGGAAACACTGACTTTGAGCAAAATTAACTCTTGACTCCACCATTTTCCCTCAGCCTCAATTAAAAGTGCTCTGACAAGAGTGGAGAGCTTATGATGAAAGGACATGTAGACAACAGGCCCAGGAGGGAGCAGAGACCAGGGCAGTCAGCTCCAGAACACCATTCTCTCTGGAGCAGAGAACAGGGTACAGCTGGCTTCCTCCCTGGCATTGGCAGCACCCTAGGAAGCCCAGATGGCACAGAATTCTGGACTACCATGCTGACCCTGCCAATCTGCCCTGTGCCCCTTGGAACGTGGAAACGCAGCATAGCACAGTGGCTAAATACATGGGCTCTGGAGCCAGGTCGCCTGGGTCCGTATCCTGGATTGGCCCCGGGCAAGTCATTTTACCTCCCTGTGCCTTAGTTTCTTCATCTGCAAAGCAGAGATAATATCTACTTCAAGGCGCCGTGGAGATGAGTCATGTACATAAGCTATTTAGCACAGTGCTTGGCACCTGTTAGGGTCGTTCTGTGAAGACATTGATGATTATTATGAAGTGGTCTTGGGACCAGCTTACAGGATTCACCAGCTCAGAAGCTGGGAAAGTTTCACCAAAGAGCCAGTACAGAGTCTAACTCACAAACCGGTCTTCTTGTTATTCTATAATGTCCAGTAATGTAAGAAGTTCTGTTGAGTAAAATGGGGCCTCTAATGCATTCTTGTTTTGCATCTTTGGAAATCGAGAGTGGCAAGACCTCGATTGCTCTGAAACAGCACAGGAGATAATTACTCAACAGGCATCAGAGAACTGGGCCATTTTCTGGGCAATCAGTCTGACTCCTAGACTAACAGAATCAAGGCAGGTAAATGGTATCGTCTATTCAAACAAGGAAGGCAAGTGGCAAACAGGTGGAGCTCCTCCTACCCACGCAGCGCTAATCTCCCACTCACCCTCCTGACACCTTTATGTGAGGTCTCCTTGGTCTCCTTTGTTAGAACAAGGAAAGGGCAACCCCCGAGGAGTTAAGTCTCTCCCAGAGGCCACAGGCTAATGGGTGGTGCAGGATTCACACCCAGGTCTGCCTGGTAGCAAAGCCTTGGGCCATCCCCCCACTCCACCTTCTTTATCCTTTGGGTTTTAAAAATCTTTCTTTATCCTACTTCTCAGTGATACCACCCTCAGCCACTCTACACTTCACTGCCTGCTCCTGCCTGGACCCTTTCCTCTCTTCTTTGCTCAGGACAGCCCCTCAATTCCGTTTGATGGTACTTGAACCCCTCCTATTAGCCAGGCTCTTGTCTTCTCACTCCTCTAAGAGCTGCTTCAGGAAAAGTTAATAAAATCACTCACAAAAGTATATGAAGGTGGGTAAAATATTAGAAACTATAGAGACACTTCATATGCCTCAATCCAGAGGACTGCCTTTCCAGGGGCCAGGATTCAGTCTGGTAGATGGTGGTTGAGGAAACAACTAGAAATGAGACATAATCGATAAATAGTGGTTTCTAGGACACTGAACAGTCTGATGAAATGCATGTCACATGGAAAAATCATAAACCCACAGATGGTCAAAGAATAAAAGGCACAGTGGAATCTAGTATAACCACAGCTTCCAACACAGAACCAGAAATCTCAGAGGTGCCATTTGCAAGTGAAAGAGCCAAGCATGGCCCCCGTGTCACAGACTGCCACCTCCCCGGTTCACTTCAGTAATGAAGTAGGGAGGGTTTGGGCTCTAGAAAAATGTTTTGGTGCATAAAGGCCTTTATCATCTCCTCCAATGACCTTCCCTCCACTCTGGTGGCCATCCTTTGCACACACGCAAGCTAACTCTGGCATGGTCCTGAGGGTGCCAGCAGCTTGCTGTGGGATCATGGATTAGTTACTTCTGCTGAACAAGCAGTTGTGTGATTAGTGATCAGTTACCTCTTCTCTTGTGTTCTCTGCAAGATGAGAATCTTGGAGAGACCTGGGGCCACTCTCAGTTCCAACGCACTGTGATTCGCTAACTATAGTAAGTGGTTGAACCCTAGTGTCTTTATCCATTTGGGCTGCTATAACAAAACACTCTAAGCTGGGTGGGTTTTAAACAACATGGATTTATTTCTTTCAGTTCTGGAGACTTGGAAGTCCAAGATCACAGCACTGGCAGATTCAGTGTCTGGTGAAAGCCTGCTTCCTAGACAGCCACCTCTTTGCTGTAACCTCACATGGCAGGAGGGACTAAAGAGCTCACGGGGGGTCTCTCTCATAAGGACACTGATCCCAGTCAGGAGGGCCCCACCCTCATGACCCAATACCTCCCAAAGGCCACACCTCCTCACACTGTCACCTTGGGAGTTAGGATTTCAACATATGAATTTTAGGATGACACAAATGTTCAGACCATAGTACCTGACGAGAACAAGCTTGTGCCTTCAACCTTGAGTGAATGCAATCAGTGTATGTGTCCACGAGAGCCAGGGCAGCTAAGGAGAAAGAGCATGCTCCATGTCTACGTTCTTTCTGTTAATCTTCCCACCCCAAGAAGGAAAACTGACATTTATTGAATACCTATTATGTGCCAGAACCTTTTCGCACCCATATCAGTCTCCGGAGATGTTTGATGATGGTCCTCTCAGCCCCCACACACACTGTAAGGCAGATGTCAGGAGAGCTCCTGGGGTTGCTTTCACCTGGAGTCGCCCCATGGGCACGCCATGTGCTCAGGCTCTTTCCTCCTCGATTCTGCACCCATTTCTCCTGCCTTCCTCTGCCTGGTTTGCTGAAATGTTGCTGGTCTTTCAAGGTCCCTCAGAAACCCCACAGTACATTTGCTGACAACACCGCCATGGACCAATGCTTTGGTTCTTTGGTCTGCGTGCCTGTATGAATTGATCTGAACTTGTACTATGACAATTTGCTGAGTACACGTCTGTCTGCCCCAGAGCTCCTCAGGCAGTTTACACGTTCCTCAGCACAGAGAACAAGAGTCATGGTTAAGGTCAGGCCAGAGCCCAGCAGGCTGGTTCAAACCCATGCTGTGCCACTTCTAGGCCCTGTGACATTGGGCAAGTCACTTGGCCTTCCAAACCTATTTGTAAAATTAGGATATAAACTTAGGAGGAGCTAGTTTCCTGCCGTGATTTTAGGATGATGTAGTGAGATAATGCCAATAATATGTAAGCTTTAATAACAGTTATCATCCATCAGTATCTTACATCAAGGTGCCACTTAGCCTGGAATCCAGTGCCAAGCATAGTGCCCAGTCCATAGTGGTCACTCAGTATTGTTTTGAGATAATGAAAGAATGAACTGGAGTACCCAGTAAGAGAACTGTGATCAGGGCATATTCAGGGAAATGCACCTTTCCCCCTTTCTTTAGTCCCAATCTGACTCTAACTGGGCTTAAGGATTTCTTACAACCCAGTTTTGTTGACTAGGATGTCATGTAAATTACTAGTTTGCTTCATTCGATATTGGGTTCAAAGTCAGTTCTGCACATCCATTAATCCCTTCACCCTTGGCATATGGCATGCTCATCGTTTCTACTATGTCCCAAGTCCTCTTTTAAGCACTAAGGATGGAGTAGTGAACAGAATAGACCAAAATCTCTTCACTCATGGCACTTACATTCTTGTAGAAGGAGACAGAAAATAAAGACAAGTAACTCAATCATATAGTGTAATCGCAGGTGACGGGGATTAGAGAGAGAACTAAGGCAGAGGGGGGGAGGGTTCATCTGGGAGGGTTTTGCTGAGAAGGTGACATTCAAGCAAAAATCAAAAGAAGCAAAAAAAAGCTTGCCTAAATCTGGAGGCAGAATGTTCCAGGAAGCGAGGCAGTTGGCACACAGGTCCTGAGGTGAACATGTACCTGGCGTGTTGGAGGCCGGTGTCTGTGGAACCCAGTGAATAAGGGGAGAGAGGAAGAAGGGCCTTGTCACGCAGGCCTGGGCAGCCCCAGTGACACGTTAGCTTTGACCCTGAGTAAGATGGGGCTCCTGGAAGGGTTTGAACGTAGCAGTGATAAGCTCTGACTTGCTGGCCACTGTATCAGTGACGTTTGCAGTAGAGATATCAAGAAATTAGTCTTGCACTCTCAATCTATCTTATAAAACAGTTGGCCTCAAAAACTACCATTAAAAATATTACGTAGCGTACACCCAAACTACACAGGGAAAAGTATCATGTAGAAATTGTGCTATTAGTACCAATTTTCTTTTACAACCCTGAGCTACTGTAATTTAAAAAGTTCTTTTTTCATACACACAGGTCCACTGTATAAAAAATTTGTACCAAATATTCTATGTCCACTGCATATGAGTAGCCGTACAAGTTTTTATTATCTTCATTACTATTTTTAAATCTTACATTATGCAATTATCTCAAAGGTTTATATATATATGTAGATAGATAGATAGATAGATAGATAGATAGATAGATATCTGATAATTAAGTTCGCTAACTCACCCTAGTAAAAGTGCTACATACCTCATTGCTGAATATCACTACAGTCACTTTTGAAGTACTCCCCTTGGGAAGCTATGCACTGATGCCAGCACCTAGTCCACACGTCAAAGCAATTTGAGAACTCTTTTTCTGCAATGGCCATCAGAGCTGTCATTGTATTACCCTTGATGTCCTGAATGTCATCAAAATGTCTTCCTTTCAATATTTCCTTGATCTTTGGATAAAGAAAGAGGTCACTGGGGGCCAGATCAGGTGAGTAGGGAGGGTGTTCCAATACTCCCTCACAGACAGCGCTGTGTGAGCTGGTACATTGTTGTGATGCAAAAGCCATAAATTGTTGGAGAAAAGTTCAGGTCGTCTAACTTTCTCATGCAGCCTTTTCAGCACTTCCAAATAGTAAACTTGGTTAACTGTTTGTCCAGTTGGTACAAATTCATAATGAATAATCCCTCTGATATCAGAAAAGGTTAGCAACATTGTTGCAACAAGTTCGTGAACTTGTCAGTCTTCTGTGTGTGTGTGTGTGTGTGTGTGTGTGTGTGTATAGATTATTTATTTATATATATATGTGTGTGTATATATATATACATATACACACACACACACACACATACACACAGCTTGATGAAATTTCTCAAAGCAAGTATGCCTCTTGATCCAGAACCAGATCGAGAAGCATATTCCAGCAACCCCAGAGCTCATCTGGTGGCTTCTTCCTGTTGCTCCTCTGTCCCCTCCCATAGGTAGTTTCTTTCTTGACTTCCATCTCCGTAGACCTCTCTGGTCCATCTTTAAGCTTCATCGAGAGGAATGTTCCCTCTTGTGTCTGGCTTCTTATCGGCGCTGTTTGTGACACCCATGTGTGTAGTGCTGATGGTTATAGATGGCTCTTTCTCCTTGCTGGGTCATTGTGTCCACGGGCCGTAACGTATTTAGCTATTCTGTTGCTAGTGGACTCTTTCAGGCCCTCCCAAATACTGCTGCCATGAGCGTTCTCATACGTATTCTCTGGGGACCACAGGTACCTATTTTGAGGTAACATCCTAAGGTCCACAGTCATCTTCGGTTCTGAAGTGTATTTTAAGGGAACCACTCTGGCTTGCTATGTTAGGAACAGACTCAGATGACATAGCGCAAGGGTGGACACAAACACACACACACACAAACTAGTGAGAAGGCTGAGGGGACAATCTGAGAGATACGAGTGTTGCTTGGAACAGGATGTAAGCCATCTGGGTGGAGAAAAGTGGTTGGAGTCGGATGTATTTTGAAGGTTCCTTGCTAGAGAGCTGTGGTCTTGCTGCTGGTCAGTAGTCCAGCATTGGCTTGTCACTTCAAGAAAGGTGCTCTGTCAGGAGGGCCCAGAAAAGCATTTCATGGCATTGCCCTGATGGCCCTCTGGGCCGCAGTGCCCGTGCAGTTCTCACGCCTTGACATGGTAGCCTCAACGACAACTGTTCCCACCATCTGGGCCAAACAAGAAGCTCCCCAGAAAGCTCTGGATGGCCAATGGTAGATGATAAAGCAAGACTAGGGAGTAGCTTTTGAAATGGTTTTCTTCCAAAATGGTTTTCTTCCAAGAGAGCCTGCAGCTCATGGTTACGTGACTGCTGTTAAAAGTTACTAAGATTTGTTTATAAGATTCCTTGCTCACGTCTCAAAGGAACTGACTTAAAACTGTGTCCATGTGTAGCTTGTTTTCTGAACATTTTGGAAGCAACCAAAATTCACTGTTGTCTAAAATGTCTAACCCTTTACAAGGCTCCAATATTTCCTCCGGCATACTTCTTCCTTCACGCAGACTAAGAATTCACTTTACCATATTTATGGTTGAGTTTTCAATATCCTCTTCATGTTCCGCACAAGAATTCATATCTACAGGAATCCAACATGAAAACTGTGGAACAATCACTCTCGAGCAACCCCAACTCCACCCTGCTTCCAGCACTTGGACTCATTTCTCTCCACTTCTGAGTTTTATGAGAAATCGCGCCCCCCCGCCCCGACCCGCAGACCATCATTTTCACATAACTTTCTGGTTCCTCTGAAAATATTGTGACCTTAGGACAGCACTTATTTTTGTTATTCTACCCTGACAATTTTCTTTTTTATGTTAGCAGAACTCTTTGTAAACCATACAAAGTTTCTCTTTCACATAATACAAGACCTCTTTTTCTTCCAAGTAAACAGGGTTACCTACACCTGCTTAACTCAATAAACAAATGGATTACCAAGTATCCTTCAAATAAATAGCCTATACCACTTGACTGCCAGAGCGAGTGACATCTTTGAACTACATCTAATAGAGAAAGATTGGAATAACTGATTCGTGTGTGTGTGTGTGTGTGCGTTTGTTTCTTTCTTGAGATAAGATGAAACTTGAGCCTTCAGACAACCCTGTCATTGATTTTTAGTCTATTATACTCCGTGAAAGAGGCCCACGCGTTCCAGCTTTAGCAAAATAGCGAACAGGTTTTGCTTCTATTTGCAGCCCTGCATGCTCTCTCTCTCTCCCCTCCCCTGGGTTTGGGGTGACACGGTCCCTGGTGATGTGGGATGGGTAAAGAAACTAGCCTGGGAATTGCCGTCATCCACTGGGCCCCAGGTAACCTGTTTGAACACAATGGACTTGGAGGGCAGCAAGTCGGTAGGAATGGTCGCGGTTTCTGCTGAGAACAGGCTGGATGGGAATGGCTGTTGGAGAGCAGTGAAGTACAGCCTTCAGTGGCTTTAAACACATATATAATATGTACCAAAAGAGGGGGAAATATTCAATTATTAAAGACCAATGACATGGGCATTGACGAATGAGCTCACAACACGCCCAATGCAACTGTTGGAAGAAGTTATCCTGCAAATGGACCATTTATCCAAGGCCGTTTCTGATAAACTGTCCCTTCTCGCTGGATCCTCCCAGGATTCCGGCTTCTCCCGGGAACCCCTGGTAAAGGAGCAGCTAATCATTCTACCTGACCCTCCAGCCGCCACTGCATAGGCCAGCCAGGCAGCTGCCACCTCTGTGTCCTCCCCTCCCCAGCACCATCCCTTATTCTGATGATTGTTGAGCACCTACCGAGGAGTCAGGACTGTGCTCAAGGTGATAGAGAAGACAAAACGACCGCTCTCGGCTTTTTGTGGAGGCAACCGCTATCTGTGGTGCAGTGTGGTAGAGTGCTGTGAGGAACTCAGCAGAGCAAACATCTGAGTACCCCTTGCCTCCTGATTGCCGGCTTTCTTGCCCCATCTGGGCAGCCTTCCTCTGCTCCCATGGGGAGAGGGGCGCCTCTGAGACAGTGTGGGTCACGGTGAGGCCTTCCAGTGCTTTCTAAGGATCTTGTCTGCGATGGAAGAATGTGGGGCCCAGGGAAGGAGAGCTTACAGGATGCTTTTTCGGAGACAGCCAGAATCCTCCTTTTTCTTGGCAAATGCCTCGTGAGACGGGAGGCCTGTTAGACTAAACATCACACTGCCCCAAATTGCACCAATTTTGGAAGCGCTCCCCAGGCTGTACCTCTCCCTGAGAAAAGGGATTTATAAACCCGTGGTCTGAAGTGGCTCTGAGTGCATGTCAGCTCAAGGGCTTTCAAAAGGCCCTTCTGGAAGGCAACTTTCAAAACTTAAAAGTGCTGGAGGGTCAGGTAGAATGATTAGGGACCTACAAAAGCAAAAGAGCTGATGCCCTAGACCTGGGTGGGTTGGGGCTCAGCTCTGATCTCTGTGGGGCCCAAATCTCAGGAGGGCTGATGGGGGATGGGCATTAGTGCCACAGGGGGACCCCAGAGCCCTGAAGGGGCCCATACTACATCAAACAAGAAAAACAACATGATACAACCTTCAATGTCTGCATCTCTATGTGTGAGGGTATTTGTCACTATGGTGTCAGATTTATTTTCTTAAAAATGTCTGACTGTTGCTTAATCAAGAGTTGTTTAAAACGCTTCCCTTTTGCCCCAGGTTAAGTATTTAGTGGTTCGCAAACTGATATTTGAAGATTCTCCTTTACAGGGCTCTGAGCTTTTTGCAGGGTGACCCATTTCACCCTCTATTTGTTGGAAAATCAGCTGTTTGGTGCCAGTGTTAGAATGAGCTAAGTATGTGTTACAGGGAGAGAAGGAAGACTCGACTCCCACCCTGAGACTTGTCCCCATGGGATGGCTCAGCTCACGGTGACCTGAGCATTTTTAGGACGTCTTCTGTGGAAGAAGCTGTGGATTTGGGCTCCGACTTCTGGTGGTGGATGAGACAGCAAATCTTCACATTTCCTGTATCAGTAAACAGAGGGCAACTCACAGGGTTTGGGCTCTGGAGTTCAAGCCGCACTTGACAAATAGAAGCATTTATTATTCCTACTACACACACCAACAGATATTCCAGACACACACATACACGTTGGAATTGGGGGGAAATTGGCAGAATTGCAATGTTTCAAGCAACTTATTGCCTAAGACTTTTGGTTGTTGTGTTTTGGGAAGGAGGGTTTTTTTTTAATAAGATTTGTTTCATTTCTATTCTGTTAGTCAGCTATTTGATTAAATTTTTTATTTGGCAACTGTATATGTAGGACATACGCCAGGGTTCTATAAAATGGTTATATTATGGACGATGGATGGATGGATGGATGGATGGATGGATGGATGGATGGGTGGATGGATGGACGGATAGACATTGGATTCCTGAAATGTGCAGGTGTTGGGCCAGAGACCTTCACATTTTCTCTTTTCATCTGCCCAGCAAAGACCTGTCGTGAAGCATCTTAACAGATGAGGAAACGGGCTCAGGATTATTACGTGAGTGGCAGAGATGGCGTCTGATCCCAGCTGAGAGGGCTCTTGGGGACAGTGAGCTCCTGGACTTGGGTAGAACTAGTGACTTCATTTCGGGCCTCAGTGCTGTCCAACCTTCCCACTGGGGGAAGGAGCGCTTGCCCAGCTGGGTTGCTGAGCTCCCAGGTGCTGCAGGATGGAGGGGTGGCACATGCATGAAGGAGTCCCACACCATCTTTCCCTCCGTCTGAGTTTTTCCCCCTAGAGCTTCCAAATGGTATTCGGATCCCTGACACCTTCCATCTCCTGCATCGGTAATGACCAGCCTCCCGGCCCTCTGCCGCTTCTCTGCTGGTTTCCCTGAAACAGCACTTCTTCCTCAGTGCATTATTTTCCCCCAGATTTTCAAATTCCCTGTGGACGATAATCAGACAGCAAGCTCCGCACACTTGGCAAGTTTTGAGTTTTAATAAAAAATCATGTTTATTCCTGTGAAGACTTTTTTTCTTTCCCCATGAATTCTCCTAACAAATGCAGTTTTTATTCAACTGCAGCTTTTTCTTCAGTTTTCTTCAAGCTGACTCTGTCCCAGAATCTTTCTGCTCTCATGAGCCTGGAGCCTGAGCTGTGGCTCTGGCTATGACAGTCCCTGATCCTGGGGAAGACTTGTGTTAGCCTCCTTCTGCTTTTTAGTCCTAGTGTGTCCATAGTAATGTAGAACATCAAGGGTAAGTGGGAAAAGAAAGCAAAAGTGATCCCTGACTGATGAGGGCTGGCCCAAGCCCAGGCTCTTGTATAAGGCACGTCAATGTCACGAGCAATAAAACAATGGCACCTTGTGTCATAGTCCACAGCTGTGGGTATAGCAAGCCATCTGAAGTGTCTGTGGCCCCCCCGTTCTGTCCTGAGGTCCACCTTGGCATGGACCATTCCCTGTTGCTATGACACAGATGCAGGGAAAATGGAACTCCCAGAGGAGCCGCGGCCCCTTCCATCCAGCCCTTTCCGCTGTCCAAGTCATGGCATGTAGCTAAATCCACTTCCTTGCTTTTCTCCCTCTCTGTCTCACCTCCCAGCACAGGAAGTGACTGTCAGTGAGGTAGTGAGAAAAGTGACGATTAAGAGATAGCAAGAAGAGGTAAAGACCTTCGCATGCCTGCCTGTGGCTGAGGATTCAGGAGGTATGGGGACGATGGCGTAGGTGGGAGGCTATGGTTGTCACTTCGAGAAAGGTCCATAATCCCACCGTCTTTATAGTAAGCTAGAATAAGAACTAGAAATCAGAAACATTTTGAAATAGGAGGCCCTGGGTTAGACTGGTTAAGAGGTAGCTTTGGAGTCAGACCCTAGTTCAAATTCCAGTTCTGCTCTCACTAGCTTATAACCATGGAACATTTCTTAACCTCTCCGAGCCTCAGTTTCCACCTTTGTACATAGGAGACAGGGCCTACTGCTCAGGTTCATCCTTAAACAGTACATGAGATAATGTGTATTGTTGGGTAGCACAGAGATCCGCATGTGCCCTCTACTCTTATTTGTTATTACTATTATTCATTTCAATACAGGCTGGTCATACGTGACTCTGTGACAGCAGAAACAGCATCCCACAGCCTCAGATCGGGGCTGAGATGGGCGTGTATCCTTGGACAAGGGATTCATTGCTCCAGGCCCCCATTTCCTCTCTCAAAATGGGGGTGCCCATGATGCTTACCTCACAGGACTGCGTCAAAGATAAAAGGAGGGGTTGCTGGAAGTGCTCGCCATGGCGATAACACACAGCCCAGGCCGCTCAACGGTAGCTCTCAGGGTGGCTCTTTAATAACATTACAAAGCAAGCCGTGAGGCCGTCTTAAACAATTATGCAGGCGAGTTGATAGGAACACTGAAGTTGCCCCAAGCACACACAGTGTGTGGTTTGTTTTTCCTTCTGAAAAAGAGGGAAGGTGCCTCTTTCCTTGAGTTGGGAGGAGCACTTTCAAGAGGACCCTAAATAGCTACCCCACCTCAGGTTTCGAAGCCCATTGTTTGCAGTGGTCAGTCCCAGAGCTGGGACAGGTGCAGAAAGCACAGCACAGGTTTATGTTGGGACTGAAGGTGGGAAAGAACTTCTTAAAATTCAATTTTATTATCGGGGGAGAAAACATATTCACATCGTTCAAAACTGAAAAGGAAAACATGTCCACACAGAGACCTGCGCCCAGACGTGTGCCGCGGCTTGATGCATCCTGATGTCCTTCGGTGGGTGGGTGAGAGGATAAACAAACTGTGGTACACACAGACAAGGGAATATTTCCACAGCTACGAAGAAATGAGCTAACAGACCATGAACAGATATTTAAATGCATATTACTACGTGAAAGGAGCCAGTCTGAAAAGGCTACAGACTGTATGATTCTAACTATAAGACATTCTGGAAAAGGCAAAACTATGGGGACAGTGAAAAGAACAGTGCTTGCCAGGAGTTGGAGTGAAGGAGGGATGACTAAGGGAAGCACAGAGGATTTTCAAGGCAGTGAAACTATTCTGCATGTGACGATAATGGTGGATACACATCATTACACATTTGTCCTAAGCCACAGAATGTAAACACCAAGAGTCAACCCTGACGTAAACTATGGCCTGGGAGGTGTCAATGCAGGTTCATCAGTTGTAGCAATGTACCAGTCTGGTGGGGATGTGGATAACGGGGGAGGGAGGAGGCATATGGGAAAATCTCTATACCATCCTCTCAATTTTGCTGTGAACCCAAAACTGCTCTAAAAAAAAAGAAAAAAACTAGTCTTTTGTTTTAGGATCCTTTCTTGAAAGGATACAAGAAAGGCTGCACAGACACGTTTTATGCAATCATTCTTGTCCATCACACCTCTCCCGCCATGCCCACTCTCAACTCGTTATTATTTTATGGAGGCTTCTTACAGCGTTTCTCCATGCAAACATAATCAAATACAAATATGCATTATTTTCCTTCTTTTTTTACACAAAATGCAGCGTTTTATACATTGTGCAGTTTGTTTCTTTTTCGTAAAACATATGTTGACGATGTCCCTGTATCAGCACAGGGTCTTGATTCTTCCGTTCGCGTCTGGCAGACCCACCTTGTGAATGGGCCATGACATGTTTTCTCCATTGATCGACAGTTTAGCTGTTTCCAGTCTTTTATGACTACAACAACGCTTCATTGACCAACCTTGACTGTATTTATGTGAGTTTGTATATATATGGGAAGTATATATGGGAAGTATAGCAACCCAGAAGTGAAATTGCTGAATCATAAATTAATTTGTAACTTTGATGGACGTTGTCAGATTTCCCTGCACAGGAATCGCACCATTTTGCGTGCCCATCACAAATACCCAAGAATACCCGCTCTGCCACAGGTTCCCCAACGGTTCCAGGATGTTAGAATCTTGTTGGCCCATCAGGTAAGACATGGTATCAGTAGCATAATTTTAATCTCTCTTTCTTTTATGTATGAGGCTGAGCATCTATCTTCTCCTCGGCGTCCAGGTCATTTGTATTTCTTTTCCTGTGAACTGTTGGTAACGTAGTTTGTCCCTTTTCCAGTTGAGCGGTTGTCCTTTCTCCTCTTGATTTGAACAAGTTGTATTAAGAAGATCAGCCCTCTCAACAGAGCAGGAGGAGAGGAGAGGGGCCAGTTAGCAGAGGTGTTGGCAGGGGTGTGCTAAAGCCTGGCGGCTGGAGAGGCAGGTGTTGTTGGGAATAACAACCTTGTTACCACCACAGCGCATGTGTCGGAGGCCCAGCTCAGAGCTGACCTCCGCCTAGAACATTTCCCAGATCTGCCCAGTAGGAATTACCCCCGTCCACCGCGGGCCCAGCTCTGGGGGCGTCGCCGTCTGCCTTATGTTGGTGAGTGGTCAGAAGGTGTAGGAGAAGGAGCGCTGGTGGAGGGCGGGAGCTATGAAATCTACATCCTAGCGGTGCTGCAGTGGTTCACCTGGGTCGCGTCCCTCTGCTGTCTGGGCCTCGGTTTGCACCTCTGGACAACAGAAGAATTAGACTGGATTATTGTCTGGCAGAATCACCTGGGGAGCTTTTTAACATCACACCTGCCAGGTCCCAACCTCCGATTTGGTTGGCTCTGAGGGGCAGCCTGTGTATTTTTATGTGTGTCTCTCGGTGGAGACCAATTGGTGGAAATGATGGCTGTCAGGATCCTCCACCAGGCAGAAGTCGCTCGGTCAGTGTGTGTCTCCTGCCCGAGAGTGTAAACTCCTGGGAGCTTGTTTCTTCCCAGGCGCAGGCGTGTCCTCACACAGTAGGCACTCAGGAAACATTTGTGGAATCAAATAGATGAAGTTGTCTTCTTTGAAAGTCTCATTTTCTTGTTTCTGCTGCTGACGAAAATACCTCGGTGGGAACGAACAATTTCTAACCTCTAAGCTGGATTTGATCCGTTTACAACACGAGATTAATCCAGTCCAAGTTAGTCTCCCCGAAGCCATTAGCCATTTGGAATTTTTTCTCCAATGGGATGAGAGGTCATGAATTTACAACACGTGGGCTTTATGAAAAATTGTTCCCCTCTTCCACGCTGAGCTTGTGTTTTCTTGATGGAAAATCCATGAGTTTTTTCCCACCTGAGTTGAGGCCACTGTTCACACTTGCAGCCTTCCCAGCCCTTGCTTTAATAACTCTGGCTTCTTTGACCTTTCATCTCTGCTTTCTTACTCATTCCCCTTGACGTGGCAGAGAAATCCAGAGTGTGCGTCCAGCAAATGGCTTTCAGGGGGGCCTGGCTTGTGGGCTCGCTGACTGTATTTTCTAGGGCTTTCTCGTTGTAAATGCTTCTAAACAAACAGCCGAAAGCCTCGGTCATTAGGGAAGCTGTGGACGCTGAGCCGGTGCATCAGCCCAATTACAGGGGCACGTCCAGCAGGCTTTACACTGTGAGTTGGGGCCCATGGCCCTTCAAGTATAATTGATGCTCTGGCAGCCGATGAATTTGTTTTAGGCTTAATTGGCCCGAGGCTGGTACATGGACCCCGGCTTTGTCCCCTAAAGCGATGCACATGCATTGGCAGTGCGGACGAGCTGTTTCAGGAAGGCCCTTTACATGGGGAATAGAGCCCCGGTGTCTGGTGTTTGCCATGTCAAAGGCATGCAGCAGAGACTGCCTGCCTACCACCCACCGCCCCTTGGTCTTGCTGGGTCATGTGACATGCAATGTACCTGCAATGACAAAAAGCACATTTCTTTTAATTCCCAGTTCCAACCAAATGCTTTCCCATGATGTTTCTCTCCCATAAATCACCCTCAAGAATAAAGCATGTGTACACAAACATTTCTTACCAGTCAGCCTTTCCTTTACTACTTTGTAGTAAAATAAATGACAGTGTTTTCCCCACCCTACCTGCCCTGTTAATGGGTTTAAGGAGCACCGAATGGGAAATCAGGGGATGGGCTGTGGTCCTGGCTCTGCCCCCGTGTACTGTGTGACCTTGATGTTGACATTGAACTTCTTTCAGCCTCTGTTTACCCATGGGGAAATGGGAATAATAGTACCCAGCCTGTCTCTCTCACTGGTAATTATAAAAATTAAGTGAAAGCAATCTCTGAGACATGCAATATCATCCAAATGCATAGTATGACTAATTTCACTACTTGAACTGGGTGTTTTCTTTTTCCTTTGGATCTTGTCTGGTGGACGATTTTTCATCCACCACAGAAAGCTTCTTCAGAGTCGGTGTCTCTGGTAGAAGTGCAGCTCACCTTCATCATCTGTCACCATTTGTCACATTTCCTAAAGAAGAGCTCTGTAGATCATGCGCCAATTTGTTGGGGGCAGTTATCCATCAGGGCGGAACCTGTACCATTCATCTTTAGACCTGGCAGCTGCCGCCGACACAAAGCAGACGCTGCCCTGAAGGGATAAGAAATGACAGACACAGCTCCTGTGAGAAGAAGCCACGCACCCTGTGACTTGTGATGTGTGCATTCGGGGAAGAAATTCCGCAGCGAGGAGATGTGTTTGAGATTATTGCCCCCAAACCCCCTGCCCTGGTCCGACTTCCAGATATCTTAAATACCGACATTATCGTTATTATTCTGTTCACAGAATTTATGGAAAGCTCGGGTGAGGCTGTTGTGACCACTCGGACTTTGAGGAATTAGACGTCATTTGTGCAGTGCACGTTGGCATGTGCGCTCCTCTCTGGGACTACAGTGGTGACTGAGCCACCCGAAGCCTGTCCCAGGGACCTGACAGTGCAGGAGGAGGGCAAGATGACCAGCCATGGGCAATCACTGCATCATGTGGCATGGAAACAGAGGGAGGCGTTAGGAGCCTCGGGAGGAGGCAACTAGTCTAGACATGGAGACTCAGGGAAGCTGGTGAAATGTTCAGCAGGGCTGGGTGGGGGTCGGTGGGGGGTGGAGGAGGGGTCAAGGCAAAGGGAGAGCCGGTATGAGGCCCAGAGTGGAGGCAGGTGTGCTGCATTAGAGCATTGCTGCCCAATCTGTGGCCCCAGGCCAGCATCACGGGCATCCCCTGAGAACTTGTTAGACATGCACATTATTGGGCCCCATCACAGCCTATAAAATCTGAAATGCTGTGAATGGGGCCCAGAAGTCAGGTGACCCTGGCACGCATCCCAGCCTGAGAAACACTGCGTTAGAGGAACTGGAAAGCATTTCGCCCAGAGTTTAGCCCAGCTGAGCATCTTCCCTTCTAGAAGAGACATTACCGCCTCTTTTGCTACATGGGGCTCCTCCTTGTACCCTGCGCTCCCATAGTCTCTCAAGATACTGCCCTTCCCTGACTGTGGTGTTTAATTCTCAGCTCCTGGAGAGGGTGGTACTCAACCTCTGACCTCCGCACTCCCCCTACCCCAAAGAACTGCAGAGAAAACTAGGCATGTCTACAATTACAGTCAGAGGTTTCATCACCCCTCTTTCAATCATTCAGAGAGAAAGGAAATAACCTACAAAAGACTTGGACCACAATATAGCACAACTAGTTGACATTCTAAAACTGGAAGAATACACAACTGGGCATAGTCCTTTCTATCTTGTTACTGCCTGGTATATACATGGCTTCTTTTTCCACAAAAAGAAGCCCAGCACAATGTTTTGTCAGGGAGCAAGTTATTCACTTTTTCATTCTTTCCGTCTTTCCCTTACATGTGCGATCCCATCACAGCCATGTGCCTATCGCGTTAGCTGATGGAGCCCCAGAGAGGCAGTGCCCGCCGTTAGGGGCGTCTGGCTCCCAGTCTTGGGAGAGACAATCAGAAAACGATCATGTAAGGTACATATGAGGAACTGGAGGGAGAAGTCGTTTCTGGCCACGTAGGACTGTTGGTGGTAATACTTCAACTGAATCTTGAGAAATATAGAGATGTCAAAGGTCAAGAGGTGAGGGAAAGTGCTTTTCAGAGACATGGACAAAAGCGTGGAGGGGGGACCACACAGAGCAGTTTCTGGAGAGATTCTCTTTTGCTCTCCTCGGGCAGCTGTGACCAAGTACCCTGCACTGACTGTCAGCCTAGAACCCTGGCCTTACAGTCCTGGAGGCTGGGAGTCTGAAATCAAGGTGTCAGCAAAGTCATACTCCGTCTGAAAGTGCTAAGAGAGGCTCTTTCTTTGCCCATTCTAGCTTTTGGTGGCTGCCAGTAATCCTTGGCGTTCCTGGGCTTGTGGCAGCACAACCTCAATTTCTGCCTCCATCTTCACAGGGCTGTCGTCCCGCTGTATGTATCTGTGTGTCCACATGACCGTCTACATACAGAGAGCAGTCATTGGGTTGGGGCCCACTCTAAGCCAGTAGGACCTCATCTTAACGAATTACATCTACAATATGATCTATTTGCAAATAAGGTCACCTTCTGAGGTTCTGGGAAGAAACGAATCTTGGGGGGACACTTATCCAGGATCTGTAAAGGATGCATCAAGAAAGTAAGAGGATAACAAGCAATAAAGCTTTTAATTCAGTGCTAAATCATACACATCCATGCACAAAGTTTTAGAATTATCCTAATGGCAGTGGGTTGCCATTTTATGTTTCTGAACAGGGGACGGAGGGGGTCAGACCAGTGCCTATATGAACTGTGCAGTTTTCATGGGGCAGATCATTTGCCACGAGGGAGACTGCACAAAGCACCTCCAGTCCGGGGCTATGATAATTGTTATCTTTCCATGAAAGGAGGCAGAGCCCACGGGAGGGGCAGGAGCATGACTGAATTATGAGGAAGGCCATTGGCTGAATGTGGTCGAATAAAGGAAAAGAAGAACTTAGGAGAACCTAAGGTTTCCAGCCTGGGAAGAAGATCCCCTTTCCAAAACCCTCACACGAGGAATAGTAATGACATTAACCAACAGAGATGACAGACAGAAGGAGCGGCTGGGGCTGAGGGCTCGGAAGCGGGGAGTCCAATTTGGTTGTACAATGGAATCCTAGTGTGAGTCATATGGAACAACCCACTAGATACAAAGTTTCAGAAAAGTAAGTAGACAACTGTTCTCTGGAGTGCCAGCCCATGGCTCTTCCCATGGCACCAAGCTGGGTTCCTACAGGCAGCTGGAAACAGGGAGCTGGAGCTCAGGAGAGGCATAGAGACTGAAAATGCAGGTCTGGGAATCGATTCCAGGGAGGGCTTGGTTCAGGAGGGTGGGGACACGGATGCTTCCGCTGAATGGAGAAAGGAGGCTGCTTCCTCCTGAAGGCTTTCTCTTTCCCTCAGTTTTTGTTATCTCAGATTCGGCTGCAAGCCTGTTCTGATCCCGTCGGTAGCAAGGGGAAGGGACTTAGCATGACCACCTTGGAAGCAGTCGTCTGTGGGGTGGGGGGAGGGGTGGGGTGGTGGCGGTGGTGGAATCAAGGTCTGGAAGTCCATCAGTCCACGCAGTGTGCGTAAGTGCTGATGGAGCTCCAAGAGAAGCCACAGAGCTCCCCACTCTAATGTAAACACAGAACCATTTTTGTACAACCAGTTTGAGGAAGACTGTCCTACAGACGCGGTTATGGAAGAATCTCCAGAAAAAGACTGATAAGAATCCCCAGAGGTCGGAGGAGAACAAGCACCCAAGGCCTCAGGCACCAGAGGAGTTTTAAGAACGTGAGCCCTTTCTCTGGAGACTATGTTAATCTTCATCCAAAAGGTAGTTTGTATGTGTTGGCCTCAGGTAATGACCATCCAGGTGTTGAAAAGGCCTCTTCTTGCCCCCCTCCATCCCTCACCTGTACCCCATCTATAACAGATTCCACAGCCAAGAAATTCCACTCAGTGCCTTGTCAGGACGCAGAGCAGCAGCCACGGTCCAGGGCAGCAGTGTCCTGGCCACCGATGACCGTGTGTGTGTAGCGCGCTGTGAGCTCGCCAACGTGCATGCGCGCTCCGCTTCACAGATGTCATTCTTCTGCAGAAAAGGAGAGAGCACAAATTTCCAACAGGAATGTTAATGGCCACAGTCATGCCTTTCCCACCCCCTATTCCCACCCCCGGGGATGCTGCCAGAGCTCAGCAAGTTCACAGATGAAGCCCACGGAAGGAAAACGGCACCTTCTTAAAACCTCTCTGGCATCCTCATTATTGTTAAAAGGGGGTAATGGGTGGGGGGAGCGGGGTGGGGAGTGCAGAGAGGCCATTGCACAGCAGAAGGGACTGGGGTCTCCTGACTGAATGAAAACCGCTCCTCCGGCCTGATGCACCCTGTCCCTTGCTCACTGAACCTGGTGGCCCAGTTGCAGTGCACAGGCCCCTTTGTTTGCTCACCCAGCTGTCTTGTTTTTAGAAAGCTGAGAGAGTTCTTGATGGGAAAATGAACTTGGTGCACGCACTTCTAATAGGTGCAGTGTCTGCTGCCTGCAGATACACAAACTGCATTGTTGCTAGCCAGGGTTTTCTCCCAATGAGAAGGAGATTAATTACAGGAGGCAAGCAAAGAATCCCATTCATGAATTTGGGACCGTGCAGTGGTGAAGACAGAGACAAATTAGGAGTGCCCATACCCGGGGCGCCTGTCAGAGGAGGACTCCAACAGCTGGGCTTTAAATGCATGGACTCCAGGTCTCTGAAGTTTCTGTCTCCATAGGCAGGAAAAGCTTTCTAAGGAGCATGGCAGGATACAGAACAATAATGTCTGCCATCTGCATTTCAACATCAATGCAGACGATGGCTCAGGGAGTCAAAGAGAAGTTTGAATAATTACCTCATGGAAGTCACTGTTAATCCGCGCACTTGAAGGCTGGCTCATCAGTCAAAGCAACAACTGTTACTGACAAGCAGCTTTCATACATTTGGTAGTAAAGGGTAGCCAGGAGACCCCAATCCCTTTGAATTCTTTTCAGCCTATTAGGCTACTCCCAGTGAGTGGGAACTGGTGACCTTGAAAAGGGAAAATGATAAAGCTAATAAGAAAAAGCTAGACCGACCTCGTCAAAGGTGGGACAGTGACATGGTGGTGTCTTTCTGAAAGAACTTTCAGCATACTGACAAAGTCCTACCCCTTTCCAAGGCATGTACCACTGCCAATTGCTGGGAGTCTGGAGTCTGAGGTTCCTGTCTTCTCCAACTCCCACAGCAAGATGATGGGCACTTCACCTGCTCCCACCCCTGGGCTGGGACGTAGCTCCCGGGAGCTACAAGAGCCAGGTCCAGCCCTCGGGCCCTTGGGCAGGCAGCTCCAGCTGTCACCTAGGGAAGAAGGATCCTCTAGTAAGAGTAGGTGGGACGAGGGGGAAAGTAAGGGTGTGTGGGGGTGAGTGGGAAACAGGAAACCAGCCAGGTTTTAATATACCTTCTCTTCATTCAATCTTAAATTCTGCATCTGATTTGCCTGTCGCGGTTTCTTCAGCACTCAGAACAGAGACTGGCCCATACCTATTGGTGCACGAATGTTCCTGCATGTCTTCCAAAGTCTATCCATACATTAGTGGTTCCTAAACTTTGGTGCGCATTCATGGGCCTTACTGGTGATCTACTGGATTGGAATCTGAGGGTGGGGTAGGGATAGGACTAAAATCTGCATTTTCACAAGCTCCACGTTCCACAGCCTGCGTTGTTTAGGATCTTAAAAGAACCTTTGCTTCTGGAATTCAAATGTAATGAGACACTGAGGAGTCTGGACCTTCACAGAGTCTTGCAAAGCATAACATCTTATTCTTGGCTTTCATCTGTCTCATCCATAAGCCATTTACAGACAGTTAGAAGGAAGAAAGGCAATGGGCTGTCTCTCTGTTTGGTACTGTCAATAAACTCTTGTATATTCTATTTTTGACCACAATTGGAATTAACCAAAGACAGAACGTCCTGTTTGAGTACAGAAGCCTTCCTTGAATGCGAGCCTTTGCATGAAACGCTGATTCCGGGCAGTGCTATTCTCAGGCCAGCTCAGTGGCCGATGGGTGACCACTTCTTCCCAATACCCTGTTCAGTGAAATTACATCGGTAGCTTGAAATTGGCCATGGTGGGAGTATTTACACCACAGAAATTGGCAAATGCCAAGTCAGGGCTTTTGTTAATCATCTAACAGAACTCCACTGACTGTGCGCTGGCCGGCCACATCTGTTCTAACAGTGCAAAATCTTACTTTTGAATTCAAGGGAGTGTGAGTTAAAATACTGTCAGGACGAGACTACACCATCACTGGAGCCAGGGCTAAAAACCCAACCAGAGGAGTCCCTACAGGATGCCAAGCTGGGAGGGCCAATGTGACCTTCTGTGCTGTATTGTGGAAGCTTTAGGCACCAGCTCCCTACACCTTTCTGCCTACAGTGGTCCCCTCCTCTGACTCCATCCACGCTTATCTTCTTATTCATTGTGTTCATCGGCGACATCAGCCACCCTGCTCTTCCTGAACTCTGTGGGCCTATCCTTATGCCTGGCATATCCTTATGCCACAAGCTCGCTGCGTGGGATGCCTGTTCACACCTGTCTCCTGTGCTCCTGCCCCTGGGCACCACAGGATAGGACTGTGGTCTGCTGTCTTTATAGCCATGCTGTACAGTGCAGTTTCCAGCAGATGCCTGACACCCAGCAAGGGGTGGTGAGTGGATGAACTTGGACCTGAAGAACGGGCAGGACTCAAAAGCCAGGAGAAAGTTGAGATTTCAGGCAGGGGAGCAGCATAGACAAAACACCTGAAAAAGACTTAACCAGGGGCCCTGAGAAATCAGCCCACCTGAAGCTGGAAGTGTCCCTGTGGGGAGCAAAGAGGAATGAGATTGAAGGGGAAACTGCAATGCAGGTGAGCTTGGGCCTGGCTGAGATCAGAGATTTTCTAATTAAGTCCTACCAGAGAACCCCAAGGCACTACAGAGGCGCTCCAGGGGCTCTGTAAATAATTTAAATTTAATTTTCCAAATTTCACATTTTAAACAGTAATACAATTACACAGGCACATGCAAATTTGTGTTACACTAAATTTTAACACATTGTCGACCTGATCAATTCTCTGAATAAAACTCTGGCCACAGCTGTTTAATTGAAGACTATTGTGAGATTGCAACATGTGCTATTAAGCTGTAAATGGTATCAGTTTTACTGCTATGAATCAAGATTTTCTCCATTTTATGCAACTTAAATCAAATACAGAAATAAATTACATGCTGGGGCTGATGTAAGATGTCATTTCTTCCATAAACCCAGATTTCAAATTTTTATGTTCGTCAAAATCACCTCATTATTCTCCACTGGCTTCATTGTATTCACAAACGTTTAATCATGTGGACTTATAAAATAAATTTATATTAATGTTGCAGAGTACCTAAGCAGAAAAGTAGACCCTAACAGTTTTGAAATCTTATTGGGCTGAAGCTAAAAAGCAACCAAGAAAATCCAACCTGCCCTTTGTAAAAAAAAAGGAAAGTGATCATCTTGTGAGAAGTGGGGATGTCCACACTCCTTTGATGCAAATGGTTTATTTGTTTGGGGAAAAACACCCAACTGAGGCCTTTAATTATGGAAATGTCAAGACAGATGAGACCCTCTTCTGAAATAGAGATGCTAGAGATACAAGCCATAGCTTTAAGAAGTTAAACTCCGCTATGGGGGCGGGGAGGGGCGTTCACTGAGTTTGGGGGACAGAAGCAAAGACACTTCTGAGTATGTGTTATGGGTTGAATTGTGTCTCTTCAAAAGGATGATGTATTACAGAATTGTACACATGAAACCTATGTACTTTTATTAGCAATCGTCACCACAAAACAATTCTAAAAAAGGATATGTAGGATTCCTAACCTGCAGTAATTTAGAATGTGACCTATTTTAGACATAGGGTCTGTACAGAGGTGATCTAGTTAAGAAGCGGTCAGTAGGGAGGACCCTAATGCAACAGGACTGGTGTCCTTATAAAAAAAAAAAGGCGATTATGGACACAGAGAAAGACCCCAGACATACAGGGAGAATGCCATGTGAACACTGCTGTGTCACGACAAGCCAAGTGTGGGGACAGAGCCAGGAGTGCAGTTTCCAGGCTCTTGGCCTCACGTGGAAAGGTGCTGGCTCAGGTAGTAATGGCCGTCAACTGTGATTGGATGGCCATCAGCTATGGCTAGTTGGCCGTCAGCTGTAACCAGTGAGCCATTGGCCACTAATATAACTGCTGTGGCTAGGCTAGCAGAAAATGGGGGCTAGCAAGAAGATGGTGGCTGAGCTAGCAAGCGCGGATTGCAGTTAGCATGGCAGATTGCAGCTAGCAAGTGAGGTGGGTTGGCAGAGAGAAGTGGACAGCAGGTTGTGGATGGTGTGGCTCCTGCTTCCTGTGTCTACAACCCAGCCACCAACGAAAATATGGTAGTATATCTCCCCTATCTATGGTTCCGTTGGTGTGTTCCTTTCTGGCTTCACCATATCCTGCGTTCTTATTTGGGGAACGGGAGCAGAGACCCCGCAGGCCGCCCCGCACGACAAATGGCACAACGAGTAGGGTCTCCTGCACGACACCAAGGAACTGCCAGAAGCTCGGAGAGAGGCCTGGAACTGAGCCTTTTCTAGAGCTCTCCAAGGGAGCGTGGCCCTGTGATGCCTTGATCTCAGACTTACAGCCTCAGAACAGAGAGAATACATTTCTGTTGTTTAAGCCTCTCAGTCTGTGGTACTTTTTACGGCAGCCCTAGCACTCTAATGTGGCAGGCTCTAGGGCTGCTTTTGGAGAAGATGGTGGAGGGTGTCATGGCATCTGTTTTTGACCCAGAATTCCCAAAAGGAGTTCAGCCCCTGCAGCTAAAAGGAAAGAGGGGGTCAGTACTTGAGGGACTTAAACAAGGCCAGTGCTTCGGGGCCTAATTCCATCATAAACTGGGATTCTACATGAAGCTGTTTGAGAAAAGGAATTCTGATATTGTAAAGAATTTTTGTGGTAGGCCATAGGGGACTTTGGAGCTTCGGGGTGGCAGAACAAACGAGTATTTTAGGAAATCCATTTGTAGTGTTCTATAATGTCATTTAACAGCTGCACCCCGCCCCGCCCCAGGACACGGGGACACTTTCCAGGCAGCTCAAATCACCCAACTGGGGCCACGGTGGTAATACTTCCAGTCCCTCGGGGTCTGCCCTTGCACACAGCACAAAATTGCCTAGAAAAGCGATTGGACCCCAAGCAGGAAGCGCTCAGGAGCCCGGTTGTCATCCAGGGTCAAGCCCGCACCTTTTGCTGAGTTATTGAGGCCACTGCACACTCGCCAGTGAAGGGCAGTGGGGACAGGGCTGCTGCTCAGGGCTAGTCATGCTTTTCAGTTGACCCGGTCGGAGGGAGGCCTTACTGCTCTGCGTGCCCTGTACCTGACGCCATCTCTTTCCTTTAACCGACAAATTGAGTGAGAAGGGGAGAGGAGGGTTGAGCAGGGCAGGCTGGAGATGTGATCCGAAGGGGTAGTTGCTCTGGTGGCCTTCTGACACCTTCCCAAGGATCTGGGTTCCCGAGCCTCTGGCCATGGTTACCTTGACCTGGGATCGGAGGGCCACCTTTTGACGACTGCACCGATCCCTAGAGCTGAGGTCACCTGACTCCTCATCAGTGTTGCTGACTGGGCAGATGGTGGTTTGGTACCCGGTGGCATCACTACCCCAGTCACACAGCTTGGATATTAGGGGACAGTCCTGACTTTCAACGTCCTTCTTACGCTTTTCCATAAAGCGTATTATATGTGTAATTCAATGTGATTTCACATACTTTGTAGAGTTTTTCTTGAAAGTTCACACACAAACATCCTTAGTCAGATCTGATGGCCCAAATCTGGTTTAAAAAAAAAAAACACAACAACTCGGGTCTGGGCTGCACTCGTGGCCAGAACACTGAAAGTCAGAGCCAAAAGACATGGGCGTTAGAAAGGTCATCATAATACCTGCTCCATCATCAGACAGAGTGTCTGTGAGGTGCAAATAAACCCTTTGCAATTTCCCAAGCACTGTGCATATGTAAGGATCTGCTGTTGAACAGCTTTGTCTTTGCCAGGCAGCATGGTTAATGGTCTGCACACCCTTTAATGAGCTGAGTTTAACTGGCTGCTTTGCTTGATTTCAGCACTGCACATTTGCCTGGTCCTTGTAGTTGGTTGCTGGTGAGGCACCATCGTTTGTTAAGAACTTGCATAAATTCAAGAGAACATTGACCCCCCCAAAAAGGATGGTGGTGCTTAAGCTGCCAGGAATGGAGTAGGACGGATCTCTGCCTGGTGGCCTACCAAGGCTGTTCAGTGTAGCAGACCATGGGACTCCCTGACCCCAAACATCTCATCCACAGGGCTGCATGAGAGTCAGAATTCCTGTTAACCTGGTGAGCTTCTGGGTCAATTAATGGGCTGTCAAGTTGGTAGAGAAGGTTCATCCTGCTGTGGACAATTGTGTTTTCTTACATCTGGGGCAGCTGCTGAAGTCATTGGTCCTTCACCCAACACTGACAAGGACCCAACCCAGAAAGGGGATAATACAGTTGAGTCTTGGTGAAAGGAGAAAGGATCCCAAGGGGCCCCAACACGAGTGGCTTTTCCTAGCCCCTCCACACAAGCCTCAGGGGTAAAACTTCCCGGAGTCCTGCAGCTCTATCCGACCCTGCCTGGACTGGCTGCAGCCCTCAGCTTTCCACCAAGTGCTTAACAAGATGCTGATGTTTTCATGTGTAAAGAATATAGGCCTTGGGCTCTCTTTGCTCCTTTAAATTAGTCCCTTTCCCTCCCCAGATCTATTTTTCATCTTTAATAGAAATTTCTATGGTTCTTTAATTCTTATCATCAGCTAATTGCAAGTTTCTTGTAAACAGAGATGGCGGATTTTCCTGGCATGGGTATATTTCACCTTGTAAGACCTAGCTAGGGGCAAAGCACATGAGGGGTGCCGTGTAAATCCTTCCTGGTTGACTTGTGGGTGGGCGGGCTTTGCCTTGTCTCAGCACGTCCAGAATCACAAAAGAAGGAAGTCCTAACTCCCTTGGCCACATTTCCATGGGCAAACCTATTAATGACAGTCACAATGACCAGTATTTGTTGGAGGCTCTCTATGTGTCTGGGCTCACGTGGACTTAAGTCCCAGAGCCACATCCTCTGCCTGTATGGCTACTGAGCACGGGAAACGTGGCTCGTCTGAACTGAGATGGGCTGTAAGTGCAAAATGTACACTGGATTGAAAAGACTTAGTGTGACAAAAATATTGTAAATATCTCGTTCACAATATTAAGATTTTAATAAGATTTGATGTTGATTATATGTAGAAAACCTGCTAGTATGGATCTCTTGGATTAAATAAAAGGTAATTTAAATGTATGTCACCTTTTTTAATTTTCTGAAGTTGCTACTAGAAAATTTTGCATTGTATACGTACGAGTACATGGCTTGCATTTGTGATTCTCAGTCTAATTCTGTTGGACAGCATTGCCACAGAGCAATAATCACAGGTGCTGTTGTTTTCATCCTACGGGTAAGGACAGATGGGCACAGAGAGGTTAATAAATGACTCAAGGTGACATGGAGCTGAGATTTGATCCCAGGTCTATCTGGCTCAAAACACTACATCCATGACCATTTCTTGATTGTCTCCTAAATTTATAACTCACTAAGTATATTTTGAGTCTACGGAAGTGATTAAAGCCGACCCATGAGCTTTAGGAGGGGGTACTTACGTGTTTCACATACCAGCATCATGTATGATGAAACTCTCCTCACTCCTTGGACCAGCCTAAGCTGAGAGTCACCACTCCCCAGTCTGCACACTGCAGCCCGGCCCAGCTCAGGAACTTGGCTGGCTCATTCAGTATCTTCTTCTAGGAGCACGGCATATAATCTTCCTTCTACACGAGTTTATTGATTGATGAAGGAGTAAGTGGAGGGAACGTTGCTCTTATATGTTCTCGAAATCAAAGAGAGGTCTGCATGACAACTGTCCTGGGTAGACAGAACACCTGGAGCGAGGGACCCACTCAGACTTGTGAATCCCGTCCTGGCCTTCCAACCTGTCACTCTGATCTATTGGCGTTTAATATAAGGCAATCCCTCTCCCAAGCAGCTAGAAGAGTGATAATATGTATCTGGTGTTTGGGGTCTGACGGGAAATTAGTAATTCACCCAGGGCGGCTGAGCAGGGAGAACCGAAGCACCGCCTGGAATTCGTGAGTACTTGCTGAGTTTTCCAGAACACCTTTATTTCAAGAAAAGGCAAGACCAAAGCAACTGGTGAAGGCAGAGCTTTTATTGCTTGTCTCAAAAAATATACAAATGCAGCGGGGTTTTACAAGTGTCGCAAAAGAAGTGATGTTTCTCTTTTTCCTGCAAGAACAAATGTTTATAGGTTTGTCATGTGCTAGGTCTCATGATAAGTCCATTTTGCTTTGCTTCCCTCCCAGAGCACAAGTGAGTAAGAATTATGAGCGGGTGTGTTTTGGGGGCTGGGCCTGAGCATTAGAAGTAGCTTACAGGAGATGTTTTTTACAGAAAGCCCCCCACCCCATGCCCCTTTTGTTTGCCTGGCTAAAACCCAGTTAACACTTTCCTTCCCATTTGTGGGGCTGCTGAGAAGAGGTTCCGTGTCACTGAGCTTGGGCTGCTGTCCTGCTCCCAGAAAAACAATGTGAGATTTCTAAGCTGGCCATCGTGTGAATCAGGACCGCGGGGAATGGAGCTGTACAGATTGGCCAAGGGCTCTGATCCAGAATATTCATTCATTTATCTTGCTTTTCCCTGACACGCTTGCTGTCAGCTGCAAAGCTAAATACTGAGGCATTCTGAGGTGGTTAACTTCTGCTGAAGCTGAGAAAATAGCTTTCGGAGCCCCTTATCACCAAATCAATCTATCTGGTATACCCCTGAAACTACAATCACATGCTTTCGAAAACTCTCTTCTGGTGTTTGATGGCCCCGAGAAGCTATTTTTTTCCCCCAATTTAGTTTAATTTGCCTCTTATTTTACTGTATTTTTTATTTTTGCAAACTGAGTTTTCACTTCCCCTGTTTATCATTCAAAATTCCTTGGGAGGCAAAGTTCATAAGAGCCTCGTGAATTTTTCTGACTTTGAAGGCAATGCCGCCCTATCTCTGGCTCCCCTCTGGTCCTGTGTACTGACAGGGAAACAGCTATGCCCAGTGTACCTGGAGTCTGACCCTGGAGGGTGCTTTTGGCCTAGGTGGCCTAGGGACCTGTCACCTGGGTAGTTGGTGCCTTCAAGCTCCCAGGGGAAAGGTGTGGGAGATGTGAGAGCATCTCCCAGTGCTCTCCTGGCGTGGACCAGGAGTTAGGACAGTGTAGGGGATTAGGGGAGAGATGCCTAAATCAGAGCTGTCTAGCTGAAAAGTAATTTGAGCCACATATGAAACATCAGTGTCTCCAAAGGCAGAAAAACTGAGGTAGACTGTTTCCTCTCCTTCCCTCCCCCACACCTCCATCCCAAATCAACTTCCCAGGGCTGCATGGTCAGGGGCTGTCTCTCCATTCAGTGATGCTGAGGACCTGGCCGGTATGGCAATGGCTTTCAGACACTCCCTGTATGCAGCATAGAGGGACAAGCAGGGGCTTCCATGCCACCTGTTCTGGCTTTGCCATTAATAGAAGCTGTGGGCTCTGGGCAAATGGTTTAATCTCTCTGAGTCAGTCTGCCTCATCTGGATAATAAGAACAACAGTAGCACCTACCACATAGGGTAGTTGACAGGATTAAGTGGAGTCCTTGGTGCAGGGCCTGGTACCCCAACATGGTAGCTCTTCTGTGTTGTTCAAAATGGTAAAAAGGGGTCAAGCATGGGTTTCTGTTACAGCAGCGTTAGCAGGTACAATGTGTATCTGGTCAGGGGTCACAGGTTCTCAAGACCTGAATGACAGGACAGAGGAAGAGACCAGGTTACAGGTGGTTCTGTCGCTTCCTGTTGGTTGTTTGCATGGAAGGTTCCACGTGGTACATTTGGCTTTCTTCCTTTCAGATTCACACGTTTTATACCCATACCACATTTCTGATCACCTCTGTTTTTAGCAGGTAGTCCCTTTGTCATACTGCTCTCTTCAAAATTGATAACCAAGCTAGCGGAAATGTTCTTTCCTCTTTTCAGAAGAGGAAAAGGGTGTTGGGAATGATCATTCTGGTATCATCAGCATACGTGTGTGTGTGTGTGTGTGTATGTGTGTGTGTGTGTAGCTCTAAAATAAGAGCCCACCCTGAGGGGTCATGACAGTTTTCACAATACCTATGTTTCTTCTGCGTTTCTTTGAATTAGGTTTGCATTCACTTACGTGACCTATAATTGCATTGCAATCTTCATCTGGCCCCGTGTCTATATCTGCAACAGACCTACTTGCAGCCCGTGGGTGGGAGAAGGATTAAGGCAGGTTCCCTCTTCCTCGGGATGCTCCTTTCTATAACTTGGCCCTAATCCCAGGATGTGGCCCAATGTCCAGAAAGCAGCCTTGGCAAAACTCCTCCAGCCAGTACCCACCTCTCCAGGGTCACAGGCCACAAAAGCCCTTGCCACTTCTTTGCCAAATCCCTGTCATCTTCATTGTTATCATTCCACCGTTTATTAAGCTTTTATATGCACCAAGCAGACCTCCATTTTCTTTACTCCTTAGAATAATCATAGAACATGGGGATGGTAACGCCCTTTCCCTACATCTCTGAGTACAGAAACGATCCATTACCCTCCGGGGCCACTCACTTCTAAGACTTTGCATTACACTTATCTCAGGAGAAATGAGCTTTGTGAAGACACAGTTCTGTGGGGGAATTGACTGCTTCCGTGCTGTTATCTGCTCTCAGGCACTATGATTTTGACTGCGAAGTCAGGCAGGGTTTGTTCAGTTCAGATATCCATCTGTAATGGCACATCGAAATGTTCTTTCACTGGGGGACTTTATAAAGACAGCCAACAAATGAGTTGAGAGCAACTGAAACCACAGGAGGGAGGGAAAACTACATACCTTTTATCATCATCAACGAGGGTATTTACTGTAACTACTACTTTTAGGGTTTCTCCTCTTCTTCCTCCCCTTCCTTTGCATCTTTACTATTAATATTATTATTGTTGTTACTATTATTATTGGTATTTAGTAAGGCTGATTGATTTCTAGTCCTTTTTCATTTAAGCTTTAGTAAATCTTTCAATAAAAATGGCTGAAAAGAGGAGAGACTTCATGGTCAAAGATTGGTACGGCTTCTCAGGCATCGTCCAAGTTTGTGGGTTCTCTCTGTGTGCACCTCTCTGCCCTCATGTGTTTTCACCTGGCCCACAGCTTTTACTCTAGCCTGCTAAGCATCTTTCTTTCAGTCTCTGTTTTTGGACTTGCTCAAATTTAAGTGCATACTTATCAATTCCATTGCACTGCAGACCATGTTTTCCTTCAAAACACCCCCACCAACATGCTGCCGCCTGTTTTTCTCATTACCCCAAGCGTGGTTTCTCTTGGCTTGATGCACAAATCTACCTGAGCCTACTTGGGTTGCATTTGCCTTTGCATACTGCCCAATGCCATGATTGGTGGGGGATATTAAACAACTTCTGGTGTTTAAACGGAAAAGGGCGTCTCTTATTGGACAAAAGTATAAAGACCACATGTGATGCTCTTCAACATGTTCCTCCTAGATATAGAAGCTCAGAGGAGGCTTCTCATTTTAACATTTCATGCTCATTTGCACATCACAGTGGTCAGTGTGAATAGAAGAGGGAGCATATAGTCTCATTATTGTCATCTGTTCACTTTGCAGGTGTGCTGTAGCCATACTTAGATGATGGAAAAGAGCTGGAGGTAGAGGAAAGGGAATGATACAAAGGGTTCTTGATCCAGAGTTCCCAATCTGAGTGAGGGTCTAGACAAATCCAGAGGACAACATTTCTTCAAGAGCAGAGTTGCATTCAGCATCAGCGTGAGCATTACAGGTGAAGTCTTCTGGAAACGAAACCAGGGAAAAGCACAGGTGAATGGACTATCAGTCAAATTTCTGGGAGAAAATGGGACAAGCATTTGACCTGGAGTGATGGATAGGCTTTGATAGGTAGAGGAAAGTGGGAAGGATAGTCAAAGGAAAGGGATAAGCAAAGAATGAAAATCTTCAGTGACATAACCCATTCAAAGAGACCAGCTTGGCTAGAAAAAGAGGGCTTGTGCTGAGGACAAATAGAAGAAATGCCTGGAAAGAAAGACCAGTGTCCATCAGATTGTCTAAGACTGCACCGCCCGCTACAGTAGCCATATGTGGCTATTTAAGGCTAAATTAATCAAAATGTAGTAAATTCCTTAGCTTCACTAGTCATATTGTAAATGCTCAGTGGTCACACATGTCTAGAGACTACTGTATTAGACAGAACTTACAGAACATTTCCATCACTGCGGAAAGTTCTAAGGGACAACCTACTCTTCAGCTTGTTGAATACCGAGCTGAAGAATATGACTTTGTCAGGAGTGCATTGGAGAACCATTTATAGTATTTAAGAAGGTTACATGAGGGTAAAATAGCTTAATTTGTTTATGAACGCATGTTGAAGATTTTATTTAACTCATTAATTCATCAGGTAACCCGTAAGATGTTACAACTGGTTCAATAATTGATATTTTTTGAATTGAAGTGAAATTCACATACATAAAACTAAGCATTTTAAAGAGATTAGCTTCATTTTCAGTTGTGGTTGAGAACGAGTTTTTAAAATATTCATCCAATGGCCATGTGAAGGACATATGGGTGGGCAAAAGCTAGGAGACAGGGAGGCCAAGGGAAGTCTGAGCAGGACCCTAGGTACCAGCACTAGGGCTGAGGCTGGCAGCAGGGAAGCAGGAATGGGGCAAGGTGGGTTAGGAAGAGGGAGCAACACTTGCAGGCAGCCGGTCACACTTATTGACTAGCTGGAGGAATACGTGAGAATTAACAATCAAAAATTCCTGGACAATGGAGAGGTCACTGGCTTGGAAGAGCAGATAAGTTCAGACGCGCACTTACTCTGAACTGACGGAAGCCATCCAAGCAGTGACTGCTATAAAGCATCGGAGGTGGAGTAGGAGAGGGATCAGCTCTTGGGGCTGACCTGTCAGTGACTGCCTGGGGGAAAGGTGTGGGGTGGGGCGTGTTGACACAAAGAAGGAAAGAAAAGCCAAGCCTGGGCCTTGAGAAACACCCCCAGTTAGGGATGTTCTCCATGAGAAAAGGAGCAGGGGGAGAAGTAGGGTGGGGGGAGGGCATGCTTCATTCAGTGAGTCTTGATTGAGCACCAGCTGTATGCAAAGCTGTGTCGTGCTGGTCCTAAGGATATGGTGATGACGATGCGAAAAACCCAAGCAGCTCCCAGACTCATGGTGCATATGGCCCCATGAGAGAAGAAGATAGGATTTCAGAAACAGGGAGGTGGTCACAACTGAATGGTGCTGGGAAGTCAGTGAAGAAAAGGAGCCCCAAGTAAAATCTTTAGGTTTGGCAAGAAGGCAGCAGTAGCCAGGGGCTGGGAGAGACAACCACTGCAGGAGAAGCCAGATTGCAGAAGACTGAGGAGTGACTGGCAGGCGAGAAAGTGTAGACAGCAGCCATCACCATCATTTCAGGATCGTTATCAGTTAGAGGAAAGAGAGAAAACAGATTGCTGGTGGAAGCAGCGGATCTGAGCGGAGGCTTTTGCAGGGGCCTATGCTCTCTAGTGGGCAGCCAGGAAGAAGCTGATGAGGAGCAAGCTGGGAAATGACTAGAGGGAGGAGCTAAGCGTAGGGGTGAAGTTGCCCCTGAAGCTGAGAAAGGATGAACTCTAGCGTGCCGGTGACAATTCTTTTTGAATGAAAAAGCTCATGGTAAAAATTCAGAGAATGGAAAGTTGTCTCTTCCAACCTTCTCAGAAGCAACTGTTGGTGCCAGTTCCTTCTGTATCCTTCCAGAAATACTGTGTGTGTGTGTGTGTGTGTGTGTGTGTGTGTGCATAAAACTATGTGTGTGTGTCTGGGTATGTGAATATCATCCCTGCCCTCTGTTTTTATTTATACAATGGGGAGTACACACTGTTTTCTTGTTTTTATTTTACAAATAAGGTTTGGAGATCGTTTCCTATTAATACATAGAGAGCCATCTACTTATTTTTAATGGTTACGTTTTCTTAAATGTGCTATAGTTAATGTGCTATAGTCTTTGTACCAGTCCCAAATCCACAGGCACTTCGGTTGTTGCCAGTCTTTGGCTATCACACACAAGATTGCAGGAAACGTCTTATACTAGTATTTTTTCTTTTTCTTTTTATTGTGATAAAAATATATCTATATAACATAAATCGACCATTTTTAAGTGTACAGTTCAGTGGCATCAAATATATTCACATGCAGTACATTGTCCTCTTAGCCTCGGGGGCTCGACTCCTATGGGGGGTTAGGTGAACGAGAGGCCATGACACCTTCCATCATCTTCTCCAACAGCAGCCTTAGCCTGCTATCGTAAGTACATTTAGATAGTTGGCCAGCAATTTTTTTTAAAGTGGTAAATATAGTCTTCTATATTTAGAAGTGTCTTGGAAAAAGTCTGTCCCTAGCTCTTTGCCAAATCTTAATTCAGGGAAAAACAAAACCCCAATGAAAACTTCAGTAAGTTTTTCTCTACCACTAGAATCACCAAGAGGGCAGCAATAAAAAGCCATGAACTTCTGTTTTCACAGCAGCTCCTACCACAGGCTTTTAAGAACTTGAGACATGCTTGTCAGAGCGGATGTTAAGCAGAGGCTTGACGACCTCCAGGAGTTTTGATGCTTGGGTTTGATTTCCTCATCAGCCACCCCCGAAGATCAGAGTTCCCTCAGACCCAGATGTTAGGATGATCCTGACCCAGTGCCTTTCTCTCGGAGGTCACCAGGAGTTCAACCGAACTGACTAGAAGATTGCACATTTCCAATCTTTCGATTCCACAGCAGACATTCTTATGAAGAGCTGGACTTTTCAAGTTCTATTTCTCTACCTGGCACTTCTGAGTCCATTCATCAGCAATGGAAATGCATGTTTATTTTCCATTAAAAGGGTGGGGGAAAGCTGCTTTTTCACATGCACAGAGTTACACATCGTCAGTAAGCCCTTTTCCCTGGAGATAATCTGATGAATAAATTAGCCTTCTATGAATAGAGGTTCCAAACACTTGTGTACCACATGGCACCATTATTACAATTCATCAAAGCAAATATATAAATGGGATGACTGTATCAAGGAAAGAAGAATTAAGATACAAGGATCTACCCATATTCTGGGAAGATGCTTGCCCTCATGTTTGGTACCCTCCGTATTTGGATCTTACCAGTGTCATTGGAAAACACAGCAGCCCCTTACCTGCCCGCCTTCCCACTTTCTTGACCTTTTCGCTTAAGATCCAACACATTGCATATGATGCCTCATATTTTCTGCTAGATAATGCTTTGGGCTATTTTTTAAACCGAGCACTTAAGTTGATAAGAGTCATATTTTTCCCATCGGTATTTCCCACATATTGCCAGAGGTTCTGGGCAATAGATATGTAGGTAGTTGAGTAAATAGAACACTAAATCGAGGCAATAGATCATAAGTTTCACAGAACAAGGCTCTCTCTTCACCATCCAATAAAAAAGGTCAGTAGACAATGAGAAAGAAATGGAATGGTGGTAGATAAAAAGTTTTAATAACGCAGTCATCAGAAAGATCGGTCAAGCTTTTCTTCCTCTTCCTGGACCTGAGACGGTAAATTGTCATCAGAGTACAGGAAACATGTCATTTCCCCCCCCCCCAAATGATGTGTGGTTCTGGGGGATTGATCACAGCCGTCCCTCCTCTAATCTCCTGGAAATTCATCAAGTTTGTCCTGGGTTTGGGGCTTGAGTATTTGTCCTAAGGAGGTTGAGGAAGGCACTCATTTATTGGCCTGTAGTGTGCTTAATCTTTTTCAAACAGGCAGGGGAGTTTTCTATCAGCCGTGAGGACTTTACTTCTAGGTGACATCTTGCCTTTGGTAGAAGCAGGAGAAGAACAGGGTGAAAGAAGTCCCACATCTTTGGGGCCACTAGAAAGTAAGAGGCTAGAAAACCTTCTCACCTCACTTATGCCCAAGCCAGCACCAAAGCTTTTGATATGACGAGCATTTAGACTGCCGGTGAGGGCAAGAGGAACTAGTGGGGAGCGTGGGGAATGGAAGAACAAAGCTGAGACTAGTGTTCTGTACCCTCTGCCTTTCTCTCCCTGATAGGCCGTTATCACCCCGTCTCACAAGCTTGACATTCTGAACGTTGGCCTTGTTTTCTCAGAAGTGGACAAAAGGAATAGCTGATTTTTAAAAATTTTTAATAAATTCAGCAACAGTGCCAAGTGATACTGATTGTGAATTGCCTCCTGCAACGCAGATGCTGCTGTTAGAGAGTTCTGTTGATCAAATAAACAAATCACTTTTTCCTGTAATAGTCCTGAGCTCTGTGATGGCTCAGCTCCCCGTGTTTATGCATTCTGTTTTACAAGCAATAGGCCATAATACAGTGTCTCGGGAAGTGAGCTTCTGTCTTGGGTTTAACTGGCATCTGTGACTCTGCTAAATTTTTTCGAACTTTTTTTTTTCCTCTCTCTCTCCGACTGCTTCGAAGCTTTATGTGATGTTTTATTTAATATGGCATGCAAGATATTGGTCTTCAGTCCAAATTGCAATTTCACATCAAAACCAATTCTCCTGACAGTTGAATGTTGAATAGTCCATTTGTGAAGTTCACATGCTGTCCTGGTTCTTGAGGGAAAAACAGATCGGTTCACCTACCCTGAGACTTTGCCACAATAAAAAAAAACACATATTTTTTTCTCCAACCAATGTGATCTGATTTACTAGTCTCCTTCAAGTGCTTTGATGCAATAAGAGATCGTGTTAAAATACTGCAGACATTTCCCAAGAATCAGGTCCATCCCCACTTAAAATCTACACTGGCAAGCATCCTTCACATTAGCAAGAATCTGGGGTTACTGAAGCAACTATGCATGAATTTTTGAGTTTCTCCTTTACAAGATTTGGGCACTGCCTGGCCTTCCACCTCTTTGTGGAAAGTGCAACTTGATCACAAGCATTTATAGACCAGTTGTGTTAATGACAGTTGGGCCAAAGACTCTGAAAGAAAAATTTTAAACTCATCTTTTTAGCTCTAGCAGCCTATACCATGTATTCTAAAATGGTTGACTATAAAAAATAAAATTGCAATTTACACAGCACCTTACTAATTTTTCTTAAGTTTCAAATGAACAAAAATGCTCTAATTTTCTATGGAATGCTGTAGGGTGGTGCTCAGCTCTCTCTATAATCTGACCCAATTAGCCTTCCTGTTTTATCTCCCACTGCTTCCCTGTTTGTTGATTTATTCAGTCTGTGCAACCAATAGTCACAGGGCATTTCCTATGTGCCAGGCACTGTGCTGTGTGCTCATTAAACCTTCCCCCTTTTCTCTACCTGAATCCTGCCGTCCTTCAAGGTTAGGGAACATTTCCACTTCTTTTTACACCTTCTGAGATACTCCCAGGACACAAGGATCTCTCCTGACTCTTTTATATTTCCCTTGAAGCTCATTTTACAATTACTCTTACTTGTCCCCGAGTCGTCCTTCCAGGTTTCTGTATCCCAAGTCGCCAGTGGATTGGGACTTCCAGGAGAGCTGGATTGCTTCTCTGTGTTTCTCCCCAGGCCCTACAGCTCAGAGTAGGTGCTCAGCTTGTATTTGAGTGAGGGGTCATTACAATCCCACTGCCCTACCTTCCCTAACCCCAGTGTCCTTCCCCGATGTTCCTCCAGGAACACTCCTGCTCAGAAGCTTGGTACTCACCGCTCCCACAGTCTGGAATTTTCTGCTCTCTGTTATCTGCATGACTTCCTCCCTTGGCTTCCCTCAGGTCTCTGCTCAGTGTCACCTCGTCAGAGAGGATTTCCCTGACCACTCTGTATGACATAGCATGCCCCCCACTCTGCTTCATTCTTCTTTATCACTAACGGTTGAACGTGTTATTTGCTAATTGATCTGTCTGTCACCCCTGAGTAGAATATAAGCTCCTTGGCTTAATTGCCTCTTTTGTTCACTGCTATATTTTGAATGTCCAGAACAAGGTCTGGTTGGTGGCAGGTGCTTATCTATTTGTGGAGTTAATGAATGGAAAGGCACGTATTTCAGGGCAGCTCTGCCCTTGGTGTGGGTTCCTACCGAAGGACGCAGGTAACATGGTGGTGGTTATCAGCACCACGCTCAGGGGCCCAACTTCAGTTGGACTTGAACTAGCCAGGACGGACAGCAGGAACTCTGGGGTCTACTGTCCTGCCCGAGTGGCAGGCCTGGTCATTGCTGTGTGTCTCCAGGCAAGGTAACCTCTCTCATCCTCAGTGTCCTCTCCTGCAAAACGAGAATCTTTACTGTTGTACAGAAGAAATAAGATAATGCAGCAAAGTTGCTGGCAGAGGCTGGCACACAGTAAGTGTTCAGCCAACGTCGGCCATTATTGAAGCAGATAGGGAGTCTCTGGTCAGCTCTCGTTACGTGTCAGCCGCTAGAAAGGCAGTGTAGACAATGAAGTTAGCGCGGACTTTGCGAATGTTCTTAGTTTACGAATTTTTGAGAATCAGATGTCAGTGATTGTACTGTCCTGAAACCCCACTCTGAATGGGAGTGGGGTTTTCAAGGACAGGTCTATAGGGTGTCGGTCAGCTGCCCTAAAAGAAGCATCAGAGCCATGATTCTGGCTGGGCCTTTCACTCAGGCCTGTCCTAGTTGCCCTCCAAAACCCAGGTTTCAAGGTGAGGGTTGTGGTTCTGGGTTTGCCATTGGTTGGTGCTAGTCTGACACAGAGAGAATGGAAGAGAAGAAAGCAAAAAATGGGAACCAATGCCAATGGCAAGAGCTAGATGTATTTTGCACTGATTGCTTTGGGGGAGTTCTCTCCTAGGCTGTTTTGACTACACAGACAGTTTGACTTATTTTTTAAAAGTGTTCCTTTCATGGCTTTGTTCAAACCAGGGGAAGGAGATGAGAGCGTCTAGTGTTTCGTCACAATGGCTTTCTGTCTTGTTCCTATGGTAAGCACAAGTGTGTGTCCTGCAACCCAACTTAACAGGGTTTATTAAGACCTGCACACACACCCAAGGCCTTTGGTCTAGCAGCTTTCCCCATGTGCGTGTCAGAAACTAGGCATTAACCAGCATCAGTGCCAAAGCAGAACTAACTCGAAGCCCCCCACCGCCCGCCACCCCCCCCATCTCCAGTAGTGTGTGTCTTTCTTCACACAGTGCATATTTTTCTCATTCCCTAACTTTAGCATTTGATTAATTCTCATAACTCTAAAAAGGGATTGGAGTTCTTTTTTCTATCGCCTATCATTAGGATGCCTACAAGTAATTTCCCTTCAGTGGTCCCAAATATTCTTCAAAGACTAATTTGACCTTGAAAGAAGAGTCGTTTTCATAGGCAATTTGACAGTAGATTTGAAAAATCACCTCTGTGCATCCTAAGTGGCGCTCTCTTTGGGAATAGCCAAGAAAAGCTGAGAAATGATGTGTAGACTCTCTTCAATCATGTTTTCTCAAAAGGCATATCTGATCATGAAATGATGGAGCCTGGGGGAGAAGATCAAGTTTGAAAAAAAAAAAAAAGAAAGAAAGAAAGACTGAAGGTGTTTCATTTCCTTGATTAAGTTAAAACATAGTGGTCAGAGTCTTTTCTATCGTGCTACTACCGGACATTAAATTTCTTACTTAACAGAAATTTAAATAAAAGAAAATAAACAATTACCTATCAGTTTCTTGCATACATCTCACTTTTTATTGACAGCACCTTCCTTTTTTTTCTTAAAAATGGCTGATCAGTTAGTGCCAGAGCCTTCAGGAGAGGGATAGATAATTGGTGGAAGGAATGGTGCTCCAGCAACTGTCATGTTCCTGGCTCAGGTTCTTGGGACGTGGGCCTCACTGTGAATTTCCACATCTCAGAGCACCTGGTCATGGGAGCACACTGAGTGATAGAATGTTTTAAGCAGTATAACATTTGTCATGGTTAAGAGAACAGGCCCTGTACCTGGGTTCAAATCCAGGTTCTTCCATGTACAAGTGGTTCGTTCTCTGAGTCTCATGTTCTGCATTTTTAAAATGGGAATAATGATCCCTCCCCCAGGAATGGTGGAAGCTAGAATGAGATAATTCTGGTCAAGGACTTAGAATAGAGCCTGCCCCTGTGCAGTTCAGGCATTGCTGTTGCTGCCACAGATCCCTGAGTTTCCATAATAGATTGGGTCTCTGGATCTGGGAGAACAGGATTCCTTGGAAGCTGGGCTTGGGACACGTTTCAGGCATAGAATTCAACATACACACATTGTTTTGCTTCTGTTTTTCCTGATTCTATGCCAAGTCTGGATTGTAATTTTGAGGATCACCTGTTGACCACCCTGGGAATGCTAGCGGGTGTTGTTTGAAGCCCACAAGAGACCGTTGACGTGTCTGAATTCGGTGTGAGGGTTGGCCACGTGCAACCTAAACACCCTCTTGTCGTTCCTGCCCTCTTTCCCCAGGAAAGGAGTCAGGACTTCTGCTTGGTCTGTCTGGGAGGACACAAAGGTTCATAGCAGTGGCTTCCAAACCTCAGTCATTTGCAAATCACCTCGACGTCTCTTGCCATGTCTAAGTAGTACCTGTTTCTGTAAGCTACTTATTGTTAATTTCTTCATGTTTACCTAAACATACTGACTTTTATGACTTTGCCTTGCTCTAAGTAATCCAACTTCTGAAATTACATTTGGATGTGCTAATTGTATTTTTAATAACACACAAGAAAGTAACTACATAGCGATTAAAATGAAATCTCATATCTCGTTTTGTCCACCACCTTTGGAAAAACCTTTTGGGGGGGGTGACACAGCTCTAAGAGTCTGGTGGGAGAGTAAGCTCCTAAGGAAGGAATGTTCAGTTTGAGGCAGAGCCGTGACCTTAGGTCCCCACAAAACTGAGGCCCTGCGTCCTTTGATTTTGCTCTCCTGTCGGCCCAGAGCCACAGACTCCGGAAGGGTAGACTCAGAGGAGACACATTCTGTCAGTGACAAGAGAGTGTGTCTCAGACAGCTGTCACTGAACGATTCATCTTCAAAATGAGATCTCAATTACCAAACATGTGTTCTCATGAGCAAAGCCCTAGTCTCATCATCCAGAGCTGCCATTAGACACAAATAATATATATTTTTTCCATTCATAATTATCTCCTCTTAACGCAATCTTCATGATTATGATGTATGCTGTAACTGTTCACTCCTCGCTGTTGGAACTGTTAACATATTGTGAAAATATGCACAAAATCATTCTTTCCAAGCTGACTTTTGCTGTTAAAATTAGAAAGACCAGTATGAGTCTGAACAGCGTGAATAGGAAGAGACGATGATCAATTCTTGTGCTTGGAAATGCAATTGTCTCTCTGGAGCCAGGATTTCTTGCGTTTGCATCTTATATCTTTTTGGGTTCGTTATAATAAAGACAATAAAATAAAGTGAAAGGGGTAGAGGCTGAGAGGGAATAATGGAATGTTTTAGTAAAAATGATTTTGATTTTAATGTTTTCTATTTGTATTAACAGATAGCCTTAGCTATGAGAAACTTGACACAAATGAAATGCATTGGTTTATTGAGGGATTGCGAAGTAAAATTTTGATTCAATGGCTTTTGACTTGCTGCTCATCCGGAAGACATAAAAAGGATTGAAAATTTAAATCCAGAAAATATACATATTTTTTAAAAATTTAACACTAAAATTAAACACGTATCTATGGAACTGACAAAGACCAAACCCATTTGTACAGAACTGAAATGTGGCAATGGTGTCTCCCAAGAGACCAATGAATCCTTTGACTTTTTAATAACAATTAGGATTTTTGGTTTAAGAATCGTTTACTGGATGAAAAATACTTTCTTGCTCCATCAGGAAAATAACCACTTTCTATTCTTTCTCCCATCCCCTTTGAGAATCTCAGTGGTTTCCTGCCCAGGATTTTTTTTTTTCCTGCCACTGTTCTATGGACATTTTGTTCCACGAAAGCATTAGGGAAAACAGGTCAGTCGTTCACAGAAGCTGCAGTTCAATATGTTTCCAGCTCTTCATTCTGTGACCCATCAGTCCCAGAACTGAGGTCCAACAGCCACTCTCCACTCCCACCTCATCACCAAGACAGATCATGTGATTTTTCCCCATGACTCTCAGCAGACCTTCCCTTACTTGGAGTGACAATGGTGCCATCTTCTCCACAGGGGCTCCAGCTTTGGAGGACAGCACCGTGTCCTGGGAGTCTAGTGGGTTTGACATCTGGAGACCAGGAGCCTTAGTGAACCCCCAAAACTTGTTTTGAATTGTCACCGCTTTTGTTGTTTTGAATTGTAAGCAGAGAATTGTTGGCGATCAGCAGAGAGCGGTCTATTCCTCCTGCCTCAAAGGGGCATTTTAAAACTGGAGTATTTTATTCATACAGAGCACTAATGAGAACTGGAGGATGATAGGAAGGGAGGATGTTCCCATAAGCACATATTATGAAAAATTAATGTCATTCCAGAGCAGACCACCCAGACAGAAGACATGTCTCCTACACTACATGAGGGGTTGGGGAGACACTTCTAATTAAAGTTTTAGTCCTCCATCCAGATCTATGTTAAGGCATCGAGGAATTTTTTTTTTTAATGTTTGGTTTCACTATGGATATTTTGCAAAGATAACATGAGGTTTTGCTTAGCACCAGACTCTCGATTAATATTTATTTCTGAAGAGTCTGGGTTCAGAGCCCGGATTTCTTTGTGGGAAAGTAGCTACCAAAAATCTCAGCTACAGCATTCCCTTTGGATGACTTTTTAAATTGCACATGAGAGGATATTATTTAAAATTACACATAATGTTTTAAAGAAACATACTTTCAAAGTTAGGAGAAGCTGACTATATAAACATTTGTAAAATTGCACATAATGCTTTATGGAAACATACCTTCTAGGTTAGAATAACCTGGTTGTAAACATCCGTCTCTGTGTTTCATCAGAAATCTCTGGAGTTTTGGACTTCAGGGAGTTAGAGAAGTGAAAGTCTGGTACATTTTGGAGAGAGCTCTGCCCTTGTCAGTTTTGCTATGAGGTTGATGCCTCAGTCATCTCTGCTCAAGCACTTCCCTTGGTGGGGTATTGATCAGAAGCTGCATATATGGTTTTACTTGATGTCCTGACTGTTCCAATGGATTAAATGTATTTCAAATAGATAAACTAGAAGATGAGGTTTTAAATATGCAGAACAACAGAGCAGGAAGTCCATATGGCATGGAATAAAGACACACATACTTCTGAAAACTTAAAAGGCTGTCATCTGCTAAGCTTACCCGGTAATAGCCACTCTCAAAAATAATTGCCACCCATGTGTCCTTGATAAAAAGTGCATCACACTGCCCAGGAAATTGGCTGAAACTACAAGAAAGATTTAGATTAGCTGAGGCAGAACTTCCTGCCCGAGTGACCCTGGGTTATGAGAGTGAGGGGCTAGGTGGACTCTGGGATGGGCCTGTTTGTCCTCAGACGTCCATCTCTTCTCCTTTTCTTTGGGCCTTGAACGTCTTTCTGAGTTGTTGAGTAGACAGGTTGTTGCTGTCTCCAGAATAATTGGACATGTAGGAAAATGAATTTTCAAGAGCTAAGCTTGTTTCCTCACTTCCCATTTGTGCAGCTGTGACAGTTTCTGATGGCATCAGCCTATAAACGGTGACTGAACCCTGCTCGATGGTGCCGGGCACTGTTCTGGGTGTTGGGTGGCTGCCCTCAACAGTTTATCATCTGGACAAGGAGGCAAGACATGGGCACACAGCAACCTCACCCCACAGGCAGAGCTGCAGGAAAGTGAGAGATGGGAAAAGGCAGGAGGTGGAGACCATCCGGGAAAAAAAAGATTTTACTCACAGAGTAGGCTACCTTTAACAATGGGTAGGCAGAAAACTAAAGTGAGGCTAGCTAGGGCAATGAGATGATGGATGGATGGCCAGACTTGAATTCATGAGTGTCTACTCCAAGCTTGCAGGGCTGGGGACCAGAGACAAGAAAGTCAAACAGGGAAACAGCCCAGGTCCGAATGCTTATATCCTGAGCTTGGTGGGATATGCAACTGGCATGCAGGCCCAGGGCACTGGGATTACCAGGGAAACCAGTCATCTTCATTCTATTCATAGGTTAAAGTTTTTATTTCTTTTTTTTTTTTTTTTTTTTTTTTTAATTTATTGGGGTGACAATTGTTAGTAGAATTACATAGATTTCAGTTGTGCAATTCTGAATCACATCATCCATAAATCACACTGTGTGTTCACCACCCAGAGTCAGCTCCCCTTCCATCACCGTACATTTGATCCCCCTCACCCTCATCCCAAAAATATGGAACGCTTCACGAATTTGCGTGTCATCCTTGCGCAGGGGCCATGCTAATCTTCTCTGTATCGTTCCAATTTTAGTATATGTGCTGCCGAAGCGAGCACAAAGTTTTTATTTCTTAAATGCTTTCTTGAATCTCTTGAAACCGTGTATGTCAAGAACACCCTGACCACCGATGGATTTGCCGCTTCTGTCCACATCTAATGTGCCATGAAACCTATTCTGGGATCCCTTAAACATATGGATGGACAGACCAAATGCTGGTGACTTTTGTTGATGGCTCAGAGTCCTTATCTATTGGGGTCCCTTCTAGAGCACTTGCATCCTGGGAGCACTGCCATGTGCGCAGGTAGCTCACAGAGGCCCGAGAATGGTAGCTGGGGACAGGCGGCAGCGGCCAACACCTGGACTTGCAGATCTGGAGCACACACAGAGGCCTGCCCTCCTCTCGTGAGGCACACAGGTTTCTCATGCCAAACATTCCTTGGTGCCCACCCACATCTCCAGAATTGTGGTGCTGGCACAGTCACAAAATCTTCCCCTCCCCGGCTCCACTACTTTTCTGAGCCCCACATGCCCAGGCAGGGGATGCAGACGGAGCCTGGTGGCCTCCCGCCAGCCAGACGTCAGGATCCAAGGACTCTACCCTCCCTCAGTCTGTGTGCCAGGCCCGGTGCCATTTGGGCAGTCCTGGCAAATGCCTACCTGCTTCGTTTGCACTCCTGCTTCAGAGACGAGAGTCTTGGAGAGAATTAGAAACACTCCTTTCTGTGGATTCTGGGTTATTTTGCCTATTTGGGGTAATAATTCTCATTATGCTTTGTGGTCCTTTTTAATAAAAATGACATTCCCCTTTTCTTTAAAGGTTGAGATCTCAGCCTAATGTATGACCCACACTCTCCTTGGAGAGTTATAAAAATTAGATTATATAACCTCACATTTCCTGCTAATGAACATGGTGATGCTTCGGCCCAATGAGAGGGAGACAAGAGATAGGGATTTATGCTTTAATAATCCTGCTTAGATTGGTGTGTGTGGCTGCGGGCAGCAGGCCACTGATGGGCGCAGCAGGCACTGCGGCTTTCCTGGCCAGCAGGGCAATATTTTTTATGGCAGTAAATCTCTCTGGGGTGAGGGTTTCTTACACAGCACCAGGGGACAGCTGTGGCAGCAGTGGCTTTGTGTTTGAAATTGCTCTGAAAATCAGACTATTCTTTTCATCTAGAAAAATGCTACTTGGTATGACCATTCTTTGGGGTTAATGTGTAGATAGATGTCGCTCTGGGCACCCACTGACACCAGGCATGAGGCTGGTTGCCACACATGCAATTTTTCCATTTATTCCTCATGATCTCCCTATGAGATTGTCACAGGGAGTGTCCTCGTTTTACACTGTGACCTTCCTCGGAGAGGGATCATGTCTTCATTTTAGTATTCCCAGTGCCTGGGGCAGATCATACCATGTTTTCCCGAAAATAAGACCTAGCCAGACAATCAGCTCTAATGTGTCTTTTGGAGCAAAAATTAATATAAGACCCAGTCTTTTTTACTATAATATAAGACCGGGTCTTATATAATATAATGTAATATTATATAATGTCATGTAATATAATATAATACCGGATTTTATGTTAATTTTTGCTCCAAAAGATGCATTAGAGCTGATTGTCCGGCTAGGTCTTATTTTCAGGGAAACACGGTAGCAGGAGGTTAGTCAATATTGCTGAATAACGAACGGAGACTTATGGTGGTCAGTTTTATGCATCAACCTGGCTAGGCCACAGTACTTGCATATTTGGTAAAAACTTGTTCTGTATTTTTCCACGAAGTTGTTTTCTTGGATGAGATTAACATTTATATCAGTGGACTTTGAATAAAGCAGATAGTCTTCCATAATGTCGGTGGTCTCATCCAACCAGTTGAAGGCCTTCATAGAAAAAGACTGGTCTTCCCAAACAAAAGGAATTCTGCCTTTGGATGGGATCTGCAACTCTTTTCTGAGCCTTCAGCATGCTGCCCTACCCGGTAGATGTTGGGTTGGCCAAGCCTCCACCATCCTGTGAGCCAATTCTTTAGAATTAACCTAGAGATAGGTAGATAGATGATAGACAGATAAATAGATAAATAATAGATAGAGATAGAGCGAGCTAGCTGTATAGTTATTTTCGTATCTAACTCTAAATCTCTAGTTAGCTAGCTAGCTATGTAGATATATCTCTACGCCTCTATCTCTAGATCTGTATGTATCTTCTGTTCACTGTGTTTCTGAAGAATGTTAGCTAATACCAGACACAACAAATTTTCACACGTGAACCACATGGGAAGCACCTAGGGGATTATACAAAATACTGATCTCCTAGGCCCCACAACCAGATACTCCCATTTAACAGTCAGGGTATATTTAGGAAATCCACATTTTTTTTTTTAAAGCTCCCCAGGTAGCCATCAGGGAAATGCAAACCAAAACCACAATGAGATACTTCACACTCACTGGGATGGCTCTATTGAAAACGACAGGTAATAATGTGTGTTGTCAAAGATGTGGGAAAATTGGAATCCTTCTCCACTGCTGATGGGAATGTAAAAATGTACAACCACCTTGGAAAATGGCCTGAAAGTTCCTAAAATGTTAAATACAGAATTACCATGTGAGTCAGCAATTCCACTGCAAGGTATAAGCCCAAGGGAAATGAAAATATACATTCACATAAAAACTTACACGTGAGTGTTCACAGCAGCAGTAAACACAATCACCAAAAAGTAGAAACAACACAAATGCCCCCATCTGATGAATGGATAAATAAAATGTGGTCTATCCATATAATGGACTATTATTAGGTAATGAAAAGTAATGAAGTTCTGATATGTGCTACAACACACTGAACCTTGAAAACACTATGCTAAGTGCAAGCAGTCAGATACAAAAGACACACATTATATGATTCCATTTATGTGAAATGCCCAGAAGAGGAAAACTCTGCAGAGACAGAAAGCAGGTTAGTGGTTATCAAGGGCTGGGGGGCGATGGGAGTGAAAATGGGGAGTCACTGTTAATAGATATGGGGTTTCTTTTTGGAGTGATGAAAATGTTCTGCAATTAATTATGGTGATGATTGCACAACTCTGTGAATATACCAAAGACCACTTTAACTGGGCAAATTGTACAGTGTGTGAATTATGTCTCAATGGAGCTGTTGAAATGTTCCTCAGGTGGTTCTCCTGTGGCCTAGCTTTGGGCCAGAGGAGAATCACCTGAGGAACATTTTAACAGCTCTATTGAGTGTCATCCATAGAGTGGCAGCACTGGCCTCACCTGGAGTTTAGAAGGAATACAGACCCTCCCATCCCACCCCAGACCTACTGGTTCAGAGTCTGCATTTTAACAAGCGTGCCCGGAGCTTCCTGTGCACATTCGAGTTTGAGAAGCAACTACTGTAACAGACCTTCCCAGGCCTCTGGAGTCACCCATCCTGTCTGTCCACTTGAGAGCTTCCTCCCGGAGTTTCCTGTAAGTTTGGGGAAGCTTCTCAGAGAGGAAGCTCCTGGACTAGGTTCTCTGAATTATAATTTGCAGGAAACCTCTATCTTGTACTGGAGTAATTTTCATTTATAAAAAGTGATGACTCTCTGGCCAGTTTTCAAGTCTTGAGAGGATGAACAGTGAGGGCACAAAGGGGAAAAGACTGAAGGCCCCTGAGGAGGGCTCTGTCTGCTTCTGGAGTCAGGGGACTCTTGCTTGGAATTAGAGGGCGGCCCTTTCCTGGGCTTGATGAGGGGAAGGAGCTCTCGCGAAGGTGGGTGCTTTGTAAATCAGTCATTCAGGCCACGCCATCATGAGCAGGAGCCGTACCCGAGGCACCACCAGCCCTGACCCTGGTCCTCAGCAGATGCCCAGTGAGTGCTGGAACACAGAAAGAGACAGCTGCTCTTACAGAGGGTGAGTTTCCCCCGTGCGTTCCCTCAGTTGTCCCACTTACTCTACACCACGGCCCCAGGAGATGTAGGCAGTGACACCTTCAAATTCCTGTGGGGAATGAAGCAAACAGAAGCTCAGAAACATCTTGTCAGTATCGCTCAGCTAATATCCAGCAGGGCCAGGATTCAAACTCAGTCTTTCTGACTCCAGTGGATGGGTGGATATCAAGTTAATTTGGTTGGTCTGGGTTTCTTGGTGTCTGTGTGGGGCGGTGTTATGATGGAGTGAAGTCCTACCAGGCTGGCTGTCCACAGGGAGATTCTGGAGAGCTGGGAAACTGAGGCTCCACCCTGGGACGGTTAGCTAACCCCACCCTCCAGAGCCCTGTCCCCAGCAGCCATTGACTCGGGACAAATGAGGAACCTCGTTGGTCTTTCTACCTGCTCATCAGGGCTATACCCATCACCACCACTACCAATCACTCCTCACTCACCTGGCCACTGCCTGCGTTGGATCCTAAACACGTCGCAAGTTCAACTCCATTCCAATTCTTCTTTTCTATAGCCCTTGTTTCTGGGACACTGAGCCCCACTGAGAGGCCAGCAACAACATGGCACTTCAGAAGAGCACCGGCAACATGCAAACCTCTTCTTGATCCTGCTGGTGCTTAGTAGCACATTCCATTCCACTAATTGCAGGAAAAGTACCCCTGCATGTGTGACGGGTGGTGTTCCTTGCTCTCTGCAGGCTCCACTTAGCAAAGACATCCTTCAGACCCTCTGCCCAGGGTTTTGATCTGGTCTGAGTCTATAGCCAGGGGGTCTGAGCCAGCTGCCCCTGGCGCATCTGGAAAGCTTTTCCACCCTGTCCCCACCTCCTCCAGCTCTCTGCTCTCAGTACTCTGTTTTCTGAGAATTGCAGACCATCACAAGAACCGGTTGTGTGCATGTTTGAGAGGTTCTCAGATCCTTGAAGTCCATCCAGTTGAAGAAAAATGTCCCCTAGACCTTGGGATTTTTCCTCCCACTTCTCTGCACCTCAGCAGTTCTCACACCAGGAGGGGCTGGGTCCCCACCTTCCCCAGGGCCTTGGCCATTGCCCGCTGAGCTTACCTTCAGCCTGGCTCCTGCTTCCTGCCCTGTGGCTGCATTTACCCACTTCCCAGCCTTGCTTCTTACCAGCCATATCAAATAGCTGTTGCTGTGTTACAAACTTGGTGGCTGTAAAAAGCCCCCGTTTATATGGGTCACAATTCTCAGGGTTGGTAATTTGGGCTGGTCTGAACTGGATCTTCTGGTCTTGCCTCTGCTCACACGTGCACTGAGCGGTGAGGCCATCTGGGACCTTGCTGGTCTAGGATGGCCTCAGCTTGGACAACTGGGGTCTGCTCACATGAGCTCTCATCCGCCATCAGGCCAGCTGAGCTTATTCACATGGCAGTGGCAGGGTTCCGTGAGAGGGCAGACAGTGGCTTGAAACCTGGGCTCAGATCTGACCTCCTTGGCAGATCACTCCCACCGTGTGACACTGGCCATCCTTCCGTTTCTTGAGCACACCAAGGTCCAGCTTTGGGCCTTGGCACAAGTTGTTCTCCCTGCCTGGGATGCTCTTCCACTAGAACTTGTCACTCAGGTCTCTGCTTAAATGTCACCTCCTCAGGGAAGCCATACAAGCTAAAGTAGCTCTTAGTTTCTTTATTACTGTACTCTAAGATTCCACATAGCACTCATCACAATATTATTTCTCTTTTTTGTTTATTCTTTTATCTGTGTCCCTACCCACTCCCCTATGCCCCCACCACTGGAATGTCAGTTCCAAGATTGCAGGGACCTAGTCTTGTTCATCACTATATTTTCAATGCTTAGGACTTGATTAGCATAGTAGGTGCTTAATAAATATCTTTTGGATGGATGGAGGGAGGGAGGCAGGGATGGATGGATGGATGGATGGATGGATGGATGGATGGATAATCCAGAGTGGTTTTTAGCAGAGCAGTGCTACGCTCTTATTTTTTGAAACCAGATACAAGATAAGGGAATACAGCTTTTCTTGTTTAAAATATCACTCTGACTGCAATGCTGAACTTCAACTGTGGAGCCGGGTGTAGGGACGATGGGGTGATTCTCTGAGTGGCAACCGTACTTTTGGGAGCTGAGCTCTTAATGCAGGGGCGAGGAAGGCAGCATATTCCAGACTTCTTCACTTGGCTCTCCTGGCATGGAAGCACCAGCCAGGAAAATGGTGATCAGGCCCAGCTTCTTAATGGGTGCCTAGACCAAGGGAGACTCCATCCCTTGAGTGGGGGCTGGGTGGAAGAGGAAGCCTCCACCTCTTAGTTGCACTAGTTATTGATTTCCAATTTAATTACTATATGATGGAGAGTACACGCTTTGTATGACAACAGTTATTTGACATTTTCTGAGACTTGCCTTATGGCTAGAATGACCATGGAATTCCATGTACAAACAGGGACAATTTTGTCTGGGATAAGTGCTAAACTAAATAGATGTTTAAGACAAGAGAAATAAACTGGGATTGTCCTAGAAACCGGAATGTATGTTACCCTATTTATGGCTGAGTATGTGATGACATTTTCAATGTCTCATATGTATTTTGAAAATAATAAGTATTATGCATTTGTCTGGTGCAGTATCCTGTAATGTCCATTAAACCAGACTTGTTGAATTCAAATATTATGTACTTTTGCTGAATTTCACCTGTTGTTTCTCTCAGTTGCTGAAAGATATGTGTCAAAATATTCCACATGATTATGGGTATGTCTATTTATCCTTGTAGTCTGTCAGCATTTGTATCACATTTTTGAGGATATGATGCATACAAATTTAAAATTGGTACATGCGCCTTTGTCTTTCACTTTTATCATTTTAAAGATCTTACTCTCTAGTAATGATTTTGTCTCAACGTCTATGTTATCTGTTACTAATGTGGCTACAGCAGCTGTCTTCTGGTAAAAATGTAACCCTGGTAATAATTTAACCCTGAAGGCATTACTATCGTCATCATCGTCGTCATCGTCATTTTGAACAAAATTTTGATGTAAATATATTCTTTCCTCTATTCCTTCTTAATCTCCGAACTTTCACATAAAATGCTTTTTCTTCTGCCTCAGGACCTCCTCCAGAATTTCCTTTATTGAGGATCTTTATTTGGAAAACTCAGTCTGGAGACAGAGTCGCAGACAGCAGTTTCCAGGCTCTCAGCCTCACGTGGAAAGGTGCTGGCTCGGGTAGCAGATGGCCGTCAGCTGTTACCGGTTAGCCATTAGCCACGGATATAACTACCTTGGCTAAGCTAGCAAGCACGGATGGCAGTTAGCAAGTGGGGTTGGTTGGCAGAAAAGTGGACAACAGGCTGCAGATCGTGTGGCTCCTGCTTCTTGTGTCTCCAACCCAGCCGCCAGCGAGAATATAGCGATATGACTCCCCTCCCTATGGCTCCATGGGTGTTCCTTTTTGGCCTCACCATGTCCTGCGTTCTTGTGTGGGGAGCGGGAGCAGAGACCCACCCTGCATGACACTCAGTTTTTGTTTGTCTGAAAGAGACTTTCCCTTGTTCTTGAAAGATATATTCACTAAGTATAAACTTCTAGGTTGACAGTAATTTTTCTCTCAGCGCATTGAAGATAACATTTCACTGTCTTCTAATTTCCAGGTTGCCTACTGAGAAATTAGCTGTCAGTTTTTTTCAAAGTGGTCTGTCTTTTTGTTCTGGCTTACCTTTGTAAATAGGTCTTTCCTATGTGCTATTGTCTGAATGTTTGTGCTCCCCCCGCCCAGTTCATATGTTGAAATCCTCGTGTCCAGTGTGATGGTAGTAGGAGGTGGGGACTTTGAGAGGTGCTTAGATTATGGGTGTGGCGCCCTCATAAGTGGGATTAGTACCTTTGTAAAAGAGACTCCTTCCTGTGTGAGGACCCAACAAGTCTAAAACCCCGAAAAAGACCCTTACCTGACCATGCTGACACCCTATTTTCATATTTCCAGCCTCCAGAACTGTGAGAAATAAATTTCCATTGTTTTTATGCTACTCAGTCTGTGGTATTGAACAGACTAAAACAATATGAAAATTTCAAAGAATACAGAATAGTATAATGAACCTTATTATTTTCTGTACTCTGGCTTTTAAAATATTTATTCTTTCTCTTTGGTGTATTAAAGTTTCATATGTGCATATTTCTTTTGGGGGGATTCATTGGGATCGATTTCTTTTACCTCTTCAAATATTATTACTTTTGCCCCGTTCATGAACTTAATTTAGACCCAGATTTCTCAACCTCAGCACTATTGCCACAGTTCATTGTGCAGGGCTGTGCAAAACATTGTAAAATGTTTAGCAGTATCCTTGACCTCTAGCCACTAGATGCCAGGAGCACGTACCCCCTACTTTTTGCCAGTTGTGACAACCAAAAATGTCTCCTGGAGGGCAAAAGTATCGCAGTTGAGAACCAGTCTGATTTAGACATATGCTAAACCTTTTTATCTCTCCTCCAGTTTTCTTAATGTCTCCAAACCTTTGCTATTTCTGGACTGTAATTTGGATAATTTCTTCACTATTTCTCTCTTCAGCTTTATCTTCTTGTTCATTTTTTATACTGCCCTTGTCTCTGCTTATATTCAAGCTTATCTTTTATTTCTATAAACATAATCCTTTTATGTTTTGTCTCTGATCATTTCAGTATCCTTGGTCATTGTTAACTAATTTTTATTTTTGCCAAGTCTTACTTACAGTTCCTCATTTCCTTGTGGGCTCAGCAACGAGTTGCCCATTTTCTTTGAAACTTTGTATATGGGAATTCTTTATCTGTGGGACGAGCATGGCTTTCTCCGGGGATAATTTAATTTAGCTTCTTCTGGATGCCTGAGATTACTACTAATCTAGGACCACTTAAATGACTGGTTTGAGAATGTTCAGACTCTAGGTCCTAAGAATTGTGGCTGCAAACCTAAGTGTGGGTCAGCTTGTGAGTATCAGTTCTCAGGGACTCTTTCCATCTGTTCCCAGGTTCAAGAGAGGTAACGTTTCAAGTAGTCCCATTGGAGGTAAAGAGGTAGTGGAGTTATTTGTAATTCACCTGTACACTGAAAGTTCAGCTCATGGGGTCCTACTAGTTTTATTAGGTAGGGTCTGCTACTCAACTCCTTTCCTTCCAGGAGGACCCCGTGCTCTGTCTCTGGTGCTCTGTGAGGCTCTGAAAAATCGAAGCTCAATATACCTGGCCCTGCAAATGCCCCCAGGGTGAAAGCTGTTCAGATTTCTGCTGACCTCTTGTGTTCATACCTTCACATCATCTACCTTCATGCTCCTTATTTTCTTGCCAGCGTGTCAATGCACTTCAGAAGGTGTTTACAATTTGGGGCCTGCATTTTTAGCTATTTTCAATGGGAAAATTGGTCAAGGTATCTAGTTTGTTATTTTGCTGACAATGAATATTGAGTTACTTTTTTTTCCCCTTTTTCTAGTTACATGTCAATTAGTTTACTGGATATGCCACTTGAAACTAGACCTGTTTCATCCACCAAACACAGCTAGCCTGAATTTCTTAGGTCAGTGTTTTACAGGAGTTGCAGATGGAGAAATAAACCAGGAGCGCTATTAGATTTCTGTTTTCACAGACCTTTCCTTTGCCGTTGACTCTCTGGCTGGAGGCAATTTTAGGGCAACATGTGTGAACTTAATGTAGTCCCTGGTTATCGAGGCTTGCCCAGAGCACGCACTGGGTCTCCACCGAGCAAATCACTGTCTCAGCACAAATGTTTCTGGGCTGCTCAGTTAAGAATTTCCAGCATTGGGGGAACAATTTCTTGCATCTCCATCTTTTTAACTGGTTCCTCAGGAATTGAATGCCACTTTTGAATGAGCTTGGAGTCTGTCCACCTGCAGTGAAGAATAGAAAAATATGCCAGGGCGATAGTTTGCTATTACTGGCTGGGAAGTGCCAGAAACAATAATAATGATTATAATTAGTATGACTATCATAACAGTGGTATTTACTCTGCACTGTTCGCCATACTCGGGACTTACATGGACTCATCGATCCCGATGACCTAGTCTAATTAATCTCGTGAACAACTAGCCTTGCTCTTTAATTATCACCAGACCAAAACTGATTAAGAATTGCTGGATAGCTAATACACCACTGGAGCCGCTCCCCTCATTCACTCATCTTGGCCTTGATTTTTGGCAACTAGCTCTTTAGGTGAGAACATCAGCACTGCACCCCATGGATGTTTCAGTGGTGTGTTTTTATGGTGGAGGTAGGTTTGAAATTTTCCTATTGCAAAATGTCTTCAGATGAAAGTGTTACATTTACACTGTCTGATGTGAAACGTTTAGGCATCAATCCCTATTTGTAATAGAAGATGTTTTGGGGTGTGTCCTAAGGACAGTCTTGACTCTCAAACCTACCCAAAGTTTGGTGAGCACCACGACAGATAACTTTTCTTGTTTTTTTTTTTTTGGTCTTGACATACTTGACAGTAAGTTGCTTACATGATACCTCATCATTCCTGGATACTTTTTAAATGTATTTCCTACGTATGCAAACATTCTTCCACATTACTACGCTACAACCAACCACCCAAATCAGAAATTTAGTGTTGACATATCACTACCATCTGACCCTCAGACTTAATTTAAATTTCATGAATCATCCCCATGTCCTTTACAGCAAAAAGATCGAGTTCAGGATCGTGTGTTGGCCTTTGCTATCCTGTCTTTTCCTTAGTCTTTCCTAAACACTTGTGATCATGGCTCTTATGATCAGATATTGTGTGGAATGTGTCTCAATTTGGGCTTGTCTGATGTTTCTTCATGCTTAGATGTAGGCTATGCATCTTTGGCAGGAATGTCACAGAAGCGACTGTGAGTTCTTCCTATTCCTCCCATCAGGTGGCACCCAGTGTTGATTTGTCCCATTTCTGATGATTTTAACTCTAAATGTAAGATTAAGGAAGTACCTGTCAACCTTCTCCACTGTCATGTTACTTCCCATTTTAATTAATAAGTATTTCCTGGGGAGCTTCTTTGAGACTATATAAGCACCCCATTCCTTATCAAACTTTCAATCTATTCATTTAATTATATAAATATTAGCCCATGGTTTCCTATTTTATTCTTCTTTATATATTTTGATATTCAGATTTTCCCAGATATGGCCGGTGGTTGCCTCTTCATTTGACAAGTCCCCATATTTCATGGACTATTTCCTTACTTTACAATATAAGATACCCCAAGCTCATCTTGTCTTCAGTCCTACAATCAGCTAATTTTCCAATCAGCCCTGGTTTCTTTTAGTTGAGAATGGTATTTAGAAAGCACGTTAAGGCCAGTAAGTATGTTCACTGCTATTGGGGTGTCACCATCCCCAGGCCTTCTCATGGACAGAGCAAGGGATCATAGGTATGCATATACATACACATACATTTACATCTGTGTTTATTTCAATTTCTCTGTGTTGAGAATCATGGGCTTATACTGATACCTCCAATTCCAATCCAATACCACATAGTTTATTCCAAGTTTTCCCTTTCTTTATCTGTAACTCTGACAGTGAGAAACTTGACTCCTACTATCCTGAACATACCAACTTATTTGACCAGTAACCTCTAGGTGACAAATGTCCTGTCACTGCTGACACCACATCCCTCAGCACAGCCTTCCTCCTCCCCCCACCCATACTTCAGCATCCTTGCCATGGCGTCCTGCCCCACACAAGTCCTCCAGGGACGTGTCCGACTCATCCTGCTGAGACTCTGACCCCCAGTGAGGACTGCTCCCCTACACAGAAGCCCTCCTCACTCGTCTGGGGTTCTGCTTCCCCACGCCCACCTGCACCCCTCACCCCACCTCCCTGCACGGATGCCTTCCTCTCCTCTCCTGAGCACTGACTCCCCACACGGGGCCACCTCTACACATGAAGCTCTCCTCACTCTTCTCAGGTGCTGACACCTGTACCAGGTAGCCTTTCTTCCTCCTTGAGAATCCAACACCATATGTACAAAGCTGCTCTCCAGCGTGGATGTCCTCTTTACTCCTGTTTGTCTCTGACACCTCTGCCCATGTCCTGGAGCACTGTGTCCCCGCCCCACTGGTGTGGTCACCTTCCTTGCCCACTCCTAGCTAATGTTTTTTGGACTAAACTGTTAGAGAAGGAAAAAGGCAATTTAAAAACCTTTATAGCCACAGATCCTTTGCTTCCAGTGAAATTTTACATGGACCATCAATATATAAAACAGACTCATATGGCATTTTTATATATTTATGTAATTATTTTAATGTGTTTTTAAATAAAGTTAATAAGTGAAAAAATGGAATTGTCAAAAAAAAAGTTTGAACCTGTTTATTTTGAAATAATTTTAGATTTGCAGAAGAGTTGCAAAGATAATATAGAGAGAAGCATACTTTTCACCCATTTGTCCTAGCGTTAACATCTTACGTTAATTCGAAGAGGCCGTGGCATTGACAGCTGTGCATTCTTGCCCTGAGAGATGTGGATGTACCTGGGCCTCGGGGCACACTGGGCTCCAAAAAGCTGAAGCTTGTGATCTGCCCAGAACGTGTCCTGGGAGCGCACGAGGGCCTCGGCCTCCACTCAGCCTGCTCTCCCTCTCCCCTTCCTCAGGTGCTTCCTCTTCAGGACGTCGGTTTCTGAAAGGCTGTGCCCTGAGAGGCAGCTCTGTGGTGAGCATGGTAGGAGATGGCGGTCCCTGCAGTCAGACTGTGTTGGGACCCAGATCTGCCACTTGCTGGATGTATGACCACAGAATAAAATGACCTCTCGAGGCCAGTCTGTAAAATGGGGATGATTGTGCCTCTCTCAGAGGAAATGCCTCTGGAAAACACTTAGCAGAGTTCTTGAGGCATAGTTAGTGCTTGACGAAAATTAACTTTGAACGCTTGCTATCATCAATTAAAGTGAAGTCAGGGGCCATTCTAGCATCGTCCATAGGTGGTGAATTCTCACTCACTTGAGCCAAGCTTTTCTGTGACCTCAGCAGGAGAGGAGTAATTGGCACATCACAGGCGATCTCACCCTGGAATTTGGGCAGTGGGCCATCTGGGCTCCTCTCTTTTTGGATGTATGTTTCTCTGCAGCCTTTTGCAGATTACCACCTCATTATTTTTGTTTCCATGTTGGCACTATTTTGTCTTCAAGTCACTTATCAGTTTTGCCTCCTGTGTGGGTAAAGGTTGAGGGAAACTTAATGAAGTGAAGACCGGATGGTACCAGGGTTGCCAGGAATAAGGGAGATGATTGTAACTATGAAGAACAAACTCGCGGCAGTTGCCAGCTGGGTTTGGTTCTCACATTGTTCTTGGCAAAACTGGACGAGGTTTCCAATGAACATCTGAAGGGTAGGGACGCCGTGGGCTTGGTTGTGAGGTCTGACACTCGTGAGTGAAGCGCTTGGCAGAAAATTCTTGGAAGACTCAGGGCGTCACATGGACGGATGGGATGGGGAAGGGTGGGGGGGTGACGAAACCTTTCCCAGGCAAGTTATCCAGGGTCGTAAGGTATTTGACGGGTAACAAGAAATACCTTGCCCATTTTCTGCCAGGTTTTGCATCCCCTTCCCTGGACTTGTGTTTTCTGGACTCTCATCATCTATTCCCGTGTTTAGACAGCCTGCCTCTCTTTGCAGCAGGGGTGACCCCAAGGTGGGGCGGGCTTTGAGAAGTGTCTGAACGGCCCAGCTGGGCTGTAAATTAGCATAACTGGCAGGTCCCATCTGTCCAGTTTACATTGTAACTGATGCTGTGCTGTCTTTTGTTGTTAAATGCTTTGGATGGTCCAGGTCTTCTCCATGTTGTCACAGATAGGGACATGGGGGAAGTCCCACAGATAGGGACTTCCCAGCATGCTCACTGAGGAGTGACATGCATGTATTGGCTTCATGTGTAAAATAAAGAAACTCATTGTGGCTTCCTCCTGGGCTTTCCTGAAGTATAAGAGATGGTGATTCCTGCAGTGCTCTGCCAGGGCCTGGCACATGCCAGGTGCTGCCCGAGGGTAGCTGAGATGCTGATGGTGGTACTTGAACTCAGTGAGCCTTTTCCTTCATTCGGCCAGGGCAACAGTACAGACCTCTCAGGGCTGCCCCGGGGGGAAAACTCAGCCTCACTCAGGACCTGGTTGGCTGCATTGCCTTCTAGAGGAATCACTGGCCACAGGTGATTACAAAATAAATATCAAGTCTCCCACCTCCCAACTTGTCTCCTGACCTCTAGGGGGATTTTGCCACCTACGTTCTTTGCCAGCAGATTAAACACCCTGGCCCAACATCCAACACAACTCCCTCATGGCCCCCACCCCTGGCCACTTCCACGTGGTCCCTTCCCGGGATGCAGCTTAAGCCTACACTTACATCCTTTGCCTCTTTCCTTGTTTGCCCCAAGGCAGGGGTTCTCAAATATTTTGTTACATGACAGCATTCCCCAATAGGTGATATGTAACGAGAGTGGGGGTGTAGAATGGGAGGGCCACAGCATGGGGAAGGCTACCTAACCCCCAATCTCAGCAGGGAGCCTGGGACTCACAACAATGCCTCTAGGGCTCTGGGGAGCCTTTGGAAAGCCACTGCCCCGGACAACTGAAACTACCTCCCAAAGGGCTCGCCTGGCTCTGCCCCTCAGCCCTGCTGCCTGCCCCTGTCACTGGAGAAATCTGTTACCCTCTGGTTCCTCCCTGGCCTACATGTGTTCAGTCACTGCCTGCTCGTATTGTCTGCCTAATAGAGCCCACTTCTCAGCTTGGCATTGCTGGCTGTGTGACCTCAGGCAACTTACCCTACCTCTCTGAGCCTCAGTTTCCACATCTGTAAAATGAGACTGTAGTGAGGCCAAACCCCATCGTGCCTATTAAACCCTCAGCTCTGTGCCTGGCCCATTATAAATAAGTGTTCTGGAAACCTTAGATGACGACCTACTTATGATTTATATACATATCGTACCTTTCTCACTTATAAACAATCTAGCAAATTTACAATCTGCTGCTTAATGTGGGCCCGACACATACGAAGTATGTGCTCACTGAGAATTGTGACTCCTGCATCGCTTTGCAGAACTGTGGCTTAGGGCTTCTAGATCATTGTTTCTCAAAATGTGGGCTGGGGACCACGTCTATCAGGATAATCCGGAGTGTATGCAGAGGACTAGACCCTCCTTCAGACCTCTGAATTAATATTTTTGGGGACAGAGCCCATAATATTCTAGGGATTCTTATGTTCTCTGCAGGGAACCCCCAATGTGGGTGGTGAATCCTGGCCTCTCTGGTTCCATCCTCATAGGATCTCTCTCAAGGCTGAGACAGAAATTCTCTAGTCCCATTCGCATCAGTCTATCTGCATCAACAGATAGACTGATGCAAAAGCCTCCTCCTGCCCCATGCTGCCCTCCTACAATCAGCCCCATGCCAGAAATGTTGACTTCAACCCAAACAATTCTAGTAAAGCTATTTCTCCTTCACCTTCAGTCAAGATGTTATTTTGGGATCAGTCTTTCTGAGTGCCAGTATTCCACCGTTTAACAGTTCACTAATAACAATGAAAGGCTCTTCCTTTTTTATCCATTTGCCTTCATGGTGAAGGCTTATTTGGGTCCCATGGAGGCAACTAATTAATTACGTAATGTTCGTTTGTATTTTTACCAACATTAGGCCCAATTTACATCATGGAACAAGCCATCCATACAGTATGTGTCATAATTACTGTTTTGCAATTTCACACCAGCAAAAATTTATTAAAACTTCACGTCTCATTAATAGTAAGTGATCATAATCACTTAATAGAAAAGGAAACTGCTAATGATGGCGGGTTTGATTAACATATTTGACCTTAAGTCATGAAGTCAAGTGAAATTAATATCGCTGAGTGTTGAACATAAGGTTTTTCACAATGCACATCGTTTCAATCATCATAAAAGGCAAATAAACTAGTTTTGAGTTTGACTAGATTTGAAAGCCTTTTAACTCTTCACAACAAATTAAGGGAACAGGAGCCTTAATGAACTGCTAGACAGTGACAATTAAGTGACAGGATGTGAGTAGACACAGATATGCTTCTTTTCAGTCAGTGCTGGAACAATGTCATCCAATTGCTGGGGACACGTGCAGACACGTCACCACGACAGAAGCCTGTCTCAAAGGAATTTAGTACGTAATAGGAAGGGATAGGCAGTCGCTGAAGACTTCACCCTCTCCTAACCAGGTATATAGATGGGGGTCTATGAAGCACTGAACCCCAGAAGAATCTCAGTCCCACGTATAAGAACCAGCTGTCTCTGGGGATGTCGTAGACTCTGCTGTGTGTCCCAATGCAGATTTGATGGAAGGGCCCCCCTCGTGTGAACACGGCTCTCTCCTGCCCCTGAAGCCTGGGCAGAGGGAAGAAAGGAAACTCATCCATTTCCATGCGGGCAGGGATTATAGTTCTTTTTCCCAAAGTAGTGTCTATCGCATGACCAGCCTCCAGTGGATTTGTTAAGGGGGGGGGAGGGCGAAAAAAGGAGTCTGAGGGAAACTCAGTTAGATCCCCACAACCTGCGTGGTCTGGGTCCTGACCTCACCTGCAGCTTTTGCTGTCAGTCTCATCATGTTTATCTTGTGATCTTCTTTATGGCAGCAACCGTTGCCAACATAGGAGCCTGACAGCTACACCCTGAGGTAGTTTCTATATTTATCTCATTTTAAAACTGGGGAAACTGAGACTCAGAGCCAACAAAAAACTTTAATCTCTAGAGTCTACACTCTTCACCACCCACTGGGGCTGTAAGAGGACTGTGTCCTCCCTTTTTTTGGGGGGAGGGGTCCTCCCCCTTACTGGGGAGGAGAGGCTCATGTGCACAGAATTAAGTGGCAACACAAGGTCACTTATGGGCACAGAAGCAAGCGAGGTGGGCTGTGAGAGCGGTGGGCACCCCAAAGATAGAGAACTTGTTGTGAATTGGAGTGACTTGGAAGGCTTCCCAGAGGGTGGTTCCAGGATGGGTAGGTGGTGGCAGCAGGTGAATGTGGTTGATGGATGCATAGAGGGCAGTGTAAGGACAGAGTAGGAGAAAAAGTTGATGGGTAGTGTGGAATCAGAGCCTGGGGATGGCGGCATTTAGGAGCATCCGTCTGGGGAGGCTGGAGGCGGAGAGCCCGTGGGGGAGGCAGCGGGAATGGCTGGGTAGGCTGGACACCAGTGAGGGCACAGCCCTGCTTGCTGCTTAGGTCCGGGCGGGAAGGAGAGGCATGAGTGACCACGAATGGTGGAGTTTGAGGCTGGTGGCTGAGGAGGTCGAGGAATCCCAAACTTGCGAGAATTTGGATCTCTTCCTCCCCTCCCTCCTAGAATCTGCGGCTCCCCATGTACCCCGCCTCTGCAAAGGGGCCACAGTTCACCTGGTGGCGGAAGCCCAACCTGGGAGTTACCCTGGCTCACCTTCCACCTCCAAGCACCAAGGAGTCCCAGCACTGTCATTGTCACATTGTACTCGCTAACCATCATAAAGGCTCCTCCCATGACGTGTAAGCTCATTGAAAAGAAAGGCCTATTCTCTTTTACCCTCCAGGCTGTCTCCCATGCCCGGAAGGTTGCTCTGGGCATTGACACATATTAGGAAGGCTAGAGAGTTGGGGAGGCTGAGGAACGAAGACATCTATTGTGGGCAGGCTGGTTTGAGGGGATGGCTGGTTCTTCCCAGGCAGCTGGAAATACTGAACGCTGAGCGACAGCCCACAGAAGGCAGCCCCAGACTCCTCTGTTCTGGGCGGCAACTGAAGCTGGGGAGCCGGGGAAGGAACAAGCTCTCCAAAAGGGGCTGGGCCGCAAGGCAAGAGCAGAGGAACAGAAACAGCTTTCCCGAGGAAGCGGAGCTCTGTGTGACATACGCCAGCAAAGTCTGCAGTCAGTACTCATTCAAATGTTGCCAACAAAATCATCACCTAAAGGACTGTTCTGTTTCACTGTCAGTAAATCTCAAATTAAGGGGAAAAAATCCAAATGCATACACTGGTTCTTCGTGTTACAAGAGGAGTAACAATATACAACCTCAGGTTTCCTTAAAGATCTAATTCCTCTGTGGCTTTGAAAAATGATGTGATTTGCAGGAAGTCTCTTGTGGAGCCAGGAAGTTGCAAGATAACACTGAGGTGACGACACAGATCCTCCAGCCAGGCTGCCTGGGTTCAGATCCTGGCGTTCCCTCTGATTTGTGGTACTTTACCAACTTACATAAACTTTGAGTCTGTTTCCTCATCAGCAAAATTGGGAGAGCGGCACCTGCCTCACAGGGCAGCTGCAAAGATCCAAAGTGATGGTCAGTGTAACTTAGAAGAGTAGTAAGCACTCACTGAACTAAGGGCCCAGGGGAAACACAGGTTTGCTTCTGGAAATGCGAAAAGCCAAGGAGCACACAGGGACCTAAACAGAGAGGGGCTCAATGGTCGGGGCTGCCTGGAGGTCCCAGATGGCGCCTGAGTGATCTGGGCTTTGCTGGCTCTGTGTGAGTCCTGTGGGTGAGGCAAGCTGCATGTGGGGGCTCCCTGCAGGGTGGGGCAAGGCCAGCTCACCCAGCACCTAGAGGTCAGTGGTCCGCCAGAGGGCAGCACTGGTACCTCTGCAGTAGTACTAACCCCTGCCCTTACACCTTGGTTTCTCACCTTGAGGCATTTTAGTATCCACAAGGAAGCTGCCATCCCATGCTTCTGTTGCGTTTGTTTGCCACCAAAACTGAGACTTATGAGCAAGTGAACGGCAAGCAGCGAGATCACCTGGCAGCCTGGCACTGAGTACCTGCAGTTGGCTGGCTCCTAAATTACAGAAGGGGTTAGTCAAAGAGCACTTAATACCCTGTAAAAATTGCCTTGAAAAACTCGGCAAAATAGTTTGCAATTTCTGAGTTAATGGAAAGAGGCCAGAAAAGAAAGATGGGTGGGACTGGAGTAAGAGCTGCTGGATTGCAGGGGCTCCTCTGCCATTCACAGGATAAAGGCCTTTCCAGGCCTCTATTTCCCCATCCATATAATGGGGATGATCAACTACTCCACCCGCCAGTGAGAGAATCAAAAGAGAACATGCGTAATAAGGCGCTCTGTGAACAGTAAAGCACTTTCAAGTTCAGGAGGCATTATCGAAATACTCTATGGATTCTCCAGGAGTGAACACAAATGCACTTTGTGTTCATTCCTGGAGGATCAGAGTGTGGTGGCTTTTCTATTGTGATGTTGGTACCCATGGATGACGGATGGTGTCAGGGATTCATTTTCAACTGACCGGAAGGGAAGCAAACTTAGAGAAGAAACATGCATCACAGGAACAACCTTTTTCTTCTTGCTTGTTGCATTTTGTTCTCAATTTAGATCATTCTTTTGGAAGGTCCTTCTCTATAGTTGGAATGAAATGCTTGTAAATCAAGGAATAAAACCCACATTCCATCATCAATCTTGGACAACTCACTTCAAAAGTAGATGCCCCGTCCTGTCCTAAGACACAGGCAACGGACAGCAGTCCTTGAGGTGAGGACACTGGAAGGCATATCCTCTTTCTTCCCCCCACGTTTTGCAGGTGTGGGCAGAAGTGGGAGATGTCAAAATTTACGGCGAGACTAGTACTAGGAACTCAGTGAGTTTTCTGAGCCAGCCACACTACCAGGGGCCTGATTCCTGCCTTCCATCACCTCCCCAGTGACAAGGGCTCCCAGTGTGTGCTGCCGTCACTGTGCTAAAGGTAGAAGAGACCCACGGAGTGATGGTTTGCTGGGGATCTGAGGAGAGTGGCGGGGCACCCCTAGACGTCGTCGCTGGGCCAAGCACTTCTAACTGTACAATGACAGGTCAGCTATGTTTTTCTGGGCAGTCTGTGGGTAAATTAGATCTTTAAAAGCACGTTGGCAGGCTTTTGTCACTTGGTGTCCCTGTGTACGTTACAGCGACTTTAATTGGTTTCATGTCTAGAATGAGGGACAGAAATGGACGTGTGACTCTCAGGGGAGCAGTCCTGGCACTCAGATGGCTTTTCATATTTCTTTTTTAATCTGCTGTTCTTTCCCTTCAGACAAGGAAGGTAATCTAATTATCTTCAGAAGACAAGCTCATGCCGAAATATGTCAGCTTGAGCTGCTCTCACAACATGGCCCTGAGTGTGGGTGGAGGAAAATGAAGGGGGGTTGTGGGGTGAACCTATGAGCTTTCCTGCTCAGAAGCCAGGAAACTTTTTCCCTTGAGGGCAGTGAATAGTTCCAATGAGCACTGGCGTCAGAAAACTGAATTCAAGTCCCACTCTGCCTCTCTTGGCCGTGTGGCTTTGCATCAGTCACTTGCCCTCTCGAAGCCTGTCTCTTTAGTTGCAAAATTAGATTGCTTCTATTTTGGAGTCACTGTGAGGACTGAATAGGATCGTGTGCACGGAGCTCATCCATCCTGGCACTGGGATGGATGCTTGGTGAGCACCGAGTAACTGACTGTCACGTTCTCTCTGAGGGCACTGTTCCTGTCACTGAACTCCCCTGAGGCTGGGTGGCTACTGGGTGGACATGACTCACTCTGTGTCACCAACCAAGAGCGAGAAATTATTTAAAAAACCTCCTGTGCAGTCTACACAGGTGCCTCTAAGGTGCCTCTTCCCCAAATTGTGGCAGTTACTCTCCAAAGAGGTTCTGTAGGGCAGCCGCTCACTGCTTCTCAGGCTGTGGGGCTGAGCTGGATGCAGAGGATACACTCGCTTTGGGAGGGCTCCCAGCCAGAGCTGCCTCTGATGCCTCCCTCCAAAGAGCAGGTGCCACACCTAGCTGGGGTCCAGCAGCTGCACAGCTCAGCCTTCATTTCTTTTTTATTCTTTAAAAAACAACAGGTAAAAATAATATACAGATAAAACAAAAACTGCATATCTAGGTAATATTTATCCATCCGTCTATTATCTATTTATCAATCCATCATCTATCATCATCTATCATCTATTATCTGTGTCTACTATCTATCATCTGCCTATCTATTATCTATCTATCAGGTATCTCTAATCATCTATCGTCTATCTACCTATCATGTTTCTAAAATGTATACAAATAGAAACATATATATTTCATTGTCCTGTACCTTGTCTTTTCATTTAATATACCGTAGATCACTTTCAGTTTTACTGGACACACATCTATTTTTTTCTTTTAAATAATAGCTTAATCTTCCCTCATCTAGTTGCACCATGAGTTCTTTACCCAGTTCACTGTTGGTGGACATTCATGCTGTTTCAAGTATCTTTGCTATTACAAATTATTCTGCAATGAAAATCCTTTTGCATGGATCTTGGCATGTTGTGTAAGAACGCAGGGTAAATTCCATACAGTGGAATTGTTGGTTCAGAGGGAATGTGGATTTTAAATTATAGCACATATTGTCAAACAGCTTTCTAAAAAAAGGTTGTCCCTATTTATATACCCATTCAAAGTATTCTCAGGCCAAATGCTCACCTTATCGTTTAGACACGGTGAATTGTCTACTAGCCTGGATGGGAAAAACCTTCGTGAGAAAAAAAAACCTTCAGTGCAGCCAGCATTGCCCGGTGATGTGACTTTTATGGATCCTCTTGCTCCTATCTTTCACATCATTGTGTGTTCGTTTATGCTTTATTTATATCAGCAAACACAAGCAGTCTTGTATCTTGTTTCTGTCACAGCTTTTATTCACTTTGTTGGCATTTCTCTCGGGGTGTTTTTTAGTCATTTCTTGTTCCAGCTCCTAAAATTTCTATCACCTGCGTCCTGGGGATTTGGTTGTCGTCAGAAGGTGATTAGAATTCTAAGGGGCTGGGGAGAAACAGAGGCCCCAGAACACTGCTTCCTCCCCTTTTCTGTGGGTGATTCAGGGCCAGTCGGTGTCTTGCCCTTTCCCAGCGGTTAGCTGCTCAGGGAGTGCCGACACTGGACCTCATTTCTCTGTAAGTGAACTCGGGGATCTCTGCTCAGGCTACCTTGAGAGCCCCCCAAGTCAGGGGAGACGCTTGGGTCTGGGGTTTTGCTATATCTCTAAAACACTGGGCCCAGATCCAGATGCTCACAAACTTTCTATCCACACTCTGGCATCTGGTGGAAATCATTCCACACTTGGTCATTTGAAAGCAGGCCCAGGAAGCAAGGGAGGAGGAAAACCCAGTTGAATGAGACATCACAAAGAACAAAACTGTCCTGCAGAATCTCAAGTGAAACACAGCCCCTACCCTGTAATTGCAAGACCTTCTTGATGTTTAGGGGACTGACGACACGTTGCAGACTGAGGCCAACAACAGTGGCAAACTTAACTACTCTGTTTGTTTTTAACATTTTGCCTTAAAATGTCCTGGTAGTGATAAGGTATGACGATTTCCTGTTTGGTAACTTCCCCAGGGAAGTGGGGGAAGTCATATTTTTGAGCCACCACAATCACAATGCTAATTCTTTTTGTTTTTTGATTAGTTCATTCATTTATTCTTTAGATTCCACATATAAGTGAGATCGTATGGTGTTTGTCTTTCTCTGTCTGACTTATTTCATTTAACATAATGTTGTCTAGGTCCATCCATATTGTTGCAAATGGTAAGATTTCATTCTTCTTTATGGCTGCGTAATACTCCATTGTATAAATGTACCACAGTTTCTTAATCCAGTCGTCTACCGATGGGCATTTCCGTTGTTTCCATGTCTTGGCTATTGTGTATAGCGCTGCAATAAACATAGGAGTGCATAATTTTTTTTGAATTAGAGTTTTAGATTTCTCCAGATAGATACCTAGGAGTGGAATTGCTGAATCATAAGGTAGTTCCATTTTCAGATTTTTGATATACCTCCATACTGTTTTCCATAGTGGCTGCACCAATCTGCAATCCCACCAACAGTGCATGAGGGTTCCCTTTTCTCCACATCCTCTAATTCTAATGGATAAAATCTGGCCTCGTGCGATGTGAAGTGATTCTTCTTTGCCAGGCACTGAACTAGATGCCGGAAATAAGGAAAATGAACCACTTGAAGTCTTTTACCTTTTATCAAAATACTTACTATTTGTAAGTTTATACAAATAATTCAATACATACCATGTTTCCCTGAAAATAAGACCTAAACAGAAAATAAGCCCTAGCATGATTTCTCAGGATGACATCCCCAGAAAATAAGCCCTAATGTGTCTTTTGGAGCAAAAATTAATATAAGACGCAGTCTTATTTTCGGGGAAACACGGTATATGATTTATCTAGAGAACCCACAAACCCTACCCTCTCATTATAAAACTATGTTTTGAAGAGATGAAATAAGTGTCAGGTGTGGCCCTACACTAGAAGCTGACTCCCTGCACATGGGAACTATTAGGCTGGGTCTAAAACTGGCTCTGAACAAGGGGAATTTTGCTGCCTTCCCCCTCCCAGAGGGTGGACAATGTCTTGGGAGGGGTTTGCTACTGGCATCTAGTAGGTAGAGACCAGGGACGCTCCTTAATATCCCACAGTGTACAGGACCAGATACACCCGTCATTCCATACCGCTCCCCGCCCCCGACACACACACACACCTGCAACAACGACTTCCCTTAAATGCACCTGTCAGCCACACTCAGTTCTTAGTAGTCGTATCTTCTCTGCTGTAAAAACCCCAGTATCTTGACACTGGGGATCTCCGTGTTTGTAGACTTCAAGATCCTTTTTCCAATGAATTACAATACAAGAAAAACACACCATAATAATTGTTTTTTTTTTTTTTTTTTTTTTTTTAAAAAGAAAACAACGTTTATTAGGATATTCTGGGTGGAGGATGGCTGAGGGAACTACGTACGTACATTCTGTAGTGCTCGAGCAAATGCAAACAGAAAATTCAAACGTCACAAAACCACTTCCAAAGTCCAAAGAGCAAAATCTGCACTTCTACATGTGGATTATCCTCCCTGGGTGCTGGCCAAAAAAGCACACTGCGAACAGCTGTGTGAGGAAACTGTGTGGGAATGACCCCGGGAGAATGCCCAGGTTCCGCAGGAAAGCAGATACACAAGAGGACGAGATAAATGTATTCGCTTCTACAAGTGCAAAGAAAACTCAGGAAACGCAATATGAAATGGAACCCAGAAGGGAAGTCGTTCATCTGTACCCTCTCCTAACAGGAGGTTTCAATGATGCCCACTCTACCCCTCACCCCAGCTCTGATGAGGCTTTGTTGTCTGAACCCCTCTCCCAGGGCAGAATTCTAAAACTATGCTAAAAAACAAAATCCTTATTTTATTCCACCTGTATTGTTAACCTGCAGAAAACAGAATGAACATGAGCTAAGAGATACCCTTGGGTTAAGAGTAAAAAATGCAGCGCCATCCAAAAAGACTACAACAAAAAACCCCACATCCTAAATCTCACACAGCTTCTCAGCAGGAGTTGGATTAAACAAGAGAAAATAATTTCAATATCAAGGGATAATGCACAGGAGATGAGAAAACTCTTTAAAGCAAACTATGGTGAGAAGTGTTTCCCTCCTCCCTCCCTTGGGGGACAAAGAGAGAAGAAAAGAAAAGGCAGATAATTAGGAGAACTCTAAGGCCCTGGATTTCAAGTTTCTGAAACCATTCCTTCAACTCTCTGAGGTCAGCGATTTCTGAATCCAGAAAAAGCATGTCAGAAATAACTGATTCCTGTTAGACCACAGCCAAATAATGCAGGGCAATCTGCGATTTGGCTCTACGTTTGCCATTCTGTTTTCCCCCCACATTTCAGATATGCCCTGAGCTAAAGCTAAAATATCAAAAACTGAAATCTCCATCAAGCACGCTTTGCACGTCTGGAAGATAATGCCGGATCACGCTCAGAAGCATTTGTGACACGGAGAGACAGGGAGCTTTATCCGTGGAGCCTCAAGTGCAGCAATGTCCGGAAGGTCCAGAGCATCTTCAGCTGTACCTGAGACAGACACCCCGGCTTAGCCTGTGATGGATGACAGATCTTTACCCACTTGTAACAGCCCTGCGTTTCCTACACCTAGGACATTCACTGGTTGTTCCAATTCTCCATCCTACTTTCGTCTTATGACCTACATCATGTTTGACAGGCGTCAGGGGTCACCGCACATTGAAAGTTGTGCTGTTTTGAATCAGCACTGCTGACTGCTTGCTTTGCTTGGTTAAAGCAGTTCTGGGGTCTCCTGTTCGCACCCAATTGGTACCTGACAGTTGGGATAGTTCACTGGCATGCCCACCTGGCCACGCTCACGGCCCTCTGAGGCTCAGAAGGCAACCCCACTTGGTTCTCTGTGGCAGCCTTTTAGGCTCAGAACGAGGGTGAGTGTGTGTGCCTTCTCCATATGGTGCATCTGGGTGGGTTGCTGTAGGCATATGGACTGGGACTTACTTCTTAGAGACTAAGCCTGAAAAACAACATCGGGGACTATTTATAATGAGAATGTAGACTCTCCAAAGGATAGCAAAGTCAAGGATTCTGCCAATCTGGAAAAGATGGGTGTTCCCCTAAGCTGCTGTCAGAGGGCCTACACTCTCAAGTTACTCTCGGGGGAGCTTTAGCTCCAAATGATGGTTCATTCAGCGAGAGTGGATGTTCAGTGAATGTGCCCAAATGATAAGCACCTGTGTTTGCATCTCAGATGCCATCCCTGGGGTTGGTCTGGGACTGGTGCTGTGGTCCATCTTTCTTGCTAGCATCCTGCACTTGAGGCAAATTAAAATGCCAGCAGACTCGCTGGCTAACTTCCCATGTAATTAGTCCAGCCCATTCTTTTTGGGACGGTCTGGTCATGCCCAGCTCCTAGTTTTTCATTTGCTAGTTTTTCATCTCTCAGGAAACACAGTGGGCAGATTTAAAGCTGCTTTGAATCTCATGCTTTCTTGCACCCCCTCCTCCCAGGTCACCCTCAATAACCTCAGGAGGACACCTTCAGTGTCATATGTAACAGCTGGGTGTCAGCAAGACTATGCAAATGGACCACCAGTCCTCTGCTATCTTATAGAATGAAGGCCTTCAATGTTCCAGTTTTTCATCCACCCAGCATTGTGTAAGTACCTGCCATGGATCAGGCTGGGTGAATGGGAAGAGATGTTAAAACGAAGACAGGGGCTAATGGTCTCTGGCCAGTCACTTGGCACTTTCTACAAAATAAAAATGGGGATTGGTAAGAAAGACCAGCCTGGGATGAAGAGAAGAAAAACAGAGAAAACCTTCTATTGATACTGGTGCTGGACTTGGCAGCTGCCCTTGAGCAAAAATAAACTCCCCGTGGCAGTGGGACAAGATGCTGATATTGGCACCTGCCAGAGGCAGACAGCCGAAGTCGCAGCTGCACTGGTCAAATGAGCCTGGAGACCTCAGGGGGCTGAGACCTCAATGACTGGTAGCAGGCTGCAGTTCTCTGCAGGCAGTTTATTGAAACAGGGTTTGTGGGGCTTCCTCACCCCTCTGGGCTGAGGGGATTCTCAGAACAATCAGAAGTGCAGGTGGCACATCCCACTGAACAGTCCCTGCTGTGTCCAGGAAGGAGGAGGAGCTCACCAGAGAGCCCGGGAAGCAACAAAGGGACGCCTGGAGAGGATGCCGCAGACGAGACTAAGCTAAGAAGAGGGAGCTCAGGGGACGGTTGGATGGTCGAACTTCCTCCTCGGGGATTAGCATCGTCTTCAGATCACCTGGCTCCTGAGAGAGGCTTCTCCCTCTTCAAAAAGCCAGGCTTATGTGTAAAATAAGCATCTGATGGAACAAAAATTCATTTGGGTAGGACTAAATTTAGGGTGATTAGGATGAAGAACTGATGGGAAGGGCCCCTGTTAAATACTTAGGCAATACGGCCCAGGGGCATCGGTCATCAATACGAACGAAACTCCATCAGCCAATTCCTTAAGATGACTATCCTTGTGAAATGAAATGTCCCACTAAGTACATCCTGGGATGGAGGCAGTGGCAAAACCCACCGATTTCAGGCCTCTGCAGAGAGAATGCATTTCAGAGGTGTCATCCTCATGAAGAATTTTGGACAATAGACTTAGAACGAATGGTCACTTGAGACTAAAAGCCGAGTCAAAGTCGAGAGGTGTCAGATCTATACATAAGATGACTATCTTCGGAATAAGAGAAGAGCGTAGCTCCTTCGGGTACCCAACCAAATTCCCAGCTGTTTCACTATTTCAGAATTTCTACAAAGAAATTCCCTCCTCTGCCACCCAGATATTAGCTCCGGCTTGCTTCCTGCAGAGGCACTGCTGTCTAATTCAAGGAACTCTGGCTGTTTTGTCAGGACACGGTCCCTATTCAGATCAGTAAGGAACGTCGGCAGACTGCATGATCCATTCACCCAAGGCAGGTGGTGTCTTTTTGCACCTTGGTTTCGCTTCTCTCTCCAAACGCCCCGAGGTCAGTGCACACAGCCCTTCTGCTGTGACCATGCCTGAGCCATTCGTGATTTACTCTTGTCTGTTGCCCCTGCTTTTTGGTCTTTCTTGAAAAGATGGGACTCACTTGCTTTATCTAGAGCAAAAGCAACAAAGACCACTGGGGTATGAATCCAGGAGATCAAGAACAGTGTTGAAAGAGAATTAGAAAATGTGAATTCAGTTAAGCAGTCCTTTTCTGGTCCACGGTTTATTGACTCAAATAAACTAAACGTGTCTGACTACATGAATGAAAACTTATTTTCCAAAAGACAGCTCCTCTGAGGCCACTATCTTGTAAATAATAACAACAGTAATACATTCATGCTGGATTCTAAGAGAAGAATTTGCTAATTATTTTAACTCCCATGGCTCTTACAGCTCTTTTTCCTGAGCACTTTACACTCACTGGGAAACGCTTCTGCTCTCCCACTTTTGTGGTTCAGCAGATGGAGTGTTTGGGAGTGTCTGATTTAAAGTACAGAGAGGCAGGTGGGAAATGGGAGGCAGCTGGAGAAGACCCAGCCTCAGAGAGTACGCATGACAACAACCGTCTTAAAACAGACCGTATCAAAGGCCGCAGCAGCTCTGGAGGAGCCGTGTTCTGTTATTTGATGAACTCAAACATACAGCTTCTAAGACATTTTTCACTACAGGATCAACAATTGTTTAAAACAAATTTATTTTAATGGAAACCACACTCCGATCGCACTTTGGATACAGTTTGCTATACTTAATGAAAAATAACCTATGTCATTCTCAACTTACACATTTTCTACTAGAGGCTTGAAAAAAATCAGACATGGAAAAATAAATATTCAGGTGGCATTCTGAATTCCCTCTCTTTATTGTGCCCTTCTTCCTTCATGTGCTCTATTAAAAAGATACACAAACATAGACTGGTCAAAGATATTCAACATCGAAGTGGAAGGAATGTGCTTCTAATCTGGTTGTCAATCTTGCCTTTCTTTTTTTCTCTGGAATAAGTAGGGCATGGCTAGACCTGATCTGGGCGTCATGGTCTACAGGAACAGAAGTTACTGTTTTTGTTTGGTCAAAGTCAACTACAATAAGATGCATTCTGCAAGAGGCCCAAGCCTCAGCAGATAGCCCCTGTATTTGGTGGTACCCTAAAAGCAGGGCATGAAAGACAAGACATAGTGAATCCTTTTTGCTTTTAGCACTGCCAAAGAAAAGTCAGACAGGTAAGAGATTTAAGTCACTTGTCTGCTTTTGTCCTGGGGCAAATGATGGTGTTTCAGGCCACTGTCTTAAATTGAGATCGTACTGAATGGCAGAAAACACTTGCCTGACATGATGTTATAAGCATCTCTCTAATGTGTTGTCACCGAACATCCTTCCCCCTGGTTATTTAATCAGCAATTTGTTTTCGAATTGAGGATTTGGTAACTCTAATAGGCTTCTATCTCTGAAGAAAAATGAGATCTTTGTTGGTGATAGATGAGGCTTTTCAAAATTTAATTTATGTGTTGTACATCCACGCTTTCTTCACTGAAGGCTACCCTTGTTAGCGCTGATAACTCCCATTTCCTCTTGGTCATCTGAAGCTAATTAGAGCTGCTGTTTACTGCAGAAGTAATCAATAGCTTTCTACAGTAGATCTCATAGAGTCAGACCCATATGCAATTAGTCCAGTGTAGATACACAGCGATATCTTAATTAAAATAAAGTATGCCCTGTAAGAGATATGCTTTCATAGATGACTGGAATTCCAAATATTTTGACACATTTAATGGGTTTATTCAAAGTGAGTCTTTATGAAACCTTCACTAATCAAATTTGTTTGATGCGTTTCCCTTGAAATCATTCTGAAGTGAAAAAAGTTGGTACTTAGTTATTATACATCTGTGTGTATTACATTTGGATATAAACGTACTTCAAATACCAACACAGCTCAGACTACGCCTTCATCTTGGATTTAATAGATTTCCATCCCAGCAATTTGACTAATTCTTACGAGGCAAACGTCAGAGGGCAAAGGGGATCAGTATGACATGTGCACCATGGGTTTCCTCCGCCAGCCCCGCTACTGATGTAAGAAAGCTAGTGCCCCCCCGCCCCCCGCGACCCCTCCAGCACTCAATTAAGGAACTCTTCCCTACTCAGTTTTGGACAAACATGGCTACCAGCACTCGGTGACTCTAGCTTCTGAATCTCACCTTTTCAACCAGACTTCAAAAGTGTACTTTTAGGGGCGATTTGTTTAAGGAAGAGAACGATGGAAGCTGATGCAGTTAACAAGCCAGATGCCTTACATCCAGAGTCCTGTTCTATGCTGTGTATCCATGCCAACCAACTCATCTCCACAGACCTAACACTGGCCTTCTTGAGCCACAAACCTTTCTTTTTTCGCATAGTCAGTGATGGTGTATCATGGAGGACACAAAACAAGACGCAAGCAGATTCCTGGTGACCTTCAGGCCAAACTGCTCTACACAGAGGCCAAGCCATCGCAGTCGGGAGTAAAGAAAATCCCTCAGAAGAGAACTGTGTATCCTGCACAGATCTGCTTCAGAAGAGGACAGCATGCCCTCGTCCCCTGTCCCAGTCAAAGTCTCCTTTGTCAGGTAACGTGAAAACCAAGGTACTGGATTGTGTCAACAGGTGAGGGTGCCATTAGACACCGCAAAACATTTACAAGTGGTCGCCGGTTTCCTCACAGGTATGCACGCTTGCGTTTCAAGAAATGATAAAGGACAATGCTTGGCTGCTCTGTTTCCTCCTGCCCGTCCACAGGAACGTGACGCAGAGCTTTCCCCTCAAGCATGAGGCTCTGCAGAGTCTGCTTCTGAAGAGCTGTATCCGTGAGGTTAATCTCAGAGCTAACACTACTTAAGAGAGGAAAACAAGCTCCATGTATTTTGTAGGAAATCATCAGTAAAAAAAATGGAGAAAATATCATTACTTTCAAAATATAGAAAGCCAATAGTGGAAATCATTGAGTAGTAAAATTTTTTTTTCTACATATAACCTCATACATGGAAAGAGTATTAGAGTGACGCTTCAGCTATATTTGACTCTTGTTAGTTTAAGGGCTTCTCAATTGGGTAAGGCTTAGGAGAGTGTCGTCCAATGATCAAGGTTCTGTGAAGTTTCACACCCATTCACACTCTGTTTTGACTAGAAGACAGACACTAGAGTTGGATGTGACAGGTGCTTTTGGTTTTGTAGGAGAGTGCAGAACTGTTCACAGAACACAAAACATTAGCGTGGAAAAGGCTAGAACACGTAGAAAGGTGAACACTGGTTGGTACAAGCTTGTTTGCACGAAGTCCATCAGGATTCCCTTGAGAATCTTTGATATGGGACAAGAAAGCTTGTTAGGCTGCAGTTATGTCATCAGAAATCAAAGCTATTACATGAAATAATGGAAGATACTTGAGCAATACTAACTCCTTAGCTTGCTAGGAAAGGCCAGAGTTAAATTGTTAAAAAAAATCATCATCATCATCACGAAAAAACATGGCCCAGTTTGTTTTACAGCCAAATTTACAAACGGTCCCTTTACAATACAACATATCCCAAAGCCTTTGGAGTTTGGAATGTAGTACTGCACTGGGTATGCCATAGATGCCCTATGGATCGCAAGAAGCTTTCTTTAAAAAAAAAAAAAAAAAAAAAGGAAAAAGTTCCATTTGCATGAAACTGTCTTAGCAATGTCTTAACTGAGCGCCTAAAACCGGAATTTCAGATATACAAGAGGACAGGAAACAGATAACTTGGTTTTTGTTTTCTTACAATATGTCCATATTGTTTTTCAAATGCAGCTACAATGTGTCTGCCAAAGATAAAGACAGTCGAGTGGACAGGGCGGTTACCACCAGCAGCAGCAGTGGGCTCAGACCGCAGCTTGCAGGAGCAGCCATTGATTTTGTGGTTATGTGGCTGGAAGCACCAGCAAGACCATCCTTTTCGTAATCACGCTGTAAGAAAGAAGGTTTTCATTATCACACACGGCATGTATTCATTCCATCACAGTATATTTTAACCACGCTCTTTCTCTCTCCCAGCCCTCCCGTCGCCCCCAACTAGCTATACCACTCACCAACACTGATCCAGATTTTACCATCGACTGAGACTTCAGTTCACTGCCTTGTAGTTTTATGAGAAGGATCATGAATGGGGTGAGAACCAGATACTTTTGATAAACTGTCTGGTCATTTTCTTGCTATGGATTTTAATATCCACTTGCGGGGGAGAGGTGAACTCCGGTATCCTTTCCATTTCCCATCCCCACCCCAACCCCCAGATTCCCCAGTAGCTATGCAACATGGAACCCTTTTCTGCGTGGGGACCACTGCCTGAGGAGGAATGCCGCTGTCCCTCCTCATCATGGAAGGAGGGCAGAAAGAATCACCTCAGAAAACTTGCCCAGGCAAGTACTGGTTCATAAAGAGATGGATCACAAATGACACTGGAGGCCAGCACAGCAGGCAGTAGTGGCCTTGCCCCCATTGGCTATTCTACCCTAGATTTGATAGATGAAGGAGCCTGTCCTGCTCATCAGCAGGAGAGCTCAAACCACAACCCAGGCTTCCGGCCGCCCAGTCAGCACAGCCATCCTTCCCCAGGCCCCCGATTCCACCCCCACCCCAGTACTCACTGACACCCCATACGCCGCATCTCCCCACAAGGAGCTATGATCATGATAGAGTCATCCATCTCCTCACCCGTAAATTGGGGAGAGTAACTTGGCCTGCCCTCCCCACCTCTGGGCTGCTATGGCAGTTAAAGGAACTATAGATCGGGGACATCTGTGAAGCAGTGAGAGCTGTTATCTGTGCCTGATGATTTGCTGTGACTATTATATTGGGACAAAGGTATTCATGTTGGGTACGGTTCTGACATGAAGATCCTGGGTCGTCCCACACTTAGTTCTAACTTTGTGAACTAGGATCAAATGACTGTGCTGTGTTCTGAGGAAAGAAGGACGTAGGGGCTGCCTTACATTTTTCTGGACGGGAAAGCTTGTTGTCGTTGAACCCTTTACAGCATACCCTGCCCCAGGGCCCCAAAGGCTCTGTCTCTAGAAATGCAGAGAGATCCAGAAAGAAACATAACTTACATCAGAAAGGCAGAGATGTGTACTGCCGGACACATTGGATTTCAGCTTCTGTGCCTGGGGAGAGACAAACACACACACATATAAATATCACTCCTACATAATATGAAAGAGTAATTACGGATGATCCATTAATCAACTGTCTAGGGCAATGCCACTTATAGAAATGTACAAGCCGCAACTCTCAGCCTCGTATATGATTTTAAATTTTCTAGTAGCCACGTAAGTAAAGAGTAAAGTTAGTTTTAATAACATATTTTACTTAATACAATATGTATCATTTCAACATGTAATCAATATAAAAATGATTGAGATAGTTCACATTCTTTTCATACCAAGTCTTCAAAATTTGACATAGCCCATCTCAATTCAGACCTGCCCCATTTCAAAGGCTCAGTAGGTACATGTGGCTAGTGGAAGAAGCACAGGGTGAGGTTACTAAAGACAAAGTTTTGAAGTCATTTATCATTTGAACTCGTTTCTGTTTCTGAGTGTTAATTTTCAGGAAGTGGCTTTGAGGTAAAAATGTAATAAAAATTCCCATTTATTAGACGTACAGAGATAGGTCCTCCTGAAGCTTGTTTGTTTGTTCATTTGTCTATTCATTGCTCCAGTCAACAAAACACCGAGCTATTTTCTAATGCTGGGTGTATGGTGATATGACCAAAAGAATGTAGTCCCTGGGCTGTCCTCTAGTAAGTAAACCACTCACTGTTTGGGAACTAAGGCAAAAGGCAGGGAAGCTTCCAGACGGGTCCCCCCGCAGGGCACGACAGATCCCCCATCTAGCAATCTTAAAACTGCTTCCAGGGAGGTTATAAGAGAGCTGAGCTATAAAAGCTTTAAGATCCCTCTGTCCTCACAACTAGAATAAGTCTTCACTGGGCTTCTACCTGAGGATTGAGTTGAAGGAAAGGTTCATTGCTCAAACAATGACAGTGAAAACTGCTGACCCAGTACAGCCCTCTTGTTTTGTAAAGGTAAACAATTAGAGTGCAGAGATGTGACTTATCCAAGGTCACACAGCAATTCACTTGTGCATCAGGATATAGACCAGGTCTCTACAACTCTTGCATGAGAATGAGCCCTTTCCTGCATTTGTGTTTCTCCCAGGGAATCCTGACATGCTTGCCTCTTCATGCTCTACCTGCCCCCAAATCCACACAACCCCTCCCAGGACCTCTTCCCACCCCACCCACATAGGAGTTAAAGACAGAGACTCATTTACCAACAAGATGACCCTGGTTAAGTACCACGTCAGAATCAGAGAGTATCTGGGCCACCAGCTCTGTGTGAATGTTCACTGCAGGACACCTGTTGGAGGAAGACTTTTGCAACTCGTTGAAGACCTACTAGGCTGACATGATAGCATCTTCACCCAAGGAGTAATTTATTGGCCATAATCCTACTTGGGAGGCATCATAATCTTTACCTCTATTTGCACATGCCAGCTGTGAATATGAAATAGAAACCTTTAAACAGGCATCAAGAATACGACACTGTGAAGCATCCCCAGGCTGTTCAAAGGTCACTAAATGTTATGTGTAAGAAGAGCAGAGGGGAAATTGGAGGAGGAATTGAACCTTACTCAAAAGCCTACTTTTAATCTATATTAATAGCAAATCTGGCCCATTGCATTGTTACCTACAGAGAATAATGTGTGGAACTTTACATGTTTTATTTCTGTTCAAGAAATACATTGGAAATGTGCCCAGACACCAAAATGGCCCTAAAACATCACATGCTGTCCGTTCTTTTCTAGGCCATAATCTACAAAAGAGATAAACCTTTGCTAAGGGCCTTTGCATAACTAAGAAGTTCACTAAAATGTGCAGAGAAGGAAGAGCAGCCTGACTTCTGGTCTGGGGCACATTATACCTTCAAGTTGTTTTTGTACTTGTGGTCACAGCTAAATGGCACCACAGCGGCCTCTAAGTTATAAGGGCCGGGCAGGCCCCCTTCCTACTTTGTTCTGTATCATTAGCACTAGCATGCACTCTTTTCCTCACTGGATACACAATCTGAGATACTCGCTAGCTATACATCTCTCATTTCAGGAACCTGTTGAAATACGGGTATAATGCCCACTATTATTAAATGATTGAAAAGGGCCTTCCACCAAAGGACCTGAAAAGTCTTCCAGCCTAATAGGATTTCTTAAGTGGACTCTGGATTTGCATAGGTAGATTTCTGGTCCTCATTGGTCACTGAGTTTTCAACTGTGTACAGCCAGGTAGACACGCACGGGTCTAAATCCCTAGGTTCTTGCCTTCCAGCCGAGAGGGGCTGGGATAACTGTCCAATCACACAGCAAAATGCATTTAGACCAGCTGTAAGTCCATAAAGTCTCTGGGCTCTTCTTCCTCCAAAGCGGGCATCTTGTTGGCCTTTGTGTAAAGGAAATGGTCAATCTCTGGCCTTGTCTCCCAGTAACCCCACTGGCTCCACTAAATCTGAGGGCAGCAGCCCCACGGTCATCTTGCCTGGAAGACCATTCTGGTTGCCATCACTGGATGAACTGCTGAGTAAAAGTAATAACATGTAGTCAGGCCCCTCCAGATGCTCTGAGAAACTGCCCTCTCTCCTGTTAAATACCTTCCCAACCCACAGAAGCATATAACACTCCAGAGGCTTAGCAGTCCATCCACACCAGCCTTTAAATACTCTGTATTGACACAGTTTCCCACCGAGAGACCTGGGTGCAGACATGAGCAGAGCAGCCCTGGAGTTTCACTTGAATCTAGCACGGATCACAGAAAGGTCTATGAGTCTGACCTGCTTAGACGGAATGGTACCAACTCCAGGGAGAGCATCGTTAGGGTGGATGCCCAGTGCCTCTCAGGGTTCATCAGCTGCAGGTAGAGGAGCAGACCTGTGTATGTCTAGCTGGCTGCAGGCTTAGAAGTCCTGTATGCATTCTGGACCCTGCCAGTGACCAGTGAGGTCAGAAATCTACCTATGCCGATCCAGAGTCCACCTAAGAAAATCTGGCTCTGAAAGCCCGTTTGAGAAGGCTGAGCAACATGTTACTTCTACATTTTTAAAGGCTTTTATCCTGAGCATTTTTGAAAACATCATCAAAGTTATCACTGTCTGCTAGTCAGGGATGGTACATGCTAACATAAAATGACAGGGCGTCCCCCACTTTCAACTATTGCAAAGGGTATTTACATACTTTAAATGTTATCTCCGTTGAAAATTGAGACAGTCCCAGGAAAGTTTAAAAAACAAACAAACAATAAAAACCCTTCTTAGATCTTGTAAGCTATAAGGTAGATTTGAATCTGGAAGAGTACCTTTTATCATCAAGTTCTAAACCAGTAAAACCAAAGGTGTAACAGTGAAAGTGCTGGCACAGCACTCAAAGTCCTGTCTGCGAGCCTGACAGCCCTGCTCATTACTGGATGTGCTGGGACGCCAGCCCCGACCTATCTAGACACGAAACCTTACCATTTGTGGCTTTAAAATAGGCCATCTCTTTCAAAAGAGGGGTAAAGAAGAAGAGAACGGATTCGTTTTTCTAAAAGCCAATTTTAGCCATTGTTATAGCATGTCAAAAATGAATTATTTAATCTCTTTTATGAAAGAGTGTTTCATTACAGCTAATTCTCAGTTATATAGTTATGGGGAGTTACCTGACTCTGAGCTAAGGGGAAACACCACCACCAAAACATAGTACCATGAGGTTTTCATTTTGAAAATGGAGAGATGAAAAGGATACTGGAGACACCCACCCCCAAACAGGAGCCTTGCTGTCATTCTGGAAATCCAGAGAACCTGTTCTTTGGGCATTTCATAAAACTTATCCCTCCAGCAGTGTTATGAAACTGTCACTGGCAGTAATCCACAAGTCCAGGCACATCATGTACTAGAATTTCCATGGTCCTGGAATTGTGGGGCCACATCTCGCCAGTCCCTGGCACTAGAGGGTTAATAAGAGCATTAGAGGCTGTTAACCTCTGTTACCTGGAGTCAGACCAAGGACTCTCCTGCTTTTTACCCCTGTGATTAGCATGTAGAAAGCCTGCCGAGGTGCCCACGGCTTCCCTGTAGAACACACAGACACACACATCATTTATAGCTCCTAGTCGAGCCTACCCATTGGCCACAGAGCACGCATACATGAGTTCTGCCCACAGTATGCTCTCCCCAGCCTTGGGGACTGGCGGTCAGGCTTTGGAGCAGCACGCTTGCTCTGTCTATGGGATTGGAGGTTTCAAAGTGCATCCATTCGGAACCCGGCCTTTGCTGCCCCAGATCTCCATTTCTGTAGAGAAGCCAATGTTTAATCTTGGGTTTTTAGGCAGCTGTCGACCAGCAAAGCATGGAACATTTCTCTACTTTCCTCCATGCGAAAGAAAAGCCAGTTTATGCTCTACCTCCAGGAAATTAAACCAGAGGAAGTTGCCCAATCCAATAGCAACAGACTGTCCAGGCTGCAGCCAAATGGTCATAATTAATGATGCTTCTGGTTCTTTTCTCCCTTGCTTTACTGATTAGAGAGATTTGCTATATTAGGAACCTGTTTGCTTAATGACAGAATACAAGCAATAAACAGAGAAATACACAGACTGTAAAATGCAATCAACTTTGCTCTCCAGCACTCGCTAAGTACCGAGCTGCATCTATCACACTTGTCAATATCAGTTTATTAGCATACGAGTCTCCTCTGTGGCATGAATTGGACCTTTGCGAGGGAAAATCATTACATGACTTCTTCCCGAAATAGTGCAGAACTCAAACCCATTTCTCAATTTAAATCTACACACCTTACATTTTCTTGTAAGACAAAACGTAGGAAGAAGAATGTGCATCGAATTCTGAAGGATAACAACACAGAGAGGGAAATCTGCTTCAGAGTTTGCATTTTTCACATTGCATGTTAATAAAATCAACCCACCTGTTTACACATTATATACCTGACGTACGGGGATATACGCCTGATTTTATGGGTAGTCCTCACTATATAACCATTTTATTGTGCACTTGGTATGCATTTTCCTGATAATTTCTGCACAATAAAAAAAAGAAAAAAAGAAGCTGCCTGCTGGTGCATGCAAGCTAAGTATTGGTGGTTTGCCCTGCACTCTATAGTCTTACACTCTTTTCAGTTTTTCAGATTTTGCCTATTGGATTGGGGAGAGCCAGGGGGAGGTTTTACTGCTGGTCCATTCACAAGCAGTTGGCCAGCCTTTCTAAAATCCCTGCCACTGACCATTTTGAAACTCACCTTCCTGGTGATTTGCTTTTCCTACTAACTTGGTAACAACCACTTGCAATCATTGGTTTGAATAATGTGCAAGAAAGCCAGCTACGTAAAACAAGTGGACACATAACTAAGGTCTGCTCTGAGCCGCTGGGCTTGGGTATTTGTCTTTCAGAGCCTGTGCTTTGGCACGGGAGGGATCTATTTCCTCTAAGCTGCCTTCTGCCAGTCCTAAGGTCATCTCCTGAAACAAAGTTTTTTAAAGAAAGAGTATGCTGATTAGAGTTCCCTGGCTTATGTTAAGCTATCCCTATCATCCACAGTCTACAATTTCCAGTCCTAGTTTCTTTAAAACAGGAGTGACATTTGTTTGATACCCGCAGCCAAATCTGCAGAAACTGTCTACATTTTTATAATGTTTCTCAGTCTTTTACAGTTGTCTCACCCATACTTAATCCGAAGGCATTTTATTTTTTAGGAGTTTGCTTCTTCCAATATATTCAACTTAGTCTTCATGGAAACAACTCGGCTTTCTTTTGTGCTCTTATTTCAATCATTCATGTAATATTTCATCCAATTATGTAAGCCCAACGCTAAACACAAGTTTGAGAGCAAATGTACCTGGCTCTTTTGAGCCTGCCTCTCAGGTGGACAGAGCAAGGGACAGAGGTGAGCTGGAGAAAGGCCAAACGCTTGGGCATTCAGTCTGCCTTGGGCATTTGATGTTTACAGAGGGATGGCGAGGTTGGCGGCTGTGGTGAGTTGGCTAAGTGAGGGTCAGTGAAGAGAGTTTCTTTTATGATTTTGTACTTGCTCCTGGTACTGGCTTGATTGATATGGTATAATAAAAAGAACACAGGTTAGGAAGGTCCTAGTCCTGGCTTTTCAACCATCAGCTGTAATGACAAGAACCCCTGTCTTCCTGAGGTAGTACAGAGTTGCGAGAATCAAATGTGATACTCTGGGTAGAAGTCCTTTTAAAATCCAAGCTGCTGTGATGACCTCTTAGCGTCTGTGTGGTCCCTGTGCTGGTCGTTCTTGGATTCGGGCAGGAAAGGGCAAACTGCAATAGCTCAAGCTAATATGGCTTATGAACATGATATTGAATAGAACTGGCTCATGATCTTCTGTGTTTCCTTGGATTTAAAAATGAATGCACTGAAAGAGATACAGTCCTATAAGATAAATCAACAGTCCTCCATTAGCTAAGCAGTCCCTGGGGCTCGCCTGTCAGTCTCCAGCTCACCCTAAAAAGGATGCCTGCATCCCCACGCCTGTAATGTAACACCAATGGCAGGATGGCAGGTAGCAGTGGAAGCAGACACAGTCTACCACAGGGAGCCTAACACGACACTGGAGCCGGCCTTTCTTCTTTCCACAACTTCACAGGGTCATCTTACATCTATTTTGCTTTTCTCCAAGTTGGGGCAAACGCACGTTACAAACTACATCAGAAAATGTGTTTTTGTGCACGGTTAACTTGCTCAATTAGTAAAATATTCAGATAAGAAGCAATTGTGAGCTGTAGTTTTAGAAAATTATGCCCAATTAACAACGAGATTATGCCAAACAATGTGTAAAAGACGTTTGGGTTTGGGGGGTGGGGGAAGGGTTTTGTAGAGCAAACATTCAGCAATAATGGTGTCAAGTCAACTAGGGGGACAGCCCTAACATTTGTTTTCTCAAAATGTGCAGGCGGAAATGCAAGACCAATAGAAAAGATTCACTGTGGTCCCTGATGAGAAGGACCTGCATGAAGCCTCTCACCCGACACGCATCCGCATCACCATCAGATAATATTTATTAAGATTCTCATTGTCCTGTGCATTTATGTGCAGCTGAGTGCGGCCCCGTAATGGCTCTGTGAGTTATGGTGGTAACTCAGGTTTGATAGAAAACGCCACTGTCTGGAGACATGACGGACCCAGAGCTTTTGTCCCCTCTCTGGTTCAGAAGGTGGCGCACACTTGGTGCTGCAAAACACAAGGTGAAAGCAAAAAAAATTTAATCTTTAAAAAAAAAAAGTGCTTTTTGTAGACAGAGAATATTCTAGAATACAGAGGAAAACCAAGTAGGCTCATAGTGATGACTGACCATTACTATTAATAAGAGCCTCCACTGGTAGTGATCCCAGCCGCATTTTACTGAGTCCTCCCAAGGACCGAAAGGACTTTCTGAGGAGGCCACTCCCCTTTTGTACAGAACAGGAAACAGGGGTTCTGGGAGGCTGGGACTTGCCCAAGTTCCACAGGTTGGAGTGGCTGCAGAGATTTGAACCGGAGCTCTCTTCAACTTCCAAACCCAGGCATATTGAGTCTGTGCCAGGCACGGCCCACATCATCTCCCGTAATCCTTAGATCAACCCTTGGAAGTATTCCTTCCTGATTACTAAGGAAGGTGCCAAGGGGGCGGTAGGGCAGAGAGGGCAGCCTAGAAACCAACCGAGTGGCTGACAACGGGCACATGGCGCTAGTGGTCTTCCCAAGCCTCACCCCAGAAACCAGAGCAATTTGCGCAAGCCTGGCCTAGCGGGGTTTCCTCCTTGAGGGGCCCAGAGGTGAACACCTCTCATGTCACACCTGAGGTGCCTGCAGCCGAGGGGCAGGCAGGGGACAGCCACTCTGGGGAAAACTCCCACAATATCTCCCCCTGCCCTTCCCATCCCAAGCTTCCTCTCTAGACAGCCTCATCCATGATGAACTCCTCTTGAGCCTCAAATATGAGAGGTGCAGGGGACAGAAGCCCTTCATTGAACCTCACCCCCAAGAGAGCCAGAGCAATTTTCTGCCCATGTGTGAGCTCCATGGCTTAAACACAAGGCAGAGCCAATTATTTAGGGAGGCACGGTTGGTTAGAAGTCCTAAGGATAAAAGGTCAGTGGGGGATACAAGAAATTGGATTTATTTATAGTATGTGATCTAAGTGGGCTCAGAGGTATTTTCGTAGGTTACCCAGAACAAGAGAGCATATTTATAGCCAAGATGGTGCGGACACTCTATTCCATTTTATTAAGCATGTTTATTACCCAGCAATTGGGTTAAGCGATTGTCCGACTGCTGAATTACTATCCCTCTGATGAGCCAGCCTTACTGCCCTCTGGACCACAGGTGCAGGTGGCCTAATGGCTCTTCCCAGAATGCATGGAGGGGGCTTAGTCTTCTTATTCCCATTCTTAAGTTGTTTTTCTCATTTTTTGAGAAAAGTGGTTAAAAGAAAGACGACATGCTAAATGGGTGATCATAAAAAACTGGTTCAACCTAACGCCCACTTCTGCGGGACACGCACCCTGTATGACGCCCAGGTTCATTTCCCAGATGAATTTGGGGGTAAGGACCACCAAATGCCCCCTTAGCCCAGTCTTCTGTCTCATGAACAGCATACACCAACCAAGAAGATAAAAAAAAAAAAAAAAAAAAACGATAAAATAGTTACTGTGCTGAAAAATTTTGTTTAATTATCCCAACCCTCCTAGGCAGTAGTGCTCAGTACTCCTACATTACAGATGATGAATCCGAGAGTAAGGAGATGAAACTACTCTCCATTGCAGTCCACAGGAAGGTTTGATTTTATTGTAGCCGAAGCCTGGTCCTTCAGTATTTTCTACACTTCACACACAACGGCTTCTTTTTCTTAAAAAGGCAACTTTGAGAACTAACCATGCCAGTATTGGCCTAGTGTCTGCAGGATCCCTTGTCAAGCATTGGCATAGTCAGTGCTTGAGTTCTCTTATCTTCCAGTGGGCTTGGTCCGGGAATAAAACCAATGATGGCGTTGCTTCCACTTGCCATAAGATCTCAGAATCACTACTCCTCACCCTGTTCTAATGTAGGGGATGCCATGAGCTGGGCAGGGCACAGACAGAGACAACAGTGGAAGCCTGGAGCAAATGCCTATCCCTGGCCAGCAAGAATGGATTCCAGCGGTGGCATCATTGCTGAGATGACTGACTTGGCAAAAGACACTTAGATGCCACTGGGATGGACAGCCTTACGTTGTACCAACCAACAACAAATGTCCACCACAAATTCTCTGGAGCTGACAAAGTAGGGTGACGCAACTAGAGAACTGAGTGGGAGACAGAGGAAAGGGGACCCGTATCATTTCAGGATGGTGCAAGAGAGGAGCTCTAGCTGCTGTGGGAGACGTTTGTCCAACTTACTATCAAGTCGGTAGTTCAAAGTCAGCATCCCCGCCATTCACAGACACTGCTGTTTATAACACAGACTGGAAATGGGTGGTGAGCCCCAATCCCCTGAACTGTACCCCAGAGAGGAAGGAGCCCAGCCACATGGCACTTCCCCTGACTGTTACCATTTCTGTGTAATGGAAACAGGGCTGAGCCAAAACTGGTCTGCCCAAAATTCACCCTGCACCCAAGGGTCTGGGACCATATTTGCAAGGTGTGCCCCTTGTGCTCCAAGGTAACTGAGTTTTTGTACCTGGTCCAGGGCCTGCTCTTTTATCACTTTCAGTTGTCTGAAAACACGCCCCTGGAAAAACCCAGAAATATAATAACACTGATTATAATTCCAATGACAACTTGACATAGGGCCTTCTCCCCAATGCTACATGCTAACACTTATAGTACTCCTAACGATAGTATTCAATTATATTAGGATTTAGGGCTCTCTATTTTGCTATTCATGTCCCAGAGTGGTGAAGTATGGGTTACCTGGAGGCATTAATAAGACACTTTATTAGACTTAGGAGCTAGGGTTGAAGTGGTATGATCAGGGGACTATCTGTAAAATGAAGAACCTTCTCAAGAAAGATCCAGCTACTCCCTGTTCCTGCTGGCCCAGCTGGTATTCACCTTGTACTTGGCAAATAGGCTTGTTCTAGCTATAGATTAGGGATAAAAGAGAAATAAAGGGAGACAAATTATAACTCAGAGATACTGTACTCTGTGTGCTTAATCGGAGGGCTCTGTAGTTGAGAAAAATAGATGCCACGATCTGCCTTTGTTGAAAAGGTGACATCTGGGTTCATTGAAGGTGTGCAATAGATTTCGAAAAAGACTATTATTCTAAGTCATTAAATTGGTTTTTAGGAACTTTACTCTTCTTCATTTCACCAATTATTAAACTATAAAATAGAATGGCACAATTGCTAAAACCGTAATCTGAAATTTTACAGTCAGCTATAAAATGCTATATTATTAAACTATACTAAAGATGCCCGAGCCCATTACAACTTTTTAAATGAATTATAAAACCCTTTACTGCTGATAAAATAATCTTAAATTACAGTACTGTGTATTCTAACAATATGTTGAACCAAACTTTGCTACAATGCAAAATGCCAATCACAAAGGAATCATTACTCGAATTAAGTTTGCAGAAGCCCGAAATCCGATAGCATCTGCTCTGGCAAGACAGAGAACACCTGATGTGTGCAGGCTGTGGGGAAGAACTCACATATGAGGCTTAGCAGGACCCTGTAGAGCAGGAAAAGCTTATTGTGGGAATAGCATGTTTTCCTCCCTTAAAGTTGTCCCAAACAACATTTGTAAAATGACGGATGTTTAGTTACTGAGTACCTGCCCCTTACACATATGTGATAGGCTGAACTGTGTCCCTCTACAATTCATACATTGAAGTCTTAACCCCCAGTACTTCAGAATGTGACTCTATTTGAAGATAGTGTCTTTAAAGAGGTAGTTGACATTAAAATGAGGCCATTAGGGCATTAGGGTGGACCTTAATCAAGTCACACTGGTGTCCTTATAAGAGTAAATTTGGACACACAGAGAGACTCCAGGGAGGCTCACACACAGAGGACAGGCCATGTAAGGACACAGACAGGAGAGAGCCATGAGCAAGCAAAGGAGAGAGGCTTCAGGAGAAATCAAACCTGCAGGGACCTTGGTCTTGGATTTCCAGCCTTCAGAATAGTGAAAAATAAATTTCTATTGTTGAAGCCACCCCGTTGACGGGATTTTGTTATGGCAGCCCGAGCAAACGAATACAATGCATGACACCGCCTTCTATGACACAGGGCAATATGCATACCTGCCTACCATGAAGCCTGGCCCCTAAGATAAAATTCCTATTTTTTAGTACCAGTTATACCCTGCAAGCTTCCATTTCCAATAGTGTTTGAATACACAATCGAAAATGCATGTCGGCATGCTGGATTGTATGGCAGCCTTAACAGAGTAATACTCAATTTTCAGCTCTGAATTCAAGCACTCTCTTGGATGAAGGGCTCTGAAAATGCTCTATAAGCAGTTATTTCAAAAAGTGTTGTTACAACAGCCTCTTTCCTCCCAGGGCTAACGTGGGTGGATTCTGGGATGCAGCTTCTCTCTGAGCTCATCTGCTGGCACCTGGAGCCTGGAAGATTAAGTCCCAGGAAGCCACTTGCAGCCTCTCCAGGCTGGGAGTAGCTGGGCCCATCACACATGGCCCCGGAGCCACTTGGCAGCTGGGTCCAGAACTCTGCTGGGAGGCTTCCAGGGGAGCCCAGAAACAGCCTGGGTGGGAATGTGGGGGGGCACTTCTGCTAAGGGAAGACCCCTCCCACCTTCACCCCAATAGCTCATTTCTCCCAGAGTGGGGAAATAAACTCCCTCTGAGCAGGAAAGTGTTATATGAACAGGAAATGCTAGGTGTGGTCAAGACTTGGATGTTTTTTATGAGACCAAAACAATAGGGGTGTTAGAAAACACCATAATACACAAAAATGATGGAAACTTCACAAAGATCATAAGCCAAATACCACAAGTAACATGCGGCACTGAGACCATTTTCTTAAACAAAAGGCTCAGGAAACAGAATCTGTGTTGCCAGTCATTTAGATTCAGAGCCTGTGCTCAGGGCTCAGTGTTATACGTCTGGCCCTGGCACACGCTCTCAGTTACTCTCCTCTCCTTCAAAAACTCCCAACCTCGAAGACCATACATGGAAAACCTGAGTGTAATTCGGTATAAACACAGACATCCACTCTGGTCATCTGGCAAAAATCTCCTTTGACATGTCACCTGTAGGGTACTCGTCCAAGGTGCTGGATGGATGAAAACATTATTCAAGAAGGTGAGGGTGCGGGGCCCACGGGCCGTGCACTCCTGCAGGTCCCTCGATAAGAACAGGTCCAGAGCTTCCATTAACACCACCTTTGAAGCTATTCAAGGGGCCCCCTCGGAGGTGAGGGTTGCCTTGGGAAAATTAATTTAAATGTCCCCAAATGAGCATTTGATGGTCACCACAGCCCTGCCTCGCTGTCCTTGCCTGCATTACCGAGGAAAGATGGCCCAATGCACCAGTCGGCTCTTAGAAGTCCTCGTGCTCCTTCCCTTTTAAGGAGGAGGAAACCTGACAAGACCCTCAAACACCTCCATTTTCCTCATTAGTAGAAAGGAAAGGAGGGGGTCTTTGAGGCAGCCCTCATTTCCTGGGCAGTGGTCCTCAACCATGGGTGATTTTGCCCCCCAAGGCACATGTGGCTATGTCTGAGGATGTTTTTGGTTGTCACCACTAGGGAAAGGTAGTACTAGCATCTAGAGGATAGAGATCAAGGGTGCTGCTAAACACCCTACTGTGCACAGTTCAGCCCCCATGACGGCGACAAATTCTCCAAACCAACTGCCATCAGGGCCAAAGCTGAGGAAGCCTGGCCTGGGCAACTGTTCAATTCATAGCCAAGAGGTCACTAAATAATCCTAACTGAAGTTTCCAAGACTGGCATAGAGGTGTGCAGCCCACCTTCAGCAAAGAATGCCAGGGAAGCAAGTGACTTCCCAAGGAGAATCATCCAACTCCAGATTCCATTAAAAACCACCACTCTGACAAGGTCTCCTCACCTTTTCTTGTCCACAGCAGGTCTATTCCACAGGTGCAAAGCACCACTGGCTACTAGGACTAGAAAAGCTGCTGGAAATGGGGACCAATAAAGCAATGCATAACTCAGCCCAACCCCTCAGGGCATTGTTCTGTCACTAAAGGCGGGACAAAGGGGGCCAGTGACATCCAAGTGTCGAAAGCCCCATGAGAGTTACAAATAATAAACCTTTATGCAGTAGTACCATCTTTGAGCTGGGCACCGCCCCAGCATGTTTCACATGAAGGATCACATTTACTCCTCATAACACCCCAGGAGGCTCTGTTACTGTCATCCCCATTTCATGGATGAGGACACTGAGGCAGAGAGGATGAGTAATGTGGCCATGGTTTCATGGCTGGTAAGTGGTGAAGTGAGCATGCTCAAAATTTCAACTCCAGCTTCCTTATGAGAAGTTTCACAGTTTGTCCCTAGAATTAAAATTAGAATTTGACTAGCTTTCGTTCCTGGTTCCTGGAAGATAACCTCTAAACTCTTCAATTCGTGAGTGATAGGTGTGTCTTTGTTATTCAGGAGCCCTTCAGATCACACCTACATTTCATGAGCTGATTCAGGATGGGGGCTGTCACTACACAGACCAAGCATGTGACCTATGGTCAAGGGGTTGGGGCTTCGAGCCACATGAGGTCAGCCCAACCTCCTGATCGCCAGGGAGCAAAGAGGGTGCACGACTGACCGTACTCGTGTGCCCAGTGGCTCAATCAATCACGCCTTTGTAATGAGACTCCAACTGAACTCTAGTCATGGGAGCTCAGTGGAGCTTCCTGGTTGGTGGACACAGGGATGTTCTGATGTGTCCTAATTCCGTGGGGAGTTCCACAGAAGAGGGCACAGAAGCTCTCCATTGGAGACTCTCCCCGAGCTCAGCCTAAGGGTCCTGATTTGTATCCTTTAGAATGAAACTAATTGTAAGTACAGCGCTTTCCTGCGTTCTGAGTCATTCAACCTGAGGGGGTCTCAGGACCCCTGAAGAATGTACAGCTTGTTGGTCAGAAGTGCAGGTGGCCAGGGATCCCTGAAGTGCACCTGGCATCTGAATTAAGTGCAGTTGGGGACCGTGTCCTTAACCTGTGGAGTCTGTGCTAATTGCGAGCCCTGGCTGCAGAATTGAGTTGTAATGCTGGACACCAGTTGGTGTCAGAATAGGCATCATTACCTTTCTTTATGCTGGTTTATGAATCAGTCTGGCACTTCCATCTGCCAGATGTTCAACAAGAATTTAGGGTCTATTTTAATCTATGCTGAATGAATAACGTTGTGCAGAAACAAAAAGGTAAAGCGCTCTGATTTAGGTAATATAGTGCAGCCCTTTAAAATGCATAGAGGAGAAAAGTGCTGCTTTTCTATTTCTCCTCTTCTCATCAAGTCTCTATGAGTCTCAGGTTTATTGTCCAAAAAGTCGGGGGGGGGGAATAATAATAGTATTGACCTCATAATGTTACTGTCAGGATTAAATATATATATATATACACACACACACACACATATATATACACATATGTATATATATACGTATATGTATATATGTATATGTATATGTACACATGTATGTATGTATATATATACATATATATGTGTATATATACATATATATGTGTGTGTGTATATGTATATATATATATATATATATATATGTATGTATATTGCTTAGACCAATACTTGACTCATGGGAAGTGCTATATGCACATTTTCTTTATTAATACCAACCCATAAAAAGCAGAGGTGATGTAAGTTATTAAAGCAAATAGTTCTGGGACCTGTTCTATGATTAGATTGTTTATAATGCTTCCCAAAGTGGAGTTTGGGGACCACTGGTGTATATGACATTATTTAGGTGGCATACGAACATTTTTTATTGTTTTAAATGTAACATTTATATAGGGATTTTCATACACATAGGAAGAGCTGGCACATTGATTCACATATGTCTCACAAACACTATTAACAGTATATCTAGTAATTGAGTTTAAGGATAAATATTAAGCACGTACTACTACTGGTAGAATGCAGATATGGGAAAGACTGCAAAATCCTGGTCTTGGAGACTAAGAGGCAGGGCTAGTTCTCAAACACCATCTTTGTTTCCTGTTTACAATTGTGTCACCTCTTTCCAATGTCAGCACTGGTTAAAGAGATGTGGTAATGGCCCCTGGCAGACAGTCACACTCTGACTGTACCCAAGATCTGACTGCTGTCACGGCTCCAAGAAGCAGATTATTAGGATGTAGCTCCTAGGAGACTCCTTCTGGGCACAAAGAGATGGGAGTTTGGGGCAGTTCTAACCCCTTAGACCTGGTCCTTTATTGCCTTTTCGCTTCCCTTCTTTCTTGGGACTTTCTACAAGGACTAGCAGGATTATCACTTGATTCAAACACTTCTTACAAATTAAGGAAGCAATAAGGAACTCCATCTTTTTCCCTCCGTGGTCCCCAGCTTCCAAGAACAGCCCTTCCTTTCCGGCTCCCGTGTCCACAGTTAAAGCTCTCACACATCTCTTCCACCACGATAAGAATGGAGGCCTCTTTCCAGGTGCAGAGGGTTGGCCAGTCCTGCTGGATCCTTTGCACACAGGTACCAGTTCTTTTATGCTCACAACAAACCAGAGGTGGGTGATGTTTTACAGTCCACATTTAGAGAGGGTAAGAAACATGCCCCAGGTCACACAGCAAGAGGAAGAGAGCTGGGACTGTCACTCAGGTCCAACTAACTCCCAAGTTCATGCTCTTCCAGGCAAAGCAACCCCTAGGCGGTCATCCAACTGCAGGTGACAAAGCGCTGAGGAGGTGCCCGCAGGGTAGCTAGAAGGGGTGGCGTGAGTACGGAGGGTGAGCGTCCCCATGCCAGGGGCCTGGTTTGGAAAAAGCATCTTTCCTTCCTCTGCCACCCCCTAGCCTCCCACCAGCCGTCCTGTGCAAATTCCCACCACCCTGGCCTTGCTCTCAAGCACCTCTTCTCCACTGGAAGATTAACGGGACGCCAAAGCCCCCCATTGCTCTGCTAGCATAAATTGCAAGAAAAACATTTAGAATATTGATTAAGTGCTTCATGCTAGAAGATTTAAATTTACCTCCTGTATTTCCAGGATTAGCTGACATAATGAGGTCGGTCTGCTGGCCCAAATGATTTACAGAACACCCATTGGCAGCTTTCCTTTTCAAACTCAACACTTACAATTTTCACTTGGTCACAGCCAGTGGAGTCCTGGGTATTGAGCAAGTTTGGATAATCGCCTTCCTGCCACATCCAGACTTCTGGAGTTTGGCCCTGAGAAGAGTTTCGAAATATTTCTGGTCCGCGCTGGCCCCTATCTAGTACAAATGGACTTTGTTTGGGTCTCCTGAGGCACTGGGGGCAGTGAAGGGGGTAGGGCATGCTGTTCTTCCAAGATGGAAAATCTTGTTTCAGAGACAGATTATTTTCAATATTCTAATGCAGTACTTTAATATTCAAATTCAGCACTCAAATACTCTACTATGTAGAAATTAAATGGGTTACAAGCAGGTGTTAGAGACGGGTAAATCCCATCTCCCTTTTCCGCACCTCCTACCAATCTGTAAGTGTTGTGCTATATCCTACATGTGTCCAGCTCATTTCGATAAGCTTCAAATTGTACTCCGTGAAGACAAGGGACTGACAGCATTGAGGCTTTCCCAGGAGGCCATGGAGGTGTGGACTGAAACTGAAATCCAGTGGATGCTGCAGGTTGTCTGTTACAGGAAAGATGCCCCTTCCATGGCCCCCGAGGGCCAGCAGTGTCCCCACTTAGGGCTAGCATGGTTTGACCACCAAAGAGGATGATGTGATCCTTGAGGCGGAAGGGGACAGCTGGCCTCTGTATTGCTGATTTTAGCAGTAAGCACTCTTGCAAAGGCTGCCGTGTTTCCCCGAAAAGAAGACCTAGCCAGACAATCAGCTCGAATGCGTCTTCTGGAGCAAAAATTAATATAAGACCTGGTATTATATTATATTAATTATATTATATAATACCTGGTCTTATATTATAGTAAAATAAGACTGGGTCTTATATTAATTTTTGCTCCAAAAGATGCATTAGAGCTGATTGTCCAGCTAGGTCTCATTTTCTGGGAAACATGGTATCCATTTCAACCCAGCTCACATCTTTTATGACTGAGAAAATTGTTTGACTTTCTAGAATGCTACCTTGAAAGTCCTATTAAAATGGAGGTGGAGGGAGACTTGAACTTCAAACTGTAACTACTGGCCCTCGATGTCTCAGCCACAGATAAGTTTTATTGGGCTCGCCAATAACAAAAAACAAAACAAACAAAAAACACCGGAGTTTGAATACGGCCTGCACTGTTCACTAGAGCTCCTACACACTGCCCTTAACTATCCCACAGCCATCCTGCTAGCCTTGGTTCTGAGTGTGTGCCCTTCTGAGTGTGTGAACTTCTTTCAATCATCCATCACATCTCTAGGGGAAAAGGGCAGAGGCAGTGGAACTCTCTCAGGGGTCCTGAGCCCTAGTTGAAAGCCTGTATTCCCCAGACTCTAGAACCCTGCTTGACCACGGAAATCAGGGGCCTACAAATGCCACTTGAAGAGGTTTCCCTTATGCCATCAGAGTTAAGAGGTATACAGTGATGCCAAATAGAGATTTTCCAATACTTACACTTCCCAAAGATATTGGCTTTAAATAAGTGACAAGCACAATCCATTTGGTTTAAATATTCTGAGTTTTGTCCAGCTACCAGACTACTCAAGCGCACAGATGATGAAATAATTGGTAGAATTTTTAATATTTCTTTGTTTTTCATGTAACCATTTTGTACAAGTCGAAGAGCTACGCCAGCAATAGCACTGCCTGTGTCACACTTGTTATTAATACAACTGCCAATTAATCCTGACATGGGAACTTGGCAGGTTACCCAAAACCTGGTATTTTATCACCTCAGGGAGCCAGCGCTTGGACATTTCTATGACATTTTATACTAATCAATCAACTTTCCTTTTTTAAAGCTGAGCCTTTCATAGGAACTGTGAACCACACCCAAGGCCACCATTGCCCCAAACAGAACTGTATTTGGTTTGTTGATAATTACACTTGGAAGCTGACTTTTGAAAATGTTTATTCTTACTGCTTCCCATCCAAGGGGGAAATCTATCTCAAATGTTAAGACAGAAACTCAAGTCCCCAAGAGTTTTCTCACATTATTGTATATTTTAAAATATTACAAGAGGGTGCTTCTCGAGGGAAGTGAACTTTAGAGCTGCCAAAGATAGTTGACTTTTTCCAAATCTGTTATCAATGGATCCCAAGCTGGTTTAAGTCGGTTCTGTTCTGAGGAACGATACAAGCGGCTGGGATTAATGCCATTCCAAGATATTTCCAGGACCCCTTGGCAAATGGTAATGTATCTGGAGACAGACAGGCAGCAGAGGAAGGACAGATGCGGAGAATGAGTCTCCTGGGGGCTCCACGCCAAAGCAGGTGTCCTGAATCAGTGCCGGGGACCACGTTCTCATAGGCTGCGGCCCGTCTCTCATCACTTGCTCATAACCTGACCCTCTGTCCTCCAGGAATTCGTTCAACTATTCTTAATATAAGTCATCCTAAAGAGATCACCAAACTGCCGAAAGTTTTACTGGTAAACTGTCAGTCCTTTCCCTATACTCTGTAGCCTGGAACTGTGGCATGAAGAAACCCAGGCCTAAGTATGAACTCTGTGTGGTCCCATCATTCACGTCACTGCCTCCAGGAAGAAGCAGGGCCTTCAGCTCTCTCAAAACCAGTGTCTTCCTTCCTCCGATTCTTCCCTGCCTCCCCAGCATTGTTGAGTTATAATTGACAAATTAAAATTGTACATATTTAAGGTGTACAATGTGATGTTTTGATATATGTATACATTGTGAAAGGTTTACCACAATCAAGCTATGTAACATCCTATCCATAATGTCACATAGTTACCATTTCGGGGGCTGGTGAGAACAATTAAGATCTACTTTCTTAGCAAATTTCACGTATTCAGTACGGTATTGTTAACTCAGGCCACCGTGCTGTACTTTGTACAGCAACTTTGTACCCTTTGCCCGACATCTCTGCAGCCTCCTGAGGCCACCAATCTTCTCTCTGCTTCTCAGAGCTCGACTCTTTTCCATTCCACATGAACCTGGAGGACTCTATGCGAAGTGAAATAAGCCAGACACCGAAAGACAAATACTGCGTGACCTCCTTTTTCTATTTTTCACTTCCTCCTCTCTGCCCATTTCTAATTCTAAGGAAGAGCCCAGGTTGTGCAAGGTCATGAAACTGCACTGCTTTCCCGAAAATAACACCTCGCCGGACAATCAGCTCTAATGCATCTTTTGGAGCAAAAATTAATACAAGACCTGGTCTTGTATTTTATGTTAGATAAGACCCGGTCGTTATTATAGTAAAATAAGACCGGGTCTTATATTAATTTTTGCTCCAAAAGTCGCATTACAGCTGATGGTCCGGCCAGGTTTTATTTTTGGGGAAGCACCGTAGGCAAAAAGCACACTGGCCTTGGAGTCAGAAATCTCAACCCTGCCAGAGAACTGCTCCGTGATCTCAGTTAAGTCGTTAGCCTTTCCCTGCCTCAGTTGCCTCATTTGCAAAAGGGCAGGATGTCTACCATACCTGACTCATGGGCTGAAGGACAAAAAGCAGGCAAAATGTTTTGAAAAAAAACAAACTACACCGTACACCTGTTAGTGCTAACTCATACCAATTTCCCTAAGCGTAACACCCCACCCCAAGCAAGGCACACCACCACCATCTGTTTACTGTTGTAAAGGGAACAAGTGGCCAACTGATGTGGGATCAGGCATTGCATGTGACATTTTTAAGCACCATTCTGGAGCGTTCACTCTGCCCCAAGCACTGAAGCATTCCTGCCTTTAATCCTCTACACGATAGGAGCTGGGCCAGTCTCTGGTCTCATGGATGAGGATGCTGAGGCTTGGAGAGGCCCCAGTGCTGCTGAGAACAGGAACCTGGGTCTGAACACAGACTTGGCTGTCACATCCACACCCTCACCCCCTGCCTCACACGTGCAAAAACGGGCTCAAGCCAGAGTCACCTTAGGAGGAAGGTTTTGTGGACTCTGAAGGGCTCCCTGCAAGGGAAAGGCTGTTTAGCTCTGAGACTTGCAGAGTGTGTGTGTGCAGCACAGGGAAGACAGGTGTGGCCGTCACCTCATCCCTCGGGAGTCCCATACCTCCATGTCCCCTCTGTCAAGAAATGAAATGGCAGCCCTGAGATAAACATCATGCTCTATTTATGGGACAGAGTTCTGATCACTAATACAGGGAGGGAAAAGGTGCTATTTCTTCGGAATAGCGCTCAGGTGTCCTCTGACGTTGCCAGGGCAACTCTTCGGCAGTACAGAGTCCTCCTTGCAAGGAGGGGTAGTTGTGCAGATCTGTGTTAGAGGCAAAATACTGTGTGTCCAAGCCATGCACAGCACCACGGGAAGCAGGAGTCAGGCGCTGTGGTCCGGCAGGTGGGGCTGGGGGCGTCTGGGGCAGGAGAACACCTCCATGGTGTTTCCAGTGATGAGTCTTCTTCTGAGATGTCATCTAGGAACTTAGTCTGACCTTCTAAAAAGGCGGACAAGCTGCATCTTGCCTGCTATTTGTAAGTTCACTGAGGAGAGAATTTTTGGGGGGATGCCTATCTTCATGAAGTTTCCAAAACACAGAAGGAGCTTAATGAACAGGCTGCACGCTCCCTCTGCAGTCATGCTCTGTGCACTTGGACATGTTCAGAAAAGAACCTGGTTTTGCCGCCGCCAAAGCTTGCCTCTTCTACTGGTCAGGAGCCACCTCTGGCCCACTATTATCACCTTATGACAACAGGGTCCTATCCCTCATCTGGCCACTTGTCTGTACTGAGGCTGGAATGTGAGTGGACCCAACAAGAACAGAAAACAGACCTGGGAGGAAGCAGAATGCTAAGAACTGGGCAGCTGCAAAGAGACTGTCTCTGTGGTACTGTGTCTGGCTCCAGACCCACCTTTACCTGGCTGTGGGACTTGTGCAAGTCACTTCCCCTCCCTGACACTCAGGGCCCTGATGCAGGACGGAGCAGATAGGTGCCACTGTTTCCTCCGAGTTCTGGCATTTTCTGCACAGTACTTTGGAGATAGAAAGTGCTCAAGAAATGCTTTAAACTATGAAGAAAACGTGCTTGACCTTGGGCTCTATGGCTGAGGGTGTCTACTGGAGAATGGACACCCAGAAAGACAGAAAACAGAGACCAAAGCTCAGATGAATAGCATAGAGTATATCCAAGGAGAAGAGGGGAGATATTGGAGTGAGAAGATATCAAGCAAATCAGAAGTGGAAAAACTGCCCCAATACTTCCTAAGGGAGCAAAGTGGGTGTGGGTCAAGATGATACTTGTCAAAAGAACGATCTGGTGAGCATTCTGGTAAGACTGATCTTTAGCGGGGAGCAAGTGGAGAGAAAGGAAGATGTACTCCAGTGTGAAGTGTGACAAGCGTGACAGCACAGTGCTTGGCACACGTCACTTTCTCCAGCACAGCAGGAGGCAGAAGTCACCATCTAGTCACTCCTACCCCCCAAATACAGGAAGAACCATGAAAAGAACACGAGGCTTCCGGGTCCTCAAGGCTGCGTCTGTGGCTCACCAGTTCTGCAGGCTCGAGCAAAAGTGTTACCTTGCTGAGCCCCTGTGTCGTCAAACGAAAGAACAAGGCTGACAGTACTAGAATAATAGCATGAACCCTGCAGCCATCAGGAGAATAACATCCAAAGAGGTAAAATGTGTGAAAATTCTTTGTGAGCATATAAATACGGAATGTCTTGCCAACCAGCCAAATACTCATTACTATGGAAAAAATCAATAAGAAGGCAGAATAAGCATTCTGCTTTGACTAAAGTCAAGAAATCACTGTTAGTACGTTGTGATTCTGCCCTTGGAGATCTGGACTAACCTAAAGAAGTCTCTGGCCAGTCACACTGGACTCTGTCCACACGAGGGGTTTTGCCGGGCAGCTCCTCGCAGCTCCTCTTACTAAGGAAAAACACTTTCTTTTGCTTCCCGTACGGGACTCTACATTTGAGCTAATGCTTCCCCAGTAACACTGTCTCGGGTTTACCTTCAGATACAGTTAAGTACTCCTTATTCAGTGTAAGTGGCAGTGATGGGTACAATCCCAAGAGCTCCTTTCTTTTTGATATGCTACTGCTTTGTAGAGAACACAGAATAAGCAGAATAAATGAACAGCCAGTCCAGCTCAACCACCCCACAAACAAAAACCTGCTCAGCCCCTCCCCCACATTATGGGCCAAGACACCAAGGGCAGATATGCAGGAGCCTTGACCAAAGCCACACCCCTAGTAAATGGCAGTCAGTTCCAAAGCCCATCTTTCTCTCCACTCTGTGACACTTGCCAATCTCCATTTATCATGGTTAAAATGTACTTTTAAGATTCAAACCTGAGCATCATTCGTGATCCATCCCTAAATGCATCTCAGAAAAGGAGTCTGTGTCCCGCCAGAAGTGAGCTCCAACAGGGAGTTCAATCCCAGCTCTTACCTGTAAATTTGCACAAGGTGGTAAAACATGAGTGGGGATCTCATTCTCGGAGCCTGCTGGCCCCAGGGGTTTGTTCTTGACCCGGAAGGCGGCGGTGGTGGTGGCAGTGGTGGTCTGAACTGGGAGGGCTGGCTGCCACACCGTCACATCGGAGCCATTGCCAAAAGCCTGAATTGCATTTTCTGCAATAAAACAGGAGGAAATCCAATTTCAAAGTCAAGCAGCAACTGTAACAGACAAGCTACATAAAACCGGAGGAGCACACTAGAAATTCTGATTACAGCACTGGACTTCTCTGAACCAAACCCATCCACCTGGCTGTTGAGAGCCAGCCTTTGGGTCAGATGCGCAAAAATCATTCATTCAACACTGAGCTGGAGACTTAGCTATGCCCGAAGGGCAACATGTATTTATGATGTCCCTATTTACACACGTGCCTGGTCCTTGCCGTGAAACACGCATCCATCGAGCCCTTTGAAATCCAGCCTCGGACCTGTTACTTGAGATCACAAACACTGCCCCCTCTCCCAAGAAAATCTTTGTGCTCTGTCAAAATTACATACTAAACGCAATCTCATTAGTGCCTTTTTTCGTTTAAAGTACAACCTTCCTAAGTATGAGACTGAGGTGACTCACTAGTGTTCACACTAATTTGGCAGGCAGTGAAATCAAACAGCAAAAACTGTGATTCACTACCACCGAGCCCCGACGACAAGGCAGGCGTTGCTCACAGTACACATGCAACCAGCTTCTGTAAAAGAAAAATCTACCCCACTCTCATCAATAATAGAGTCAAAATTTAAGTAAGATTATTTTTCCCCTTTCTGGTCCCAGTCTTCCAAACAAAATCTACATAATTAGGTAGGAGCAGCCCTACTTAAATGAAAAAGTTTACAATGTAAAATTTTAAAAGCTTATTACAATTTCATAGGATTAGATTGTTTTTATGGCAAGAGTAAATTGGTTGTGTATTAGTCCCCTCCCCCAAATGAATAAAAAACAGGTTTTAATCAGGTCTTCAGGGATTTGGCCTGGATTTAGGATTTTTTATTTATTTTTTTATTTCATATTCATTGTCTAAGAAATCAAACGCCTCCATTTGGGACCTGAATGAACAAATTGTTAATATATGACTCTTAGCTGGCATTTTTCGATATACAAGACAGAATAATTTAAGCCTAATGTTCCTCTTAGAAGTGACATTTTGTTCTAGAATTGTTATCCTTTAAGTTCAGAAAATTGGAAGCTTGTTTTCTACAACTTTACATTTTTTAGGCTGTAAGGAACAGCTTCAAATTAATATAAATGCCTTTTTATGCTCCTAGCCATGTTACATTGCCCAACGGGTGGGGTAAAATGTACAGGAAGAGGTACCAGTATATGGGGGACTGGTTTCCTTGAATGACCGAGAACAACAAAAGAACACCACCACCTTCCTTTTTCTCGTTAAGACGGGTGGATTCCAGAAACCCTTTGCCTTTCATTAAAACTACCCGTGCTTCCCAGTATGTTCGCTTTGGAACTTGGGAAGTTTGCTTTGTTCATTTGCTCTTTCATTCATGCAAATGTCCATCAAACATCTACTAAGTGCCAGGCACTGCTTTGTGCTGGAGATGCAGCAATGAATAGCAATGACAGCGATGGAAGACAAAAATCCCTGCCCTCATGGAGGTCCCATTCTGACTGGGGAGGCAAGTAAGTAAAATGTACAATACATGAGGTGGTGAGAAATGCTCGGAGGAAAAGGAAGCACGGGTGGCGTTTGGGGAGCACTGGGTGAGAATGGGGAGCCGCAGTTTAGATGAAGTGGTCTAGGGAGTGGAAGGTGGCATCTGAAGAAAGACTTGGCATGACAGTAACGAGCGTCTCCACCTTCAGCTCATTCTGCTCTCTTCCTCTCACATCTGTCATGCACTTTGGTGTAAAAATAACTGTTTCCTCCCCAATAACCAGAAGTAAACAGTAGGTTGGCCTCTCGTATGTGATAGGGATAGCTGGGGAGGTTTGGTTAATTTGAAGAGAGCAGAATTGGGTAATTGCATTTGGGTTGGAATGGACAAATTCCAATTCCTTCTACCCTAGGGCCTTTTGCAAGAGACTGAATTTACAACCCTGCGTCTTTGGTATGCTGTTGCCCCTTCTACTTAAAGGATAAGTAGAATGACTATAAAAAATTCTGGCTGGCTTTGGTTTCTGTTGAAGACCAAATGCATTTATTTTTATTGAAAAGTCATTAGCAGTGAGATACCAGACTATTCTTCCCTTCACCATAATATTATTAAACAGGGACAACTTTATCTTCTCTGTGAAGGAGTGGTTTTCCAGCCAGCACAGGTATAATCTTTTCTCACTCTGACCTCTGTTGTCATTGCTTTATCTTCATTAAATCTTGTATTCTGCCCAAGGAGCATGCAAGATGTGAAAAAGAGGACATACTTTTTTTTTTTTTTTTTTTTTTTTAAAGTCAAGACCAAACAGTCAGCCCAAGCAAGGTATAGTTGCATAGTATGTCCAATATCTTGGCAAATGTCTCCATACTTGAGACTAGTTTTGTGGGTTTGAATTTCACTTAAGATTCCAAAAGCTTGTTTTAGTTTTAATGATTTGGTTACAGCCACACGGCTCAAGTACACAGTGAGCAAATCACTTAGATGTGTCTTTTTAACAAAGGAAACCATGAGGAGGTTTTAGAAGTCATATGTGCATATGGTAAATTGTTGGCTAATTCTTCAGAAATCAGCCATCGTATAGCAGCGCCTCATGGAGAAATTGTCATTTGAGGACAGGGCTCTCAGAAGGCTGGCTGAACCTTGATTCCTAGAAACTTGGTCCACACCTGCCACCAGGAAGTCACACCTGGTCCCTGACGTTCAGGCATCTGTCCTTGTCCAACGGGCCCTTCATTATTGGGCATGACAAAACAACCACAGGGGACAAGGGGCTGCAAAAGCCTTTGGATCCAATCTTTGGCATGGATGGTCTATGGGAAGACCAGTACTTTATCAAGTGTGAAATGAAGATAATAATAGCTACATCTCCTAGTATTCTTGTACAGATTACAGCAAAGGTGTAATATATAAATTGCACTCCCTAGAGTGAGTTGAAGGCACCCAACAAATGCATGGTGGCTGTCACAAAATGTGAGTGCGGTACTCAAGCATCTCAGCTGGGTTGTCACCTTGAGCGCACGCATCTCAGTGGACAGAAGGGAGACCTGGCAGGGTGCATCTGAAGTTCGTGTGATGAATGCTGCTGTTCATGCCCATACAGTTCTCTCTGTCCCTCTCCCTTCGGGAAACATGCTTTTCAATTGCCTAAAGGATACTGCAATAATAACCGATGCTATTTGCACCCGGATCCCCCAGTGCTCATCTCCCTCTCCGGAGATAACCAAGCATCCTCAGGCTGCTGGCTGCAACGCCAGCTTCTTCCACTCAAGAAGTGCTCCTCCTCTGAGCCAGCCCAGAACATCCAGGGGGCTATTGATGTTAACATTCTAATTTTTCTCAGACAGCCCTCGGAGGCCTACCCCCATCTAATTTGCCTGAGTGTCCCACATCGTATATTGTGCCCAGGTTTTAAGAACCATTGGAAGAGACTTTGTGCTGGCTGCCAAGATCAAAATTTGATCTGTGGGTAGAAGTGTTCTTTCTCACATAATGTGCCCTCGGTTATTTGAATCTCTTGCTCTCTCAGGCTTTTGGATTCTCGGTCTTGGCAGCACACAGTTCATCACTTGCTCTGCTCCATGCTACATTATGCAATATGGCCAAATGGTGTGGATTCACCATCAGTGATCAGGAAACAAAGGATGAGCGAGAGGTGGGGGTGGGGGGTGGAGACAGACACAAGAAACACGGAGGTACAGCTTGAGCTCAGAGAGAAATACGTGTTTGTTTCCTATGTTTTAAATAAACTCACTGAGACACGTATTGTCCTTAAAGAAATTCAAAAACTTCAAGCACTCTTCCAGGTCGTTCCCACTGTTGCTGCAGTCGCACCACGGGGCCACACTGAGGCTACTGGAATCTATGTAGTTGGGGGTCATGACTGTACCTGAAAGAGTAAAAGGGTGTTTTATTCTTGCGTGATGACAGGAACTTTTCTACAGCCTGAAAAAGAAACAAATGTTCCTCGGACGGTGGATGAACTGTGTATAATTACAAACTCCATGTTTGCTGAGTGGGAAATTACATTAAGCAGTGTATTTTCTTGACAATTTATCTTGTGCACACAAAATAATTTACACATTTACTTTTAAAAATTATAACAGCACTCCTTGAGCTGCACTTAGGGTATTTTTTTTTTTTCTGCACAAATGGCATGGGTGTCATGGAGTAGGAGACAATTAACTGAATGCATGCGTTGCCAAGTCCCTTGCATTTTCTTGAAAATGTCATTAATCTTCATCAACAGACAGAATACGTTTTCCACATCTTTAAAAATCCTTTCAGGACTTTGAATCCATTCCCCTCAGAGGCAAATGGTTTCTTCAAAGAAACACACGGAAGCTTCGAAGCTATCCTTATGGGTGACCCCACATCCTGAATGTATATCATGAGGCCGCAGCTCACCAGACTCTTAACTGATTTAAATACAGTCTTCCAGTTTGTGAAGGAATTGGAAACAAACATTGGAAATTCTCTCAGCTGATGGTGCCTGGATCACTATCTCAATAGTCCTCAAAAGTCCCCAAAGAAATACTGGGAGGTCACTCTTGCGTTCATCTTCTCATAGTCATGGTTTTATAGATGAGTTGTGTACTGGCACAAATAAACAGTGTGCTTATACTTAATACAACCCAAATGTCTTATTCTGGGTGGCTCACACCAGGCAATGCCTACTCATGCCAAGAAGCCTTCTGTTTTTATATATTTTGTGAAAGTAAGAAGTAATAGGTGGTCAGTGATCCACAGGGTATATTTGGTTCGCAAACAGAAAAAAACAAATTTCTTTGTAAGCGCTTATGGGTCACGGGCATATCTTCTTTGCCCTACATTCCTTAATGACTGGAACGAAACGATATGCCATTATACCTTGGGATGAGAACTTCGACCCACAACAAAGAGGGAGCGCCTAATTTTGGGTGAGAAAGGAACAGGCACCCCAAACCCTGAACAAAGAGGTTAAAGTGTATCTACTAAGCAGGCCTGACACCATAGTGGGCCCCTGACATAGGGAAGAAGTAGGAACAAGCTTTGTCCTGAAAGAAATGAGAACCCAACGACCAGTGCAGAGGGAGAGATCCGGACTGAACCGAGAAGTAAATTTTGGTCGGTAGAATGCACTGCCTTGGCAGATTATTCCCTTAAATGATGAGGTTTTCATCATCCTCAGGCATGTAACAGTTTGCCGAGCCAGAAATGCCTGGCAGCACTGCGTCTTGGCCACTCAGGGAGGATTTAATGAGCCTGTATGCCTGGGGGCATGTGGACGAAGGTGTTCATGGTAATTACATCTGGAAGTAGACTTGTAGTTCCTTCATATCGTCTCCTTTGGGCTTCTCCGTATTTTTATTTTTATTTATTTATTTTTTTTACAATGAGCATGCCTTAATTACTTGTTATTTCGTAAACCTGAAATTCCTAGTCGATAAGTAATCCCTACTAGAGGCTGACTTATTTAAGAAAAGGAGAACGTGAATGCCGATTTGGAATACTGACTTATGGAAGAGACGCTCTTTGGACATAGCCACAAAAATGGTCCATAACTGGTGAAAGGCATTACCCAACAGAGCACAGGGATCCTTTCCAAAAAAGTTGGGACGGGGGTGCAGATACCTGTAATATCCCTGCGTTAAGTACCATCGTTGATTTTCCCAGTGGCTCTTGCTGAAGACACGGGTGATAAAGAATTTTGTCTGTGTTGTCATTCTTGGTGAGAAGTTCTTTGGGCCTGGTGACCTGTCTGATCCTGGCAGGAACACACCCCCTGGCTGAGACATCACGCTTCTGACAAGCGTGATTTCCCTCACCCCGCCACAGCCTTCACTACTCGTTCGTTCCTGACGGCGCTCTGTCACCAAGGCTTAAGCAGTCCGTGGTACCTGGAGCACCGTCCTTTCCTCCTGCCTGCCCTGCTTATCCACGGGCACAAATTTGTCTCAGCTCTGGCTCTCTTCCAACTCATGGCACCTTCTTTACTTGCACTGTTCTCCTGAATGCTGAGAACCTGGTTCTTCTAAAACGCCTCAGGTCTTGAAAAGCAGCAAGTACTGTTTCTGCTGTGTCTATTCTCAGGGGGGAAAAATGTAGATGCAGTCACCCCCTGCCCACGAGGAGCTGAATTACCAAGAACATTAATGGTGAGAAGGACCCCAGCAATTAGGGTTTTTCTTTCCAAAGAGTCATTTCTGGGAAACAGCCTTTTTGAGTTTCCCAGAATGAATAAGAGTTCCATGTTCCCTTTTTCCAAAGTTCCCTAATTCAATTAACTTGGTTTGACTTGCTCTCCTCTTCCATAACCAGGCTTTCTGTTGTACTTTTGTTCTGCATGGTCAGTTCTCCAACTGAGGGGTTTCACAGGCCTTCTCCCTGCTGTCTTCCTGCTTTTCAGTAATCCCTGCTTCCCATCTTTACACATCCATTAGCTTTTTCTTTTTTTCTTTTCTCACAGGCGAGTCCTAAAGCCCTAACATCAAAACCTCAGCACAGAGGGTTACTGGAAGATTGGTACTGTCAGAGGCCGTGGCGGGCTACCACGGAAAGAGTCTGTATTTGTAAACCAGCCTTTTCTCCCGTCCTGCTTCTCCCTGATCTTACCAATTAGCCCTGAGTAGGCCAGGAGGCAGTCCGCGTAGTTTTCCTTTAGACAGCTGCTGACAGACCTGGACTCTGGCTGGCAGTTGGTAAAAAAGTCAGCAAGGCGAGATCTGCAAGAGGAAGAAAAGGGGGGAGGGTGTTTTAAAATATCCTGAGCCTCTAGACAGACATAACTTTTCTTTATTCCTTTGTTCATATGCCTTTCTCCAACCCCCAAAGTGTAGAAAACGTGAACTCCTAAAATGTCAGCATCCTGTCTTATACAACCCCCCAACCGACCCCACCCCACCCTCCCCCGCCTTCACCCACGGGTGTCTGCTTATTTGCAGAGAGGTCTTCAGGGCCTATAATGGGAGAAATCAAGGTGCTTTGAAGTTTCCATTCAATATTTATTTCTGACTAGACTTATTTGCATCTTTAGGAAAAAAGATGCTTCTCTACACACTCACGGGAGATCCACACTGGGAAAATATTTACTTTATACAGAAACATGTTCCTGGCATCAAAATAGGATCCTACAGCCCATCTGCTCCCGTAATTCCTACTAGCTGAAAAAATATGTGTATCTATCTTATAGGTCATCTCTCATCCACCAGCCTAGGGGGCACTGATCTATTTCAGACAAGTGACAATAGAGCCGAGTTTGCCTGTCTGGAACTGAAGGGAAAGGCAAGAGGGGTAAGGTAACACTCTCTTTGGCCATGGTTTCACCGTCTTTGACCGAGGGTGGTGGGCCTGCCATTGGAGGTGGTACCTGGAGAGTCCATTGATCAAAATGCAGCATCTGTCTATGGTTTTGGAACTCCCCAGGTCCAACACAATCCACCTGGAAGCCCTGGGAGGTGGTGAAGTTACAGAGACCCAGACGTGGACAGCGGCGGCAGACACACTGGTCTGGGGAGGAAGACGCCTTTTTGTGACTAACTGGCTGTTTTTCAGTCTGAAGAGGATATTGTTGGAGAAATCCTGACTGAGAGCTGGGCCACCTCTGAGGTCATCTCAGCAGACAACAGCTCTGTTTCTATGTGAAGAACACAATGGACTGCCAGAGAATTTAAATTATCTGGCAATTATGGGAGACAATGAACAGTTGTCTCAGCTTTCTTCTCTTTAGCTCCCCCGAGTTGGCAACCAACGTACCCAGTGCTGTTTTTACGTCTTTCTACCCAATAAACTGTATTTACCTAGCATATTTTATGATATAAACCAGCAGACAGAGCAAGGTAGGGTGTGTGATGATCACAACGGTTTGTAAACAGCATGAAGGGACCATCTATGTGTCCCTTTCCCACCACTTTAACTAGAAGGGGATTAAAAGGCCTGATGAAATCATCAAAGTTCACAGCCCACAGCAAATGCTGCGCTGTGTTCTCGTGAGACTGGTCTCTCCTTGAACCCTTGTAAACAAGGTGTGTCTGAGTCTCCCTATCGGTGCCGATCTGTGCGTTCCGTCTGTCATGTGCCTGGTTCCATCAGTGTGAGTCCCCAGGGCAGGTGCTGGAGCTCTGCTTTATTTTCTTTGCACAGCACCTGACACTCCTCAGATAGGCCCTTTATGTGGTTTTCCAGGCAGGGCCATGTGCTGACGCTAAGTGGCTTGGCAAAATCCTCCATAGGAGACGTGTGCATGCACGTGTGTGTGCGCCTGGATCTCTCCCACAGTCTGAGCCTAGCTGGTGTTTTCTGACTCTAATTGAACACACTGAAGCGCATAAAACCTGGCCATTTTCTGTAGCCTGATTAAAGGATTTATTTTTCGGAGGAAATCCCTAAAGGTGGCTCAGGCTTACTCAACCGCCTCCAACGGCATCCAGCTTGGATTGAGTGTTAATTTCAAAAGTATCTTCCTGGTCATGAAAGTTAATGATCTAGTGGGACTGGGCTTCTAACTTTGCAAACGCCAACTGTGGTTCAGGCAGCTGAGGCTCCAGCTCTGCATACAACCAGATCAGCTCTCTGACCTGGCAGCCCTGCGCTCTCGCCCGTCCTCCAGACACGGACAAAAGGCCGCTCTGTCTACGTGTCTCCCGTTTTCTCGTGGTCTCTGGAGGAGACTATGAACTGAACAGCCCGTGATGTGGATTACGGTCCTTCAGCACAAGGCTACTGCCACCAGACTCATTTTGCTTAACAACCTCAGAATTGACTCACAATTGGACTCTGGAATGAAAGGCTAATTGAGTCAGTCTGCTGCAGAGAGCATAACCCTGATTGGAAGAATAAAACTAGATAATACTGCTCTGAGCAGAACCTTGGACAGGCTGGCTTTAGAGGGCTTGTCAGCACAGATCCTGGCGCTCGAACAAGCGCAGTCAGTGGAGGGAAGGAGAGTTTCAAAATAACAGCGAGCACAGGTCACACTGCGAAAACACTAGCATTTCCAGGGTCCCGTCACACCTGACCCAGCTCCTTGTGACATTTATATGCGGAGACAAGATGGTCACATTGCAGGAGTCACATTTTTGCAGAGAGAAAAACTGCAGGAAGAAGAAGTTTATACAGTGGTGTGCTGGAGCCAGCTCATTACGGGCTGACTGGTAAATTTTCAGGAGTTTTGTGAGTTGGGGAACATCACAGTGGCAGCTTGAAAGCGGCCCTGGTGGGAGTATTTACGGCACGGCAATCAGCAAACACTACAAATCAGGGCTTTGTGTTGCTCTTGGAGAACTAGTTGTTAAATATTTATCAGCACAACCCTGTTTAAGAACCCATCGGATGTGGTCAGTCCCACAGATAAAGCATATATCATGTCTTGGGGTTCAGTTCCTGTCCTTCCTGGACAGGTGTCCTCTGCCATCCCCGGTCACCTTTGGCCCAAATGAAATGGTGTAGCACCTATTAACCTCCATCCTTCAGTACCTTCCAAAGAAAGGAAACGGGCCTCCCCCAAAGACTGTTCTTCCTTCCTAATATCTTCTTCTCTTACCAACACAGTCCTCTGAACTCTCTTAAAGCAATGTGTGCAATCGGTTACATCTAGTGACAAAGCAGCTGAATTTTAGTCCATTCCATTGAGTTAATGAAGTGTCACGTGCTTGTGATTTAATGATGAAGAAGTTCCCTGTCCCTGAACTCAAACAACTCACAGTCTAGAAGCTGAGAGAAACAAGTAGAAAGATTATAATAACACAGTGGTTAGTTCTTGATAAAAGCTAAGAAAGTCTGCTAATCAAAACCATACCTAACATGACTGAAGTATTTAGTATATGCTACGTACGTTTTTACACACTTTATATTTTTTCCTGACAACTCTAACACGATAGCGACCATTATTTTATTATCCTAATTTTACAGATGAGGGAACCACAGCCTACCAAATTTAGACTAGTGTAAAATAGTGAGGAGTAGTAGCAGGATTTAAAACCACACATTCTAATCCTACAGCTTCAGCTTTTAGCACTACACAGCTACAGAAGCTGATTGCAGAAAGGCCGTGATACTGGGACTGCAATTTGGAGGATGTGTAGGGTCTATCAGGTAAAGGTGGAGGAGAGTATTTCAGGCAGAAAGAGGCAGTAAATGTAAAGTAACCACACTCACAATAAGGCCAGGGTAACAATAATGGAGTGTGTGTATGTGCCAGGCACTGATCTAAGTTCTTGTCATGTACTCACATGTTTAATTCTCACAACCACTTTAGTAGGTGATACTATGAGTCCCATTTTAAAGATCAAGAAACTGAGGCAAAGAGAGGTGACATATCTCCCTCCTTGTGGCAGAACTCTATGGTAGAGCTGGAATGTGACCACATGCGGTCTGACCCCAGAGTCAGAGGTCATTCTCAGCCACCACACTTCACATAGGTATCATCCAGAAAATGGTCAGTCACTCACTGGGGCTGGCAAGGCCACAGGATGCAAAGGATGAGTGATGGGAGATGGCACTGGCAAGGATGCAAAGAGCCTTGAATGATGCATGAGTCTAGATTTTATCCTGAAAGCAATGGGAGCCACTGAAGGATTTTAAACAGAGAAGCAACACACTCAGATTTGCATATTAGGAAGACTCTTAGGTTTGTCTCTCAGTTGTTTAGCAAAGATTTACTTAAAACCTACCCTGTGCCCTCACTGTTCCAGCAACGATGGGGAGAGCAGGAAACTGGCCAAAGATGGGAGAAGTGGTTACTCAGGAGACTATAGCCAGCGGTGAACCGAAGGGACGAACTGAGGGCCAGAAGGGGAGGACGCAAGGAGGATGCCCTGACAGGGATGCGTCACTAGAACAGAAGTCAAGACTGCAGAAGGGAGGGCGCAGAATCCAGGCGCCGGCCACTCAGCGCACAGGGGTGTTACGAGGGGAAAAACAGGGAGGATAGGTCTGCAAGGAAGGTGGTGAGCTGGGGAGAGGCTGTGCGGAGTTCACGGCACCGTGTGGAGTCAGGTGGCCCGTAGGCTGATAGGGCCCCAGGCCTTCATCTGTCCAGTCACCACCACGGCCTGAGCGCCTGCTATCCCCAGAGCCCCAGCATCCCACGACGGCCTCTTCTACACACTCCCTGCTGCCCACCCTGGCTTAAGAATCAGCCTGTCACCTGTTTGAATGGCCTCCCTGCCTGGGCTGCAGTGATCCAGGCAAGGAAGCTTTAACATCCAGTGTGGGATTAACAAAGATAATCCACAATTGGATTTCTTTTGGAGACATGAAATCTCCATGACGACAGAAGTGATGAACATGATTGTTTTTCTGAGAAAATGAAAATGAAATGAATACGCACTGATGTAAAAACGTATCTCCCTCTGAAGGAGAAAATTTCCCCCCATTAAAGAGGAGGGAAATGCCGACAAATGCCAAGTTGGCCTTAGGAAATCTGCGGAAGAGAAAACAGTGGTTTATGCAGAAAATATGATATTAAAGGAAGCATGCTGCTAACTGGAAATAGAAAAATGATTATAATGATAAAATCTAGAAGCGTCTTCTCAAACAGCAGATGGTCTTTTGATAGTGGGGAAAAATCATTTACCTACTTTTTCTGCAGCACTTTTAGGAAAATAGTGTTACGGCAAAGAGGTAACAATCACACTAGAAATGCCCAGTTTAACTCATCCTGGATTATCCTAACGATTTAAGTGTTTTTCTAGGACAAACCCATATTTGGACACAAGCTGTGTGTTGGTGGAATTGCCCTGGATGAAGAATTGTGAGATCTTGAATGAGATCCAGGCTCTGACACTAATTAACTAGAATTCCTTAAATATGTTGCTTAATTACTTAAGCTCTTGGATTTCCCTCCCACTTCAGAAACACAGTCTACGGGACACTCGAAACTACTTGGGGAAAAACAACAACAACACAAAACAACACTTGTTTTCAAAGCATTATTACTCTTACCCATGACTGCATCTGCCATTACACATGATTTCAGTGTCAAGGTACTTGGTTTCCTTTGGGTATAGAAACCAAGATTTTTCTGGAAGATCCCCTCATCTCACATACAAGCTCAGGGCCAAAGAGACTAAGGTCCTGCCCGGAGTTGCATACAAGGTGGGTGGGGGCACATGGCTCTCCCTGGCAGGGGAAGTGCCTGGTGCCTGTCATCGCCCTGGGAGGGGAAAGTGCAGAGGCTGTTTGTTGGACTTTAATTTTTCTGGGATTTTATTTAAGTTTATTTAAGTGTATAACTGCTCTCCCTCTGCCACCATTTGTCCAGGTTGTCTTCAGAGCCTTCCTCAGCAAGCTCTCTGAATGCAACGCAGGATCAGAGGATCGGCCAGACGATGCCGACAGAACTCTGCATAAGAGGGAGGTAAGTCTCTCGATGAATTAAGCTTCCCTTTACTATGGGTCTCTGGGACCGCACCAGTATCCATGCAGGACTGCGAGACTGGACTACCCAGGAGAAACCGAGAACCCTGGGAACAGGATCACGTTGTTAATTAAGCTGCTGTGTAAGAAATCACTAGCGTTTTCCTTGGAACCCAAGGTGAACGTTAGGGCTTTAAAGTCATGGCTTTCGATTTAAGCCGTGCAGTTTCTGAACACTTTCTCAAGGGATCAGTTAGAGGAAGCGAAGCATGACAGGCCTGGGAGTGACACGCACCTGGGCCTGATCCCAGCCCCACCTTTTATGCTCTCACACCTTAGCAAGTTATTTCATTTCTGCGACTCTCAGTTTCGTCACCTGGACAATGGAGCCAATGCTATCTAAAGTCACTTTAAATGGCTACCGTGAGACTGAAATGACAATTGTATAAAGTGTCTCACCCAGAACCCAGAATACACATTGCCAAATAAATGTTTACTTCCATCCCTTCACTTTTTCTCCCTAGTCCCCAGTCCATTCCAATGTTAGGCCCTTGTGGCAAAAACACACAGCATGCAGAACACGGAGACACATCCATCTTCGTCTATCTTCTGCTGCCTCTTTTATTACACGCTTTGAACAGGCTACATCTGTGTAACCTGAGGGCAGCAACTTAGACCAAAACAAATGTAAGAAGTCCGAAGCCAGGGATCCTGTGGTGTGACTTAAAACCTCTTAAGTCATACGACCCCATAATACGAAGGCATTTCAAGAAAAGCCACTTTTGTTCTCAGGGGCTTAGGGGAAAAAGATATATATTTAAAATGACTAAATATCAGTGAGTTTGTTAATACTGCTAATCTCTTATGCAGAATAAAAATAATTTGAAAAACATGGTGCTAATATTAGACCTGGGACGACAAGGCAAGAGCACTGGAATGGTAATTTTCTGGTACAGTGACACAAAACAGATTTTTCTCTTTCTGTTTTTAGAAAATTACCTTAGCCCTTCTCTGGCAGCCTACTGGAGAGCACATCTGGAAAGCATCCGTTAGCAAATCAGAGTCTATATTAAATACATTTTGCAGGGATGTTTTCTGGCCTTGCTCTTCCCCACTTTGGGCTGTGCGTGCTGGCTTCCTGGAGCAAAGGACCAGCATTTGCGCCAGAGCAGACTGTGGAGACTCAGGACACCCTTCCAAAAGCTTGGTCTGGGGGTCCTCCCCCGGTCTGGGGGTGAACGCATCCACTCTGGAGCAAAGGCCCTGGAGCAGGTTCACATGTCCCAGGTGCAGATGATAGAAACTCTGCCCATTTGGTGTTTCTCAGCCCCTTAACACGGAGTCCCCTTCTGGAGGGATGATGAAAGCCTCCGCCAATTGATGTGCTTCTTGGTGACAGCCAAACCATGGCCCCCTGCTGCTGGGAAAGAGCACTGTGAGGTCCAAGAAGCCTTCGAGACTTGCCTAACGCCTCTGTTTCCTGGGGCCGGCAGGGCCCTGTGGCCAAGTAGAGATCAATGCCTGTTTCCACCAAATCCCCACTCAGCTTCATTCTGATACTCGGGAGGCTACGACCCCTCCCCACTCACCCTGTGGAACCCTGATCATGGTTGCTCATCTGGCTCCTTGGCAGCTCCTGGCCCAGCACGTGGGTCACCGGAGGCTGCAGTCACTGCCCTCTGAGCTAGACCCACAGGGCTGTGAGAAAGCCTCAGGGAATACAGGTGGAGCGATGTATCATTTCCCTCCATGCATCCTGCTTGGGGTGTCTCTCCAGGGTGAGGTTTCGGTGAAAGCAGGCTGCAGGGCAGAGATGTGATACTTCCTTAGCCTTTCTGATCACGTCAAACTGCAGCAGCCCCCTGAGGGAAGTCTAGGTCACATCTGATCAATCCCAGCTCCCCTCACGAAGCCACCTTGCTTCAGCACTGACAACCATCAATCAACATCAGCAGAGAGGCTGACAGGGCTTGACAGCTCATCTCTATGTGGCAAATTTGAAAAGCAAGTTATGGTAGTTGGCAAGGGACTTTATTCCAACTTAGAAAGGGCTCTGGGCAGTCTCTGATTGGACGCGTCAGAGCTGTCCTTTGGCCAGGACCCCCTCTCCACCCCGTCAGCCAATCTTTCTAACGCACACCCTGATGGTCCTGGTATAAGCAGACGGTAAGTCATAATGGGAGCGCAGACACATTGCAAACAACCCTATGCGGTGTGGCCAAGTCAATAAAGTTGTTTTGTCCTATTCATGCTTCAACATATTCATTAGTGCCGAAAACCTAGCTTGGGCAGTATTCATTTTAACGGGAAGAAATTGAGGGAGAAAAGAAATCAGAGGTTTTTCTGGATGCTGAAATGATCATAACGCTCTCAGATATCCAATAGCTTTCTGATAACAGCCGATGACAAATATGCTAAAACTCTTTACGAGTAAATCTTATCCAGTAAGTCTCATATTTCTGCTGGGACAACTTTAGAAATCCGGTTTGTGACTTGGGGCCACAAAAAGAAATAGAAATCTAGACGTTCAACCAATCTTTTGCCAGAAGAACCAGAGCTTAGAACGCCAGACCAACTTGGCGTGGATTTGCTTCACGTAGAATTCTACAGGCACCGCCATCTTCAGAAGCTGCTTCCCATGCATCCTGGAACCTGAGAAACTCAAAGGCACCCGCTCAGGAACCCTGGGCCGCAAAGGTCACCCATCTGTGGCTTCCTTTGATTATCTATGCCCTCTCTGGCTTCAGAAAGAATTTTGAGATGCATTCCAATGTAGCTTCAGTGCAACAGAATAAAACTAAAAATTACTGAGTGAATTGAGGGCCTCAGAAACATACGACAGAGGTAGTGATGCAGCTGGTACAAAACGTACATATACCCCTGACTAGATAAAGGCTAAGTGTTTGGCTCTATGCTTCCTGGCAATCACAGGGAAGAGAGGGGAATAACTAGTTCCACAATTCATGATATACCAAAATTAAAATGAAGACAGATGTCCAGAAGAAACGCTACTGTGGTAGGCAGAATAATGAAGATGTCTACACTTTGATCCCGGGAACCTGAGAATATGTTACCTGACATGGCAAAAGGGCCTCTGCAGATATGATTAAGGCTGTGGACCTTGAGGTAGAGAGATTCTCCTGGATTCTCCTGGTGGGCCCAGTGTAATCACAAGCATCCTTAAAAGTGAAAGAGGAAGGCAGATGAGGAAGTCAGAGTGATGCGATGTGAGAAAGGCTGGACCAACCTTGCTGATTTTGAAGATGGAGGGAGAGGCCACGAGCCAAGAAACGAGGGAGGTGAAAAAGCAAGAAAATGGAACACTCTTGGAGCCTCCAGAAAGAATTTAGCCCAGTGGACACCTTGATTTCAGCCCAGTGAGATCTGTGTAGGCCTTCTGACCTCCAAAACTGGAAGAACATAAATTCATGTTGTTTAAAGCCACTACGTTTGTGGTAATTTGTTACATCAACAACAGAAGACTAAATCACTACTAAAAAGCAGTACAGTAGAGGTTTAGAATACAGAATCTGAAAACGGAAGAGGACTTCAATTTCAATTCAACTACTTACTAACCATGACGTTTTGGGCAAGTACCTTGCTTTCTCTGAAGCTTAATTTACTCTGGTTGAATGACCCAAAGTCCTTCAAAGCATCACTGAAGGATTAAGTATAGCTGGCACCTAGCATCTGTTATAACTGTTCTAAATTCCTAGATAAGGAGAAGACTCATCAATGCCGGTGTCTTCTGTCATGCTCTGGACAAGCCCAGGAGGTCCACTCTGACCTTGAGACCTCCATGAAGCCCTAGGGTAGAGATGACCTCACTGATATTTCCCTTAGAATCCATCTGCTAATAACTCAGCATATGAAATGCTTTGTCCTGAGGTCACTAATCCACCGGTTCAAGGTCTGCATATGCTTGATGAACTCACGATTAACATCAGGCTTCTTCCTGCCATTAAGACCAAGGAGAGATGTCTTATGTGAGTTCTCCACATCTTCAGGAAGAGAAATGGGTTTTATATGAGTCAATGGAATCATACCCATGGAGATAGACCAAGGCAATTCGGCAGGCCCCTACATGTGGTCCCCATACGATACCCACTGCTGGCGTGGCTGGCATCAGGAAATGCTGTCCACACCCTAACAAGGGAGTTTCACATCATGATGTTTATAGCCAGTGAAAGTGAAGTCTAATTACTGTAGGGAAACACAGGCAAATTCTAGAAATTATCCCAAACACTGCCTTGCTTCCTTCATTCAAACCTTGCTTCTCTGGAGGTTCTCAGAAGATGAAAAAATAAAATCACATCGGCTCTCTTGACTTTGATGATTTGTAAAACTCCTCCCCTTGCCCTCACTCCCAAAGGATAAGCAGTAAATATCTCTGTGGTACCTGCACCCCAAACTCCAAGCTCTGCTCAGCAGAATGTTCATTTACCTTCCACACATTAAAGGAGCCCAGTTTCTGCTGCCCTGGGAGGGCACGGAGGGAGGCGGGGGAAGGGAAACGTAAATGGGTGTCTGAGTGGCTAACAGCCTACACTTGCACAAACAGACTTTAAGCAGAAACATATGAAAATTAGATCCCCTATTAATCTTTAATAGGGTTGCAGACTTCCTAAGGAAAATTATGCTCAATAGGAAATATACACTAGGTCACTTTTCTTGCAGGCAAGTTGTTTTAAGGTCAACAGAGACTCTGAGCTCAACAAACACCTAGTCCCTAACATCTTCCTTCCTACACGGGGCATTGCTCAGGAGACACAGAATGGTAGTGTTATATGTCAAATGAATAAATCCCTTAATCCACTGCTATCAGACGACAATTTCCCCCTTTTCAGAAAATCCTTAACCCTTCTTTGTACTGCACTCTCATGTTTAATGTCCTCTTGTCAATAGCACCCCCGTCCATCCCTTTACCTCCTACCTAGCCCCATTTTCTACATTTCACCCAAAGCTCTCAGCTAAATTTAAAACTACGTTTCTCCCTTTTTCTTCAGGGCAGAGGAGCTAATTTACATTGTCCACCAAAGCCATCTTAATAATAAACTGTCCCACCCAACCAGGTGCTCGTAAGGCTTCTTTTGACCCATTCACAGTGATTTCAGGGGTCCCCTTGAGATCTCTCACCAACTCCCTTCACTGGCTCTGAGCCCCAAGGAAGGTGCCAGCTTCAGCCTTCCTGCCCATACCTCCTCTCCATCACTTTCTGCTTTATGTCTTCCCTTTATTAAGAGTCTTCATCATGAGAAGGTGAGCACTTAGGACTATGCCAGCATAAAGCAGATATTCAGTAAATATTTGATGAATAAATGAATGAATGAATGAATGAACAAATGAATGAATCTGAGTGCCGTGTACGACGGCTCCAGTCACCTACAAATCAATACTCATCACAAACAACTTGGTGTTACAGGTTTGGCACAGACAAGGAGAAGCAGCAGCCGTGTCTAATTGTTCCAAGACCCTGCACTAATAGCTACATTTACTTAGAGACAGTCACTGTGCCCAATGTGTCACAGGCCTGTGTCATTTCACAGCCAATAACCTGACCAGCCAGGTAAGCCTTGTTTACAGCGGAGGATACTTGGTTTGGTCAGAGTTAGAGTCCGGTTTTGAAAAGACGACCACAGAGTCTCAAGCTTATATTTACCCCCGATCACACTGCAAGAAAAATTCATGTTTGATTTTTAAATTTTAGTTCCTGGATTTTTGCGGCCATGTTGATGTGAATGGTGTGCTCGAGAAGCCAAAATCTGATTCAAGTGGACATGAGTAATATTTACTAGGCCCAATAAAGTGTAATGATAGAAGTAGCGGGCATCCTTTTTGTTTAGTAGTTCTTGCAGTTTACAAATATAAAAACACAACGTTTGTTGTTACCCCAGCACAATCGTGCTGCCTGTCCTGTGTCCCCTCCTCAGTCTCAGTGTCCTGCAGGGCCCCTCTGCCTGCCACTCCTTCTTAACCTGAGCTCTGCTGATCCCTTTGAGAGCTGGGTGAGGCCCATCAGCTTCTAAGTCATCTGGTCAACATTCCCTCAGACAGTGACTCTCCAGGTGTGGACCTCAGAGCAGCGGCAGCACCACTGGCAGTTCCACAGATGCAAATTAGGAGGCCCCACCCCAGACAGACCTCAGGCATCCGAGGCCTTGCAGGCTGGAGTTGGAGCACCACTGCCCTACAGCGATGGCATCTGGGAGAAGTCCCTGAGCCCACCCCTCCTGCCTGTGCATGAACGAACACTCTATATTACACCACACTCGTGTCTGCCCTCAGAACCCTGCGAAGCACCTGGCGTTCCAGTCCTGCTGCCCCCGTGAATGAACCAACCACCAGCCAGTACGCTAAGCAAAGAGCAAACGTTCTAAACCATAAACCTGATTTGAAGCTGAAGTTTCCACCTGAATTTTGGAACCTGGAACACGGAAGAGGTGTTTCCCATTTGCTCTTGTCTTTTTCCACAGTAAGGTTTTCTAGCAGGACAGGGTCAAGGTCCTTTGCTAGAGGGAACATTCCTGGAGTTTCCCCTGACCCTCGGCCTAAGAAGTTCAAAGCTGTTAGATGGAGACAGCTAATTGTCCATCAGGAATTCCAACTGCTGGGTTTTCACAGGAATCTCGAACTTCCAGATTCCCGGCATTTTCAATTCTAAGGGTTGTCCCTGGCACGATGTCATTATAATCCGTTAGCTCTTCCGTGGTAAATGGTCACAGAGAGGGAGGAGCAGAGCGGGGCTGCACCTGGGATGGCGCACAACAAGGTGCGTTACCTCATCCCATTCCAAGGAGGAGACGTTTACCTGTGACACACTCCCCAAGGTCCAACTTAAGAGAAAAGCACCACCAAGTCCTTCTGGACACAAAGGGTTTTCATACATCAGCCCAGAGTTCTGCCTGACTGAGCTGAACACGATGCTGAAATAATTTGTTTTGCCACGAAAGAGAAGGAAGGGCTGTCTGCCAGAAAGGCATGTTTCAGAGCCGGAAACCAAGCTGGGCCAGGCACACCAGCGGCCACGTGGCCCCTCAGTGACAAATGGCAGGAAGCTCAGCAGTTCAGGAATTCCCAGTACCCATTTCCACCTGGCAGGGCTCTGGCGTCGGGCTCCCACTGATACCCCACGGCGTTGCCACCCTGACCCGCTGGCATCCTACAGCCTAGTCATCCTGATTTGCTGGAATTGGTCAGGATGAGTGCAAGGCAGCCACACATACCCACACTGTCTTATTAGTTCAGGGGCACCGTGGGAACATTTGTGCACACACATCTTCTAGCTGGAGATTATTCTGGTCCTTCTAGTGCAGCCGTTCTCAGAGCGATGTCCCGGGACCCTGGCAATCTCAAAGAGCCTTTTAGGGTCCATGAGGTCAAAACTATTTTCCTAGCCATACTAAGTTATTTACCTTTCTCACTCTCATGCTGTCACGAGAGTACCATGGGGTTCTTCCAAAGGCCAAAAGACATGGGATACTGCAACAGACCAAACGCCGAAGCAGATGTAAGAAGCCAGGCATCTTCTGTTCAGACACTAGATTTGTAAAAATGTAAAACAATGCCATGCTTCTCCTCAAGATTTTTTTGTTTTGGAAAACGTAGTGGTTTTTAATAAAAATACATTCTGTCATTTATAGAAACATGTAATGAACTTCTGGTATTATTTTTACATGAAGTAATAAATATGTAAATATTTCTTCCTCTTTGATTCCCAATATGATTCGTGTTGATAGCTTTATCCCACATAAACAAAACCCCTTTGGGATCCTGAGTAATTTTTAAGGGTGTGAAGGAGTCCTGGAACCACAGAGTTTGAAAACCACTGTTTTAATGAGAAATGAAATATGTTTGGGGAGGGGCACTTAAGCCCTATCTTGTCAAGATCCAAACGTCTCTTACTTAAAAATTTTGCTTTTAAATGAATAAATAAAATGTGAAAACAACGTCACGTCTGGTATCCAATTCCAGACACCCAGAATGTCTTTGGAAAATCAACCAGGTGGTCAGCAAGCCACACACACTTCGTACCCGACAGACCCTCTGGGTTTCCGTCCCACTGGCACCACTTGAGCGACTGCAGAAGCTGTTCAAGATCACACTTTGTCATCGGGGAAATAGGGAGGATACGACAGCCCCCACTCCTGGGGTTGCTGTGAAGTGCTCAGCACAGTGCCTGGCACACAGTAAATGTCAAGTAAATGTCACTCTCCCGTCATCCTCCGCACCACCATCACCGTCATGCACATGTTCCTGCCACCACGTCCCTGGCTCTGGAGATTTGAGGTTCCTGGGTCCTGTACAACAAGCCACTCTGCCTCCGGTTATGGCTGGCTTCCTAAGAGGGTGACCAGATGACTTACAGAACCACCCGGAAGGGAGGAAGGTGCAGATTCGGTGGCAGTGACTCAGTGACTGCCCTTTTGGGTGGCACAGATCACTGACTCAGCCACAAGCACCTCTAAGAACCCTTTATTCACGGTTACTCCAGGTCATTGAGGCAGCACGTGCTCCAAGAGGCTGCCAGGGGTCCCCCCACTGCCCATTCAGTTTAAACAATAGTGAATCTATGACTCCAGGCCCACAATCTTGTGGCCAGCTCCATTCACATCCTCCTGTGTGTATCTTTGTGTGTCAATAATTGTCTATTTTGGACAAGAATATTCTTGAGATGACACATGCTCCAAACACCTCTGGACTTCGTCTGCCCCCGCCTCCATCCCCCAGTTTTCCCTACTGGTACAAAACTGAAAAGCCAGTGATGTGTAAAGCTTAGCAACACGGCCTCACATAACGGGTTGACATTTCCACATGCTGTGGGTGCGTACAAGTGCAAAGCAGTAAGAATCTACCCCCTCCACCCACAAATCCTACTTTTAAGGTCTCTGTCTGCTATTGGGGAGAAATGTTACATTTGGAATCTTACGCTTTCTTTGTCCTCTATGATAAAAACTTATGGAGAGAGTGAGGGAGAAAAAGGGACAGACAGTTTTCTGTGTTTGGTGGCAGGTAGTGAGCTGATGCATTTGCACAGATACCTCAATTAATCGTCACAGCTGCCCTGTGAAGATGGAGTCATTACCTCCATTTATAAATGCGCAACTGAGGCCTCGAGCTGCCCATGTTCTAGAACTAGCCGAACCAGGATGCGAGTCCAGGTCCCCCTCACTCGCAAACACACTGACAGCAATTAGGGAAGGAAAAAAAATGTCCCAGCTCCAGCTTGGTGTGGTACTTTTCATAATAATTGTTCTTTTAAATTCTTGTTTTTCTTGGATACAACATTTTCTGCACAATTAATTGCTTTTGGAAATTACAGAGCAATTTCCCACTCACTGAGTTGGAAATGCCCATGGAACTGGAAATGCCAACATGACTGCAGGCTACGTAACTTGTGGTAATGCATGGGTGGGGGTCTGCAGTGTCCTGGGTAGAACAGAACGCCAAGCTTGGCTGTGAGACCTGAGCACTAATTATACGTGACAGCCATCCAGCAATGGATGGGGCAGATTTCCCCGCACAAAACTGAGACTGCTCTGGGTCACCGGCTATGGGGGCTGGCCAGCATGGAGGAGCGGGCAGCCCCAGAGGAACACTGGTGTCTCCCTTTTCCCCATTCTATTGACCCCATTCCTTGCTCAGTGGATAAAACACATTTCAGCTGTATGAAATGGAAGCATCTCCTTCCCTTGAAATTAAAAAAAGAGAGAGAGAGAGAGAGACTGTAAAATCTATGTTTACATCTAGGCTTGAAAGGGAAGCTAATTTTCCCTGCCTATGAACTCCGTGGGTCCTAGTACAGTGTTTCCCCAAAAATAAGACCTAGCCAGACAATCAGCTTTAACGCAGCTTTTGGAGCAAAAATTAATAATGAGATCCAGTCTTATTTTACTATAATATAACACCAGGTATAACATAATATAATATAATACAATATAATACTGGTTCTTATATTAATTTTTGTGCCAAAAGACGCATTAGAGCTGACTGTCCAGCTAGGTCTTATTTTGGGGGGAAACACGGTACATGACATGGCCGCTGGGCAGAGCAGAAGGGGCCCCTTTGAAGAGGAACCAGCTTAACTGAGCAGCAAGGGGGGAAGCAATTGGGGTCTCGCTCAGCTGTCCTTAGTCTTAGACAAGGTGGTGTGAAGTCTAGGAGCCCAAACACCCCCCCTTTAAGGCCTCCCCCACCCCCACTTCAGCACTTCTGGGAATGACTCCGGGTCTCTCACCCACCGGACTTTTTACCAGCACCGCACTCAGGATGCAATCCACAAAATAGAAGCTTTCCTATGATTAATGAAATGGCCACAGGGCAAGGAGAAGGTAGGTAGGCAAACACCTGAATGACCCCAACCTCGTGACAGAACCATGGATTATTTAAGGCGGGTTGTCACTTTGTGACAGCAAAGAATTCATCTCCCATGAGATACACAGCCAGGTCCCTGATACTTGCCGCTTTGGGGGAGGTGAGGGTTGAGGACGCTGAACTCCAATGATGGTTCAGCAGGGAGTTACACAGTCCAACCAGGTGAGTGGGGGCTCCTGGAAACGGGAGCACGACTTACACATCTAGGAACCCCGGGGTCCAACAGACTACACTCAATAAATGTGATTGAGTTCATAATAATAATAAAAACGCAGTGTGGTCTGGGAGGATTTTTTTCCTATTTGAAGAAACGATTTGTGAAATCACTAAGCTGTCACAGAGAAACCCCTCTAGAATAAGCAATGAATGCTCCAAGGGAAATTAGATAAAGTAAGAGCTTAATGAGCATGTATTACCTGAGTAGTTTTTTATTTTTAAATGACGCCGAGAGGCTCTGATGGACATTATGTCCTAACTCTCTGTGAAAACTGTCTTTAAAGCTGATGCTGTCTTAGCTACTGAGCCATAAAGAGCGTCTGGATTCAGAGGCTGGCCGGGATAATCATTCTGCCTGTCTGGAACTAAAGGCAGTAAGGCTGAACAGTGTAAGAACATTGTATGCTTGTCATGAAAGACAATCATTTGGAAGAAGTGACAGAAACCAGGTTTCAGACTCAGCAAGACCAGGTTGAGTCCCAAATCCTCCATGTGGGAGTTGGGCACTGCTGGGCTCATCATTCCAACTGGTCGACCCTGTGCAGGGCAGCTGGGCTGATTAAAGATCCCATCTGTGGGCTGTGGAGCCCAGTGCTGCTCAGAGTCAAAAGCCAGCCCATGGGTATGGTTTGCCTCCCATACCTTCCTCAAGCCCACAGCCCACGCCTCTGTCCCGTGACAGCCACACCTGCTCTCTGCCACACTGCTCATCCTTCCAGCCCAGCTCAGATGTCAGCTTCTCTATGGCGCCTCGTTGACATGCCAAGTGGAGTTGGCTATTCTCCCGAAGCACTTCGTACATTCCTGACGACAGACTGCCATACCACATTGTCATGATTGTGTGTGTGACTGCCTTCCTCTCTGCACTGTAGGTGAGAAGCCAGGTCTTCATTCCTTGCACAATAACTGCAGGCCAGCTAAATGGATGGATGGATGGATGGATGATGGAAGAATGATGGATGGATGGATGGTGGATGGAAGGGGGATGGAAGGATGATGGATGGATGGATGAATGGATGGATGGATGGATGGATGGATGATGGATGGAAAGATGATGGATGGATGATGGATGAATGGATGGATAGATGATGGATGGGAGGATGATGGATGGATGATGGATGGATGATGGATGGATGATGGATGGATGATGGATGGAAGGATGATGGATGGATAGACAAGCAGATGGGTGAATACACTGGTGAAAGGACCTATTGATGGATGAATGGAGGGATGGATGGATAGAGTTCCTATATACTAAAGCCAGTGTCACTCTGAGTTCTCCTCCTCTGCCCTCTGAGTAACTGACACTGAGGTCCACCACCCTTTAATCCTAAGATTCTCTTCCCCATTGCTTTGTTGAGGTCTTTGCTTGGTTCTCTAAACTCTCCAACTTCCTACCTCTCAGGCCTCTTCAGATAATTTCACCATAAACCTTTGGCTTATTTCTCTTCTCACCCACTTTCCCTAAAAATCCTACCATCCATTTTCTATGTTGAAGATTCTAAAATCTACCCCTATATCCCAGCCCCTTCTTTGAGATTCATTCATGTCTTAAATGTATTCATTCATTTACTCATTCATCAAATATTTAGCAAGTAAAGAATATTGTCTGGGCACAGTTTTAGGCACTTGGCATTATCACAGATAGAAAACCCTGACTGTGGAACTTATATTCCAGTGAAGAAAAGAAACAAATAATCATCAAAACAGATGAGTAAATTTTATAGTGTGTTAGAAGGTTATATATGCTTTTAAAAAGTAGAGAGAGAGAGAGCTGGATGTGGGGACCGGGAGTGTGCAGGGGTTTATAGTATTAAATAGGGTGGCCAGTGTGAGCCTCAGTAAGATGAGATTTAAGGAGACGTGGAGGTGAGGGAGTTTGCCTCGGGGCATCTGGGAAAGAGTGGTCCTGGCAGAGGGAACAACTAGAGCAAAGACTTAATAGCAGGACATGTCTGGTACATTGGAGGACCAGCAAGGGAACCAGTGTGGCTGGAGCAGAAGGAGCAGAAGCAGGATGGCTGGAGGAGAGGCCAGACAGGTAAGGGCAGGGAGGCAGTTTAGGTTGGGCTTTGGCGCCGTGGAAAGGACCGTGCCTTCGCCTCCTATTGCCTGAGCCTTCTATCTCTATGTGGACATCCTTGCGCATTGCACATCCGCTTTGTTTCTCCAAGCCCAGTACTCCCTCCTTGCCTCTGCTGACCCTGGCTTCTACTGTGCCATGGCTGACCCTTCGCCTTTGGCCTCAGTGTCTGGTCCAGGAATGGGTCCATGATCCCAGCAAGGCTGATCAAAGTCTTTAACTGGGATTTTTCTAATGGGTTTCAGTGGGGTGAAGAGACTCTATCTCTTTGATCATGAGGTGACAGGATATGTGCACGGAGCTGCTGCTGGCAGCACTCACCAAGAAATAGTACAAGAGAAGGAAACAGACAAGCAGAGGGGAGCAGAGGTAAGCGTGCAGTTACAGTGACACGGAGCCCTCAGTCCTAGCCATGTCTGACTACCTTCCCTCCCGAGTCCTATGAGATAATGCAACCTCCCTCTTTAGCCCTAGCAGCTTAAGCTAGGTTTCCATCATGGATCAAAAGAGTCCAGATGAATACATCCTTCAAACGTAGCATGGCCAAAACAATTCACGATCTTCTTCCCCTGCTTCCAACCCAAGAGAGGTCTGTCTCTCTTTCCTCTGTTCCCCATCCTGGCTATTAACGCCATCATCTGCAGGGTTTCCAGGCTGTAGCGGCCCACGTTATCCTCTGTCTATGCTCAATAAATCATCAAGTTCTCCCCTCACTGGTGTCTGTCAAGCTTCCCAACTTTCACCCTGTTCCCCTGGTCACCTTTCATCTAGTGCACTGCAAGAACCTCCTACCTGGCCGCCTGGCCTTGCCCCACTCCAGTCCTCCCTCCAAACTGCCACCTGCGAGCTCTCTGAGGCCCAGCTGATCCTGTCTCTCTTCTCTTATAAACCTTTGATGGATAAAATATAACACTGCAACATGACACTGGAGGTCCCCAACACCTTGCCTTGTATCATACCGAGTTTTCTCCCTCTGCCCCCTCCTATCTCTGTCCCCACCTCCTATCCCCACCACTGCATTTCCCCAATACTGGGCACCTTCATTTTACTTGACTCTCCCTGCTTCTCAGCCATCAAGGCTGGGCCTGAATCTGGCTCCTGAGACCCTCCATTAGGACACCTCTTCCCCCAAAGAAACATGGGGTGCTCTGCTTGGGCTTCCTGGGTAGATTCAATCCCATTTCTTTTCTAGGCACTTTCATACTGAGAGACAGTAAGACAGTTCTGGTGTCAAGCCTCCATCTGTCCACATGGATCTAACAATCAACAGAATGTTTCAACGTAAAGAAAAGGAGTCTGATTCTGTCTCAGGGCCAAGAGTGGCAAAAGTGACTTTGGTGAGGATGTGGGCAGGTGACGGACAGGGTGAGGAAAATGAGGCCAGGACTCCGCACTTGGGCAGGCGTAGGAAATGGGCCAGAGAGAGGAGAACTCAGAGTAAATCTAGACAAGTGTGTTTTAGTGACAGGCTCCAGCAAGGAACAAATGTCTTCTCACACCCGCCTCTGCCAAACAAGAGATAAGGAAAGAGATACGGGGCCATAAGACAGAGCAAGTTGTAGCAGGTTCCTGCCTGATTCACAGCTCAAGTTACCCCTGCAAGCCAGGGAGACGGCCAGCTTAGTCCCACACTGCTTAGCAGGTGCTAAAGAGCTGCACATCTCGTCTCAGAGCACAGGCGGGGGTTGGCGACCTGGAAGACCCAACAGGAAGTATGCCCCTCCCCACCTGCAGGAGTCAAAGGAGAAGAGGCAGCAGCAGAGGTGAGAGGACATCCTTGCTCCTCTCTCAGGATGGTGATTAAACCCTCTGCTCGCACCGAGGAGCCCTCTGCAGGAGTCCATGGAGCCTCCAGCTCAGAGATGGGGTGGCAGGCAGCTCGCACAGGTGGAGCACATGAAGAATAAAAAAACCGAGCCATTCGGCACTCTGAATGCATTGCTAAAGACACCCGTGTAATCATTCGAAATGAAAACTGCTCAAATGAACTGGAAAATGTTTTACTTGTATTTTTCTCTTATTCCCGAACCTCTCTTTCCATGGTTCAAAAGTTTGCATTGTCTAATTGCTGATTTCCACTTGTGAATGAATCGGTGTAAAATAAAATTAAGTGCCAAATTAATCTACCCATCTAGTTTTAGGCATTAATTATCCTCTGAGACATTTTCTCCCGTGCTTGCCGCATGTCAAGACAAGCCCAGATATAGTGATATAGACTCCGGTTTTCAGCTCAGGAATTTAGCCCAAGCAGTGGAGAATGTCCTTGATCTCTAAGTCCCACCGTTCACTCAGCGAAAGGGGTCTGATTCCAGGCAAATGAAACAATATTCCTCACCTTTTAAAGGTAAACTAACACTGTCATACTGAGTATGTTACTGGAGAGGAAATATGCTGTATGGTTTTGTGAGCTGTTTCCCCAATTGTTCCAGGTAACAAATTAACAACAAATTTCTTCTTCTAAGTACAACAGGTCAGCCCCAGTGCTGGGTAGGGCAGAACTTTAAAAATTACATATGCTGTTTTTCTGGAGCTGCACCAATGGAGACCTGCTTGGTTCTGCTAAAAACGACAACAAAAAAACCAAAAATGAAAAACCCACAGATGTCTAGGATAAAATTATAGGATCCTCAGTCCCTGGGGAAAGGTAGAACCACGTACTTGGTGACTTGATCAAAGCCACCATTCCTGGAAACTATAGAGACACAGAGGATGGGTACCGCGATGAGTGACTTTATCTCCAGTGGGGTCAAGTAAGCCTTGGGGACAGAGGGCACAGAGGCGCTGATCTCTTCCCTTTTGAGGTTCAGCATTGTCAGAATCTTTCTTGAAGGACTGAGATATCTATGACCAAGTACTATTTCAGTGCTATATTAAACAGGAAGGAAATCCTGCCAGATGCAACAACATGGACCAACCTGGAGACTTTATGCTAAGTGAAATAAGCCAGTCACAGAAGGACGAATACTGTATGATTCCACTCACATGAGGTTATCTAAATCATCCAACTCATGGACGCAAAGAATAGAATTGTGGTTGCCAGGGGCTGGGGGTGGGGCAGGAGCTGGGAGTTGCTGACCAATGGGTATGAAATTTCAGTTATGCAAGATGAGTGAGTTCTAGAAATCTACAGTACAACACTGTGCTTACAGGTAACAATCCTATATTGCATACTTAAAAGAGGGTAGATCTCATATTAAATGTTCTTACCACAATAAAATTTTTAAAAGGAAGGAAGGAAGGAAGCAAGGAAGGAAGGAAGGAAGGAAAAGCAGACAAATGGACTACTGAATTCCATCTAGGGATGCATTGCCAGGAAAATGAGCATCTGGGATACTATGTGCTCAGTTGGAGGGCTGTCTCTGGCTGGAACCCCTTAGCACCCAGCCCCTAGGGCAAAAATGGCATACTTTGGGAAATGGTGGCTACATACTGAGTATGAGCTAAGAGTTGTTACCCTGGTACCCAAGGATGCAGGAGGGGCACAGACACTGAACCACCGAGCATCCCTCTGGCTGCCCTCAACAGCGACACCGTCTGGCAGCAGGTAAAGTCACAGGCAGATGGACTGCTCAGTAGTCTCAGGCTCCCTCTTTGCTTGGCATTGGAGGCACAATGGGTTTTGGAATATAACTCTGTAATACTTAGATGAAAACAGGAAAGGCCATGTTCAAGAGGAAGATGCTGGAACTCTTGGTAATAAAAAATAGTGGAGGCATCTGAGTGATCACTTAAAAAAATAAGAGATATGAACATATTTGCAGCACCCATTGCCACAGCTCAAAGGCTGACCTCATTTTGGATATCAGAGCTTGGGGGAAAGGAGGTAAGGCATAAGGTTAAAGTATGTGTATATAACAACGTGCATCAAGTTTATGCTTCCCTTACGGCCAAACGCAGCCCTGACATCTTTCCAGGCACTAAGGAAAGCAAGCAGAAGGAGACTGGCAAGGGAGACACTGTGCTTCTGGGGAAGAAGGGAAGGCTTTTACATATCATCACACCCTTTTAATAATACCCCACATTTGCTTTTCTGTAGACAAGCTTGGAGGCCCAAACCAACAAGCTCTCGCCTGTCCCCCACCACCCCGAGAGGAACGGAATCTGTCAGCTTCCCTAAAAGGGAAGGGAAAAAAGAAAAACAAAGTCAAAAGGAAAAGCTAAAGTTGCAGCTCCTCTGTTTGAAGGCACCAGGCAGGAAAGAGACAGGTTTGGCGCAGAGGCACGGCAGGGCCCTGGGGGCAGGAAGCCTGTGTGCTGAGACTTGGAAAACATTAAGTGCAGGGAAGTTGTAATGAGCTTGAGTAGCTCCTCAGCAGTGATGTTGAGATGGAAATGGAGCATTTGAAAGTGTGAGCTTTCGAAGAACATGGTTTTTAGGAAGCGATTTTCCTTCTTGCCACTCCTTCGCTTTGGGGAATATTCAAATTTGGCTTGAAATCACCCATCAGCCACACTCCATCCCTCTGGCTGGGTATGGGTCAGAGCAAGTGCAAGGTAAGTGCCCACACAAGTCCTGGCTCCAGCTCATACCAGCTGGGTAGTAGCAACCACAAGGGCCTCGCTGAGCTAGATTGAGGACGGTTGGAATAAAAGGCATAAAGTTAAAGACAAGATTAATAAAATCTGATTTAGGAAAACAAAACACCAAACACTGCTAGCTAGCCTATCTAGCAGCTTAAATTACATTCACCACAACCGACAGGGAGGGGGTAATCATGAGTAATAAGTCCAGGCTCTGGAAAGAAATTATGGGCTAAATAATGACAGCTAACACCAGGGGAAGTCACTGATTCACCTTTCCAGGGAAGACTCAAGACAGGGTATAAAACCCATCAATCACACTGAGGCAAATTTCACTTGGTGGGAACCCTGGATAGTCTAGGATCTGGATTCCCAAACAGCTTCCGAGTTGTACCCAGAGCCAGAAATATGGCAGCAGCATAAAGGCTCCCTCCAGTCACACCGTGCAGCCCAGCTCACCGTCACCACTCTTCATGTGGCTGTTGTCACATCTCAACCTTGGTGTGACCAGGCACAGTCAGTTATTAGGCGAAGGCTGTCCTGCTGCCCCTGTTCATTTCTGCCCCATCAACTGAGGCCACTCTATGCTACTGGGCCTGCCTGAACACAAACAGTTCCTGGAACCTTCTTACCAGGTCAGTCTGAGCCCCCAAGCAGCATCCAAACCATCCTGTTACTGCAGGTTCCTCCTGCTACCTCCCCCAGAACACCCTGAGTTCCCAATCTCCCAGGTATTTCTCACTACAGCTTAGCACAAAAACAATCTAATTGGACTAATTCACACTAACCAGCTAAGGATTGTCTCTTTTTAAAAGAGCTGGCCAGGTAATTCAAATGAGCTGCTTAGGATGGGCTTTCAGCCTGTGTAGGAGACATCAGGGACCTCCTCGGGACCTCACACGCACGAGATCTTCTCTTGTGAGAAGAGAAGGAAAAGGCTCCACCCCAATGCCCTCCCCCATCTCCCAGCCATTGACCACTGGACAGAGAGCTCCATTCCTTCCCTGTACAGCTACCTCCTGGCTTGGACCCATCAGTGCACAGGATAACGTCTTACTGTAGAGACAGAGAGGAGCTGCACCTGTCTGGCTTCAAACCAAGGAAGACCCTGGAAACCCAATCCTGCTCCTAGAAGAGGGAGCCCTTCTGCTCAAAGACAAAGGGGTCCCAGGAACTTGGGTTTCAGATCCAGGCGACTTTAGAAGAGCGGTCTTCAGGATTTCTGTTTCCTTCCATCATACACCCCACAGCTTCTCCCTTATGTCCTGCTCTTCACGGCATTCATCTCTAGCAGGGGGTCCTGGTGGACTGGCTTCCCCAGGTGTGGTTGCCTGGAGGCCCTGCCTGTTCCTTAGGACCCTTTTTGCACAGCCATCCCGGATCCTAGCCCACAGCTAAGAGGGTCTCGATGGAAAAGGGGCGTGGGAGTAAGAATCCATGGAGAAGTTGCATTGCAGGAACGCTTGACTCCTCCCAAGTCCCGCTTGGTCACCTGAGCTCTTCCTCATATACAAGGTCACCTCCTTCCAACTTGAAAAAAAAGGTGTAGGGACATTACTCTCAGAAAACTTTCAGCAGAAAACCTTCTACAAAGAATGAGGACTTTTATTTTACTTTGGTCACTATTAGAGCTAGGTTAAGGAAAGAATGGGGTCCAATTCTACCAGAATAAAACTTAGATTGACCAGAACCTCAGCACACCAGAATCCTCAGAATATCAGATATTTTTTTCCCTGCTCTTTCGACATGGGATAGCTATAAGAAAACAGGCACATAATCACGCCCTCATCTGCTGGTCCACTGTCAATATTTATGGGGTGCATAGGATGTTGTCAGAGGTGGCGTTTGAAGGTTCCTGGCTCTACCCTGGGGACAAAGTACGGGTGTCAGTGCGATGCGGCCTCTGAAACTCCAGCCCTGGATCCAGCCTTCGCATCTGTGTGTGGCACCAGCATTGCCTTAGGCTGCAAAGACTTAAGTCTGCTTATCAACATACTTGCTTCGATCAGCAACTGAACCCAATCCTAAATTCAGTTGGAAGGACACCCATCAAATTGCTGACGGTGACAGTTGGGGGCAAGTGAGAGCAGCATGAAGAGGGACCTTCTCTTTCCCTCTATCTAATTCTATATTGCTTTAAAAAACAAACAAACAAACAAACAACAGAGAGACTGTGTTCGTGGACTCCTTCAAACATTAGAATAAATTAATAAATGGCCAAAAAGGACAAGGAAGTGACTGTTTCCAACAACACGGCCCAGCTTAGCAGAGTTTCTGAGGGAGGCTGGGATCGGACGCATGGCTGAGCGGGAAGGTGCCTACTTTTCTTAGCTGTGTCTATGACTGAATGGCCTAGAACAGACCCAGGCATTCTGGAATTCCTCCTTTTCAGGGCTCGACACAGCTCAACCTCTTTCTGGTCTCTTCGTTCTGACATTGATGGTCAAGAACCTCTATATTTCCAGCCCACCCCCTCCCTTAACTCTTTGTGACACCTGGCAGCATGTCAGGGCTTACAGAGTGGGCAGGTGCCTTCAAGCTGACCTGGCCTCAGAGGACCCTCCCAGCACAGTGGCATTCCCTCATTCCAGCACCTCTCAAAGCTTCCCGAGTTAAAAGATGGGAACCTTCCCCAGCATGAGCGCCTGACCAGCTTCTGAAGAATCGCGTGCCAGCTGCAGAGGGCAGTTTCTGGCCAATCCCTTCCAATGACTGCCCTCCCCTCCCACCTCTTCCCCTGGTAGAAACAAAAAAACAATAACAACAACAACAGCAACAACAACAAAAAACAGTGGGATCTTGGCCACGGAAGCAGCCGTGAAGGTTCTCCCTGCCACCTCATTAATCACCCGGCTGCCGGGAGCGCTTACCTGCAGATGTAATTTGTCTTGCAGGAGTCCTGCAGATTCAAACAGTTGGGCTTCTCCCTCTCCTCGTAGGAGCACACAGGCACGATGGTCTGCCGTCGCCGCTCGGTGCAGGCGATGTCCCGGCAGGAGCAGAAGAGCATGCCGTAGCTGTGTTTGGCCGGGACCTTGTCGAAGAACTGCCGCAGGGCCTTGTGGCACTTGCGTCGGTTGCAGACTTCGTTGGACATGCTGGTGGTACACGGGGTGATGTACGCCGACCTGTACTTCTTGCAGGTGTCATCAAGGTTACAGGCCTTCGCGGCATCCAGGCAGTTGTTCCCTTTGGGAATGTGCTCAACTACAAAAGGAGAGAAAGCCAGGCGTGAGCACCGTGCAGGGCTCCTGGGCTGCTCGACCCTCCTCTGTCTTACTTGAGACCTTGCCTTCTACCTGGCAACGCTGGGAGCCCTGATCAACTCTGTGTTTCGAAGCGAATCACTGAATGAGTTCGGGACAACGAGGAAGTATGAGGAGTACAAACGCTGGGAGCCCAGGCAGAACACAAGCTCCCAGCACTCCCTTCAATGTACAATTAGGAGGTATTGAGAAAGGCCAAAGGAGCTCAGGCACCTGCCCGACTACATATAAACAAGGCAACAGGAGAAGAAGTTTCCCGCTCCTGGTTGGTAAACTGAAATTAGGATAAAAAAAAAAAAAGCAACAAATTATATACCTGTTCATTATACAGTATATGAAATGATATGCTGAATGTAAGTAAAATTGCCATGCAATCCTCCAGGAATATAATTATGTAATAAATGCATATAGTACATGCTAATTACTATATGATTACAGAGTAATTACATGGTTATTTGAGCCCAGAAGACAAAATATTATGCCAGGCTCTCTAAACAGGAAGAAGCAACTACAGCAAAGCTGTATTTAAGTTCTAGCTCCCAGGCCATTGGAAAAAAAAACAGAATAAATTACATAAAAATTTACAAGCCTCAATTTCCACTTAACTTACCACCTACAAAATGTGGGATCCATGAGTATTGAGGTTGCAGATTAGAAAAATTCTGATAAGTATTTTAGACAGCATTTCAGTGGGCTTACCCACCTCGGGCCTTTGGAATCTCATAAAACACACGCAGCCCTCTGCCCAAGCCATCTGTGCTCATCCTGTCAGAGACACGGGGGCTGTCCTCTGCTGGGCTGCCCACCGTGTGACCTGGAGAGAGAGTCTGGTGGGGGCAGGGCACACTGGGGTAGCTTGGTGGGCTGGCAGGGCCAAGCCCAGCTGGCAAAGTTAAAAGATGAGTGGACAAGGGAAATTAAGCTCAGCCCTAGGATATAGATATTTGCACTGGGAGAAGTGATGGAAAAACCTTCCAGAGCCAAGTTATAAGACGGTCCATGGAAAATCCATAATTAGGTGTGGTGGTGACCCTCTGGAAATAGCAGGGAAGCAGCAAAGCATGATACAATTGTGGGAAGTCCCTCCTCAGGCCTCAGCTCTTCCTTGGATTCTGGGACCTCCTTTCATTCTCTTTATGCTCCCAGTCAACAGGGACCGTGAAGGCATTTGGGAAATTACAAGAGACTAGAGAATTGACAACAGAGAAGAAAGAGTCCAGATGGGTTAGGTGGGACTGAAAGAGCGCTGCATTTAGCGTATGTCTAGAGGGCACATGGGATATTATTCAACCTTAAGAAAAAGAAGGAAATCCTGCCATATGCGACATGTATGAGGATGTTATGCTAAGTGAAATAAGCCAGTCACAGAAGGACAAACACAGCATGACCCTATTTATATGAGGTACATAAAACACTCAAGCTCATAGAAGCAGCGAGTAGAATGGTAGTTGCCAGAGGCCGGCGGGGAGGAGGAAATGGGAAGTTGTTATTCAAGGGGTACAAAGTTTCGGTTATGCTGCTATACAACATTACACCTAGAGCTAACCATACTCTTTCGCACACTTAAAAATCTGTCAGGAGGGTGTATCTCATGTTAAATATTCTTACTACAATGAAAAAAAGAAATGTTTAAGTAAGTAAATAAGTAAAGGACACACACAGCAAGTCCAACATTTCAGGGACAGAGAAACTCTCCCTGTTCTGATGATGTGCCTTGCTTTAACAAAACCCAATATGCAAAAGTCTGAAAACACAAAATGATACCTTGGCGCCATGAGCAGTATTTTTACTATGCCCTAGGTTCGTGTTTCTGCCGATGACATCTGAATCCAACAATTCAGTGTGGAAGGAAATAAACAAGACACTCAGCCCTGCATAGGGGAGCAGTGTAGGAAGCCAGAAGCTGCGTGTATACTGCTGCTGGTTTAACAAACACACCTGGTACATTTTCTCCATCATGACCTTCCCACATCGGCTTCTCTCTGGCTCCTCTGTTTTCACACCCAGGCTCCTTAAGACTCAGGGAGTGAAATATTCACCACGTGCCCTGACAAGATCACTCAGGCCTCCAGGCCTTAGTGACACTTCTAGACTTTTCTTCTTTTGAGAACTTCTAATTCCACGCTGATAGACCCATGGGCAACAGTGATTTATATTCTTGAAAGTCTATAGTTCACTAGGAGATTTCTAAATTGTGCATTTTTTATGATATCTAAAATAAATTAATATGACCAAATTCTAAATCACCTGGATTAGGCCCTTAAGGCTAGATATTGGCACAGAGGCACAGACGTAGACGTAACACTTAAATGATGTAATCAGTGGTATATGAACAGTTCGTGTAAGTTCAAATGGAGAAAAATGGCAGAAGAATTAAGTCATCACATGGCACCCAGTAATATAGACCTGCCAAACTCAAAATAACTCATGCCGAAACAGAGTACTGCATTCCAACCGTAAGCATCAATTTAGCTTCAGCAAAACAATACCATTCCTTATATTAAATAAATATTAACTTGCATTATTTCATTGTTTTTAAAGTTTTGTTCATACTTAGTGTGTATTGCTTTTATAATTGTGTAAAAGCAAAGAATAAGAGCTGTAGTTTTATGTTTATAAATTTCAAATAAAATTATAATAGGTCTGGAAAACTTATTTCCCTCTGAAAGTAGTCCACATAATATACGAGTTTTGAAAAATTGGCCTGGAAAACAGCTTCTTGATATGGGTCTTGGCAATGATTTTTTTGGATACAATGCAAGAAACAAAATAAAAGTTAAACAAGATTATATTAAACTAAAAAGCTTCTGCACAGCAAAGGAAACCATCACAAAATGAAAAGGCAACCTTTCAGATGGGAGAAAATATTTGCAAATCACGTATCTGATAAGGGGTTAATATCCAAAATATATGAAAAAAACTCATACAACTCAATAGCACAAGAACGAATAATCCCATAAAACAATGGGCATAAGACCTGAATAGACTCTTTTTCCAAAGAAGATATTCAAATGGTCAACAGGTACATGAAAAGGTGCTCAACATCACTAATAATTAGGGAAATACAAATCAAAATCATAATGAGGTATCACCTGATGCCCGTTAGAATGGCCATCATCAAAAGGACAAGAGAGAATAAGTGTTGGCGAGGATGCAGAGCAAAGGGAACTCTCGTGTACTGTTGGTGGGAATGTAACTTGGTGCAGCCGCTGTGAAAAACAGTATGGAGGTTCCTCAAAAAATTACCAGTAGAATTACCATATGATCCAGCAATTCCATTTCTGGGTATCTACTCGAAGGAAACAAAATCACTATGGCAAAAAGATATGTGCACCCATGTTGACTGCAGCATTATTTACAATAGTCACGACATGGAAACAACCTAAGAGTCTATCAACAAATGAATGGATAAAGAAACACACACACACACACACACACACTCTCTCATACTATGATGGAATACTATTGAGCCATAAAAAGAAGGAAATCCTGCCATTTGTGACAACATGGGTGGACCTTGAAGGCATTATGCTGTGTGAAATATGTCAGACAGAGAAAGACAAACACTGTATTATCTTGCTTATATGTGGAATCAAATAAATAAATAAATAAATAAATCTCAAAAGAAAAAAAGATCCGATTTGTGGTTACAAAAGGCAGGGAGAGGGGGTGGGGGAATTGGATGAAGGTGGTCAAAAGGTGCAAACTTCCAGTGATAAGGTGAACAAGATATGGGGATGTAATCTATACCGTGAAGACTATAACGAACATTTGTCTACGGTATGTTTGTATTTGAAAGTTGCTAAGAGTAAATCCTAAAAGTTGGCATCACAAGGAAGAAACTATTTTCCTTTTCTCTTTCTCCTTCTGCTCCTCCTCCCTGCCCTTCCCCTCCCCCTGCCCCTCCTTTTCCCTTCTTCTCCTTCTTCTTTTGTATCTATCTGAAGTAATGGATGTTAACTAAACTTGTGGTAAATAATTTCATAATACATGTAAGTCAAGTCTTTATGCTTTACCCCTTAAACTTATGCAGTCCTGTATGTCAGTTATATCTCAAGAAAACTAAAATTGGCCTAGTGTATGCCTGCTCGGTTATAATAACATTAGTTCCTTTTTTAAAGTTGTTAAACAGACAGAAACTACTAATTAAATATTTTCATCTTAATGGTATCAAAAAGGAAATCAATTTTTTGAAAGAAAAGCTCTGTATAATGTGGGAACTATTTTATGTCCAAAGCAATTGCTCAAAGTTTATCCCATTTAGCAATTGATGTGACTCAGCCTCACTTTCAGCTGATTCTGTTCTCACTGATAAATAACATTGCCAAAGCATTATCTCCTTATCTTTATTTCAGAGCCTGTGACAAATTCCAGAATGCACAACCTGGCACATTTAGAGAGGCAAAAAACTATTAATTGATTTCCAGCTCACAGGTCAATGTGTGATTTCCTTTTTGCTTCTGATTCTCATACACACAAAACAATCACATGACCCTTCCCAGCTTGATATATGAGGCAAGTATTAACCAAAGAGCAGAACCTGACAAAGACAAAAGAATAAAGTCACAGACTAATGCTTCTAACAAACATACGTGCAAAAAGTTTAGCACATAGTATTTAGCAACAAGTTAAAAGGATAATGCGTCATGACCAACTAGGGTTTAATCCCAAAATGCAAAGTCGGTTTAATATTTAAAAATCCATGTAACTCACCATATCAACAGACAGGAAGGGAACAATATGATCCTCACAATCGGGAAAGAAAAATCATTCTACAAATTTCAACTTTCATTCCATAATAAAAAATGCTCATCAAACTAAGAATAGAAGAGAACCTTCTCAATCTATGAAATCTATAAAGGGCATCTATGAAAAACCTAAATCTAATACCATATTTAACAGTGAAATGTTGACTGTTTACCCCCTAAAATCAGGAGAAAGGAAGGATGCCCATTTTTACCATTCTTACCATTTACAGTCAACATTGTACTGGAGGTCCTAGCCATTGTCATAAAGCAATGGAAAGAAATAAAAGGTATGTAGATTGGAAAGGAAGAAATCTCTATTTGCAGAGGACTTGAAAAATTCTAAAGAATATACAAAACAACTACTAGAACTAATAAGTGAATTTGTCATAGTGAACGGATATAAAGTTAACACACAAAAATCAATTATAGTTTTATACATTATCTGCAAAAATTACAGGAAACAAAATTTAAAAATGGAATTCCATATAAAATAGCACCAAAAACAAATCCCCCCCAAAAATAAAAGGCACTTAGGAATGATTTTTAACATAATGCATACAAGACCTCAACACTGAAAACTAACAAACAATGCTGAGATAATTAAAGAAGACCTAATAAATGGAAATATATATACCATGTCCATAGATCAGAGGACTCAATATTGTTAAGATGTCAATAATCGCCAAATCATCATATATTTTGAAATGGCAAGCAGATTCTAAAATTTATATGGAAATGCAAAGGATATAATAAAGCCAAGGCAATTTGCAAAAGAACAACAAAGCTGAAGGACTTTTCGCTTATGTCAAGATTTACCTTAAAGCTACAGTTAGTTATCAAGACAGTGTGGTACAGCATAGGCATAGACAAATTAAACAGTGGAACAGAAAACAGAACTCAGATTAAAAATACCCACACATCTACAGTCATTTCATTTTTGACAAAGTCACAAAACAAATCCAGTGGAGAAAGAAAGCCTTTTCAACAAACGATATTAGAATAATTAAAAATCAATGTAATTAAAAAAAAAAAACCAATAACCCCTCAACCCCTACTTCACACCATACATAAAAATTAATACAAAATGGATCACGGACAAACATAAAACCTAAAATCATAAAGCTTTCAGAAGAAAACAAGATAATCTTGGAAGTAGACAAAGAAAAAATTCATTCTTCCAGAGGACCACAGAAAGCAATAAACTTAAAAGAAAAAAAATTGATAAGTTAGATTTCATCTAACTTAAAATTTATCATCAAAAGACATTGAAAAAATTAAGAAAATGAACAGACAAATCAGACTAGAAAGAAATATTTGCAAAACAATATATCTGACAAAGGACCAGTATCTAAAATATATTAGGAATGCCTAAAACTCAATAATAAAAAAGAAAATAACCCAATTGAAAAATGGACCAAATATTTGAATGGACACTTCACAAAAGAAGATATATGAACGGACAATAAGCATATGCAAAGTGTTCAACATCATTAGTTATCAAGAAAATGAAAACTACAAGGAGATACAGCGTAACACCCACCACAGCGGTTATATAAAATTAAAGTCTAACGAGCCCAAATGTTGTCAAAGATGTGGAGTTCCTGGAATCTCACACATTGTTGATAGGAACGTAAAATGGTCCAACCACTTTGGGAAAATGTTGGGCAGCTTTTTTATACAACTAAACATACACTTACCCTATCACCCAGCATTTCCATTTCTAGGTATTTATTCCAAAGAAGGGAGAACATATGTCCACAAAAAGATTTGTACAAGAATATGATAACACTATATTGAAAATAACCCAAAACTGGAAACAGCACATGTGTTCATCAATAAGCAAATGGGTAAACAAACTGTGTTCTATCGATGTAATGAAACACTACTCAGAAACAAGAACAAATGAAATAATGATACATACAATAACATGAATGAATCTCAAAACTACTATGCTGAGTGAAAAAAATAAAGCTTTACACAAAAAAGTACACACTGTATAATTCCATATATGTGATGTTCTAGAATAGGCAAAACTACTTTATTATGAAAAAGATCATAAGGGTGATTGCTTGTAGGGGATGGAGGTGAGGAATGGCTGGGAAGAGGCAAGAGGGAACTTTCTGGAGTGAGAGTAATGTTCTCCATCTTGATAGAAGTTTGGGTCAAAACTCAGAGAATGGTGTACTTAAGGTTTGAACATATATCAATTTTACCTGAAAAGGAAAAAAGAAAACCGAAACCAATAATGAAAACTTGTTAATGATATGTATGCTGAAGCATTTCGGGGAAGTATATTGATACCTGCATTTTAAAAACTTGGATGGATTGATAGACGGACACAAGAATGGATAGATGGATACTGGGAAAGCAATTCCACTCAAGTTTAATGGTAGAATCCAGGTGGTGGTTTGACTAATTTTTTTTCCCCTTTTCTATATGTTTGAAAATGTTCAAATGAAATGTTGGTAAAAATAGATTTATGTCTATCGTATTCTTTTCTAACAAGTTTCAAAGACACAGAATGTGGGAAACAATTCTTAGCCCCTCCGCCTTTTCCCTTCCCTTCTTAATCTCACAAATTCACCTCCAACTCTCAGGTATTGCTACACTTCCTGTTGCAACGGAGTTCAAAATCAACACTCCTGAAACCACAGAACATAGGTACCAGAGGTGCGTTTGCACTTGGTAAGAAGACGGATCCCCTGTATCTACTAAATAGATCTTCCAGTGCACAAAAATGCTGCCTCAATGATTCGAGGCAAGGGAGGAATGAGCAGACGATTCAACAGAGGCCACTTGAGTCGCACCCAATTCTCCATCAACTCAGACCGGGCTGGAGAAGCAGGCGCACGGCTCCGTTTTACAGCCTCGGCACAGGCACCTTGTCGCTTGCGTGGGAAGGCTTCGGGACAGCTTTACAATAACCCTGAGTGCCGTCCTCTCCACAGCTCATTTTAGAGCTCGGCATTCAAATGTTGCTTTCCCCCCCTCTCCTCCACCTCTAATCTCTTCCTCCATCTGCTGTTATTCATTCTTTAACTCAGTAGAATGTCTGGGATGCTGTCTAAATGGGAAGTATTCTCAGAAAGGAGGGCGTTTACTAGAAATCCTTTTTTCTTGGGGGAGGGTGTATGCATGTGGGTTGTTCAGGCTAATGAACTCCTGTCCAGCATCAGCCCAGCTCTGCATTATGGAGAATGCATTTAACGAGTTTTTCCTTTCAAAGTTAGACGACCATGTTGTTACTTTGCAGGTTACGGATTGCTTTCTCTATCATCATTCTAAGCCTCTCTGGCTGTAATCACAGACTCGTTTTCTGTTTTCTTACGCATAGGAGGGATAACCTTCATAGCCAACTGGATGGCCAGCTCCCAGAACGTGGAATAAAAAGGGGCAGGTGCTGCTGAAGGAGCAATAAATTAGGAGTCAGGGTCGGGGTGGGGGGTGGGGAAATGTGGTCCAAACACCTGAGCGTCTTTGTACAAATCAGTTTTCCCCAGGTAAGCCTCAGTTTCCCTATTTGTGAGATGCTATATCTAAAGTCCCTTCAAGCCTCAGGGTTCTTTCATTTAATGGTTATAATATAAATTGCATTTTCTGATTATAGTGTTTAGGATAAAACTTGGTGATCAGGGCCAGAATGTAAAACCCCAACACTCAAAGGCAGGGCTCGCCTCTCAGCTGTTTGCTGCTGCCAAGGGTACATGCACCAACAATGATTTCAACCCTGACCTACAGGCAGAGCAAATGTAAAAGGTCCCTCCAACACAGGGATATGTGGAGGTGTCAGGGATGAAATATGCACCGGAAGAAACTTTCACATTCTAAATTCCTCCGGAGCGAGGAACCGCCTTTATCCCAAGTACAATCCTTACACTGTCCCAAATCAAAGGAGCTGTCACTGTGGCCGCCAGCCCCTCATTATCTACACTTAGAAAATGCCACTGTTATTGGCAATTGCTGGGGCCAACTAACCAGTCCAAATGATTCAGGATGAAACACAGATGCAAGAAACTAGAAATCCATTTCTATAGATGACGAGGGAGAATCAAACAGTAAATACATAAAAATCTGCATGGCCTGCATGCAGATGTGATTTATTAAGCAGAAAGGTCACAAGACACAGTGAGAGCACAACGCTGTTTGCAAATGCTTGCCCATTTCCGGGTATCGTTCTTTCTCTTCAGGGCGGCAGAATTCAATTCACAACTGGTTTCCTCCTCTTCCTTTAGAACTTGATTAATTACCATGTTGACATAACTACCATTCTCCTAACAGGCTCTCTGTAAAGTGTTATCCCCAGCAAATTACAAAAATGGGCAAAAAGCTTGACGATCCTCACAGGGATAGAGCAGGCTTTTCTGGAAGCTCACATTTACAGCCTGGCCTTCTGATGTCCACGTGGATCAGAGGATACATCTGATCAAACAGGTTGCCACCTACGAAAGCAATCCTTCAAGAGCTTGGCCTTTTCCAGCTGGGGTGCTAAAAATTACATCGAAAGAGCACATGTTGGCTCTTGGAAGCCCATTTTTATCATTCATACCCGGCTTCAGACATATTGGAGAACACGATGATGAGTTTCCTCCTCGTCGTATTTTTCCATACTTTACACAACTGCAGTAAGCCTCAAGCCGTACCCAAGTTTTCTCCGGGGTTCACAGTGACTGAATTATTCTCTCTACCTGTGAATTTGGAACTATGCTTCCGTCTGGTGAAGACAGTGTCCGGTGTTCACCACAGAGCCATGGTCTCGCCTCATGCTCCCTCACCCCCAGCTCACCCGTTAGGGCTTCCATTTCCACAATGCACACGCTGTGGCCCAGCCGTACCTTAAAAAATTAGATGCCGCCATTAAGTGGTGTGCAACTCAGATGCTCGCTGCTGCAAAATGATTAATAGTGCTGTCTCAGCAAATGGGATCATTACATTTTTAATTAACCTTTCCAACCTCCTCCACCTTTTCTTTTTGTTATACATTGGATCTCTGAAGTTTCCTACTTGTTTATGTTCAACGAGTTTTGTAACAAAAGCATGAAAAATGATAGCAGGTGATGCAGGAGTCGGTGCCCAGGTGAGATGCCTGGTGAGGAGTGGTGCCTCACTCTATGTAGGACATGGGGACAGGCGCTCAGAACTTGGTGGCTGGGTTCCCACCTAATTTTTGTTTTGGCAGCTTAGCGTTATTTAATGGCCTTGGCTACCAGGAAACTGGCTTTTCAAAATCTTTCAACCTAATTATAATTACTATGTATAAATCATACAATGATCAATTATAAAAATCTCGGGTTCATAAATATTTAACTTAGCATTTAAATCCACACGGCAGGAGCGCATGAAATTTCTGAGGCCTTTTCTTTGCAAACAACTGCTTTATTACAGTTCCAATGCCAATTACTGAAAACCGAACACAGCCTGTCTTGCAGCACACTCAGGCACATATCTGAGCATCATGCCTTTCCCTGTAGTAAGATGGCACAATGCAGTTATTTCTAAAATAGGTATGCCTCTCATTAAAAAGATATTTTGCAAAAGTCTTCTATCGCCATCTTTTAATTCCTCAAGTATAGAGAGGCACAATTATGATATTAGACATAAAAACACTCATTAAAATATATTTTATCTAATGTAAGATTGATTCTGAGATAATTGAGGTCAGATTTGTTTGAAAAATGTATTGTGACATGTGCAAACGCGGATGCAAAGAGGAAATGATCTTCCACGAGGACTCAAGCAAAACAGCTAAATATTTTTCAGCAAAATCATAAAGCCATAATTGGATTTCAATTTAGTAATAGTTGGCCTAAGACAGGCCATTTTTAATAATCTAATTATGTTCGGGGCCTACCCCAGAATTCAATGACTTCTTCAGAACTATTAATTGTACTCAATTCTGTTGCATCTTCAACCATGAAATTTGCTATTACAAGTAGGACTGGCTCTCAGTTATGAGTATTTTTTCCCCAATCTCAGATAATCTTTATAACATCCACAAATGCCTTTAATTTTCTAAAAGAGAAATCTTTTAATGACTTTCTCTGGATCAGAACACTTGATCCGCAGTAGCTCAGTTCTGTAGTCCTTCTACGGACAAAAGTCACAATGAGATCTACAAAGACCTTCTTTGCTTTTATGAAGACAGAGAGAGCTTCCTTTGCTTTTGTCTGATTTTCATGAAAGGTATTTAATTGCTAACATCTCATTAGCAGTAAAATTAATGAGTTCTTCGGCTACAGGAAAAGACCTGCATGATAACGTAAACCTAATTCATTTTATGGGGTACAAACTGGAACTCCACTAATATTTAGCCTGTGCAAGCTCCACTGATATTTAGCAATTTCAGCAGTACAGAACTAACCATGTCTTCAAAACTGGTGCTGCTTCTCCCCAGAGAAAACAACAATTATGGCCAACCAAGTAACAAAGAATCCTAGTTCCTCCTCACTGTTCCACCAATATATCTCCAGAGGGGTAATTGGAAGGGAAATATGAAGGAAGTTGGTTTTTCATAATCGTCTAAGATACTATTCAATAAAATGGCAGCCTTAAAGTAATGTGCCTGAATTTTTACACCAGCATACTCAGCTTTAGAAATCTCTAAGTGTGGCCATGCAAAGCAATCACTCTGGAAAGCTGGACACTTATCCCAAAGGGGCTGCCAGCACTCCGGACATTTCATGAAATTCTTCCCTAGGAGCCTGAGCCGTTTTCTCTGGACTACTGTGAGCAACAACAAACCTCTGCATTGGGCGGGGATGGATTTTCAAAACCAAATGTCATTTCGCACTAAACATGGTCATGAACGAGGTGCTGCTGACGGGCAACGCTTCGGGGTAGAAAGTGACGCATACCTGTAAGGATGTTTTTACAGGGGTGACTTACAAATCGGCTCTGAAGATAACCAGCGAAGTGGCTTTCCTGAAAAGGAGCCAAGGATAGCCCCACAATGAGTGTTTGGCCTCTCAAGGGGACCACTTTGAAGGGCAGTATTCATTTGGATGTATGGGGTCATCATCCATCCTCATACTGTACATTTGCTGTGTTTCTCAAAGGAGCTAGAGCTAAAGGATGCCACCAGAAGGCAGCCTAGAGGCCCAAAGGTCACTCGGACTACACAATCTCCAAAACATTGTTCTGGCCTCAGCTATACACAGACAGAAGAAAAAGTATGCATTCTAAAGCCAAAGAATCAGCTGAAACAATGAAAAACAAAGAGGCTGAAGATCCTATTAAGTAGCCTGGATGATGCTGAGATAATAATGAATCATTGATGATCTTGGCGGTTGTCAGAGCCCTCACAGTGCGGGATTTTCAGCAAAGATAAGCTAAATATCAGGTCTTTATTTTTAGTTAAAGAGCATAAAATTCAATGCCTTTCCTCCCAGGAGCCTATTTACATACCTGCTGTGCTACCTATTTGCCTTCACCTGCTTCCCAATTAATACCCCATTAAGCTGCTCCACCTGCAGTGGCTTTTACCTTCATCGCAGCCCTGCAACCATCACTCATCTGCTACAGCTCAATTGTTTCTTTTGGGAAGATAAACAGAAGCTGCATGAATAATAATAGCAGGACTTCACGTTTGCAGGCTGTGAATTCTCAAAAGATAGTAGACAGAAGCCTAGGCTGGTCTTAGAGAGGAAAAGCCACTGGCTGGGCAGAATGTCTACAGTTACAGGTAGTCATATTCCAGAACATTATGGGGCAAAGGAATGGCCATCTCAATGAGACAGATTTTGTGAATTCAGATTTTATAATTTATACACACACACACACACACACGCATGAGGTTTTATATATAATTATATATGCATATATATAATTTATACATATAATTATATATGCATATATGTAATTTATACATATATATGATGTTTTGCTTTGTTTCATGTCAAGTTGGGTTAATAATATTTTGTTTGGTTAAGGGATTTTAGGTCATCCATTTTAATGAAAATTAGCACATTATTTCTTTTTTATGCAAACAGGTTATAAGTGTTTGAAAAGTCGATTCCTTCAAGCGGTGACCAAACCGAGGGGACATCAGAAGCCCCTGGAGAAAACACTTTAAAAAAACAAAAACAAAAAACACAGACGCCTGGGTCCTGTCCCACCCTCTGAGTATCTGGATTTCTCCAAAGCTCCCTGTCATGCGGGGCGGCCTGTGGGGTCTCTGCTCCCGCTCCCCACATAAGAACGCAGGATACGGTGAGGCCAAAAAGGAACACCCACGGAGCCATAGGTAGGGGAGTCATACCACTATACTCTCGCTGGCGGCTGGGTTGGAGACACAGGAAGCAGGAGCCACACTGTTCGCAACCCTCACTGAGCCGCTTGCAGGCTCAGCCACCATCGTCTTGCTAGCCCCCATTTTCTGCTAGTGTAGCCCCGGCAGTTATATTAGTGTCCAATGGCTCACTGGTTACAGCTGATGGCCAACTAGCCACAGCTGATGGCCATCCAATCACAGTTGATGGCCATTTACTACCTAAGCCAGCACCTTTCCACGTGAGGCCGAGAGCCTGGAAACCACTCTCTGGGGCTCTGTCCCCACACTCCCATGTCCTTCTGAGTGTTGTAGTAACTCCCAACTTTCTGGTTGGTTCTGGTCACATTTTCAGGACTGCATTCTCTAGTGGACAGCTCATTCAGGCCTGATTCCACGAAGCTCTTGTTGCTGAGAGGGCTTTCTTTGCCCATGTTCCCAGTGTGACTTCAGAATTAAGCCTAGACTAGATTTACCAGGTGGCCCCAGCACAGACACTTACTTCCCAGGCGGGCTAACACAAAGCGCCCCCCCGCCCCCATCCCTCACAGCTTCCACGAGTGGCAGAGGAAGCAGACAGCAGAACGGGTGTGTGTGCATGCCTCAATAAACCTCAGTGTTTTATTTTAATGGTGTGTTGGCAAGAGTCTCTGCTCATTTCATTTCCATCTTTAAATTGGTTCCAAATGCATTCACACATTTACCACTCTGAGCCCCAGCAGAACTCTTGTTAGATCCCCATTTGAAGGATTACACCAGTTAGCTCAAGGATTAAGTTTAAACCCTGGAATTTCTACATTAAAATTCCTTAGTCGGGACCTCCATTGTGTCTCTGCAACTTAATCTGTGCTCTGTCTCCCACAGGAATTGCAGAGTAAATACAGCCATACCTACATGGTATTCTATGGGCACCAAGCCACCTCTCCCCGGGAGGTGTCCTCCCACCTGGCTCCTGTCCATGGATGCTTGAGTCTGGTGAGGCAGGTTGAGGCAGGTGGGGAAAGCCAGCGTTCTCAGGCTGCTTGTGGAATGTCTTTCCTCAGTTTCTCACATAAGTAGTCAGCTATGGAGTTGTTATGTCCCTGATGTACACAAAAATTAAGAACCCTGGGCTGAATGAGAACAAGCCCAGCTCCTAGGGCCTGATATATCCACCTAGCTATTTGTGTAGTTTTTTTCTTTCTTTTTTTTTTTTTAAGGTACAATTTAGATGAAATGCATGTGTTTTACCCCAAAATGCCTTTAAGCTTCAGAGTGTGCCTTTTCTGATGGAGACCTGGACTTTGGACTTGCACACTAGTTAGTTATTGTAAGAAATGGCCTGTGGAACAGTTACATTTAACCCTGGGTGAGTCTGAAGCTGGATGTGAATATTGGGGTCAAGAAGATCCCATCAGCTACATGCCTGGAGAGATCAGAATGACATTCAGCACAAGTGCCGGCGGGGGTTAGGGGGGTAACAGGCCAGCTGCTAATGCTGCTCTCAGTACCCCTGGACATGCCAGAGGTGCGAGGTCACCCTTTCGATAGGGCATTCAGGGCTGACAGGGGTGAGGAAGGCCAGCCTCGGAATGGCCAGCCGTGCTGCCCTTCAGTGGGGAAGCAATGGAAGGATGAAAAGCAGGGCTGAACTTCCGCCCTATTGGAGGTCAGCCTGGGTCCCCAAACAACCCTGCTCTAATGGAAGAGGCTCTGTGTTGCAGAAAATCCTGTGTTAAGACACAAGAAGAACCACACAAAGTCAGACCTTATGAGTTAGTCTTCGTACCACGCTATTGTCAAACACAGGTATTCGCCTTTGGCCTTAAAAAGTGAATGATGAACAACTCCTGAGAATTTCCTTGATGTGTCTCGAGCTGCCTCCATTACCAGGAAAGACCGGAAACTTTTCTTTTCTCGCTGTGCCATTAGCTAACGAACTAATCTAAAGGAGCTAAGAACGCTCCTAAGGTGGAGACTAGGGTAGAACTATATTTCTGAACGTAGAAGCGTGAAGGTGGGAATGAGGACTGACTGGTTTGACTCAGGAAGGAAGCTGGCGTTCCCAGGACCATAGTGCCCCCTCCCAGAAGTTCTCAAAATAAACAACAACAAAAAACAAAATGGAAGTCCATTTGGCTATTCGATAGGGAACAAGGCTTTCCCAGTTTCTATTTTATTTATTGTGGGGGACAGATGATCTTTAATGCTAGATTTAAGAGCTACTGGTTATAACTGAAAGGAGATCCATTCCCCTAGAGTTTTCTACAAGCCCTTCCAGGATTTCACATGGGAAGTTCTGTCTAACATCATAATTGGGACCATATGTAGTGATTTTGGTGGTTCTGGTGTATGTCATTCAGAGATCTGGCTTAGGGATACATCTAGAAAAAAGCCAAAATTAAATGTAGATTTAAGAAAGAGAGGTCAAATAGCATAATAACAGAGAACCACAAAGCTTTGGAAATCTAACTTATATCCTGAAGTTGGGAATTCATTTCTAGTATGGTATTTGCATGTTAGGAAGAAAGAAAAACAAAGCAACTGTCTAAATCTTTTTTTTTTTGACACCAATGAAAGGTCCTCCTCGTGTGGGGAAGACTTCTTTAAAGTACCAGTAACTCAGGGGTGCTTCTGCATGTGACAGACAATAGAAAAGAAATTATAAACGTGATTACAAACCCCAGACAGTCTTCTAAGAAAGGGATCACAATCACCTGCTAAAACCAAACACCGCAGAGGAAGAAAAGGTATCCACAGGAGATTAGTGTGTTAGTAAATACGCGAAGTACAGAAGTCCCACATATTTGACACTTGAAGAACAAAGCTATCCATCAATGTCCTAGCACAGATCGATCAAACAGAACGCTACTGCTGGAAACCTAATAGTATGATGGTAATAATGTAGGCATAAAACCTCTGGTCCATAATTGACTGCTTCCACTTGAAGCGAACGTGCCTAAAACAGGGACTAATGTTCACCTGAAGATTCCACTTGGATTGAATGACAATCAGTTACACCTGACAGTAGTCTCAGTGGATGCCTTGTGCTAGATAATGGCCCAGGGACAGACGCCAAGGGGGTTTGAAGGGGGTGCAGTACATCCCCAAACAGGCAATGCAGGTCTGTGATGTTTAAATGTGGAAATGTGCATGTCAGGTACGTTTGCTCTTGGGTGCCTCCTTTAGATGTGATAAGGCTGCCATTTTCTGACAAAGTAATTAGAAATGAATCGTCCAGTACCATTATCGCAAGTTCCTCAGGGCATCCAGGTTGTCGAGTTTTGTTTAGTGAGCCCATTACTATAAATCGTACTCCCAGCGCATAAGAGCGTATGCTGTCTCTCTCCTTGCAATAAGTAAGCAGATGCACAGAACTCAAGGGCAGCGGGCGGTGGAAAGGAAGAGTATCTACGTGTCTTGGCCTTCTCCCACTTTTTTTTTAAAGCTCCAGTGAGCTCTGGGTGCCAGTCTGGTGAATAGTTTGGGTAAGTGGGTCTTCTTGTCTGAGAGATGTGTCTAGGCTGTTGGCAGTGAGAACCAAAGTTTGTAAAGGAAAGCTTCCTGCTATTGCTAAATGACTAAACAAAAGATTCTTTACCTCTCCACACAAATTCAGAGCCCTCCAGTAGGACAAATGGCTGTTGAAAGAGCAGGGACCACACAGAGCGGGATTATTAATGGCAATCATTTGCCACAACGAGATGGATCAAGTTCAACAATGCCTGGCCACACAGCAGGACCAAGAAGGGGCTGTGTTACACACATCTTAGTGTTTTGCTTTGTTTTGAACTTATAACTGAAAGGGGATCCATTCCCCCGGTTTCACTCACCCCCTAGTGAGGTTTTACCTGCACTACCTGAAAGCCAGTACCACTTTGATAAGGCTTAATTTCAAATTCCTCCCTTCCCTTCAATACACACACACACACACACACACACACACACACACACACACACACACACACAGGAGAGAAGCCCTCTCTGCATCTTTCAGTTCGCAGTCCTGAGTAGAAACCCTTTATATGTCAAATGAATTCATCCTCGGGTTTAAATGGCAAAAATCCCTAAGACCTCCCTGTGCCCAAATAAATGTGCACGTTCCTGCTTTTCAGTTAGCCAGTAATTGTTACCAAAAGCAGAAATGCATATCCCCATTGTAAACTTGATTGTAACTAGAAATTTTAATTAATATGTCTGGTGGCTTCTAATGGACTTTGAGTATCCATCAGATTGCCTGGTGCCCTTTGATATATACTTAAAGGTAATTGGGTAGTCTTTCTGATGTATTTTTAAAGAGCAAACTATTGATTAATAATGTTTCAGTATTAATATAACCACTTTGTGTGGATCAAGAAACATCCATAGTAGAAAACCCATATTTATCTACAAATTAACAACTCTATATAGATCTGTTACTTTAAGCTAAATGGGGTGCATCCACTCATTCCATTCCAACGGGGACTGGACTCCTCATAATAAAGATTAAAGCCGAAGTTGGTCTTATTTTTCCACTGCATGAAATGAATGCTTTCACCACTTCATGCCCTGGTGCAGCTGGAGAATAGCTGCAGTAAAGCACAGGTCCGCTTCCCCCTCTGACAGGCCGATATTTTTAATGCCTTACTTGATGAAAACATTTCATACTTTGGGAGCTTTAATTGCTGCCTCTGCCGAGCAGAATGAAATAAAAAAAATGATTGTACCATTCAGGATAGAGGTAGGGACGATCCCAGCTTTCTCCCTGCTTAAAACCATTGTGCAGGTCATATACTTTGAGTGTCCCCGTTCATTCACATTGATTACTGCAAAGAGGAAAAGCTGGACTATTCTGGAGACTTGTGATGAACCAGTTCCTGAACCTGGATTTTAGGACACTGGGCAAAGCAGTGTCCTAAAGACTAATGGGAACTATCAGTTCAGTTTTTTTGTTGTTGTTTGGTTTTTTTTTTTCCCTAAATACCTAGAAGGCCCAATTATTCTATTAAAGAGGTTGGTGTGAACAACATTCTTTGGTTGTCTTTTGCATAACAGGATGGATCTACTAACCTTCGGGTAGTCGGTGTCACAATTGTGCGACTGGCCAAGACAACCTACAAATAGCAGCAATGCTGGGACCCCAAGCCAAATTTCTGCAAGGGTCACTTTGCTCTGAGCTGATGACAAAATATCCATTCATTGCAACTGCTACCTGAACGTTATTTAGATTTATGAAGAGAGAAAGAGAGAGCAGCTGGCAGGGCTCCTCGTCCTAGTTCAATTCTCTCTCCCTTACAATGAACAGGGCCAATTTAACAAGCTGGAAGAGCCACAGATGGAAATTAAGATACGGAGAACCGAGGAACGTGCGCAGTAAGGTCACACGACAAGTGACCAGCACCCTCTGAAGAAGACTGGAATATGAGACTCCAGGACCCCCAAGCCCAGGCCAAAATTCTCTTGACCTGCAAACCAGGTGGCTTTGCTAAAAGAGGTGTACTGGCCTAAATGTCACTGCTCTGCTTTGTAGAGCATCTGAATAGGGGCTCTGAATGTCATTTGATTAAACCAGTGACTCTTACATAGAACCTGAGTCAGTGGATCTGGGGCGAGGCTCAGGCAACACACACTTCCTGTGATTCTGCTACACCACATTTTAAGAATATTTCACTCCTAAAAGAAAAACCTTCCTAGAAAGCTAAGTCCATTAATGAGATCAAGTTTTTTGCATCCAAAGAATAAGATAAGCCAATATTAATTTAAGCTATAACAAGTATTCTTTAATAATTCTATCACACATTTATTATTCATTCATTTGCTCATTCATTCATTCACAGGATTTATGCTAACATTTACAGTGTTTACTATCAGGGTAAACCATATAAATATTGCCCCTACTATTCTAAGACCAATCTACCCATTCACATTCAGTTCAAGTTAGTAAATATTAACTAAACGAATGGCATGGTATAAATGTGCTGGTTATCTGTGAGGGATACAAGATAATTTCAGCTAATTAAAAAGAAAAGAAGAAGAAGAAGCCCCTTCTTGTTAAAGCCTCAAAGAGCAAATACACTCATAGCATAAAATAGTGCTAGGTATATATGGCAATTTGGCAGAAACTATCAACTGGCAAAGGATGAACTACTTAAAAACCATCCTGTGATAACTGAGTATTCCCTTGGAAAAAGATAAAATTAGATTTCTAAGGCATCCATATGCAAAACAAAATTCTAAGTGGATTAAAGAATTAAATGTGAAAAACAAAACTTTTAGAAGAAAACCTACATTATCTTTATGACTTGAGATAGGGAAGAAATTTTTAAAGAAGACACACATACCCCCCAAACAATAAAGGAAAGATGAATAATTTGGCTGCCTTAAAATGAAAAACCTAGTACACAAAAAAATTCCAGAAACAAAGTACCTTTGGTTAAGCCACAGAGTAGGAAAAGATATTTAAACTCACAAAATGAGAAAAGAATGATACCCAGAAATCATATAGAACTCCTGTGAATCAATAGGAAAGAAAGAAATATGATGAGGTGATCAATAAAAGAATGTCCAGCATAAAAATATACTGCATGAGGATAAAATTCTGAGGATAGAAAAGAATAGGATTGCAAGTCCAAAGGGCAAAAAAAGTGATATAAACTTACTAACTATTAAGGAAAATCTTAGTAGTATATCATTTAAATGGATGCTAGTGAAAGTCAAATCGTTATACAATTTTCATTTCATTGAATTCTATAAAAAGTGATTTTTAGTTTTATCTTTAAATATCTATATTAAAATATTATGCAAATTAAATCATTTCCAACTACATCAACTTACGCTGAAATATTTTAGCTGTCAATTAAAATATGTATGAGGAAGCACACAGTTTTCCAAAATTCTTTTAGGGAATATCTGAGCAAAAGAGTTTAAAGACCACAGCTATAAAGAATCTTTCACATGTATGAATAAGTATGAGATTTCATTGTCCATTGTTTACTTCCAATTATAATTATTTTAATCCAAGTGCCCATTGACAGAAGACAGGAAAAATAAATTATGGTATATTCACGCCATGAAATACTGTAAATGGCAGTGAAAATGAATAAACAAGAGGTATATGTATCAAGATGGATAAATTTCAAAACGATGTTTGAAAATGAGGCAAGTTGTAGAAGTATAGATACTGAATAATAATATTTATATAAAGAATAAAAACCTAGAAAGCAGGTGTGTGTATACATATTTGGTTTTTGTACTATATATATAGTGAAATACATATATAGTAAAATAAATAAATACACACACACACAAATCTTTTTCCAAGAGGATACCCAGTTGTCATAGGACAATGTGTGTGTGTATATATATATATATATATATATATATATATAATTTTATTAAATTTTAATAAATATTAAAAATGATCATAATGAACACCAAATCAAGAGGAGACAGAATCCAGTATCTATGGGGATCCCAGGTTTTGTGGGGTCACAGCGCATATAATTTAGGATGCTTTTTTTAAAACATGAATACAGAGTTTTGAACAGAAAAATATAATGTGTTTATCATTATATATGCTACATTATCAAACATATTCCTGATAGGAGAGCACTTCCAATTTGAGTAGGTGTTGATATGAGTAGAAGCATTTGCTTATAATTTGATACGCTTAATGATTTGACATTTGTTTCATGGACTACCTTCTGGCTCTCTACATTTCACACTTTGTTTCTGCTCCTCACAAACATCAGGTGTGGGCACCATAGGACACACTGGCATTGCTCTATGACCTGTGCCTTCATGTCACGTTGCTGGTAAGAACAGTGGGCGGCAGGAGCATTCCTGGAAGCAATGCCACCATTCTTCCACTAGGACATTAGCAATGACTTAACAGTACATGGAAGTAACTGGAACCCACATAAATATATCCTGTTAAACCCAAACTAAAGGTGTCCTGGACATCAACTTCTCCTTAGCCAAGTGCTCAAGTATCTGAGACCTGTCCAATCCTGCTGTACACAGGGGGCAATGTGTGACCCAGGAAAGGTCAGAGTGGAAAGAGACAGTGATCTTCACCCACTGTGGCTAAAATCTCTTATTTCTGCAAGCTTTACACATTTTTACAAAAACATAATCGTGTGAACATATTGCTAGAGCCTCTCCTAGGGCTTCCGGAATGAAGGGGCCAGCATCTTAAGTTTCATGAGCTTCACAACAAACCTACCCCTGGGGAACTGGGGATGAGGAAGGGACCTGTAATGAAGGGACCTGTGTGTGTGTGAAGAGAGAGAGAGAGACAGAGAGAGACAGAGAGAGATCTCAGATGCAAAGATGGCAAAATTTAAGACTTGATAAAGCTGGGTTGGTGGGTACTTGTGTGTACATTTGTATTTCTGTTTACATTTGTTTGTATATTTGAATTGTTCCATTAAAAGATAGAAACAGAGACAGAGAAAACACTGAGTGTACTTATATCCTGAAGTCTCCTGCAGAACAACTGGTAGACAGTTGTTGGGGGGTGGGGCAGCCTGATAGATCTTGTGACAGCTGTCAGTCACCAAAGGTCAAGCTCTGTGCTCTCCTGGTTGGACCTGGTAGTTCCTCATACACCATCGAATTTAAAAACACACGTCGTGACACATCCTTCTTCCAAAAGAGACCAGCTTACGCTCCCACTCCTGACTCTCCACAGAAAGGGCTACCTGTTTTACCAAGACAAAAGAAATCACTGGTGCCGAGCATGACTCTGTCACCACATGTCACTTCACATCAGCTGGCACATGTCAAAGAATGACACAAAAAGCTGCCACCTGCCATCGTTCTCACAGAGCACATCAAACTTCTTTTTGTAAAACACTTCAACAGTAACCAAGGGAAATTTTCTTTTATGAACCATGATGCCATCCCAGTGAATGAGAGCGGGTAAAATCTCATTTCCGAGAACTGGAGACAACAGAGGAGGAAGCGACTCTGCAAAAGGTCTCAAGTTAAAAATAGACCCTGCACTCTTCCCACCTACACACATTCCTCCCCCAGATATCCGTTTCCTGGGGACCAGAGTGGAGGTGTCAAAAAGCCACATGGAACCTTTCTTTGGAATATGAGTTGTAACAATTTCTGCCTAAAATGACGAATACTGTAGGATGTGATGCCTGGGATGTTTTCCGCTGTGCTTTCATCAAGAGTGAGAACAAAGAAAAGCATTTGTGAGGGGAGGGGGCGAGGGGCGAGGATGATTTGAAAATTTTGCCTTTTGTCTTCCGGCTTAACCTTGGAATACTTTAAAATAATTACCAAGGGTTATAAAACTTGAGAGCCAAATGTGACCTCAGAGACAATTGCAGTCCAATATTCCAATTTAAAGGTGAGGGGAAGTAGCCATGTGCCGGAAGCCACACAGCTAGCTGAGGGCAGAGCCAGAAGGACTCAAATCTTTCCACAGAAGGAAAACGAGTGGTGCACAGAGCCCTACAGTTACGTGACCACCGGCAAGGGACTAACCCCTATTCTTCCATTTCTTCATCTGTTAACTGGGGATATGATAATAACAGTACCGACCTCACAGGGTTGTTGTGAGGATTAAATGAGATCACACATGCCTAACACATAGCAAGCGCTCATGGTGTTGGTTGTTCTCATTTTATCATTAACCAGTTCACTTACTTCTTCCACACTGCCACGACTCCACTACAACAGACACTGTTCCAGAAAGAGCTTTACTGGAGGGCACACACTGACAGACTAGTATACAGAAAATTATCATTTCCATACGATGACTTTTGTAAAATAATTGGCTTTGATTTGAAGAAAAAAATCATTACATGCAAGGATGCAGCTTATTCCAGGGCACAGAGCAAAGAGAGGCGGGATGAGAGAATGAGGAGTTGCAATCTTAAACTAGAAATGAGGCAAGTGAGAAAAATGCAACTGTACTCTAAGGGGATCAATTTTTAACTTGATTCAAATTAAATTTCAAACGCATTATTTTTTAAAGGAAAGAAATTGTTCTGATAAGAGCACACTGGATCTAAGGATTGCTGCAAACATCCAGACAGGCGATTGGCTGGACACGGTCACCACGCAAGTGCCCCACAAGCCTAGGGGGATCTCCAGCAAATTTTATGGATCAACGACGTAGGTCCAATATTATGCACATCTTTCAAACATGCTTCCAGGCTGCTCCTCTAACAGAGTCACTGTCGTGTTGGAGAAGTTAGAGCGAATTAATAAGGATCTCGACGTGCTCGAGACTACTTGGAGTATAACAATGAAGTCACTGCTACTTATCTCCTTGAATTCCAAAAAAGCAAGAAATAGCAGCACAATAAACAATTTTTCATAACAGTTGATTAGAAAACATAGCCTGGGGAAAATCAGGCTCTTGTCGCACTTTGCACATTAAAAATCCAAATAGGTTAGAGAAACTCGGATTTTTAACCCCCCACAGCTTTAACACAAAGAATCACATTAATAAGATACAATTTAGATTTGCATTTTTTAATAAGCTCGGGATCAAAGGGAATGCATAGCTGAAGGGATATTAAGCTGTGTGCACACAAACTGCTCACGACACGTTGGAAGAAGAAAACACGTTTCCTCCCTGCAGGAAGACACCTATAATTTGAGAAATCGAAAATGTATTTTTCCTTTGGTACATCATGACTGCTTAACAATTCCCAAACTTTTCAAATTGGTCCAAGTAGATCTACTTGCCGATCCCCTAATGAACTCGGTTCCTCCTGATGTCCCAGCAGGTTAATTGAGGACATCGATGAAGGAATTGACTTAGGACTTTCCTCTTATGTACATTTCTCATTATGCAAAGACAGGAATCAGTCACTTAATTCCTCAGGTTAGGTAGGCTATGAGTGTGGTTTACCACTTATCAAACCACTCATCATCATGAACGACGAAACCACTACCATTTTAAAGCTTGAAATCAGGGTCCCAGGGGTCAAGAGCCTCACACAGAAATCCTTCTTAACATCTTCCAAGCACTCGAAGAATTACCTCACAGGGGGCAGTGCAGTTATAGTCTTCTAGAGCTTAATGGTTACATTAGTTAATATTTACTTATATTAAGGGTTCACTATGTGTCTAGCATGGCATCAACTAAGCACTCCACATGCATTCTTTTACTCTGTTCTCTCCATTTTAAAGATGAGGGAAGGCTAAGTGGTGGAGCTGGGATTTGAACTCGGGCAGATGCCTAAGCTCTGGGTCCGCTGCATTCCTGAAGGCCTCGTCCTCCTCTCTTACCCACCTGCTCCCCAGCCCTCCATATCCCAAGCCATCTCCGTCGTGGTATTCAGAGTTTGCAGGGCTCCTCTTCCTTCTATCCTGGTGAACAAGTTTCTTCCAACCTCCTTAGCTGTCCTATGCTCATTATTAAAGAAAAATGCTGATCACACTGCATTTCCTTCAGGAAGCTTCCCAGATCAGGGGTGGCCAGCCTTTCCTGCTGATGTTCCCGCCCAAGATGTGATCTCCTAAGCAGGGGACATGGAAATGCCTCTGATGGGTTCCTCAGTAGACACCCCCCAGGTGTCACCCCCCACATCTCCCTAAGAACTGTTTTCAAAGAGCACCCCCCTGCTAGTTGGTCCTCCACCCCAGCCTGAACCAGAGGTCACCGCATGGATTAATCTAACCCTGTCTCCCAGAGATCTGGTGTTGGTACGCTCTGCTGACTCCTTACACTGAGAATGAATAGCAAAGCCAGGCCACTTACAAGCCCCGGATGCGCGTTTTGGTCCTCGGTTTCCATAAGACATGCCTGGGTTCTTATTCCTCCTGTGATTAAGCAAGTTGAGTTGATTTCTGTTATCCCCAACCAAAAGACCACTAAGAAACATTCCAAAGGGAAGCTTTGGTCATTTATGTTACTTAATTGATGACATAAGGAAAACCCTCCCCTGGCAGGAATGCTAGGAACACCCACACCTGCTACAAAGCCAAATAAGGAGGGGACAACCATTATGTTACAACCACTGACACTCCTCATAGGGGGGAGGTATCCGACGATCATTAATATGGGATTGGAGCAATAACTTTTGTCACGGAATAAAATAGGATTTAAAGAGAGACTTGAATAGAAACAATGAATCTGCTAGGGAGGTGAGAGGCCGTAAGCTCCTATGTCAAGACAAAAGGAGGAGCCCCACCTTGAATTTGTGAATGACACTGAGGGAGGCAGAGAGCAGGCTTGGTGGTTGGTGAGAGCGGGATGCAGGACCGTATACACATGATGAAGACCTGGCAGGCGTCGGTGGGGAAAGGCTGATAACAAATGGTCAGTCATTCATGTAACCGGTTGTCGAGCATCGACGGTATTCCAGAAGGGAACCACAGTTTGGATCCCAGTGGGAAAGAGAAGCAAAGCAAACTAACAAATAAACAAGATCTACTTGGACTAATTTGCATTATGAGGGGAATAATATGGTAAGATGAGTTGTGAACTCTACCACCCAATTTTAGGAAGAGAAGTAAGGGAAGGGGTCTCCAAGAAGGTGGGAGTTGAGCCAAGCCCGGGGACAGGGAAAAGCCTGGAGATACAGAGACGCCAGGAAGGAGATTATGTGTCTAGAGTGTGAAGTGGGGTAGGGGAGTGATAGGAAATGAGATCAGAAAAGCTGGCAAGGGCCAGGTGGGCACACATTCAGAAGCATGGGGAAAAGTTTGGGTATTATTCTAAGTACAGTGAGAAATCATTGAAAGGTTCTGAGCAGGGAAGTAACAGGATCCAATTCATGTCTGCTGGGTGGGGAATGGAGGCGCATGGCAGTGTAAGGTGGACCAGAGAAGCAGCAGCCACACCGGGTAGGAGGCTACTGCAATAATTCAGTACCTCACGCTGGGTAATCATACAACATCTTCACATCCATCGCTTAAAAATGTTCACCCAAAAGCACATCTCTAACAGCATAGTCATACACTTGGCAGCAGTCAGACATATCTCCAATTTAAACATTTTAAGGCAGTGTCTTTTACGTAATTACTTATGTTGGTGACATTACAAAATCACATACATTTGCTACCATGATCATCAGGCAAAGCTGCACTGTGGACTTCTTAACATAATTTAGAGTTATTTTAATATCTGCTGCACTAGATTCACTAAGATGACGACACTTTATTATTCAGCAAGTAATTGCTGTTTGTTAGGAAGGGAGCCGGAGAGAAGTCCTTTTATTGAACACTGAACTACATGTCAATGCTGGACTGAGTATTTTATAAACCTGGTCTTATTTAATGGTCAGCACAGTTGACCATCCATCCATCCATCCATCCATCCATCCATCCATCCATCCATCCAACAAATAAATACTGAATGGTCCTCTTTATTGCCCCAATTTTACAGATCAAAAACCAGACTCTGGATGGTTAAGTGATTTGTTTAACACTACAAAGCCAGTAACCTATGAATTTTCTGAGCTAGGAGAGCAGGTTTAGAGGATGAACACAAAGGTTTTCAAAAGACGCAGAGGTGCTAAGCAAGGGGACTGCCGAACAAAGGATGAAACCTTTCCCAGAGCCCCCAGGGCTACTATTTCGCCATGCCCCTTCCCTTTATAGAACTTTCTTGAATTCCTAGAGTAGGAGCAGGTTTGTACAGATGAGGACTAGGGTACTTGTGAAAAGTAAGCAATGTCCTATGGCTACCTGGTCAAGGTCAGGCGCTTCATGGGGCAACAGGGCTTTGTCAAATACATTCCACCTAAACAACACTATTAATAGATTTCCTGCCAGGTTGGGTGTTATCTGCTGCTTTGGAAATCAAACATCCATCACCTTAAGACATCATTTCGGATAGCTTTCCATTTACTTGAGAGCTCTTTTAAAAATAGTGACTCTACTAATTGTGAAAGTAAACAATAAAGCTTCTGGAAAATAGGAAAACGTATTAATGACTTGAGATAAGCAAAGATTTCTTAAAACACAAAGAGCACTTACCATAACAGAAAACTAGTGATTTGGACTACATTAAATAAACAAACTTTTGTTTGTCAAATGATACCCTTTAAAAAGTGAAAGTATGAGAGGAGATATCTGCAACACATTTACCTGATAATTTATATCTGGATTTTATAAGCATTCTGCAAAACAATCACAAAAAGACAGACAACCTAGTAGAAAACAATGGGTGAAGCACTCAAACATACATTTCACAAAAGAGAATACTCAAGTATCAAAAAAAAAAAAAAAGAAAATTGGAAAGGAGCTTAATGTCATTAGTCATCAGAGAAATGCAAACTAAAACCCTAATGAGATACCATTACACAACCACCAAGATGGCTAAAGTGAAGGGACAAAATTGAAAACAAACTTGAGTGAGAACACAGAGCTCTTCCAGTCAGCTCATCAGAGTGTCAACTGGTACAACCACTTTGGAAAAATAAACTGGTAGCACTAAAGTTGAATATAAGTATTCTCTTATGACCTAGCAATTTTACTCAATGGAAATGTGCACCAAGAGACAAACAGGCGAATTTTCACTGCAGCATTATTCATAGCCCCAAACTGGATATAACCAAACATCTAACAACCGTAGAACAGATGAATTGTGATGTAGTCATACGATAGAATGCTATACAGCAAGAAAAAGGAACAAACTGTCTACATGCAACAACATGGAAGAATCTCACGGACATAATAATGATGAGCAAAAGAAGCCAGTCTCAACAAGTACACATTCTATCAACCCATTTATGTAATGTTCAAATGGGCAAACCTAATCCAGGCTCACAGAAGGGAGAGTGGTGGCTACCTTTGGGGGAACAGTGGCCAGGAAGGGTTGGGAGAGGGCTTCTGGATCCTGACAGTGCCCTAGCTCTCTGTTGGTGGTGCTTACACGACTGTGTTCACTTTCTAACATTGCATAGCTGAATAGTTATGGTTTGTTCACTATTCTGTTAATTTCAATAAACAGCTCTAAAAATAGTGACTCGTAATACCCTTGTCACAAGCACGTATTGAGAACCTACTATATACCAGGTCCCAGGCTGGGGCAGAGAGGACAGAGGACCTGTCCATGCATAAGATCAGGTCCCACCTAAGTGGCCTTCTAGGTTTGAAGCCCCTGGGCCTCTCATCCCCCTTGGCTGCTGCTGACTGATCAATAGAGACTGTTAACTCCATAGAGACTATTCAGTAGAGACTAATCAGAGGAGACCCTACCCAAAGTAACTGCCAATTCTTCAGAAAATGGAATCATCCTGAGTAAGACAATTAACTGCCCAGGACCTTACCTGTTTTCTAGAGTGGATATTTATATACCAGATATAGTAAAGCTGAAAACACTCGCCATCTTCAGCCCCATTGTAGCGTAATACTATTGTCAACAGCTTCTGAGAACTCCTATGTGTCAACAGCTTGATTTTATTCTCACAGTAATCCTATGAGATACGTATGATTATTCCCATATTAAAAACATGGAAGTAGATTAAAAGCAGGTGAAGTAACTTGCCCAAGGTCACAAAGCTGGTGCGTGGCAGAGTAAAATGGATTAAATTCAGAGTTTTGTGTTCCCATGTCCTTGTAAGAACTGGTGGTGCTGTTCCCAACATGGTGACACATTGTCCCTCAAAATCTTTCACCCTCCCAAGAGGCCAGCAACAAGAGCCACCTGTCAACTGCCTTTCACTCATGGGGTGCCAACAGGCAGCCCCAAGATGAGAGTCAGTTGCTCCGATTCACCTTCAAACACCTAGAGAAGACCCCGACGAAAACAAAGGCCATTCTTTCAAAGACCAGAAATTGACAAAACATTAATGGAATAAAAAGAAATTCTAAAATGTGATTTTATATTTCGTCCCCAAGTTCACTGATTTCCAGAGCCATTTGTACCCTTCAAACAGTCAGGTTCAGAGGAGTGGTTAACAAAGGTAAAACTCTGAAAGCAGTATGCTGAGGAAAAAGCCGGAAAGCACAATCACTCCTCTAGTACCTCATGAAAAATTGAAGGTTTGGCTGTCAAGGTGTAAACAGCCCTGCTTCTATGCCACCAAATCATCATGCCGGCTGCATGCTGGAACAACAGGCAATGCCAGAGCCATTGAGGTTTATGGACTTGGTAAAAAAAATAGATGGTTGTAAAGACCAACGCGGGTTTATGAACCTGGCTGGTTGGAATGGGAGAAGCCCTCCAAGAGAACAGGCTCTCCAGCACAGCCACTGAAAGAAAATGCTAGAAAACAAAGACCACCACCACCCTAAGCAGGCTGAGTGATCCAGGCCAATCAGTGTCACCTGAAGCAGGTAACGAATGAGGCTGTTTCCATTCACAAATGGGTCTCCTTCACCATGAAAGGAAGGAACCAACACAGGTCCCACAGCAAACCAAGCCAGACAAAGTGTGCCACTCCAAACAGGGAACGGAGCCATCGCTTTCTGGACTATTCCTGGTTCAAGATTCTAGATGGCAGACCCACAAGCACAACCAAAGAATATTGCTTTGAATGAGAATAATCTATCACCACTGCATCAATCTGATTAATGTAATGGGACCATTTCAATAGGAGGAAATTACAGGTCATTAGCAGTAATTTCAAATTAAGTTATGGGTTCAAATGATTTTCTTCAGTTTTCTGAAGAATTGCCCCAGAATTTTATTTTGCATCTTTCATTCAGAGGATAAATACAATTTACATGATTTTACAAACCTTTCATGGGCAAAGAATTGTGCGGAGGCTGAATGTTGGAATACAACTAAAACTGTTTCACAAACCTGTCTAGCCCCCCACGTCTCCCATGCAGTGTTTTTCTGGGTCAATCGAACAATCCATCCCTTCCTATTCTTTATTTATTTTATTCAGTGATAAACCAAATACCTCAAACTCCAGGTTCTTTACCAAACAGTTTGATAATCTGATTCCAATTAAAAGGCGAAGAACTACAATAAGAACAAAAACATAAATCATGTTAACCATCTGTGTTTGGCTGATAAAGGCGGCAAATGGAAAGGTTAAGTTGATACTCTGCATTTAATCTGTGCTATTGTGAAAGGAAAACCCAATTAGAGATGATATTTCATTGCAAGCTTTACGCCGTTTCCCTTTTGTTCTTTAATTTGAGTTGTACCACTGTGTTACCAAGCTAGGGGGAGGGTTCATTATCTCCTCCTCCACCGTGTCGCATGGTGTGGCCTCATTTATAATTAACATCGCCAGTGCCGGCTAATTATAACCAGCTACTCTCAACTGCCGGATAACCACTTTGCAGGTTTAGCAGCAGAACTGTCTTCAAACCATCAGAGGACAATGGACTCAACTGCAACCCGCATTGCTTTTCCCAGGTAGAATGAATAAGGTGGAAACTCAGTGAAAAGGTGCTTTCGAACATTACAAATTTTAAGGAAAGGTTAATCCAAACATCTCCTCTGGCATTAGCTCTCTGGGCACCACTTGCAAGTGGACAGTGAAATCTGGAGGTAGAACAATTGGAAGTAGTTACTTGAAGAAATGCTGCAGACTGACCTGCATGCAAACTGCTCTCCATGTGAGTTCCAAAGTAGGGTTTTCGTGACTTCTTCGGAGGCTCTAATATTCAAATTCTGTGAGATCTGGGCATCAGGTGGCTAGGAGGGGAGGAAATATTGTTTCTTACACTTTCCTGAACTTGCTACCTGGGGAAGTCCCGACACATCAGCACTCTGGTGACTGTCGGTGACGAGGAGCGCCATCCTACTTGTCGCCCCTCCCGGAATCCAGAGCTCTGCTGGCCCCAGCCTTCATTCTTCTGAACGTACTGTCCCTATGCCTTGAGCACCTCCTTGACCTCTTGGTGATGTCCTACCTGTCCTTGAAGAAAAAGCCTTCCTTCTCCAATGCGGCTCCTCCTCCCCGTCCTACCACACCCTCACAGCACCAATGACACTTCTCCCAGGATCTGTTCGTGTGTCTGTCTGTCCTGCTAAATTGGGATTTCTTTACTACAGAATCACCTTAGTAAGTTTTACATTCCCAGGACCATGTACAATGATGACGGCCTGAGGAAGGAGTGAATGAATGAATGAATGCATGGACTGCCACAGTCCAGTTTGTGTTGAACCTCAGGGGTGGTGATGAGGGACACCTCTGATCTGTGCTGATGCTCCCTGGCTTTGCACAAAGGCGGCGATCTGAACAGACAACAGCCTTCCACCCCTTACTTGGTACGCTCGGTAGGTCTGAAAACCCTCGCTATAGGATGGTCCCGGATCTCTGGGTTACTCCCACTAACTAGTCCTAGTGGTAGGACTTGTCATTCCCATTTCATCAGAGATTGTCCCTGTGTTGTATTGATGCAGAACTATCAGATCTACCAACCATACACCCCACTGGTGTATGGGGTGTATTATTGCCACCGGTGGAGGCAATAAGATGAACTCTGCAAAGAGTAAGCAGCATCTTGGCTGGATGGTGGTATTATTCCTAATCAATCAGTGTGCTGCCCAGAAAGCAATCTAGTGAGAGCTACCCCATGACTGGAGATTTATTTCCCTTGTGACAGTGATCACCAAGTGCATTCAGAAATTACATGACCAGGCAGCTGGACTGTAAGCTCCATGAAGTCTGGGACCAAAGATGGGCATAGTTCTAGCCTCAAAAGACATCTGTTGAGTGAATGAATGATTCAGACAAAAACCTTGGGAGGTGAGCAAAAAAGGTGGTTTCCATTTTTCTCATGAGAAAACCCTGCAGACCTGAAGAGGTTGCTCCATGCAGGCTAGAACAGAACTTCAGGCCTCCCTCCAACGCAACACAACAGCGGAGCTTAAGGCCCTGGAGTGAGACCAGCCCACCAGAAGGGAGACCATCATTGCAGCCAGCAGTGCTGGGACGACAGTGGCAGCCTGAGGGCACCTGAGGGTGTCAATCCAGGGCTCAGCAGGATGCTAAGGACCACCAAAAACAAGAAATGGGAGAGAGATCTACTTCCCTGGCCCCCAAGGGGCACTAAGAGAGAGTAAAACAATGGGGTCTTCTGCGGAAAGCAGGCTCAGGGTCTACCCCTGGTGCAAAGGCTGTGGGTGCCCAGGGACAAGCTCACAGGGTCACAGGGAGTCCCGAGCACCCCAGCAATGCCCAAGGCTCCACACAGAGGCATAGCCTTGGCCCCTTGAGAGGTGCCTATGGTCCTTCTAACCATGCACACACATTGGACCCCATCGATGCCAGCAAACACAGGGCTGCTCTGTCCTCCATAGCAGAACTCTGCACTTGAAGGAAAGTGAGCTGTCATACCCTGAGATATGGAGGTGTGATATAGCTACGTTAAAAAACGAATCCCAACATGTATTCTGACTGTATTCAACCATGGACAATGTAGCTATGGGCCACCATCAGTAAGTAGGCCAAAATGGAGAAGGAAAACAAAAGTCTCTAACGTGACTAAAACCTTCTGGGCCTGCCTCCCTGCAGAGGACAGAGTACCAGGAACCCCGTGCTGGCCCGGCTCATTCTAGTTCCATGGATCTTCTGACACAGCACTCCCCAAGTGTGCTCCTCAGAACTGGATGAAGGGGTCACTTGAAAAAAGGCTTCCTCAGTCAAACCACGGGCTGTCCCATTTTAAAAGATGCTGAACACTTTTTCCTTTCCTCCACTGTCCCCTCCTCTCACCTCCCTCACCCAGACCCTCCTCCTGAGCACATTTCATCACTGCAGAAGTTGTCAGAGCCTTTATACGGTACTGAGTGATGGACCCCCAAGCTGCTGACACTGCCTTCTGCTGTGTTTCCCAACTTACTTCATAGAATTGGTAAGAGAACAGAGGACATGCAGAGCTTTGTGTCATGGGAACCGTCCCACCAGGAAGGTGCTCCTTTCAGGGTATACAACTCCATGTTTGTGAGGCCCTGGGTCTGGCAAGAACTCTGAACTTGCCCTACACACTGCAGTGCTTCTGCCTGGTTCGCACCTTCCGTGGTCAAAGGAAGTGAGACATTGTGGCTTCAGGGGAGGTTGGAGCAAAAGTCCTGCTCTGCTGAGCACAAGGTGCTCCCTGAGGTATGCGGGTCCCAGGTGACCACACACAGAGGCCAAAGGATCACACATCATCCGCTCTTCCACCCACCCACATAAGCTGTTCTTAGGTCAATTCACAAAACAAAAAGGGAAGACCACCTGCAATTCCGGAATTTACAAATCATATGTTAGTATTTAATCCCACCTCCCATCGATAACTGAGCCACAAAAATGTCAAAACACAGAATGTTTTTTCTATACAAATATTGAATCGTGTGAAATCTACTTTTATTCACAATATCAGGGACACGTGGAACTGCCTCATCCATGCCATCAACTTCATTCTACTCCCTTGTAAGAACTGTCACTTATTCCCCAGGCTCTATTCCTGGATATAAAAGGCTTTTGGTTTTTATTATTTGTTGTTACAAATATTGTTGCAGTGAGCATTCTGGATTTTATGTCTTTGCATACCACGTTTGTACACTAAGTTCCTAGAAAGAGGACTGTGGAGTCGAAGGGAAGAATATTTTTAATTTTAAAAGACATTGTCAAATTACTCTCCCAAACTGTTAGAACCGGTTTACATTCCTGCCAACACCACAGAAGAAGGGTGCTTAGCGCATTTCCATAATAGTTATTTGGATATATGTCTCATTTCTGCAACCCGTCAGAAAGTGCCTGGAAGGCAGCAAACATCACTTATCCATCTTTGCATATCATGTGCTTGGCGTTTCATCTCACTCAGTATAGGCTCCAGGAATATTTGCTGGATGCATGTCACTAAGCAATCATTAGACATCATTCAAGTGCCTGGGATGAAACCATAATCCACAAGCAATAAACTAAGATCCAATGTTATAAAACATGACAAAGGCATACAATTATCTGTAAGAATAACTGTCCTAAATGGGCTGGAGATCAATGACCAATTAATGGGCAATCTAAGTTTCACAAAAGGATGTATTGCCTTTAACAAATCATGCATTTGGACAACCCCCACGTGGCGGGGACCACCAGGCACACAGCCATGAATAGATCTGACCACCCACTCACAGGCCACATTCAATTCTACGCAATCAGCACGGGGTTCTGAACTACTTGGAAAGGAGGACACCTGTCAATAACAACAATGAATTATTAATTCTTTGGTTACAGGATCTTAATTTACTGCTCACCTCCTCAGAGGAAATCCATGCAAGTATAGAAACCGGGACATACCCAGGACTCTACTCTCCTTCTCAGGAGAATTCTGGGCAAGATGGCACAGGTAGCCAGAATGAGAGGATGGTTTCCAGCCTAGAGGATGGGCCTGGAAGGCAGAACTTGGGCGTAAAAGCCATAATGCCAACTGGGAGATGACAGGTGAGCCCAGGTGCCCCGTGCTTCATCCATAAGACCAACCAGAGGGAGGAGAGGAGGGACATGCATCTTTAAGTACAGTCTGGGAAAGACTCAACCAGGACACACACTTTCCATGGTCTTTGGACACTCTAGCTTTTCCTCAGTGGTTTTTCCTGCTCGTTCTGAACCCAAGACCCTCACCTTTCAACTCGCAAACATGCAGACTCGCATTTATGATGAATCCCTCCACATTCTGCCAGAACTAACTTGGAAAGAGCAGCACTTCTGTAACAGAGCCTGGAAACTACTAATATCAAGAAGGAAATCGATTACAACTATGCCCTGAAAATGTACAGCCTATGTACCATTTTATTACTATTGTGCAAAAAAAGAAAAAAAAATGTAAGCCAATCTGCAAATGGGTTACTTGGCCCTGTTTAAACAAGCAGCAGCATTTGAGGCCATTTAAAAATTTTATAATTACTTTAGGCCACAACCTCAGATAATAACACTCAGCCGAGAAGGGGCTAGTTTTCCCCCTTGTTTCCTGTTTACTCTTTCTCAAGCTCCAGGTTTCTAAGCAGGATTATCTTTCCTAACTTTGTTTTCTGAATTAACCTCAAGTGCAGACCACATCATGTTTTATCAGCTTTCCTAGAATCTAAAGGACACCAAGACTGGGATAAGCAGCAGTAGTTGGACCTGGAGTCTGTGCAGCCAGGCCTGGTCTGGCCCATATCGTGGATCTTAACAAGAGGTGGTCAAGCCAGAGACCAGGGACTGAGGTCTAGGTTGAGAGAGGCCAGAGGTCAGAGATCCTATGAGAGCAGCGTTAACTAGTCTCAGAGCTCAGGGCGTGTTTTTATCCACCAGCTTGAGCTCTGCATTAATCACAGTCAGGAGGTGGTTGGAGGGCTGAGGCAGCCTCCTGGGCCAGACTTCCCAAGCTTGGCTGGCTGTGGGCTCTCTTCTTGCCAAGCTTGTGTGGTCAGGCCTCACCCTCCATTCCAAGGAAGTTCATCTGCAGAGGCTCTAGAGAATGTGTGCACACACATGCCCACGCACACAGACACACACACAGAGACACATGCACACACACGTGCACACACACACACAGAGGCACACACGCAGAGACACACACGTGCATGTACACAGGCACACACATGTGTGCACACATACAGGCACTTCACTTCATGGAAAAAGCTCACAGGAAAGCAAATATCCTATATTGAAAACTTTCAACAATCAAAACAGATTTCTAAAAAGACAATTATTCCATTGTTCAATGTCTCTATGTTGTGATGGTTGCGCAACCTTGTAAATATACTAAAAAGCACTTTAAAGGGTGAAGTCTATGGTATGTAAATTATAGCTCAATTGTTTAAAGAAAGACTTTGACTTACACAGATTTCTTTGCAAGGGCTGTGCATGCCTTTGGTGGGTAGACAATATGACTAGATTCATAAAGACAGATTTCGGATCTGCATCTCCTGTCTTACAAAAGGCAACTATTCCTGCATGTGGATCAGGATGGGAAGACAGTCACCTCCTCACCGCAACGGTCACGAGGCTGCTGACCATTCTAATGTCACATGCTGCAGCTGGCAGGCAACCCCCTGGTCCACCGTGTGGGAAAGGCCAAATGTCCCGCTCTTAATCTCCCCGGGTCCTGGATGAGGAAAATCAATGTAATGACCCATAAGAGGAACCCACTCATAAAGAAGGTCACTAAACACCTCTAGTTATTCTCTGGCTCTGTAGGAAAGAAAATACCATAAAATTCTATGAGTAGGGCATGACCCCATGCTCCATGAACACATGTGATTTGGGGAGGAAAAGGACTCAAGGGCACTCGTGCTAACACTGTCTTCTTCATTTCTGTCCATACCAACTGCCCTTGCTTAGATCCAGTGTTCCCTACGTGCCCATAGGCCAGGCACTCGCTGAGAAACACCAGAATCCAAAGCACAACCAACACCACAGACAGGCCTATTTGTTCTCAACACACTGGAGACATTGTCAGGAAACAATTTATCCAGAAACCCAGATTTCCAACATCACTATGGTGCCTTCTAGGCCCATTTCATCTTGTGTTGTCAGTTGCTAAGTGCAAACTCCAAGCTGCATCTTGAAATTCATGCGGATTCATGAATAAATACAATTTGCTCCTTGGAAACATGCCTTTGCCTGTCCCAGGAGGCCTCCCTCCCCGGCTGTGCTGCCTCGGTCCCCAGCATCACACAGCCTGAGGCAGGTCCACAGAACCCAAAGCACATGGCCGCACCAGAGAGTCCTGGTTCTCGCACCACCTTCCCTTTGCAGACTGGAATGCACATGCTGCATCTGTGAGCCACGGAGGGAGGGGATCTTGGTGGACTAGAATCTCACACTTGGCTCAAATCTCGGCCACAGATTTCCTTCACATGCCCCACTCATTCAGGGATTCTAACCCAAGTGAATTCTCAAGGGTCAGCGTCTTCAAGTTTAACGCATCTGTCCAGCACCAGGGAGATAGATGGTAGACATTGGATGCCACCAGACCTTGTGTGCTGTCAACAAATCCTTGCTGGAGATGCTCCATAAATGCGCCCACTGAGCCACTTGGCTCTTTTCAGAGACCCCGTCCCTACTCCTGAAGAGGTCGGCCGCAGCACTCGGTCAGGAGAACCTGGCCTCTCACTTCCCCTAAGGGGATCAACAAAGGACAAACACTCATGTCTACCCTTCTCCTTGTTACACCTGTCCCATCGGCTGACAGGCGCAAAGATTAGACTACTGGATGGCCTGTCATACCCCGGCTCCTCGTTGCTGGATGTCTGAATGCTCTGCATCAATTAACAGGAAGACACAAACTGGGGCTTAGTACCGTTCACTGGGCTTCAAAATTAGCAGCACCTCTCGAGTTCTGAAGTTTTTCTTTAAATAAAAATCCAACACTGACCCCAAAAATATCTCTAAATGTTTTGTTTTTCAGTATTTTTTATGTAACCAATTAGTCTCTTTTGTGCTCTTGGTCCTGCGTTGGTTTGGGTAAGAGTGAACAGCATTTAAAATGAAGGCATTGTTTATTCACAAATCAAATAAGGTCCCGACAGCTGCCCCAGTGGCTTCCTCTTTCAGTTAAATTAATGCCCAAGGCCTCAGGGTGAATGGTCTTCGGGGAGAATGTGGGCATTTATTTTCAGATTCCCATTCGGTGTTGGGTCTTTTAATGCCAAATCCTGTTTAATGTACTCGTGTTATGTTAAACTGTGTGCAAATTTATTCTAGAGACTACTTGACAGAATTCATACTATTAAAGTCAAACACGATTTGCACTTGAAAAATAAGATCTTTACTTCCCTTTCAAACAGCAGCAACCCAGTGCTGCCTTTAGTGAGTTTCAGCCCAACCAGAACCTGCATCCCTCTAAAAGCCGCCCTCATTTTCTTCCCAATGACCTCTCTCGGAAAAGGCCATTTGAAAGTACCGCAGAGATTTTGTTCTTCCTCATTAAACCATTGAAATGAAATTTTCGTAAGTTTCTTTGTTGTTCTTTTTAAGTAGCACTACTCTCCAATATTGTGCTTTCTCACTCTACCTTCCATGGGACAGAAGGTTCTGGATAATGTCATGGAATTTTATAACTCTCCTTTAGACATTGTGTTCTCCAGAAACACCGAGCTTCTCGGAGCTTTTAGTCCTGTAATCGCTGAGTCTGAAATGGGTTTTGCATAAATCAGAGTGTATGTTGCTTCAGCGGTTCTATCTTAATATCTTGGCCTGCCTTCAACACATCCTACTCCTCAAAAATATCTCAGGAATGCTCAAAATAGCAGACATATGGAGACTCTATGTTGCAATACTTTGTTTTTATCACTCAACAATCCCTCTCCTATCGTGGATAATAAGAAATTATTTTAAATATTTTTAAATTGTTTAAAAATGTTTTGGTGCATTTTTCTCCTTACAATACTGAGGATATCCCAAGAGAGAAACGCTTACTCAAGAACACTCCAGGCTGTAACTCTCATGAAATTGTACTTTCTGCTCTCTCAACTGGTAATTCACATCAGTTATTGAACCACAGCCATTAACAGCATTTCCCTTGGTCCCTGAAATCATTTCTAACCAGGATAAGTCTGGTGGATTATTGTTACTCTCCCAGGTCACGAAACAATTCTAGAACTCTGTGCATGTGTGAGGTTTCCAAGTACAGGCTTGGTCTTGCTCTCTCTCTCTCTCTCTCTCTCTCTCTCTCTCTCTCTCTCTCTCTCTTCCCACCTTATATCCGCACACACCACACATTTGAGAGAGAGAGAGAGAAAGAGACAGAGAGAGAGACAGAGAAAGAGAGAAACAGTAGAGGAGGACCTCATGGCTATTTAAACCCACTAACTATACTAACGCTCCCAGATCTATATTGTTCTGTGGGACCACTTCACTTTTCTCTTGCATCTTCAATGAATTTCTTTCTCCACCAAGACCTCTTCTGTGCATAAGCACATTCAGATCTCCTCCTCCTAAAAGCACCTTCCGTCAGCTCCTCAAATTGTCTTCTACCTCCCAACTATCCACTACCACACCCTGGAGTCAGGAAGAGAGGAGCTTACACTTCCGTCTCCTTTCCTCACCCACCAGTTCCTCCCACTCCTTAAACTCTGATTTTGGTCAAAGCTTGCCTGCAATTTCTTCTCTTGAAGAATCCCAACAATCTCCTTAATCTCAAATCCAACAGTGCTTCGTCAGACATATTTTCTTTAACCTTTAAGTAGCAGAAGACTGTCAACTGTCCACTTCTTCATGGACTTTCCCTCTCTGACCCCAGATCCGCAAGGTTTTCCTAATTTACCAACTGCTCTTTAAGACTTTCCCATATCAATACTTTGGCTAAGAAATTCCTCGGACTTGAACTTGGCCTCCCCACGATCACCAACTGTTTGACTCCTACCCAATATCCCAGGTCCAGCCCCATGAGGCCTTCTCTTTGGTGTCCTCCATCTTTCTCTCCCCTGACCCAGAACATTTCATATGACATAGCCCTCTTACTTTCTACTGCATGGTTATCTCTATTCCCATCGTCTCTCCCTGGCCAGATCTTATACTTGTTGGTGGAAACTGTCGCAATCCTCTTAAAATCTCTGTGCATTTGGCCCAATGCCTGGTATGGAACGCCGGCTGAATGCTGAATGAGTTCATTTTCAAAATTAGTTGTAACCAAAGTCATATTTTTCCTTCCCGTTTTCTTTGTTAGACTCTCATTTGGCACCACTGTAAAACCAAAGTTCTCAGTCTTTCCTGCAGACAATCCAGGGAGCCTGAGTTTAAAATGGAGAAGCCCAGGCTCCACCTGCAGATAATCTGAAGCAGGGGGTCTAGGGTGCATGCCAAGAATCCACATTTTTATCAAGCATTCCAAGTGACCAGGCCATGCTTTGAGGAAGGCTGTTTTATATCCATACTCACAATATAACCACTGCTACAAAACATCCATGAGAGGTAACTTTCAGGTCAGGGGCAAAATTCAGTCCTGATTCATGAAATTCTTAATTCTTATGAAGAGTCAATGGTCAAAAACCTCATGGATTGTTTTATATTTTATTTTTGTGTGTCTGAGACAGGCACATGTGATTATAAATCGATTACTTATTGAGGACTTAGTAAGTACAGGAACTGTTCTAGGCACAGTTGCTTTAAACAAAGCGAAAATCCCTGTTGCCTTCTGGCAGGGCCTGGGTACCAGTGTACCGTCCATCATGTTACCACTTACCTAGGTCTCAAGGCAGGACAGAGGACGAGGCAGGACAAAACTGGCTCCTGACGTTTTCAAGGGGTCAAAACACACGTGGTTCTGTAGCATATGTAACCAGTTCCCACACTGGGCAGCCGTGGCCCAGTGTCCTTATGAGTCAGCTACTTCCTTCCCCAAATGTCTACCAGCTTTTATGTCATGCTTGGTCCTGGCCTCGGGCCACCTGCTCATCAGGCCTCTGAAGGATCGGTGTGGGTGCTGGCCTCAGGAAATAAATGCTTAAACCCCTTCAGGCCCATTATGGCCAGTGGTGGGGTCCGGCAAGCCTGCGGGGGCTGGGCAAGGAATTCTCTTAAGGTTCCCAGAGAGCTTCCCCTCTGTTGTCTGTCAGGTAGACACTGGGTCTGGTGCTGAATCTTTCATGTGTGTTGGCTGCCGTTAGAGTTGTTTTATTCATCATTACTTTTATTTGATCCAACTGTTTCTTGAAGCCATCCAGCATGCAGATTACATGCGTACCAGATTTTCCTTCAAAAATAAAACCCACAGTGACTCTGCTATGTAAACAATCTCTCAGTACTCAGAGCGCTTCAATAGCTTCCCTTTGAAAACAAAACCCTAAGTGGTATTTAGACAGGGCTCCAGATGGGACAGTTCAGTGATCCTTGCCCCTGGGAAATGAGTGGCAGCTTTGAGGCTGCAGAACCCCATTCCCTGGCCACCTTCCCTCGGTCACCCCCATCCAGCGGGTCAACCTTGCCACCAGGGAATCCTGCCTCCAACCCCAGGACAGACGAACTCCGGGACACTGAGAAACTCATCCAGCACCCCTGAGATCATCAAGGTTCTCTTGACTGGACCAGTTTAGTTCATTCTTTGCCTTCCAAAGATTCTCTGGGGCCTTAAACTTTTAAAAGCGAAATAAAAAGCCCTTTCCCACAATGCTGATCCTAATCGTCCACTAATTAGAGATCCACAAGGAGCTCACTTTAAAGTTAGGACCAGGAGAAAGTCACCAGGGGTTTTCCGCAGTGTGATAGTGAGCCAGTCTCCTCATGGATTCCACTAAGTAAAGAGGACAAATGGAGGAGAATCCTTAACTATTTTTTCTTTAATATCTACTAAGTGATGAGCACTGAAAAGAAAGCATCTAGTAGGTGGGTGGCATGGAAAAGGCCAACCTCACCCTCTCTATGTGTTCTACTGCTCACAATTGTCTCACTCCTGACTTTCAAGTTGCCTATTGAGACGATTCACATAAAATGCCTGGAATATGACCTGGACATTGTAGCTACTGAACAGATGGTGGCCCCACCCACCCTCCTAAGCTCCTGTCTTTTGGACCAAATCAAAGGCAACCTATACTCTATTTGTTATGGACTGCAGTAGCAGTCTCTTTCATCCTCTCATGCCCCTACCCCCTGCCCTTAAACATTTAAAATGCAGGCTCTGTATCTGGTGACTTTTGGGTGCTCTATAAATATTTGATGGCAACATAGTCCTGTTCATCGAGACCTTGGGAATCTTGAATTAAAGATTCAGGTAGGTTCAGAATGCTATTCTCCAAAAGGCCTCTGCTTTTTCTAACCTGATCTTAATTAATCCAATGAAACAAACTATACCGTTTATGTACATTTAAACCTATCAGTTGATAGAACGGGGCACAGATGAGCAAGAAAACCCCCAAGAGTGTAGACGAGAAGGCACCAGACAAAGAGGTCCTCCTGAAAGCTTATCTGTTCTCCGGGGACCTTGATTTCAACGGCTGCTGTAACCTGATGTCTCAAAGTCCTGGAAGAATTCATTTAAATTTTTAAATACTCATAGGACACTTCCTTTTGCTAACACGCCATGGCCAGGGTTCCAAAGCCATCCTCGCGGTATTTGCAGGCTAATCTTTCTATGCTTAGCTGTAAAAACTGTCAATTAGGAAAACCTCTCTCTCTCTGACAGAAACTGCATCCTATTTTCCTGTGCACAGACACACAATGATTCACAGGCTTCACTAATCCTTTAAGAGTGTTAGAGGTCCCATGGGACTGTTTGAATGCAGGCAAACCCTGTCCTGTATTATGCTATTTCCTACTAATCCTAGGAAAATGAATGTTAATTTATCATGAAAAGGGGTTAATTATGCATTTATTTCCGGCATAGGTACATGAGATCAGGCTCAGAAATAATACTGAGTATAATTCTCTTTTAAATGAGGATTCCATTTGAAGCATTTTTATCAAACGGACGCTACACTCGGAGCAACTGCGCAGAAGAAAAAGAGTGGCTGGGTAATGACAAGACCCAACTATAATTTTAATTAACCTTCTTGATCCTGCCTAAATATATTTTGCCTTGTAAAAATCTATAATAGCATCTCTTTCAATCTCCTCTGCTATTAGTTATTAAATTGAAAATGGATGCCTAGACTGATTTGGCAAAGATATTCAAGAAACTTTTCTTTATTCTCTCTGGTTTATTAAAGTAATAATTTGTAGCATAAAAAAGTTCTCTGATTAAGTAATTTAGTGTAATTAAATCACCAGATTTATAAGGCTTCCTGAAGCAGCACACACACAGATGGAGTGACGGTGACTATTGGCAGATGCTCAGACACGTGCACATCTTGGTGGTGGATTTCCTTAAACTTCCCTCAGACCAAGGATCCATCAGTTTCCATGGTCTCTGAGGGTCTCAAGGCCTTTGCTGCTGATGACCTCTACCCTCCACCCGCACTGTCAGTATTAAAGAGGAGTCCTCAGTAAGGGTCACTCTGCAGGTGTCAGTGTGGAAAGAAGCAGAGGGAGGTGTGGCAAAGAAATAACCCTGAGACTAGTCCACCCGCAATCATCTCATGCCCCAGTTTGGGAGTTTCTCCCCTTCTCTTCTCCTGTCTCCACTCGGACCTCCAACAGCTCCCTTCTGAACGCCTTCCTTTTCCTGAGGATACACTTCAAGATTTTAGCCTTGTCTGCCTTCAGCCCTGAGAACCCCTTGGAAGATGGTGCCAGGTTCAATGCCCCTGAGCCAGATTCTGTCACCTTTAGAAAGCCTTTGACATTTTGCTGGAGAGAGAGCAGAAAGAATCTGAGATTACTCACAAACCTGAATAAAATATGCAGATCCTAATCCCTTTGCAATGCTGTTGTCTCCTGACAAATGACACACTGGAAATTAAAAGGTAAGATGGGGGAGCTTACATATTTCCCCCCACCCACCCAGTGTTTACACCAGTTTCTGGGGTGCTTCCCACTGAGGAGGTCTGGGGGAGAAAGGAAAGCCTGTTAATTCTACTCTCGATATGGCCAGAGTCCAGTAAGGAAGGCAGGCGGAGAGACCATAAAGTACAGTCCGACGTAAGAAGGCTGTCAGTGGCAAACAGGAGGAAGCCCAGACTCCGTTGGAAGATGGGATGCAAAGGTTTTCAAGAGGAAATGGCCCTTGAGTCCCTTCTTGAAGTAAGAACAGGTTCAGAGAAGGCATGCCAGGCACAAAGGAGAACAGTGTGAAAGCAGAAGCCCACCGAGGGACTGGCACGTTGGGGAAATTCGAGTAGTTCCAGCTGGACTGGAAGAAAGAGTGTATATGAGGAGCGGCTGGAGAGTTGGCAGGAGTCAGAAAATCCACAGCTGTACGTCCCAGACCACAGAGTAGGGACTTTATTCAGACAGGGCTGAGCAGGGACCACTTGAGGGTTTCAACACCCCAGCTCCCTTGCTGCCTAAGCAGACCCACTGCTCCGATCTGCACTTGAGGAAGATGTCTCTGGCAGTTGTGAGGAGACGGGTCTAAGAACGGGCACACTCAGAAGCCAAGAGCCCCTTGGTTAGCTGTGGCAGACACCCGGAGGTTGAAGACCAAAAATCGAGATGGAAACATCCTTGGTGGGCTGTGAGTGGCACTTTTCAGGGGACCACTGTGAAGGAGACAGTATTAATTCTGATATGTGTATTCCACAAGAAACATTTGTGGGCTACAGTCTATGTGCCTGGTGTTAAATACAAAGATTTAGTTTTCCAGCGGGAAATTGTTACGTGCTCAGTGTCTTACATCTATCTGTACACTTTTAAAAGCACTTCCATGCAGATGATTTGATTTCATCCACATTCGCCCAGCTCTGAATGCTAAGCACACCTCCATTCCCAGGGACAGATGCTACGAGGCTGGTGCTTTTCCTGGTTGCTGAGTTCATGCTCTCTTCAGTCGCTGCACAGGATGCTGGATTACAGTTCTGAGATTGTGTTTGATGGAGACACGATGGGTGTTGTGGCTCCCACTTTACAGATGAAGAAACTGAGGGTCAGAGTGTCTAGTATCACGTTAGCTCAGTGAAGATGTCCCTTTCTAACCTTCCTAGTGCAGTGGTCTCTCCTGTACTACACTGCCTCTGGGATAAGGCACATTTTATATTTTGATCCATATTTAATGAAGAGTATACTTTCTACTTTCACCAGAACTGTCTTGTCAATAACGCTACGCATTCCCTCTGAAGAGCACAAAATAGAACATCACCCCCATTGGATTCAGAAAGGTCCCCTATTCTAAACTGAGGCACAGAATCTGACCAAAAAAAAAAAAAATTGCATTAAACATCAACCTGAACTTGAGAAAGCTTTCTGCAATGTGTCTATTTAGTTTGGGCTAAACAGGTTTTTCTTCCAGGTGAAAAAAGTGCCAGTGGCCAGATCTGCCAAACCTGATCTTTTCGATGAATTAAGCTCCTCCAAGAAATATTGCTTTTCTTTTTCTTTGCAAACATACAAAAAGTGATTATGTCCTTGTGGGTGAAAATATGATACCTGTATATTCTGATCTATATAAATTTACCATGTAACCAAGAAGCCCTTTCCAGACTCAGATATATCTATATTTCCGGAAAGAGTGTTAAGTGAATTCTAACGAACAAAATGAGCTAATTTTGTGAATCTTCCAACTAGTCTTTTCCTTGCATTCTTCTCCTTAATAACCTATAAATTTTAGTCATGAGAATCATTCTTCAGTGTCTGGAGCAGTAAAACTTGCTAAAAATCAATAGTCTGCCTACTTTTAAGACTTCAATGTGTTGTTAAGTAGCAGAGGCCTTTCTTTATAAAACTCCATAATGACTTAAAACAGATTTGACTCTAGAAATCAGAGTTCTCACACTAATAGGCTTTCATTTAAGAAGGCTCTCCTAACTGAGAACAGACTACCAAATGGGCTAGATTTTTCAATTTTATACCTTAGTCCATAAGTGCTAATTTCTCAGTGGAACAGCCAGATAATATACTACTAGAGATTACTGAAACCTCTAGTCACAGTTCTGAATTATTAATTTAAAAGGTTATGCACCAGTGCTAATATAAATTATCTTTTAAAACTATCTATATGGGTAACATTTTAATAAGCTTTAAAACATGATTTTTCACTCTCGATGTTGAAAGCAAAATATAATATATAAATGGCTCTCAGAGAGCTATGGATTTATTGTAGTTTTTTCCAAAAGATTTGCCTGACCATTTCCCATAACCGAGAAAGCCCTAGCCGTGGGTCCTGCCTGCAAATGCACTGTCCTAATCAATTTAAGGTGGCAGGTGTTCCTTGCTCCCTCTGTCCTAGGACTCCAAATGAAATCTCTTTCTTCCCCAACCTGTTAGAAAACCTGTACAAGGCATTCAGGCTTCACCTGAGCACATCACAGGGAAGAGGCAGGATATGGTCAGGCCCCAAGGGAAGCACATAAAATATCAACACTGCAGCCGCCTGCAGAAATGTCAGCTTTCCTCCAGGTTAATAGCGTTTGTTCTGTGCCTGGTACAGGAAGTGCACGGGGCTTTATCCTCGACATGGAGCCATATCCTTGGGAAAGAGGAGGACTTGAAGGAAATATGTGACCTCTTAGCTGTCTAACTATGTGCCAGCTCCAAAAGATGGCTTGACATTTATCAGGAAGCTTGAGCAAGTGGGAGCCCAGCAGGCTGCCTTCCGCCAAGGACGGAAGAAGAAGGGGAAAAATGCAATGTTAGATTATCATGCATAGATCATTAAAGGGCGAGATTAATGCTTGTTGATTTTATGCTCCTTACAGTGCTCGCCTGGGAACCTCATCCAGAATTTTCTTGCTCACTTTGCTTTGTGAACTGAATTAGAAGCTTCGGGAAAATCAGTAAAGGTAGCTGGCCCAAGCCTCTACCATCCTCAGGGTCCCTTTGTTTTGCCATGGTCCTACCATAGGGAAATGCTTACCCCACAGCCCCCACTGTGGGACTGTTCCATGGCCATGGTTACAAAATGTAAACATCAATATCGTAACCAAAGGAAGCAAAGTACTGAGTTGCACTGCTTTTCAAATTCAGGAGGAAACGGAAGTCTTCTTGCTTTTTCTCTTTTTATGTTCACTGCTTTATTTTCCAAAAGGACCTGTCCACTTCAGCTTTGCAGCGCCTCAGCATTAGGTCAAAAAGCAGGCCCACCTGTGAGCTGTGGTTCCCCGCCGGTCACCAAATGACCTGCCTTTAGCTTTTTCCTAAGTAGATTAAAAAAAAAAAAAAAGAGGGGCGACTAATGTTTGACGTAGGCAGACTGTTTCCATCACAAATAATCCTGCAAATGCACTATGTTTTTTAAAAGATGACAAACAAAATCTTTAATTTATAAGCAGAGAGAATGTCAACCAGTTGCCTGTTTTTTACACAGCCCAAGAATTTTAAAGCTCGTTTTCCACAAGCACATGTCAATCTGCAAATATTTACTAAGAGCCTAAAATACGCCCGTGTTCCTGGTTAGATTTGGAACAGGAAACAAAAAGTACATGACATCCTTGGGATTGGGGACGGTGGGACTGGAGTGCCTGCACGGAGATGACTTTGGGATTCTACATGGAATTCAGTCATTCCTTTTTTTCCATCTTTTTCCCTTTCCCCATTCTTTCATTCTTTCCCTTCTTTTCTTCTTTCCTTCCTTCCTTCCTTCCTTTTTTCTTCCTTCCTTCGTTTCTTCCTTCCTTCCTTCCTTCCTTCTTTCCTTCCATTCAGCCACCTGTCCTTCCAGCCTTATAATCATCCTCACACCAATAATGTCAGGCCACCATGGACCAGGCACTGGGGATACAAAGATAAGACTCAGTGTCAGCCCTCAGGAAGTTAATTTCTATTAACAGACCACTGGACAAGCAGGAGGTGGCCATGCAGTGTGGCAGGTGCTATAGTGGAGATGTGGTCCACGTGCACAGCTTCACAGAGAAGGGACTTTGAGCTGGGTGTGGAACAGTGAGCTGTCATTCACTAGGAAAACAAAGCAGACCGGGACCAATGGACAGAATGAGCAAAAGCACAGAGGCTGTAACATATCTGGCTTGTCCAGGGAAAGATAAAAATATCCGTGTGTCTAGAACATAGATGATGCGAGAGAAAATGAGGCTAGGAAGAAAGCTGGAGGCCTGACTATGAAGAATATCGGAGGCTCTGATGAGAAATGCAGGCTTCCTCCTCCAGCAATGAGGAAGCATCCAGGGTTCTAACCACACAATTAAAGAGGCACATTTATGTGTTACGGTGACCCTAGTGACAGTGGGGAGGACAGAAAGAGAGTAGCCCCTCAGGAAACTCTCTGTCCTCCCCACTGTCACTAGGGTCACCAGTCTGGACCTTATGCAATGGTCCAGACAAAAGAACAAGGGTCTGGGTTAAGAGAGAAGATACAGGAATGATGAGGGGAAGGATTTGAGATGGACCTAGAAGGTGGAATAGATGGTCCTGATGAATGTCCAGATGCTGAATGGAGAAAGGGAGAAAGAAGAGGAGAAAGAGGCTCGGGGCCAAGGCGGTGCTTCATCAGCAATAGGAAACACGGGAAGGGGGCCGGCCTGGGGCTGGGGCCATGAGAAGTCGGGGAGGTTGAGGGAGAAGCATCAGAAAAAAAGACGTAGAGCTCGGGAGGAGGGCCTGGGCCAGAGTTGGTGGCCGTCGGAATACAGGTGGGTAATTGAAACCATGGGAGTAGATGGGAGTATAGAGAAGGAGCAAAAGGAGGCACCAAGCATCCACTCCCATTCTCCATTCTCCAACAGGAACCTGAGGTACCATCAAGAGGATGGGACAATGAATGGGACAATGAATGAATTACACGAACATGAAACAATAAAATCGCTTCCTGAATATCAGAATGGTATCACTATAAATTAAACATCTCTACCCATCCCCTGCTATTTCTTCCTACTGACAAATAAGTATACACACCTGCACATCTGGGCGCACTGAGGACAAAACCAAATGTCCCAAGTCCTGAGCTGGAGAGGGAACATGCCATGAAACACTGTCCACCAAAGAGCCCAGCTTCATGATAGCCAGAAGCAGGACGCTCTAGAAACCTGGGCCCGAGCTCATTCTGCTGTACCCACTAACAGTGGGGTCCACTAGTTACAGCCACAGTGGCGTTTTCAATATCTGTACCTCGGGACCTCTTTATAAGTGTGCATGTTACACTTATAAAATGCACACTTCAAAAAGCAGGCAAGGACAGTCCTGCCTACAGTACATCTGAGGTTGAAATGCACACAGATTTTGTTTGGGCTTGGTTTCTTCCCAACTGGTATCGTGGAGTTTTCAAATAAAACCGAATTATAAACACAGGGATCTTTGCTGTGCCAGAAGCCCTGCCCTGAAGCATTCCAGCCTAGAAGGGGCTGGGGAGGGGGGCTTTCTCTCCCCCCTCACACTCATACAGTATGCATTGTCTTTACTGTCTTGTACTGTTAAGTAACTACTTCTTGACGTATTATTATTTCATTGTCGTTTAGCCAGGTGTCAGGCTTCTTGAGAACGGGCTGAGTTACACTGTTCTGTGTGTTACAAAGCAGGTACTCAGTGACTGCACCACTTCGAGAATCTAAGTCAGCAGTTTCAGGAAGCAATCCAAGGTTTCAAAACTGGGTGCTGGAGACAGATTCATATCCAGTGAGTAATTGCACTGAGTTCTAAAAGCAGTAGAAACAGTGTGCTGTGGGCGCTCAGAAAAGAACAAATTTCGACCTCTGATCTGACGGGGGCTCCCCATAGTGTGTGTCTTTGCTAGTGTCAGTAAATATACTCAACCCAAGGGAACTCTGAGTGAGACCGAACATTGTCTCAAAAGAAAGAGAGATGTGCAAACAGAGAAATCATCATCCTGTCTCCTCTGCAGACAGAGGACTTTCTCTTCCATTCTCTTCTATGGTTCTTCCCCATGGGTCATCCTCTCTGTCACTGAGAGAATCTCAGATTGTCTTTTGAAGCCCCCCTATGCATTGGAACACTCAGTATGTAGGTGGAGCGTGTCTGTATGTAGGAGCCAGAACTCTCCCCAGCCATGGCCTGCACCCCATTTGCTCCCGCCTTAACCAGGGCTTCTGTGCACAGTACCGTATTCCATGTAGGAGTTACAGAAGCATGAGGTTGGCTGATCTGCAAGCAGCTTATAGTCCAGATGAAAAGATCAAATACAATTTCAAACTGGCCACCTATGCCCTCAGTACCAAACAGCTATATTCTCAGGATTTTATTGGATTTTACGTCCAGCACTGATCTATATACTTTACAAATGGTAACTAATTAACTCCTCACCCAAATCCTATGGGGTAACTACATTCATCACCATTTACCAGTGAGGAAACTGAGAGATTAAGTGATTTGCTCGTGGTTACATGACTGATAAGTGATAGAGGCAGGATTTGAACCCATGCTCTTCACCATCACAATATACTGCTTTTTATTCATGCAGACACCAGAGCCAGACACTGGAGACAGAAGATAGGGCCAGACTTTTGGGTCAAGTAGTCTAAGATAATGGTCTGAGACACAGAGGTGTGTCTTGAGCCTGAAATAAAGAGTGGAATTTAGATAGGAAGAGAGGGCTAGGAACAGGCCACTCCATGCAGCAGAGATGTCAGAAAGAGAGGCAGGAAAGAGCGCAGAGGGGACCACGGGGGAAGCTGGCGTGGCTGGGAGTGTTGGGAACATAGAGAAAGTCAGCAGGAAAGAAGACTGGATCATACGCTGGGTACAGAGCAAAAGGCTGCCTTTAAGCGGTAGCTGGAGGTGACTTTAACCCATTCCTGAAGGCTCTGAAGAACCACAGGGTTTGGCAGTGAGCACACACCTTACAGAGCTAGAGACACATGTTTCTTGGCTACAGGAAGGCAGGATGCAGACCCTATAGTTCCAGGGGTCGGCAGCCCAGAGAGGCTGGCCCTGTGTACCATCCCCTAGAGACAAAACACAGATTCTAGGTGTCACCCACCAAGCTGACCTTGCAAAGGAGACATTTTACTTCCTACACCGTGAATCTTATAACTCTGGCAATCCGCCATTTGTCAAAGAAATTAGATTCCTTAATAATCATTATTCTAATCCATGCCAGTCAGCAAATATTTCTTCCTGAACAAATACATAATTAATTCAGACAACACCTTTTTGACTCAAAGGTTTTAAAGTGCCTGGCTGAGGTGAACATTCACAGAAAAATAATGGTATTTCCAAAGGAAAATTCATACGTAGTTCAATTTACAATATTGTAATAAGACTCTGTGGCATAAATTCCAGCATACTGGACAGAAAACCTATTTGTGTAGCGTGTGAGAACATAAATAAAAGCCAAATACTTATACTGTCCTCACAAATATAAAATTTTCTTTTGTGAGTCTGCATTCTCTGACACGTATTCCAAGAAAGTTGGGTCCCATGATAAATATTTCGACTTGAAGGTCTTCATCAATACCAACTCGCTCTCATCATTCAGTTACTAAATAAAAAGGATGGTAATAATAGAGTAACAAATAACAGAATGATATAATTAAAGCTGTGTATCAACTTTCATTCAATACTCAGTCACTACAGATTTTGTCACTGACTTCTTAACTTTTTCTCCCAACAAAATTAACTTTTTCAGCTTCTACATTCAACAATAGCCAATCATTGGCCACGCCTTACCTGTTTTTCAGCCCCTTCTATCCTCTGCTTTTAAGGTTTCTAAGGGCTCTGGTTTGGCTTTGAATTCTGGGATTGGCGCTGCTTTGTAGGTTCCAATTGAAAGCCCATCCCCCCTGCTGTCCTTCCATAGCCCCACTATCACTCCCTTCAAACAACATTCTTTCTAGACCCTTCTGTAAATCACATGTGCAGTCTCTTTTGAGAAAGCATCCCTGTTCTGATATCTGTGTTCCATTTCTGAATAGTGTTTATAAGCCATTTATGGACCCGCAATTTTAGCAAGAAAGGGCCTTGGGTTCAGAAGCCCAACCTTCCCCCTCCTTCTAAGTCATCACACGTGGCTACTGTTGTCCACAATGTGTTTCCTGGTAGAGAGCTGATTCTGGTGAAGCTCTTGAAGTGGATGATGACAATGAACTGAAAAATAAGCCTAGTGGACTCCATTTGTGAGAACCTGGGAACAAAGATGCTATTATTCTTATACCTAGAAGAAGAATAACATGCTTTCGATATTGCCTTTGCTCCAGTGTGTGGGAGGCACTGCTCTCTCTTGTTGAGTAGCAAAGAGCAGGAACCACGAGTAGAAATGGCCTGTGAACACCGTCATAGTGCTGAATATGAGAATGGGGGGCGGGGGGGGGGCAGGAGAGGCCAAAGGCCCAGCACCCAGCCTCTGCCCAAGGATTTGATAAGGGTGCAACCATCCAGACGGTGAAGGCCAGACTCTGGTACAGGCTCAAGTCACCAGGGGACTTGAAAAAGCGAAAGGAAACCGAGGTCACTGGCCTAGAAGTAGAAAGGGGACTGGGCCAGGAGTCAAGAATAAGGCCTAGCTCTGCCATGCACTTTAACAGAGGACCTCATGCTGGACGTCTTACTTTAGTTACCTGTAAAATGGCCGCAATGACAACTCATTGAGTTGTTGGGTCATTTTTTTGCCTAATAATTTATTAAAAAGCTCCTGTAGCAGAAGCTAGAAACTAGTTGTATGTACAAAAACACTGGTTGATCTTTAAAAGTTTTGAGTGGAAATAAGAAACTGAGCAAGGTAGTGCCATATATCTGTATTAAACACACACACACACACACACACACACACACACACATAGGTACATAGAAAATATTTTGTTCAAGAAAACACACATATTCAAGAATACAAATTAAACACATGAATGGATAGGGGTGTAAGGAGGAGGGCAGAGATGGACAATGGTGGGGGGAGATAAACCAAAGACAGGGGCTGTCCCTTTGACAATGCAATGATACTAGTATTCCATTAATCGAGGGGGATAGTCCTCGGACTGTCTGATGACCTAATGATGATATTGAGAAGAATAGTGATAACAGCAATAACTTCCTTGCTGGCTCTGTATTTTATTTAGGGACCGTGAAAAGAAAACATGTCTCAAATGTTTAGTTAAAGAGTAAACATGTTTTAAGCAGTCGAGTTTGGACTGAACATCACTGTATCTGCGATCACTCTCTTCCCTACCCCCAGCCCCCAGAACTCAAAAGCCTAATAAAACACATACTTCAGAATGTTGCTGAGTGAGCAGATCTGAAGAGCTCTTAATTCTGTGGCCAGCAGCATTCACTGAACTACGAGGAAAGCCCCAAATGCTAAGGCTGGTTGTACAACAGACCAAGCTGGTCCCCATCTTCTGAGCCGGAGGTGACCCAGAAGCACCTCAGTGACTCAGGTCAGGAGCCAATAAACCACCATTTGCCTCACGTCTAACTTCTGGGAGCACTAGAAACCCCACTCACCCCGTTCCCAATATCACAAAAGGAAAGAAATACCAACGACCTGTCACTCGCACTTGGCCATTTCGAAGAGACACCCAGGCCCATGCTTGGAGGGGCAGCAGGAAGCCAGCAATGGCTGTGTCTGGAAGTAATGCTGAGATAAAACGTAATGCTATTCACCTTCGAGTCTTGCCAGGAGCTGAGCATTCCAGGAAGATATTTCAGAAGGATGTCAGGATCCTGGTTTCCCCGCGCTCCTGGCCAAAAGCGGCCCAGTGGTTTGTGGTGACTCAACATTCTGCAATTTGTCTTTTGGAATCAAGGTCACCCAAAGGCCTTCCCAAAAGTTTGGCTACACACACTTTGTCTTCTTTGTTTTTCTTTATCTCCCTGACTTTTCCCAAGTCTTGAATATGGAAGGGAAAAAAAACATTCTTTTCCTCTGAGAGAACCAGCATGGCATTTGTTTGTCAATTTCCTTTTCTTTCACCATTTCGTCAATGCATTTGACAAAGGTGAGAAAGGAAGCTTTGTTCGCTGGGCCTGCGGTTTGAGGCTGATCCCCTTAAGTCAGATAAGGCCTGGTGGATGAGGATAGTACCTCACACTGAGGGGCTGCCCCAGTAGGTCCAACCCAATTCTAACAGCTCCTACTCAAAGGATGCAGTGAGTGCCATGTGCCAACGTCCACTAAGGATGTTAAATGCATCATGTCCTGTAATTGTCTCAATAGCCCATAAGGTGCCCTTTATTGTCCCCATTCCATGAGACGCTACCTTGCTCAAGAGTAAGGTAGATGTGAACACTATCTGGTCTAAAATCATGCTCTTTTGCCCCACTTTCAGCACTGAGTGGGCAGAGCCCAATGGATGAAGGGCTAGGTGCTCATATGCCATCAAATGACAAGGGCATGAGGGGTAGGTAGAGGACACAACCCCACGCTCCTCCTTTTCCCAGCTCCCTCCTCCCTGGGAAAGGCCCAGGATTCTTGCAGACAGGGATGAGCTATCCAGCTTTTGTCCTCACTTGTCTTTCACCCCCTTCCCCTCTCTGATCTTCTAACTTACCTACTTTTTTTCTAGGTCCACTGGGTCTCTCACTCAGACAGGGCAACAGAAGCTCATGCTGCCTGACCCAGCGTCTTGGTACCAGGTTCCTCTGACCGGGAGCCCCTGACTTGAGCATCACTGCCCACCTATCACTCCAGTTTCTGTTCAAGCTCCCTGACGGCTGGGGGAGTGTTTGCTCCATCTCGGCTTCCCCAGAGACAAGCTCCAATTTCACTATCAGGACCTGGGACAGATCTCCAGATTGCCCGATGAATGCTTTTTGCATTCCCCCACTGCCTCCCCTGGGAAATTTGCTAGAGTAAAGGTCACTGCCTTGGCCGGCGCTGGGGAATATCCCACGGTGCTGGCTGCTAAAAGTGCTTCCTGAGGCTGCATGGAGCATTTTCACAAGATGTGGTGCCGACCCCGCTTTAGAAACCTCAGAAAGGGACTGTTTTTTGCATAAGCCCGATTGTTCAAGAAATGCAGTTTACAACCCGTTGAATCTCCCTATGCTGGAAAGACAAGCCCAGAAGGGCAGCTTTCCTGACCCTCTAGTAACTAGTGCATGCGATCTCCAGGCGCACAGAAGCGCGGCCAGCCAAAGCACCCAGATGGCTTGGGGGAGCTCCTGAAAATCATGGGCTGCCAGGACCGGTCACCTCCCGGCCGGCTGTTAGTGGAGAGATCCACACAGCTTGGAGGAGGACGGATGGCAGCCTTCTCTCCGGGCCCCCATGCCAGCATCCATCAGCTTCCCAGTTCTCAGAAATGCCTTCACTCACCAAGCTGACGATGAACTACAGTATTTCTCTGGAAAAGCAATGTGTGTTCCTTTATTGGGTCTGGCAGGGACCTACCGCTCCAGGGTACAGCCCCAAATCAACCCCCTGACAGGCTGGGGGTGGCTTTTGGATACCAGAGAAGATCAGCTCTCTCGTGCGCCAGGCTCTGATCTCCAAGAAGAGATGGCATCGCAGCTGGGTTCCCTGGCTGGCTGCTCCAGCTCTAATTAAAATATCTCCTCAGAGGTCACAGCAGAGACAAGAGGTCCCCTCAGTGCATCTTCCCTGCCCCTGATGTGAGGCTGGATTGAGTCTTCAAAGCAGGAGGCCCAGGGCAAACTGGCCACATCAGCCACTCCAGGTTCCTGGCGGTTTAACCAGAGCCCTGGTCATCAGGAACGGGGAGGTTCTTGGCCCTGGAGCCAGGACCAAGGTAGAGAGTCTCTTTGGTGGGACACCTCTTTCACCAGGAGCCCACATGCCCCCAAGAAGCCTACACCTGAGTTTGCATGGGCTTCTTCCACTGCTTTATCCTGCCCCCCTGCTCCCTTACTATCTTCTTCAGGATCTCTTCCTGAAGAAATCACTCGCACACACATTCTCATGTCAGAGCCCGCTGAACACTGGGCACCATGGTTATTGGTGCTATTTTAACTATTACTGCGCCCTTCACAATGTCCCATAAGACTGAATGCCTCTAGTTGATATCTAGGCATGGACTCTTTGTACCTCCAGGAAAGCTGCAGTTTTAAATCCCTTTTATTTTATTTTACTGTATTGTTTTTTGGGGGGGGCAAGGAGGGTGTGGGGGCATTGAGGAAGGAAGTACCAAGGGGAAATTTCTTCCCAGAGCCTTAGAACACAGAGCCAGCCAGCAGCAGCTATTCTGTGATTTGACCAGGTCCTCAGCCCAGGACACACAGGACCCGGAAATGACACAGGGGTACGACAGCCTCCTGTGCTATTGGAGATGGCAACATGACAGGCCCTGGGAAAAAGAGATACTTCTGAGGGTTCCGATGCAGTCAAAACAGTCCTGGACCACCCTGCCACTTTCCAAATAGGTTTATATTTTACCCATGATAAAATGGGACTCTCCTACAACCCCTCAAGGAACTAAGTGACAAGAGAAAAAAGTCACGTCACTTCACGCAGAGGTGGCGGCAGTCCCTAATTACTGAAGCACCACTAAGGAAGGTCTTGTCAGCAGCCAAATGAGCGGGTGCTCTTATGAAATGAGGGCGTGTGGCACAACTGATTGGTTTACACATATGTCTGTGACATTACTCAACTCGGAAAGGCCAATTTCTCTTTATCTATATAAGTCAAAGGGGAAAGGCTCTTGCAAAAAAAATCCACATTCAAATGCCGTATCGCTTCCCATCCAATTATCTCTGTACTCTGTATTCAGATGAGGGGAAATGCTGAATGTTCATTTTAAGTGCCATCTATCATCTGCTTAATTAATTGCAAGCAAACTCCTATTTGCATTTCAGGTGAACAGAACATAAAAGAAATGAGATTTTTTTTTTTCCTGGCAAATGAAAGTACTGTATTTATAAAGAATATGACTCCCCCCACCAAAACAAACAAACAAACAAAAAGAAGCAATTTTAACTGCAATTTGTATCTGCAGCTCCTGTGAGCTCTAAGCAAACTTCAAGTGCTTCTTCCCCTCGCCAGGCTCAAGCTAATGTCCTTTTCCGAGTAAAGCTATTACCCCAAAAGCTGAAAGATGACCTGTTCACACGTCTTGGTCCTTTTCTCAAGAACCAATAATGCCCCTGGGAACTTTAATATTAGAACTCAATGATGAAGTAACTTGAGGTTTTTCACAGGTGTGTTCAGATAACTGCTATGTAAATGATCAAAGCACAGTACGTATTTGAATGAAAGATAGGGTTTTAAAGGTAACTAGGTATAAAAAAACAATGACTGCAATTAGTTAATAAAGGCACCCAGTGTTCTAGAAACAGACTTAATTCTTCCTGAATGAAAATAGTCTGTGAATACTTAGTATTTGTATATTATTTTTTTCCTTTAAAAAAGCTCATTTGGGGTCATGAGGCCAGAGCCCTGGGTTCCAGTGCCTGCTGAGCCAGCATCTCAGGAGAACTGTGAGTGTCCCCTAATGTCACCAGCCTGCAATTTTCTCCATCATACAATGAGTAAGTTGAACTAGTTGTTCAAGGAGACCCCTCTAAGACTTCAGTCTTATTCAAGGAGTTGTTTTAATTTCCTGGGCCTGAAAACTGCTATCTTATTTTTAATATTCATAAAGTCTAATTAACATAACAATCTAGGAGTTAGTGGCTTGGATAATCCAATGAAGGAGCTAATCCATAAAGCCTTTTATCCAGCACGAAAACACAAGGATTGACTTTTCTATAGTAGGTTTTAGCTTTTAATTGTGTTCTACTTAGGTTGACGTTAAATTTGTTTGCCTTCTCTGAGTACACATCCATGGAAGGACTAAAGCAAAAAAGTCTAGAACCTTACCAGGCTACAAGAGGGGGATGGTTTGAAATCTAAACATTTGTCATGGAAAATCTATGTGAAGGCAGTGCAGACTCTGACAAGAATGGCAGCATTAAGTTAGCATTTATCTCTGAGGCACTCAGAACACAGCCGTATGTATGATCTTGTGATAGTTCTTGCCAAGGCTGGTGACAGAGATGCATTCCTCCACCTCCTCCCTCCATCCTACAAGTGTTTACTGAGCACTTACTATGTGATAAGCACTGGTTATGCTCCAGATATAAATCTAGACAGCAGAAGTCTTATCCCTCTCGTAGCTTCAAATTTGGTAGACCAGTTAGCCAAGGAGGAGGAACCCATAAGCCTATATATATTTATACACTGCGATAGGAGAAATAGGACAACAAGCAGAATACAGGGACCGAGTAGAAAGGGAAACGGGACCTCTTTAGATAGAATGGTTGTGGGGGGCCTCTTTGAGGCAACTTCATTTAAGATGAGACCTGCAGGATTAGGGGGTCCAACCATATGCAGAGATGCCCACGGGAGCTGAGGTTCAGAAGAATGAAAACTGGTGCCCCTGCTATGTAGGCTCCTGGCTATGGTCAACCGGATTCCAAAAAGGTAGGCAAGAGTGAAAGACGCCAGATGCAGACAGACAGATATCGTCTGATTCCACTTATACGAGCTACCTAGATTGTCAAAGTCAGGGAGACAGAAAGTAGAATGGTAGTTACCAGGGACTGAAGTGGGAGAATGAGGAGTTATTGTTTAACAGGGTACAGAGTCTTAGTTGGGATGATGACAAGGTTCTGGAGATGAACAGTGGTGCTGGTTACACAAAATGTGAATATACTTAATGCCACTAAACTGTGCACGCAGAAATGACGGAAATGGTAAATTTTATGTTATGCATATATTACCACAACTTTTTTCAAAGATGGTCAAGCAATTGGGCATTTTTAATGCACCTAAGCAAGCTCCGGGGGCCAGTTAGTGAATCTACCTTCAGGAAGACTTGGTTCTGCATCTTCACTGAATAAACATCTTTCCCCCACAAAGGGCAACCCTTTGAAGGAGGGGAGTGTCTCACCAGGAGGTACCTGGCACATAGTGCTTCTGTCCCTCCAAATTGTAGCTCAAGAAATACTTCCTCCAAGGGGATTCCTTGACTAACAGGTCTTGTTTCGTTAGCAAGGAGTAACATCCCCTCAGCCTTAGTATGCTCTTTGGTGCATACATTTGTTTATGTTTGTCTTCCTATCCATTTTAGACAGCACCATTCCCCGCCCCCCCCCGCTTCTTCTTCCACTCCTCTCCACACCCCGTCCAGCTACACTCCAAGTATGGTTTACCCTTTGGGGCAACATTTACATTTTCCACTCGATAAGTGAACGATCTTGAGTTTAATTCTCTTTAAATGTCAATCATAGCAGAATTATGACTTAAACAGGTTCCGAAATTAATTAATTAATTAATTAATTAATTAATTAATTCTCAATGAATGAAACCTCTTGTAAGCAACAGACATAAGAAAGTGTGTTGAAAACAATTGACTTCCACAAATTTATTCAACGCGTTGAGTTTGATCTGCTCTTACAGTTTACATTTCCAATTTTACCCAGTACAGTGCTTTTTTCCCCCCAAGCCAAAGACCGAATTTTCTTTGAACCACGGATCTATCACAGTTTTATCTATTTCTCCATGTAGAACACTCATCATTTTAGAAGGTCAGGGCAAATGCATTAGGCTAGAGGTTTTTTTTTTTTTAAGGTCTCTTTTCCTGATGAAGGTAAAGATGGGCATAGTTCTCTATGAGAAGACAAATGCCCCCCAGGGAGGCATTTCAAGCCTGATGAGAGCCCCAGGCAAAGCAGAGGGAACGAGAACTCTGGGAAGGACACCAGAGCACAGCAACGGGAATGCAGCTGTGGGGAGCGCTGGTGAGTCAGTCCCAGAGCCAGCACGGCAGGCACCAGCGCACTCCCAACGACAGGAAGAAGAATCATTCCTTCAACACACTGCCTGAGCTCCTTCTCTTATGAAGTGCTCACACCGCAATACCATGACACACCGCAAGCAGGTGTCCTCAGAACTCAAGGGGTGTTGAACTCAAACTTCTAGAACTAAGTCATCACCAGTCTGCTCTTCTCAACCTAGACAGGAGAGATGAGCCGCGGGCCCCTCTTGCTGGAGTTCAAGACCAGTGGGCTCCCAAGGAACTCAGGTCCACCTCCGTCAGTGCTCTGCTGACAGGAGATGGGAGGAAGCCAGATTCATACCCTTCTCCAGAGCTCCCATGAAGGTACAGGCCCAGGAGCCAAACTTCCTGCAGAGGCCTGAAGAATGCTGCCGGCATCTATCTCTTGTTCCGGGAAACTGTAGGATGTGTGTTTCATTCAGGCCTTCCCTAAGAAGTCTCAACCAATCGCTCCATAAAACACATGATCTACCAATTCCCAGAAGCCATTTACAAGAGGTTCTGAGAGCAAAAGAAAGAAAGGGACAGGGAAGAGAAGGAGGAAAGAAGGAAGGAAGCTGGATCTAACTTGGCCTAAAGGGGAGGAAAAACCCCATAAAGCCTTGTGCTTTTCTTCTCCTTTGTGCCACCGTTGTGCGTCATATATTTAGTGACAAAGCACTGAATGTTAATTGAACGCATTAAAGGCATAATAACACAATCCAGAGAATTGTTTTGCTGTATTTTTAAACTTCCAGTGTGCCTGGCTACCTACAGCTGAACAAGAACAGGTAAAAGGTCTCCCAGAAATGAAAACAAGGGAGTTGGAGTCGGGGGAGCTGGCACCTCCTTGAGAGTTCACCGGGTTCCCGTGGAGAAAAGGGCCACTGCCTGATGCAAGGCAGTTTGGTATCAATGTAATAATTTCTGGATAGCTGCCAGTGTAAGGTTAAAAAGCAATATTACAAGGCTTCTATGACAGCCTACTGGGAGACATTTGTTGAAAATTGCTTTGCCTATCATTTAGTCAGCAAAAAAACCCCACAGTACTAGTTATGCTAGAACTCTGTTGAGTGTGCATCTATAAATGATTCAAATTGTAAGCACATAAAGCCCCCACACAGGTAGAAGTAATCACCATAAAAGCCTGGAGCCTCAGCTCTGCTCTTTTACATTGATAAGCCGTATAAATTTTCACCATATGTTGCCAAATAAGAAGCATAATTATCAAGAAAGTATATTCTGAGTTTTCAATTAGGCTTTCCAAAATGAAATCAGAATGATTTTTTTTCTTTTTTTGGCACAAGGCAATAAACTTTACAGCAGCCACATCTTGCAAAACTGACACCCTATACCATATAGCATACTACTGCCTGACTTCATTTTTAACTGTACATTTTCACCCCACAAGAAGGGGCCACTTGCATACTGCCGGGGGGAAATTACAAGGTTTTACTAGACTGTCTCCGCGAGTCCCTAAATAGCTGAAAACATTTTAAAGTGAGCTAAAGCATTTAAAAGAAAAAATCAAGCCCTGCTATTTCAGGGATCAGAGCACTGTGAACAAATCCAAGTTAGTCTGCAGTTAATGGGAGGTTAGGTGTTGCCTGGCAAACACTGCAGAGTCCAGAGGAATTCTTTCTTTTGTTCCTCACTGTGATTGAATTGAAGGAGTCATTTCATTTCTTAGTGATTTGGGGCTCTTTGCCTGCACTGATATAAAATGTCCTTGCTTTGAATGGGCACCTCCATTCCTTGTCCCGATGGGCCAGAAATATCTATCTTAATGCAAACAAATAAATCCTCATTCCTACCAGAGACCAGGAGTTTGGGTTGCAGGTTGGGTGTCTAGCGCCTATGGCCTCTTGCCTACGAAAGGAGCTGAGGAAAGGCCTCTGCTTTCATGCCTGCCATGGACCCCCAAGTGTCAGGGGCAGGCCTGCCCTCAGCACCACCACTAGCCTTTGAAAACTCATCTGAGGTGATTCTTCCCCATCCCTGAGAGCTTCTACTTCCAGAGTCATACCAACTGAGATCAAGACCATGGTTTAATGAATGAATCATCCAAGGCGAACACAAAGCTGGCTTTGTTCAGAGGCTGGACCCACAATCAAACTGTAGAATCTGAGACTCAGAAGACGCCGCCTGGTGCTCCTTCATTCCAGCAGCAAACCCCTCATAGAGCGGACAAGCTCTTGTCCATCTGACCTCAGCCTGAGCACATCCTCTTAGAAGCACCCATAGCTCAGAAACATACAGAAAACTCCACATGAGTGTGGCTGGGTCCTCCACGGTGCAGAAGATCCAAACTGACCAGCCCAGCAAGCAGTTATAGGCACCAAGAATGGGCGAGAAATTAGAGATCCTTCCCCTTCATTCTCAGTCAAGCTGGGGTGAGACAGAAGCAGTCCCAGGGGAATGTTGAAAAGCGTGTTTCTATCTCTGCTTCCTTTCAAGCGGTCAAGGGAAGGCAGAAACAGCTGCCATCTAGGAATCAAATCCCTACCCTTTTTACAACTCCACCCCCTCCATCTCTCTTCAACTCTCCGACACATACACACACACACACACACACACACACACACACACCCTGACAAAGAGCTGTTCTTTGGATCAAGCTGGGAAACCAAATTCGTCAGGCTAATTTTCAGAAGTTACTAAAGTGGCCTGGAAAAATGGAAACCGGGGAGCCTCAAGATTACAAAATAAAAATAGATTTTTTTTTTATCGAAGCATTTTAAGAGCAATTATGTTGCTGCAGTCATAACAGCCACTTGTACAAACAGCAGGTTCAGAAAGTACAAAAGACTCCTGCCACCTCCACACCCTCTCCAGGGTCTATTCAAGTTTGGGGAGGGGAAGGAAGCAGAAAGAGTTTTTAAGAATTTGGGTTTTTTTCAATTGATTCTTAAAAATCTATTAACATATTCTTTACCATTGAAAGGAAAAGAAAACCAAACACACTTTGGGGAGATAAAATGAAAAAAACTACATGCTGGAGGTAGAAGATAAAGGGTTTCATCAAGTCCCAAGTTCACAGAAATGTCACCAATCCCTCACCATCAATCACATCTGTTCTGTGTTTTCTGATGTAGCCAGCAGAGAAGGACCCGTCTCCTAAGAGACACAAATCCTGCTTTTGTTGGGAAAATTCTGTGCTCTGCTACCTGAGAAGACAGGCAAAGGGGTGCAGTCTCTAAACCAACCCCGTGGGGGTACTCTTGTACTTGAACCTGCTTCCAGGGAGCCCGCCCCCACCCCATTTACCACAGTTACCAATCTATAAAAAGGAAGCTCATCATAAAACCTTAAATGAGGAGACTTAGGATGGCCAGTGAGTTTCTAATAATTTGCTGTGTCTAGACCTGCTGTATATGCAGAAAGTCGTTTCTAAATATGGCCATGAATTTGTTTTACTATTTACAAATTGGGTCTTGGGTAAATCGATGATGTTGCCCAAGTAGAGTGGTAAACAAAAATAGAATATCTAAAAATAACCACATGAATTCTTTCCCACCAGAAAGTCAAGAAAACAAAGCCGTTTCCAATGAATCATTGTGGACTCAGCTCACCTTTCTGGGTCAACTTTAAACTACCCCTCATGGCAAATGAGCCCAGCAGACACTCTCTGTGCTCTAATTTCTCCTGAAGAAATCAAAAGGGAGTTTGAAAGGTTAATTAAGAATTCTGCTATAGTTATTGTCGATCGCTAACTAAGAACACAATGCTTAGTTGGATCAAGGACTGGGTTTCTGAATGATTAAGAATTCTGGTTGATATAGAATTACCCTATATCTATAGGTGTCCAATAATTAAAATAGGAACAAAACCACTGGGAAACTTTTTTTTCCTTTTTGATGATTCAATTGTTGGCCTACTGATTCACACATAGCAGGGCATCAATAAGTGTTTGCTACATGACTGAATTAAGAAGATACTTCAGCATCTAGGAGCCCTCTAAGCCATGGTAAACTTATTTCATCACTCTATCAATATCTTCATCTTAATTCCCTAAACAGATTAAGAACCATTTTTGAAACTTCTGATTCATTACAGCTACTGACCAAATGTCTGCTATAGAGACACAGGAAAGCAGAGGTCAGCAAACTCATTCTGCAAAGAGCCAGATGATAAATGTTTTCAGTTTGCAGACCATACAGTCTTTGTGGAAACCATTCAGCTCGACCACTCTGTTGCAAAAGGAGCCATAAACAATATTTAAATGAATGGGTGTGGCTGTGTTCCAATATAACTTTATTTACAAAAATAGGCAGCCAGCTGGCAGGCCCTGCACTAAATTAATAGTTTCTTTTCTTTCACGGTCAAATTTAGAAAACACCTCCCCCATTGAGACTTCTTTAGTGCCTCCCGGAAGAACTCTTTCTCTACTTCGAACTGCCCTAATGATTTAGTTCTATCTTTCTTTGTTTACTTTCACAGTCTGACTGAGATACACGGCCTGCCAGGCAGACTGCTAATTCTGTGCCTTCCAAACTGATAGCCTTTAAATAGTTGCTTGGCACTCTTATCCAGCGCAGACTGAGTGCTATGGCAGGGAAGGGTAAAAAGGACCACCGATTGGGCACTCAGATTGCCCTGCCTGTCAGATTCCCTACCCAACAATTCAGCTCAGACTCAAACTTGCAAACCTATTTAGTGAAACTAAGCCTCACTAAGGAAGAGAGGGTCTTGCGGTTTTACTTCTTACCCAAACTATTTATCAAATAATTTTTTCCATACACATCTCATACTCTTTTCAGGAAGAGCCTGTACAGTCTTTTCCAAGAGATATCTGATGATGTTTTAGCCCCCTCCCCCCTTATAGATGGATGCAATAAGCAGCTGCTCGGCTGGCCATTTTAAGCCTTGTGATATTATTCTTATACTTGTCTTATCATCTTTAGAGAACCATAAACTCCTTGAGGGCCAGATCTATGTCTGATTTTTTTAAATCCAACATAATTTGTGCTTCACACAATGTCTGGCATGTAATAAATGTTCCATAAATGTTCGCTGGATGAAAGAATATGTAATCATCTTGCCTAAGTAACCTTCTTTCCTTTAGTATTTTAATCCAATAGTAAAGGCTTCCCTGTCTGTATTAGCTTCTTATTGCTGCTGTAATAAATTACCATAAACTTAGTAGTTTAACACACAAATTTATTATCTCACAGTTTTAGAGCTTAGACGTCCTAAAATCAAGGTGTCAGCAGAGTTGTGCACCTTCCAGATTTTCTAGGAGGGAACCCCTTTCCTCGCCTTTTCCAGCTTCTAGAGCTACCTGCATTCTTTTTGTCACATCTCCTCTGACTCTGATCCTTCTGCTTCTTCCTTAGAAGGACCTCTGTGATTGCATCTTGGGCCCACCCAGATAATGGACGATAATTTTCCCATATCAAGATGCTTAAATTACTCTCCTCTGCGAAGTCTTTTTTTCCCATGCAACATAACATATCTGTGAGTTTCAGGGATTAGGATGCAAACATCTTTAGTGGGCCATTATTCTGTCTACCACACTATCTTTAAAATCTAAGTGAATAGGGGACATGAGGACGAAGAAATGGGCATTAATGTTTCTGAAAAAGAGGAGTGAAGCTCTTCCCACTGGAAATCCCGCCCCCCAGACACAAAGAAGCAGGGCAGGGATCAACACCTATAGCTTAGAAACCTTTCAAGTAAGGCTTAAAAATCTCCCCCCAAATTCTGATTGACTTTTTGGAAACCCACATATCACTATTTCAAACAAGAAGCAAGTTCACAGAAATTATAGTCCTGAGTTGTTCCAAAAATCTTGGGCCATCTCCAGATGACACTACATCCAGAGCGAGGTTAAATACATATACTCAGCCACCCTCAGCCAACCATGCCACTGAGGATATAGTGATTGAGGACAGGCTTAAAATCTAGTTAAGAAGGAAAATACCAATGGAGGGAAAGACACAGGTAAAACTGTTTAGAGTATCAAAGCAGAAGTGGTCGGAAGTCATTATTTCATAGAGTAATAGACTATACAGGATGAGATGAGTCTTCAAGGTGATGAGTAATCCCCTCATTTTATAGATGAGAAAATTCAAGCATCAACGCTGACTTCTCTGATATCACCCTGTAGTTAGGTATGGTGCCCCCAAAAGTCCCCATGCCCTCTGAATGCCAATCTACAATGGCATGAATATTCTACTTTATATCTATACTTTGTCTAGATTTTAGAACAACCACACTTTAGTGGATATGGAAAGCATAAGAAAAGACAAAGATTTAATACACTGCTGATCAACTCAAACACGTAAGCCGTGACCATATACAAGAGGGGCCTCCTGTAACAGAACAGAACGCTGCTATGTAGCCACACACATCATCATTTTTCTAAGTGCTACGACAAGTTCTTTTTTTCAGAATTGCCTTCACTTTAAGACTATTAATCAACCCAACCACCCATCCATCCATTCGTTCAATTATCTATCAAATGCCTACGTTGTGTGCCAGGCCCTGGAGATAAAAGATGACTAAGATGGGTCCCGCCCACAAGAAGCTTGTTGTCTAGTGGGGGGCACACAGGAAAACCATTCTGCTAACCGGAGAGCCACATCCTATTTCTGACCCAGACTGGCAGTACTATGCCTGATGAGTTGCTTACTTTCTTTAGCAAAATGAACTTTGAATGACCTTCAGCTTATTCCCAAAAGCCAGATTCATCCTCATATAACCAAGACATGCATTAAGAGAGAATATTAGAAAACCTATACTACAGACTATTTTCTTTCCCCTTAAGAACAAACCAAGCTTTATTTAGTTACCAAAAAATAAAGGTATGGCTGGGTTACTGGATGGCTCAGTTTGTTAGAGTGCGAGCGCTGAACAACAGGGTTGCCGGTTCGATTCCCACATTGGCCAGGGAGTTGTACCTTTCACAACTAGACTAAAGGACAACAACTTGACTTGGAACTGATGGGTCTTGAAAAAACAAACTGTTCCCCAATATTCCCCAATTAAAAAAAAGAAGTTGGGGCAAGGGGGAAGACACGTTTTACACAAAAGTACTACAAAAGTAATAATACCCTTTGGTAAAAAGTGTAATAAATGTCTTACACATCTGTTCGTAGGTACTAAATCTGAAGCCACACAGTACTATGCAGCAGAAGAAGCTAGAGTAGTCATCATATTTCTTTAATAAAAAATTGACAGTATGTACATTATTTACAAAAAAAAAAAAGGAAAAAAACAAGTAAAAAGGGTTTGCGTGTGTGTGTGTGTGTGTGTGTGTGTGTGTGTGTGTGTGTGTCAGAGTAAAGCTGGCGGATGGCAGTAGGGCAGACAACTAAAAAAGCAGGTACAAAACAATTCAAGCGAGATGAAAGGGTTGACGGATCTGAACTCATTTAGGTTGAGAACCAGAGGAGAGAGTAAAGGACAGACAGCGAGGGATTCGTCAGGAATCAAATCCACAAAAGATCAATCCCAAAGGGAAACTGCAGGTTTCTCTGTATCGAATGGGTGATCTAGATTGGCTCGTATAACCAGGAATAAAAACACGTCAAATCCAGTTTTTTGTTTTCCTTTTTGGGGGAGAAGAGAAGAGCACTTACCCTCAGAGTTCCAATCCATCGGAGCGCTAAATCCCTCCCCAGTCTGTTTATAGATACGCACCCACCCAGTCAAGGTGTGGACAGCATCCTGTTCCCTCATGGAACATCAGCCCCCGAGAGACTCCACCCTCAGCTGTGCTGGTGTGACAGCAAGCTGCACACCTCTGTGCCTGCACGGACTTCCTTCCCCCAGGGCAGGCTCCCAACCAAAACCCCTTGGGAAAAGTTCTAGTTGGGGGGTGCATTTCATAATAAATTATAAAGACACGAAAACTGATTTTGTTTTTAAATAACAACAAAGCTGCTGTGATGTGGTAGAATAGACCTGAACTTGAGGACCAAAAGGCCTAAGTTTGAATCCTGATTCTTACAAATATGTGACCATGGGCGTCAGTTTATAAACCTCTCTAGGTGTCAGTTTTATCAACCAGAGATCAAGACAATTTCAGTCTCACAGGTTCATTAATTTGTCAAATATTTATTGAGCTGTTTTAGACACTGAATGTAAGGACGAGAAACACAGCCAGGCCCTTGCATTCAAGTCATTTATATTCTAGCTGGAGGGACAAGTAAGCAAAAAAGTGAACAGAATACTTTCAAACAGTGTTAGTTTCTGTATTAGTTTCTTGGGACTGTTGCAACAAATTACCACAAATTTTGTGGCTTAAATGTTTTTAAGTGTATTTTCTCCAGTTCTGGAGGCCAGAAGGTGAAAATTAGGGTGTCAGGAGGGCCGTATTCCTTCTAAAGTTTCTAGAAAGGAATCCTTCTTTGCCTCTTTCAAGTTCGAGTGGTCTAGGGGGTCCTCGTGGCAGCATCACTCCAATTGCTGCCTCCGTCTTCATGTGGCCTTTTCTGTGTCCTCTCCTTTTCTCATAAGGACGACTCGTCCTTGAATTAAGAGCCCACCCTAAATTCAGGATGATGTCATCTCAAGGTCCTTAGCTAACCCTAATTCCAAAAGAGGTGACATTGTGAGGTTCCAGGTAGACATGAATTTCGGGGACACAGTCTTCAACCCACTACCCATTTTCTACAAGTGCTATAAAGAAATGAAACGAGGAAATGGTGGACCATGTTGGGGAGGGTGTGAGCCTTCAGTAAGCATGGCCAGGGAAGGAGGCTCCGAGGAGTTGGTTGCCTAACAAAGAGTAGCCAGCAACAGGAGGGATATTCTAGGGGCCTGAGGCACACGTGAGCTCCAATGACAAGTCTAAGAGACCAGATGGAGGCCTGAGGAAGTGACTGAGGGAGGTGAGGGGGACACAATAGAGGGAGACACACTAGAGAGAGACGTGACCAGGAATGCCTGGGGCCAGACCACTCCATCTGACGTGAGAATTGAATGTGGTAAAAGCTCTCAAGGACTAGCGTGCATTACTTCCTTCTCCAAAAGGACTCAAAGGGCTAAACTCGTAATCTGCCCACCAGAGCGGGTGGGTGGTCCGAGCGCAGGAAACCCCAAACCACAGCAGGCCTCTGTTCCAAGAGCACATTAATTTATAGGCCTCTCTCCCCCACGCCCCCCTAACAGTGCAGGTGGTTTCCTGATACAGGATATTAACTTTCAGCTGCTACAGGTCCCTAAACTCCACACCAGCCTAAAAGGTTTCCTCAGGTTTGGATAAGCCTCAGATAAGGAGCTGAACTTTTGTGGGCTTATGAGAACTGCACCTCCAATCCTTCCGAGATCCGCTCATCACGAACCTTAATCCACCTCAAATAAAACCCGTGCATACAGACGTGGTTTCCCACCATGGCTGTTTAACAAGAAAAAAGAACAGCTTTGTCTATTCTGCAAGCCTCCTCTGTTGACACTGTGCCCGTGGTTTAATTTCCCAGATTTACATTTTAATTCTTTAAGATATTCAGGAGATAAATGGATAGAGAGGCCTATGTTGAGGCACGGCCCTTTCCTCGAAAACCTACTTGACTTGTTTTCCTCTCCAGGCTCGTTTCTTCCTCCCAAATTTGACTGAGCTCCTCCCCAGAATTTCTTCCCTTTCTGCCCCTTTACTGTTCTTTTCTGCCCCAGTCCTCCCATGATGCCCTTTCCTCATTTTGCCCCCACCCCCCAGGTTGGTTGGTCATCTCCAACAGTTAATAATGTCCCCCCAAATTCATGTCCACCCTGAACCTCATCATGTGACCTTTTTTGGAAATAGGGTCTTTACAGATGTCATTAAGTTAAGATGAGATCATACTGGATTAGGTGGACGTTAAATCCAATGACTGGTGTTCTCATAAGGTGAGGGGAGGACATACAGAGAACAAAGAAAGGTGATGATGAGAGACTGGAGCGATGCAGCCACAAGCCCTGGAATCCCAAGGATTGCTGGAAGAGGCAAGGAAGGATCCTTGAGAGTCTTCGGAGAGAGTGTGGCCCTGCCGCCACCTTGATTTCAGACCTCCAGCCTCCAAGACTATGAGAGAATAAATGTCTGTTATTTTAAGCCACCACGTTTGTGGTACTTTGTTACAGCAGCTCCAGGAAACTTAGCAGAGTGTCCAGCGCCCTCTGTCCACCTATCTCTGAACTGGAGACTCCTCCTCCCGTGGCATCCTGCAGCCAGACCCCAGGCCCTGCCTCCTCTCCTGGTACTGCCCAACCTCTGACTGAACTCTGCATTCATGGTTACTGAGGCCACATGTTCCCTATTCATATAAAGGACCCCAACTGGGATTTCTTTCTTCCCCTCAACATTTTATTAAGAAGTTTTCAAACATACGGCAAAGTTGAAAGAATTTACAATGAGCACCCACATATCTACCACCTACGTTAATCACGAACATCGTACTGTGCTTGCTTTTTCGTCTAGTTATCCATTTATCCACCCCCCACCCATCCAGCAGTACATATTTTCGTTTCTTTGGATGCATTTCAAAATAAGTTGCAGACGTTAAGTGCACTTGCCCCAAAATACTTCAGTGTGCATATTATTCACCAGAGTTCAATCTTTGTTTAGAGTTCTTTTTCCTTCTACGGTAAAATTTATATACAGTGAAATGCACAAATCTTGAGTGCACATTCTCTGAGTGTTAACAAATGCGTACACCTGAAAAGGCCGAACCCCTATCAAGACAGAGCATCACCATCAGGCCAGAAAGTTCCCTCTTGCCTCTTGCAAGTCAGTCTCCACTTCCCTCTCCCCAGAGGCAACCAAGATATTGAGTTTTGTCCATCAAAGATTAGTTTTAAGAATTTTATAAAAATGGAATCATATAGAGGATCTCTTTTGTGAGAAAGACTTCTTTCACTCAGCAGCATAACATTTCTGAAATTCATCCATGTTACATGTATCAACATTCTGCTCCTTTTTATTTTTCAGTAGCCTTCCATCGCATGTGCACACCACAGCTGATCCTTTCTCCTATGGAGAGAGACGTCTGGACTAGTTCCAGTTTTAGGCTCATATAAATAAAGCTGCTGTGACGACTTGTACTTCTAACCTGACACACTGATGAGCCCCCCTCAGTCTCCGGTTCCCTCCAAGAGGACTGTGGGATGTGGTCAGTAAGAATTCAGACTAAGTCCAGTTCCCTGGGTCTGAACTCAGATTCGGTCATTCACTAGCTGGGAGACCTTCTGTAAAGCAAAACGATAAGCTTCCTGAATCTACTTCAGTGTCTGAAAATTGCGGAGAGAAATGGAGATCAACAAGTACGTGAAGTTCACTGGGTTATTCTGGGGAAGCAGTGAGTTACTGTACGTACCCAGCACTTGCTAAGGATGGAAGTAGAGGCCATCTGTATCCTCTGCCACCAAAACACGGCATTGACAGCTTTATCGTGTGCACGGTACATCCTTTTTCTCTGCTCAAAAAGCTATAATGGCTTTACTGACCATCCTAGAACAAGTCTAAACTTTGTTGCCCGGATTTTAAAATAACCAAGACCACCATTGCTCAAGCTATCTAAAATATCAAGCTAGATTTTTTATGAGCTGGAATTTCATCAACTCAGAGGCATAACATTCATTGTGCTGATCAGGAATGCTGATTGACGGATTGGTCACCCTTGAATAGCCAAAGGAGTAATAAAATGAGTAATAAAAAATGGGAAAACTCAATACCCAATACTGTTCATTTGGTAGATAAAATCTTTTCAATCATACCGGGAGTGTTGGAGAGGGGAGCACAAGGAAACAATGGATAGGTTGTGAAGTTTCCATACCTGGTCCCATCCCATCCTACCGCAGAGCCTGTCAGGTGCATGACCCTCTCGATATCTCATAAACACAACACCATACTTGTCTTCATCTCTACCTCCATTCAGACTGTCCTCCCCCGACTCTACCCACATCCAGGCCTGCCCTTGCCCCACTCAGACCTTCTGCTTCTTTCAAATCCATCGCCAGCACTACTCTTTCGGCAGCGCTTCCCCCTTTCCCAGGGATCCGGACTTCCTCCAGCACTGGGAGAGGACAGCACCCACTGGCCCACGGACTGACTAGCCATAGGTCTCCTGTGAAACCGTCAGCTCTCCAAAGATCAAGACTTGAGATAGTGAGTGTCTGCTAACTATCCCAAGCTCATGTTCATGCCTTGCACAAACCTGAGCAGTCAAATATCTGCTGGCTCATTCTCGGTCCAAATACCGTCCCCTCAAAAAACATGGTGATGAAGGCACACAAAAAGATTTGGGGATGCAAGGATAGGAAATGATTTGGCTTGGTTGTCAACATGACCATCTAGTACACTGACAACGTTCTGTCTCCACGTTACTAAACGGACCTAGAGTGTCAAACACAAAAGAAGCATGTGCATGTGCACACGCACACACACGCACACACACACACACACACCAGCCATGTACAGAATGTGAATTCCTCTGAGCCTTGTTATTTCATATCCACTTTCATTCACTGAACATCTATTGAGCACCTCCTATGTACTAAGCACTGCATTTGGTGCTAAAGATTCAGAATAAAAGACAAGATCCCTTCTTTCTAGGAGCTCCATCTGGGGTGGGAAAACAGATGATTAAACTATCACTACAACAGTGTGAGAGAAGTGCTGACAGAGGCATGAGAAGGCAACACGCAGCTCCAGAGTGGAAGGCAGGATTCCCCACCTGACCGGGTGGGGATGAGTAGGCACAACCTAGCAGAGAGGACTTAAGCTGAGATTTGAAGACAAAGCGGGAGGAGAGGCATACATGTCTAAGAGGGGTTTCGGGTGGCACTTTCTCAATGATTTCAAGGTAAAATGTTGTCACGATGGTTGTGAATATTGTAATACCAAGACATTAGAGAACCACGTGAAAATGAGAGTCCACTTCTCACATACATTGGAGGCACAGTGTCAGGCTGAAGACCCACAGCATCCAGCCCTGGGCCAGTCACCGTGATGGCAGAACCTGGGTACTTTTCTGAGGGTGGGGTACGGAACGGTACAAAGGTTGCTGAAAAGAGGAGAAAGCATTGCAAATAGAGCAATCAACAGATCCAAAGGCACAGAGGTGTGGACAAGTATTTTGAAGAATAGGGATCAATCTGACAGAGTCTTATGGTGATGAATGGGACAAGATGGGGGAGGGGTGCCAGAAATGAAAATGGGCATGGCTTGAGGCGGTCTGGCGTAGTGTCCCCTAAGAGAAGCTGCTTGTCAACAAGTCATCAGCCTGGGAACACATCATCGAACTCAATATCAAGTACAAAAAACACATTTCTATCAACTCACAAAATGCTTCCCAAAAGATTGCTTTAGCTATGAACAAAAAATCTGAATGAATCAAGTACAGTTTGTAATGTTCTGTGGCTTCCAGCAAGCCAGGCTCAAGAGTCCCCACTCCCTGACTGCTGGGCTGGAGGGGACCAGGTGCACCAGAGGGAGCAGAGGATATTGGCAAATGGGTACCACCTGTCTCTACGGGCATCCCCATCAGCTGGCTGATGAATTCAGTCATCACAAGCAGGTACCCTCATGAGAACATCTCTTCTGCCTGGAAGGGACAGTGCACCAGCCCAGGCAAATGGGACGAAGTGTCAGAGGAAGCTGGGGGAGATTGGCTGGTGGGTGCCAAAGAATCAACATGCTCAACCTCCCATGAACCCTCCTGCCAAAGCAGGAATCTCTCACACCCTCATAATCCGTCTCAGGACCAACTCAGTGACTTAAAGAATGGGTCTATCGTGGACCCCAGTGAGCAACAATCAATCTAAGGAAGGTGCAGGGCACGCTAAGCACTCACCAGCTAGAATATTACGAACAGATGAGTTGTTTTGTCCCTGGCCTGCCCAGGCTATGGGAGAAAGTGCAATGTCTTAGCTCAGAAACAAGGCACTATGCAATCAGCTTCTGCTGTAGATAAAGCAAACCCACTTAGAAGCATGCGACCTAGGATTGGCTAAGAAGTCACAGGGCAAGCCTGGGTCTGGTGCAAGCCTGGGTCTGGTCCTGTAATGGACAGAGAGGGGCACTATAATGGACTGAATGTTTGTGCCCGCCCCCCCAATTCATACATTGAAATCCCAAACACCAAAGTGATGATGACGTCAGGAGGTGGAACCTTTGGGACATGTCTACGTCATGAGAGTAGAATCTTAATGAACGGGATCAGTGTCCTTCCAAAAGGGACCCCAAAGACCTCTTTCCCTCTTTTGCCCTGTGAGGACAGATCAAGAAGAAAGCTATCTATGAACCTGGGAGCGGGTTCTCAGCAGATACCAAATCTGCCAACACCCTTATCTAGGACTTCCAGCCTCCAGAACCATGAGAAATAAATGTTTGTTGCTTGAGCCCCCACAGTTTATGGGATTTTGTCATAGCAGCCTGAACTGACCAAGACAGGTGCCCAAATAAACTCACCCCTCTGAACCTGGGCAGTCATGTTGGCCCTTGAGAAAGGCAAGGATCTGTGATTGTCCCTCCAGCAGCAGACAAAAGCCCCTAGATAGCACATTGCTGTCAAAAGTCAGGTGAGCATATTGCAGTACCTAACGCCAGACCACTTGGGTTCAAAATCCTGAAACGGGTATCTCATCTTGGGAGCGGGAATGTATAGGTAAGCAGGGGGAGGAGGCTAGCGTGATCCATGTGGTAATGGATAAGAGTTAGAGACGTCAGTAAAACCTCATGCTTACGATAGACGCACCTCGTAAAACATAGAAATAGTTATAGGTATGTGCTATACACACTGGTTAAGGTACATAGATGTATTTCTTTGCTGTGTCAGCTGAGAGGACTTAAAATAAATGACACTCCAGTAGCACAAGCACGTCCAGCACCCAGATGTTGGTTTCTAATATCATTCTCCAATAAGAGGAACCAGGACTCCTTGGAGAAATGGCTGAATCTTGGACAGAGGTGGGGAATACATCAGATGACCCTGGAGCATCTTACAGTATCAGTAAATACTACAGAAGTGCTCCAAAAGAATGAAAGAGATATACAAATGGACATAAAGAGCCAACTTGAAAAGCTCCCAATGGGCAAAGCTGGAAAACAGCTCGAGTGGCCAAAGCAAAAAAATAAATAAAACTAGACTGCATTATAACCCAACGTATGACATAAATATCCATGATACGATGTTGAACTAATTAAATGATTGACTACATTAATAAATGAGGGCTAAGAGCCAAATCTCCCACGCAGAAGAATAATTTATATAGATACTGTCCCCACTCCAGAGTGGGCTTTACATGGATTTCCTGGAAAGAGTACAGTATGGAAAGGAGGAAGAGAATACAGTAGGTGCAGTGGAGAAACCTGACAAACACTACTTCGGCCAAGTGGTGACGATCCACATCAATAGCCATAGGTCACGTTTATAGGTGACTTTGATATGATGTGGTACAAAGGGCACTTCACCTCCGTGATCTTCCCAAAACCCATAACCTTCGTCTAATCATGCGGAAAAACATCAGACAAATTTCAAGACAGAGGCATCCTACAATGTATTAGGCAAATGTAAAGGTCTTCAAAAACAAGGGAGGTCTTTGAAACTGTCACAGCCGAAAGGAGCCTAAGGAGACATGACAACTAAATGTAATGTGATATCCTGGATGGGATCCCAGAAAAGAAAAGGGACAGTAGGTAAAAACTAAAGGAATCTGAGTAAGCTATGGACTTGAGCTAATAATAATGGATCAATGTCGGGTCATTGATTATAACAAATGTACCACACTAGTGTAAGATGAATAATAGAGGAAACGGGGTGTGGGCTATATGGGAATTCTCTATACGGTCTTCACAATTTTTCTGAAAATCTACAACCATTCCATAAAATTAAGTCTCAACTAAAAAACGAAAAAATCCTGGCTCTACCACTCTCTAGTTATACAACCATCACTGTGTTGATTCCACTCTGTGCCTCAGTTTTCTCCTCTGCAAAGTGGGATTATTGGTTAGAATACCTACTTCATAAAAATCTGGAGGCAGATTCAAAGAGACAATGTGTGTAAAGCACCTCTCCCAATACCTGGAATACAGGAGGTATAAAAATGTTGGCATTACCATCATCATCATCACCCCAATAAAATAAAGTTTTAAGACGACAAACTGCTCTTCTCATTATCAACCATCTCAGAAAAAGAATCTAAAAGTTTCCCCCTTTGCTGATGTGGCAATTTTGAAACTCAAGTTACTGGGAGGAGAGGCTCTGAAACCTCACCCCAATCTCACGCCTTGTGATGGCAGCGAGCACAGTGAATCAGCTACAACGAGAAACCCAACCCAAGGTCACCTGGCAAGGAACAGGCTGCCCGGCCAGCCCACAAGGAATGTGATGAAGCATCTCAGAGAATGTGATTATTTAAATGTGGTTATCGTTTTCCTCATACATCATACACACACACACACAAAGTGAATCTAGGTAAAATTAAATGGTAATGTTGTTCAGTGTGTGCTGGAAAGACGGATGTGTTTCCTACATGACTCAGAATATTCTACTGATTCTGGATAGAAAGGGGGATGATATACATATACAGTAAATATTAGCATATAGGAAATGTGACCAGGGAACCAAACACTTTCCACCACCGAAAACGTGAACGCATTTTTCTCATTTACTAGTTAACATCATATGACAAGTTGGAATTTTTATCTGGAAATGGTAACAACAGATTTAATTTATTGACGCCAATCCCACACTTAGGAAGAAAACAGTATTTCATAATGTATAACATTACCAGAGGGACCATAATTCATGGCTGAAAGGTCAGGGCTTTATAATAGATGGGTTTTCGGAAGTGGTTGGGAAAACCGAACATCCAGCAGTTTGGCCAATAAGTTTGAAATATGTAGAAGAACTTAAGTCAAGCACGTGATGAATGACAATGTCCCTGTCACCACGAGCCACCCCAACAATTAACAGGCTTGGCTGGGCTGCCAGAAACCAAACTATGATTGATTGCTCTCTTCAAATGGGTAAAAACAGTGCCATCCATTGTGAATTCCACTATTAATCCATGTGGGAACAAACTGGTGCTTCAAAATGGCCACGTGAGTTGGTTACACTTCTGAAACAGTTCTTTTATCCTTAATTCTCAGTCCCTAGGGAAGCCTCTCTTTCACCCAGGTTCTCTAGAGAACAGTCAAAACCTGTAGCAGAGGCTATTTCTATACTGTCTTTAACGCAAATCCACTTAAAACATCTCAAGATAGAGCACGAGCAGGAGCCCAATTGGGGTCAGGGATCTCCCCAACTCTCATTTTACAGATGGGAAAACTGAGGCTAGAGGGCGAAGCAACTGATCTAAGTTCCCCACAAAGGGAGCAACCCTGCTGGGAGCCAAACTGAGCTCTCCTAAGCATCTTAATATACACAGATATCAATGTGTAATACATAGGATGCAAATGTGTATATGTGTTGGAGAAAAGTGGCTTTTTAAAATCTAAAGACACACATAGAAATATTTCAGTGAGGCCATTGATGAGCATAACTTGCCAGCCTTAAGGAGAGGAGGCATGAGTCGGAGGCATGAGCCCCCCCACAGGAAGTGTGGCCGTCAGCAGAGGCGAGCTGCTGGCAGTGGGGTCGCCACGTCCCACTGCCCATGACCACACAGACCCACTAAGGGGAGCCATTAGGGCCTCCAGACAGGGCCCCATGTCAGACCTGCCGGAGCCCTCTCAGCACTCAGCCCTGGTCCTGGCATAACTTCTCAAACCCTATTCCCGAGCATTTTCACAGCAGCCAGCTAGGCGATCGGTAATGGAAATCAGACCAGGCAACGCTTCTGCTTACAATCCCCCACTGACTTCCTTCCTCCGATCCCCAAACTGTCCCGTCCTCCTCTCCTGGTTTAACTCACACGAGTCTCCCCTTCGCTCACGAGCTCCAGCCACACCAGCTTCCTTCTGATCCTCGAGCAGGGAGCTGTTTCTCCCTAAAGGGTTTCTCCTTTGCAAGTCCCCATGGCGCTCCGCCACATCCTTCAACAGCTGCCCCTTGTCGTCTTCTGACCACCCCATCGAAAGTGGCCCTCCTCGCCACCAGCACACCTCCCTGTGATACTGTCTTCTCTGCAGGTATCCCTCTCAGAATTGACTGGTTTGCATGCTTGGCACCGATGTGCCCCTAGCTAGACCGTTCAGGTCCATGAAAACAAGGGCCTTTGCTGTTTTGTCCATTCCCTTATCCTCAAGGCCTAGAATGTGCCAGGCGCATCGTTACCAGTTGCAAAACAAACAAGTGCACTACGTTTGAGAGATATCAAAAAGTACTTGAGCTGGAAGAAAATTCTCTCCAACAACAAGATCCCAGCTCCAGGTGAGAACAGAGGAGGGGGAAAGACGATGCCTCTTCAGCTGAGAGTCTGTAAGGGACTTCAGTGCACAGCACAGAGAATTAACTCAGTGGTGACATCTTTATACTGAGCCCATTTGTGTTTTCAAACACCCTGCTGAGTGGTATCGCTTGATTTCCAGGCCGCTTACTCGGTTTCTGTTCGATTTCAGAAGCAAGGTTGAGCCAATGGATGAGCATTCAAAAGGTGCTTCAGTAACTTCAAATGAGGGTGTGTGTGTGTGTGTGTGTGTGTGTGTGTGTGTGTGTGTGTGTGTGTGTTCCTGACTTCATTATTAAAGGATTGGTATACAAGTGCTCTAAACCTTGAGATTCTAGACACGTGTGCACCTAGAGTATTTTCAATTGCATTTGATATTGTGAAGAGCAATTTGATGGCACTATGGAATTTCTGAGAGCCAGCCAATGGCTCAGAGCTCTGGGAACAACAGGGAACGGGGGCCAATTAAGGAAACATGGCCCCGTGGTCCCGGAACTCGTACATATGGAAGGCCCCAGCTGTGGGCCCACTGGTCCTTGACAGTCCTCATGCCCTGTGATCTAACAGCCATAGCAAGTGGCATTTACAGATGAAAGAACCAAAAAAAGCGATAAAATGGCACAGGAGCAGGGTAGAAACACGCTCCCATGAGCACACACCATGGATGCAGCCGAGAAAGGCCCAGCAGTAGCTGCTGGGCTGTCACCTACTATAACAAGATTGATCTGTAGTGAAATAAAAGGTAATGTAATCCAGAGGAAATAACTTGGGTTTCCTCTGAGAATGTCTGATGTTGTCACCTTGCAAGCCTGTCACTTTCCCTCTCCTGCCTGCCTTGGTGCACAGCAGCCCAAACATGCAGGGACTCTTCTGGGCAAAGAGGCCTCACTCACTCCCCGCCGGGAGCACACATGTGCAAAGCAGCATCTTCCCCAATGTCCCAGGACTCCTGGGACAAGCCAAAGCCAGCAGGGCCTGGGTGCCCCCGGTGTGGTCAGGGGGCCAGAGCCACTCAGAGTTGCCCTGTGTGGATGGACTTCAGAGACGACCCCGTGGCTTCTGTTCATCTGAAGCCCCATCGTGTTCTGATTGTTTATTTCTAGCACAATGCTTAGCCCCCAGGTTTCAAGTGAAATTCTGGAACAGAGTTTCAAGCACAAAAGCTATTGTGGAATCCTGTTGTATAGATTCTGCCTGTAAGACACCGAACCTTTTGTCTTCGTCCGATGCGACTGTCACTGGTATCTTTTTACTGTCACATTTTACTGAGCATTAATTTCACAGGCAGCATGGCCAGAAGCAAAGGTAAGGAGGGGGTACCAGCTGGCAAGGTCTTCACCATCATTTCAAAGAATGTCTCTCCATATGAAATGGTCCTAAAGGGCCAGTGCCACGTAAATAATTCACAAAAGCCAGTTCAGTTCTCTCCATTTGAAATCCTAGGAATATCTTACAAGGGAACTGCCACCCACCGTCACACAAGGCAATGGGTAGCAAGCAGCTTCCGTCTCTGGAAGATGCTATTAAGTCTCGATAGCCATTGATTTGCAGATGATTATAACTTTTGCTCTGCATATCACTGTTACTGACAGGCAAACGCCATCAGTCAAAAGGCATGACTGATTTAAAAAGGAGGCAAATGTGACATTGGCGGTCTGACAAGCCATTTTTTTATACTGATGACAACAACCAGGAAACCCCCTGTGCTCCAGAAAGATGTTTCAAACTCAAGTGTTCTGTTTCTCAAAAAGGAGAAATGCAATTCAGTGTCGGGTAGTGCTTTTATTCTAGTTCACGGATAAAACACGCTCTCCTCCCACAGCACCCCACCGAACCCCCAATTTGTCAAGGAAGAAGACACACGGCAACCAGGGGCCCTGACAGCAGCACTTCTAGTACGTGAACATTCGTGGCACCTTTTCAATTTCACTCATCTCTTAGTCTCTAGCCAAATGGAACTTATTACTTGTAGCTCGTTGGGATTTATGAATTATTTATAGAAGTAGGTCTATGACTCCAGAGTCTTAAAAGACAAGACCACAGTCCCCTCACTGATACCCACAACAATGCTTTTATCAGAGAGGGCAGGCAGACATTCTCCACAACACGCGCTGCATGTTGGGGCTGAAATAATAGTTGTGAAAATATCAGGCCTTTACGATTATCTGGAAGCTATTTATGGAATGCATGGATGTATTTTTACACCAGTCTCTTATCCTGAGCCAGACTTGGATTTAAGAAAGACTGAAGCAGACTGTGCTACAAACATACTTCCCAGCTTGAATACAAACAGTTACTCCCTGCCACTTCACCCATTAGTTTCAGACTGTGATTAAAAAAGAGAGAGAGAAAGAGGCTGCTTCCCTTTAATGTATGTCTAGCAGGTTCAACAAACTCATGCCCATGCGTCTCCTAGAGCATGGTGGCTGTGCATCCTAAGTGGGACTAAACCAAGAGCCAGAACACAAAGTCCGAGGTTAGGCTTTCAGTCTCCAGCTCCCTGGAACACATGACATGGGCTGGCAAACAGGCACCTCCTGGCCGGGTCCTGTCTCTGTCACAGGCTCAGCTGAAGGGGTTGTGAGGAAGGACACAAAGAGACCAGCCAGCCACGGTCTTGCCCAAACCTCCAGGACAGCATTTGTTTGGCAAAGAAATGCCCATGTGGAGCTGGCAGATGGAGGCCGAACCAAGCGGTAGCTGGTCCTGAGGCAGAAGCCCTAAGGGACAGGGCCTCCCGACTCACCCCTCCAGAGACACCTGCCCCTCGCCAGTCTCACAAGTCCGACGGCATCCCTGCCCCATGACGCGAGTGCAGCCAGGAACCCCTCCCCCGTGTCCCTGACCCACCTGTCCAGTTCCCACCTTACCCCTGAAAACGGTCCAGAGGAGGAAGCAGAGGCTGGAAGGCACTTCAGGTCACCTCAGGCCATTGTCCTCATGGTGCCTCCTAAAGCCCACCCCCCATGACACGTCCACAGACGATGAGAAGTCCCACGACCCTCTGTTCACAGACGATATATACTTGTTCCCAAAAGAGCTCAGCCCATGGAAAAGCGGATAGGAGGCAGTGAACTTACCTTGCTGGAAAACATCTGCCAGGAAGGAGGAAAACCAAGGGCAGAGTGGGGAAGAGAGAAAGGAGAAAAAAATATTAATACAAATGTTGAAAATGACACTGATGATCATCATAGCTAACGTACGCTGACTTGGCGAAGCGCTCTTCACACAACAGTTCCTTCAACTCAGAGGCCGTGGTTAAGGTCTCGGGCTCTGGGATGAAACTAACTGTCTGCGTTTAAATCCTGGCTTGATGCTTCTTCACTCTGTGGCCGACATGCCCTAAACCACACAGAGATAGGAGTATTGGAACGATTAAACAAATTACGCCCTATGGTTTAAAGGCTCAGAACACTGCGCAAGACATAGTAAACGCAGGAAATTTGGTTGTTGTTGTTAACACAACAACCCTATAAAGTAGGTTGTGCGATCATTCTCATTTTATAGATGGAGAAACGGAAGGCGGAGTAACTCATCCAAAGCCACAGAGCAGTAAATAATGGGCTCAGGAGTGCACCCAAATCTGTCGGATTCCATAAACCATCTTCTGACCCACTACTAAGCTGCCTGACCAGTTTAGAAATCACAACAAGGTCACACAAGAGGATGACTAGAGGAAGGGTGTATGAAAATACTAAAATTCCATGCTTAAATCATGTAACAAAACATTGGTATAAATTCTCCACATCCTAACTCACAACTAATAACATCACGTCTTCATATTAAGTCCTAGGTCAAAGTCGGTTAAAAGGTCAAATGTTGTTGTTGTTGTTGTTGTTTCAACGTGTCTTTGAGAGGCTACTACATGCCCAGCCCTTGGTCTGGCTCTGGGACCCACACACCTAGCAAAACGCATAAATGAACAACCGGTCCCTTACACCCCCATAAGGGGAACCACTAGCATTGACTTCTAACACCTTACATTTGTTTTGACTAGTTTTGAACTTTGTAGAAATGGACTGACACAGTATGAATTTTTCCTGTCTGCCTTCTTTGCTCCCTAGTGGTAAAGGGAGTCGCCCATGCTGTAGCATGTGGCAGGTCATTTCATTCTTCACTGCTGTATTATATTCCACCGTGGGATTATATCATCGTTTTTAAATTTAACATCAGCATTTCTACATTATTCTAATTTATAACAATGAACAGGCCTTACAATTACAATCTGAGTTTTAAAACACAAATTGTTTTCATCTTACAAATTATAAATAAGAACGATATCATCAGCAACCAAATCTGCTGTCATTCATCAACTAAGCCATCAGCTCCCACGAGGTCACAAAGAGCCAAGGGGCCATGACTGATGTAGATGAAACGTGCCCCTGGTGAGTGAAACAGACTGCAAGAACAGAACACCTGCAGAAGCAGTTTTCATTTCAAAGGGGCACATGAGATCCCTATGAGGCATGTCTTGCCCACAGGTAATACACATGCTCCCAAAGGCACACCCAGGCCACTGATAAGACAGGTTACAGACTCAACTCGCAATTCCCGGGGAACTGGCTAAAACACCACCCTGTCTCTCACACTCACGAAAGCCAACTGGGATGGACGCGGCCCATATTGGCACCATTACAGGACAACGTTAACTCTGCCCTAATTTATACATGCTATACGTTATTCTCTAACTTCAGCAGTTAGTACAAATTCTGACACAGCAGTGTGTGGAATGTCACTCACCTCCCATGCCCTGACACTGTCAAGAGACTGTGGGAAGGGCTGTGCGCAGCTCTCTAAATATACCACTGTCACCTGCATTTGCTGCCTGCAACATTGAGTCTGAACTGCGCCCCCTCTGACCAGCCTGGGCACCTGGAAGAGGCCCTCGTCCTCAGCCTTCAAATATCACAGCCACCGCGCGGCGCCTCAGAGCCTATCCCCACGGAGACGGAAGTCACTGTTTCCGCCTCTGTGCTCCTAGAGTAATTTGTGCACGTTGCAATTATAGCTCCTATTATAATTAGTTATTTATGTAGACCCTGAGCTCCCGAGGACACGAGCTAGGTGTCTTAATCACTTTTATGGGTCCTAACTGGCTGGCCTGGTATGCTCCCACAAAGGAGGGAAGGGAGAAGGGCTGGTCGGCTTTAGCACTCGTCTGGCCTAAACCCCTCATTTTACACATGAGGAAACTGAGTCCTAGAGATGTAAGAGATTCTTCCCAAGGCCATACATGGAGTTAAAGGCTGAGCCAGGACCGCATGAGATTCATTTAACCTTAATGAAGCACAAAAGCTCATCCCTATTATTAGCAAAGTACAAATTAGAGATTTATCATTCTCCTCTAATGAATACAGACAAAAATTTCCAACCTTGAAAACATCACTGAAATAAGATTAGTCTTTCAAATACGGATCCAATCTCGACATCCGTCCAGAATACTCAACCTCCTCTCCATGGCTTCTGACAGGGAGCACTTCCTTCAAAATTCAGTACAGATCGCTGCAGAGTATCAGTGGGCAGGGAGGGGGCAAATTCAGGGAGGGCTTCAGCAACCTTATTCCTTCCAATCCCACTGTGTATTTCATGCCTTAGCAGACAAATTTTCATAGAGTACTGTGCATTCGTATCTTCTATTCCAAAAGATACTCTTGATTTTCGCACAAGCTGTTTTAGATTTTTAAAAGAACCCCTTTACAGCTTCATTTACGTTTTGCACCTTTATACTCAAATGAAAATTTTAATCAACACTAGTATAAATATTGCAATAATTTTGCTCATGCGTTACCTTGTAATTTACACTCAAAATTTGTGTCTTTTGTAGTCGGTGGCATACATCGCTCTGTTCTTAGAATTACTTAGCCCTTTCCTCTGTATAATAGTGACTTGGGTACCTTCTTTAACACTTCACTTTTCCGGACTGAAACAGCCATCCAGGCTCAGGTTCAAATGACTCATAGCCAGAAGAACAGAAAGTGAGAAGAAGGTAAATTCTGTGCTGTCTGACTACATTTTACCCCTGCCCGCAAACTGTGGACCTCAGACGACATTAGCCACAGAAATACCCTTACCATCTTCTGTGCTGGTGTTCACATCCACCACCCCCATCTCCCAAACTGTAGGGACAGGTCCCTATAAAATCAAAGGGCCTCAAATTTGAGTGTGATAGTCTTTCAGTCTAACCAACCACTAAACATTATTTGGGAGTCAATCACTTATACTCCCTGGGCTTGCATGTCCGTGTTGATGACCTGCAGATATTTTTTAATATCCACAACACTGGTGTTGGGAAGGTTAAGTTAGATAATTGACACGATTTCCCGTCAGCTGTTGAGGAGAATCACTCTGTGAATAAGACTCCGTGCCATCTTTTCTGCTCTCCCAGGAGCTGGAAGTCACACAAGTGCAGAGTTGGGATCTTCCAGTGCCCACACACCACAGTCAGATTGAGCCCAAAGGACTCCAGGGACACTTAGGAGGAAATGAACTCTTTCAGACAAAGCTCTGCTCTTACTCACTTCCGAAGGGAGAGAGCCTCAAACCCCAGTCCTTCATGGTAACAAAGAAAGCCTGTTCTCCAGCCCCACCCCCACCCCCTGGAGCCATTCTGGTCCTATAGATAGATGAAAAGCCATGTATAAGTCGGTGACTCAGATGTGGGAAGAAGAAAATAAGAAAGAAGGAACTCAGATACGACTCAATGTCCAGTTTCTTCAGTGAGGAATACTTGCTCTCCTCCCCCAAAGCTATTGAGAGATTCACACCCCAAAGATCTTTAATGCACTGAGTCCTCCAGAGACAGGGGCCATAAAAAGACTCGATTATTTATTATTATTAATAACTTATGGCAATTAGGCCGGGTGATTCCTAAACGTTGCTAATTAAAAACTTTCCTGAGTGCTGTGCATCCACATGGCCAGTGTTTACCTCTATTAAAAATGATTTAACTACACTCTGGGTGAAGCCCTCTCTTGTGCCCGGGGTTAATAATTAGCAGTGCACAGAGTCACGCAGGTTAAGTGAGTTGGCTCTCCTTTATTTATCTATTGCTTTGTTTTATGAGCAGAACTGGATGGCAGTCTTATTGCCCATTCAGGCTGCTAAGAATAATTTACTATTTCAATCCACAGTCCATAACTATGGTTAGAGACGCACTCACTCTTATTACAGTATCACACTTAGCCCACACCCCACAGCATTCAGGATATGCCAACCAGTGAAAGCAAGCATGACTTCCATAAGACTGAGGGAAATAAAGCTACTAGTTCTCAAACAATGTCATCCTACGGCTCTCTCAATTTTGCTTTCTTTTCTAGGTTAAATTATATATGAGGGGAGTTTAGTTTCTTGAAAATGCATGCACTTAACTCCCATTTAAAAAGTCTCACCTGGGGAGACAGCTGTCTTGTGAGTCCTCCTGTGGTTTGAGCTACAGAAAGAAAATTCTCTTTCAAGTACAAGTGCTTTTACAGTAAAGGACTGTAAATTTTACTGGGACCCAACTAACCAAGGGCAAAGGGAGAGATGTAGGGAACAGCTGGAATGAACGCTGCTTCCTTGAATAGGGTCACGGTCGCCATTAACCAAAGTCAATTTGAAGCTGGGCGAGGCTGCTTCCTTGCCCAATTTCAAAACCCAGCAAACTCTATACATAGATACAGCGAGTAACTGGAATTCAGTCTGTGATTTTGTGTGCTACCAATCTCTGTGAATGAAGTGCATTCTTCCTTTTCTATGTTGAAAAGTGGGGCCTCCTCTCTTGTGAAACGCACCGCTCCAGAGTAGTTCTGTTTCGAACTGACAAAACCTAGGTCCAAAAATGGCAGGTGGGCTTCCCAAGGAGGGCAGGGTTAACCCCTCTCTCCCCAGTACGATCTGGTGCCACGTCACTACACGATTGTGGCCATCGGATTCCACAGCCGACCTACGATTGGGTCCCAACTACTCAAGAGGTGGAAAGCTGGGGGTGAAACCTCTTGCAGCCTATGTTTTTCCCTATAAAACGGGGATGGTAGAGCTAAGCTTTTTCCCTACCATAGGGATATCCTGAGGATCAAGGCAGATGATTTAATCCATACAGACTGGGCTCAGATCCTTGCCAGTCCACCGTCCTAGCCATCTTGGATTAGCTATGTAACCCCTCTGAGTCTCAGTTTTTTCATTTATAGAATGGAGATAATATAACTTATCTTTCAGAATTCATGAGGACAACCAAGATCATATACGTAAAGCCCTCATTTAGCCCCTGATGGCTGGTTTATGGTGTATGGTCAATAAATGAAAGTTAATGTTATTTTTCTAATAAGCAGTAGAACAGGGTAGCCGAGCTCAGGTCCGAAAGTCAGAGCTTGTCCCATGTCCGGCTGTGCGATCTTGGACAAATGACTGACCATCCCCAAGACTTGCTTTTCTCATCAGCAACATGCAGATAATAATAGCTACCTTTAGTGTTACCTCATAAATGGCGATGGAGATTAAACGAGGCAATGCATAGAAGAGTGCACAGTGACTACTCCTCACAAAGCCTTCCTTGAATTGTAGCATTATTAGTCAACAAACATGTATGGATTGCCCACTATTTGAAAAACCTTTGTGACTTTCTATAGGGCTGTAAATGTATCATAAGAGGAAATCCATTAAAATAAAATGATCGTTTTCATTTCTTCTTGTTACCATGTAACTATGTGCCATTAAGAAACTCAAAGGCAATTCTCAAATAGTATCTTATGAATGAATTATTTTTCGTCTTTGAGATCAGAGGCCCAATGACATCCTACCTTCAAACATCAATGATCTAAGGGATTGTGATTAGAAGTTCCAGAAACCCAGGGCCCAGCCTTTATTTTCGGCACCACTCACTCTTCTGACGTTGCCTGTCTCCTCTGGACCTGTCATTATTTCTCACGGCCACCATGTAAAGAGCCTGCCCTGCGCTTTGATCAGTGTTTCAAGTCATGCTGCCTGGAAGCCTAGGGTTCAAAAGAGGTAGGGACTGCATGGGGGTAGCTGAATTGAAAACCTCTATTTCGTACAGTTCTATGAAGAATTTGTCTGAGAAAAGATTCTGCTACTTCATTAAATAAATTAAAGTTTGAACACAACAAACCACTTAAATGGAGCCCCTTCCTGTCCGGGTGTAGGTCTGCGCTCTCTTGGAGCACAGCCAGAGTCAAGGGCTCCTCCAGAGTCCCTATGTGGCCTCCATGGCACCACACACGGGGGCTGTGATTAGTTTCCTGTGTCTCCATAGCCAGACAGCTCAGACAGCCAACCTCCATGCCCCTCCTGCTTCCCGCAGGAATACTCAGGCAGCGCAAACTGAACAAAGCCCTGGGAGTCTCGGTGAAGGACTCCAGTTCCAGCCCTCGATGCCAACAACAAACCCATTCTTTAATGCGGGGAGGCCTTATATCTCTCTCTCTCCTTTTACTTCTCTTGTTTTGGATGCAGGCCGGGGAAAGTTCTATCATTTTCCTGGCTCCTGGCCTCCCCTCCACCTTTCATCAGGTTAGAAAATGAAGACCAATACTTTGCCTGTCATTGCCATACCTCTGAAGGCACATGGCATTCAGTAAATGTCTTTCATTTGTCAGGAAAAAAAAAACTTTTTAAAGCCCTGAGGTATCATCCTGCTACATTTTCTAGGTAACGTGTTACCAACATCAATTTTAGGCCATCTGCTTATAACCCATCAGCCTGCACTGACGTGGGAAGGCAGTGCAAGGGACGTGAGCTAATAAGTCCCTAACATTTTTATGACATTCCATCCCTAGTATATCTCATTCGTAGCACAGAGGGGTAACGCTCTTAACTACTGAAAAAAACATACAAAAGTAGCTTTAGGAATAACACTTTTTATGATTGCATTCTGTATACTGTGAAAGTTATGTTCAAATCTGCGAGTACTTTATGGAGCTGATAAAGTAGAACAGTATGGCTTCCCAGATAACTGTATTTTATATCCATTTAAAACGTTTCCTCTTCAATTGAATTACTTTTTGAGTAATTATAATAAGACTAATTTGGGCTTAATGAATTCATGTACAAATACTTTAGACTGCATTATTAAAACCTCTCTGATATGAACTATATTAACTCAATCCTAGTGTTTTTCTTTGAAAAGAACAGCACACATGACTTTCTCTGAGTTCTTTTAAATCAGCTAACTGAGAAATCATAAGAAGCCACATTACTAACTTAAACGAAAGAAAAGGTTGACAAATAATTTTATTCTAATTTCCCTAAACTTATGTAATTCAGTATTAATTAGGAGTCACAGAAAGTATTTTTAGCATCTACATATGCAAAGGGCTGCAGAGTTGGTCCATCTTCCAGAAGAAATCAGTTATAGCTTTGATTAGCAATGACATAAAACCACTACTGGTAAAATGCTAACAGTGATTCTATGGCTATTAAGCCCTATGCTCCACAAAGTCTCCAAACCCAATAGTCTAAATATCTGGATTCTTGTTGGCACTGTAGGTGAAGGCACTCATCTTCTCAGGGATTTAGTTCCTCCAGCTGAAAACTGATTTGTCCTAGATGATCTCTAAGGTCCCCTCCAGTTCTAAAACATGATGGTTTCAAGTTCAAAATCACACACATTATATCAAATGGGCTCTTATTGCATATAGCTTATTTGTCATCTTATCCACACTAAATTACATTCACAGGAAAAAATGTCATTCCCTGCAGTTCACCTACAACCACAAACACATCCACAATACGGCTGGTGATTTCAGATTTATCCCAAGATAGTATCTCGGCAGTAAAGTATTCTTCCCATTACAGATAAATTATAAACCAGCTGAAACCTTTAAGGTTACAGGGCCTTCTTGAACCGATTTCTATTTGCCCCTCCCCACCCAACACACACTTCCTAAAAGATGATCTTTCATCTTCATTTTCAAGTCAACTGATTAGTTGCATTGCATTCCTGTTTCTCGGGCAGGTCTGTGAGATCCAGGTTTCAATAGGGCTGGTTACCCAGTCTGCTAAATTCAAACGAGGTATTTACAGATGTCCAGCAGAATCAATCTCTCTGCCAGGTGATCATTACCATGATGGACAACTTTAAAGTAAACATAAGACAATGGTCATCATCATTATTCTGAAGGCTTGGCACAAATCACTATCAGGAGAGCTTCCAGGAGCCAGAGACAATTAAAGTCTGAGTTCAGAAAAGCTGCCCCCAACATCAAGCATTGCTGATTAGAATGATCTGGGAGCGAATACGTTTCGGCAAATTGGCCAAGTTTGGCATTCAAGGAGGAGGAGGTTTGGTCACGTGGTCCGCTCTGGCCTGACCCCAGTTGCAGGAGGCACAGGTTCTGGCCAGGCTCTCCATAAATCCCCTGAATACACAAGGGCATATCGTGTAAGCACTTGACGAGATAGGCTCTACAGTACCGTCTGGTTCTCAAGTTCTATGATGATGTGACCAGGATCCTTCACTAGGACCTCTGCGATAAACTCCCAATAACCTGCACATCTTTATGGTGCAGTAATGTCCACTTATAATTTTCGCTCTCTCTTTCCAACTAAGCTACAAGCACCATGATGCCAGGGATGTGTTGTCCCTTGTAGCCCCAGAGTCCAGGGTAAAATATTAGAGTATAGTAGGCATATTTTAATATTAACCATAACTAATGCGTTTTCAGAGCTTTCCATATATCGGGCACTATTTTAAGTATTATATTTTATGTAAATCGCCTTAATCCTCTCAATTATCCTAAAAGGTATCTATCATTATTATCCCCATTTTACAGATAAGGAAACACAGGCCCAGTGAGGGTAACTAAAGTTGCCAAAAGTTCCAGGGCAGCAAGTGATCCGGTTTTCAATCGGAGCAGTCTGGCTGCAGAGCCCAAGCTCTTAACCACTAGACCACGCTGTCTCTCAGTGAGGGCCCAGTTGATGGAGGTGTGGGAAAAGGAACAAGAAAAATGCCTCATTCCTTCCAAAACACCCCAGAGAGCTCACTTGAGCCATATCCATAATATTTTTAATATCGTAATCACCATATTTCTAGCACTCTGACCACACTTTTTCTGTACCTTTATTATTTGCAGATTTGGGGTCCAACTGCAGAAACCAGCTAGATGTGTCTTTACTTTTTTAAAACTTTATAAATTATCTTTTATTAAAAAATGCAACTATCTCAGTAGGTTTACGGCAACAGCTAAGGTAAGGACATGGGGAAAGGATGTAGGGCAAGAGGAAAAGGTAAGAATTCCAAGAAGAGGGGAAGGAAATGGAGACCCATACAAGGACACATGACTAAGCTACAAAAACTGTGCTGCTGTCCCTGGTTCAGCTGTCATCCAACTAGGATTCATGAAAAGGAGGGTGTGAGAGGGGGTAGGAGGGAAAGAGCCAGGGGAAGAGGCACTGCAGTGCAGGGGACAGACACGTGTTTCTGGAGTCAGAGCGCATGAGTTGTCATCCTGGCTCTGCCCCTGGACAAGTCAGATGCCCCTACGACTCAGTCAGCAGCTCCATCTGACACACGGGGAGGTACAGGGGCTGTTGAGAGGATTAAAGAGGTCAAGCTCGAAAAGACTTAACACAGTGCCTGACACCCAGAAGGCACTTAATGGAAAACAGGTAATTTGGACAGAGACTTGTGAGAAATCACGTTTCAGGATATCATTAAGATCAACAAAATCTGTGACACCCTGGGAACTACACTTGGGATAAATAAAATGTACTTGCATGGAATCTAAAACTGAAAAATCAGAGGAACCGAGCGAAATATCCCAGAGTCTGCTGGTCATTCTCTCCTAATCATACCTGTTCCTTTGGAAACAGGATCGATATTTATCACAGGAACAAACAATAAACCCTACAAATATTACCTCCACACTCTATATCACGTAAGAAGTGCTGGTATTTTTTGGGAAGTCGTTGAGAGCAAGTAATTAAATGTGAACTATAGGCCTTCTTATCAATCTTTCAGAGCATGGGTCTTTCTTCGGGAAGGCGATACATTTTTTAAAGTCACCCACTCACAAGCTCAGTAGCTAAAACTGCTCCACTGTCTCCACCAGCCCATGCTATGGCTGTGCATGACAGGACCACACACGGGGCTGGGCCCTTCAACAATGAAGCCAGGTATTTCAAAGAGGCAGAGCACTGACAGAGCTGAGGACACCTTACAGACAACCTCTGCAGCTGTAAATCTTTATCCTTGTGAAGAAGAGCCAGCTAGCAGTAAATCTGGTTACCACAGATCATACCCTACAGAGAACCTTTTCAAAAACAGAAAGGGAAATTCATTCTGCAGTTTAAGATTCTTTTAAACCTGTATGATATTATTCAGTGGCTCAACACAGTCATGAAATGTAAATGTCATTTTCATGACGGATTTGTGCAGCTGGCTTGCCCAGGAAAAAAAGAAAAAAGGATTCCAGTATCTTACAGAGCTTAAGATATTTTAAGCATGATCTACATACATGTATTTTCTTTTTAAGCATCATGGCTATTATTCTTCAAGTCCAAAGAACTGGGTTCTAGTTCTACCTCTGCCCTAACTGGCTATGGCTCATGGCTTAGTCTCTCCTGGGGCACCTTCATTTTATCATTTGTAACGGAATTTAAAGCCTGCCTTTTACTTCTTCGAGGAAAGAATAAGATAGTGGATGTGCTCACACTCTGAAGAAATAAAATTAAATTTTCTGATACTTTGTTAGTGCCCATTGAAGCTGATATACTATAATGAGCAATTAGTGGGCCCAAAGGAAGCTAAAACCCAGACCCTACATTCAAAGATCTTATAATAAAAAAGAGAGTCAAACACACTCAGGGAAAAAGTGCTAAATTCTACATGGAGAGGAAAACAGTAGTGAAGAAGAGAAAAATTTCAGTGATTAGGCTCTGAGCAGTCTTCACGGACCAGGTACAATCTGAGCTGGATCATGAAAGATAGTCTTAAACAAAGCCAACATTTATTGAGCCCTCATGGTTAGGGCTTTACTTAAACATTTCATATAATGCTCCCCCAAACTCTATGAAGTAAATATCGTTCTCATCCTCATTTTACCAGTAAGTTAATTTGCCAAAGCTCCCACAGGCAATCCGACCGTCCCTGTACTGTAAGACTCAAAAGGTAGAAATGAGAGACAGTGGCACAACAGGACGAGTTAGAAAAAATTAAATGGGCTCGTGGGAAATTGAAGAGGACCTAAATAGTTGGAGATACATGCCATATTCACATACTAGATGACTCAATATTGTGACGAGCCAATTCTAAAACAATAAAAATATATAAGAACCTAGAATAGCCAAACCTATCTTGAAAAAGAAGAGCAAAGTTGTAGGACTGACTACTCGACTTCAAGACATACAATAAAGCTACAGTAATCAAGTTGGTGTCACTGACAGAAAAGCAGATCAATGGAGCAGAATAGAGCCCAGAAACAGACGTGCAATTTTACAATCATTTGATTTTGACAAAGGAACCAATGCAATCCAGTGGGGAAAGGCAAGTCTCTCAACAAATACTACTGGAACACCCATACAGAGAAAAACGAACTTAGATTCCTACCTCGCACCATACATAGAATGAATTAATTTTTAGGTCACAGAACTATAAATAAATGCTAAAACCATAATGTTTAAAAAACATAACATAAGAAAATACACTTGTGACCTGGGAATCATTTCTTAGACAGTAAACTGAAAGCAATAGGAATAAAAGAAAAAAAAATTACCATTAAAAATCTGTGCTCAATAAAAAACGCCATTAGGAAAATGAATCAATAAGCTATTTGGGAGCACAAATACTCACAAAACCTATATCTAACAAATATCCAGAACATGTAAAGAACTCCTTCAACTCACTAATAAAAAGACAACCCAACTTTTTTAATGTACTATATATATATAAACAGACACTTCACAAAGATATACAAATGACCAATAAGCACATAAAAAGTGTCCAACATCATGAATCATAAAGGAAACGTAAATTAAAACCACAATAATATATCACTATACACTCACCAGAAGGGCTAAAATGAAAAATTCACAACACTAAATGCTGGTGAGGATAAATAGCAACTGAAACGCTCATTCATTGTTAGTGGTAGTGTAAAATGGCATGACTTTGAGAAAAGGTCTAGAAACTTCTTGTAAAACTAAATATAGACCTATACCATGATTTAGCAAATTTGCTCCTAGGTATTCACTCAAGAGAAATGAAAACACATAGCCACAAAAACGACTTGTAAACAAATGTTCATAACAGTTAGAAATTGCCCAGGTGGCCATCAAGAGGAGAATAAACAAACTTAAGTCTATTTATACAAAAGAATACTACTCAATAATATAGAAGAACAGATATAGTTATATATGCAATATAAATGAATCTCATTAATATTATGCTGAACGAACATAGACTTTACACAAAAGAGTACACACTATGTATTTTTATTAATACAAAGTTCTAGAACAGGCAAATTGATTTATGGTGAAAAAAATAGACAATTAGTTGCCTCTGGGGACTTGGGAAGAAGTCCCAAAAATGGGACTTCTATATACTATACTAAAATGGGAAAGAAGGGAACTCTGTGGGGTGGTCGCAATATTCTATACTTTGATAGAGGTTTAGCTTATACAGTATATGTATTTGTCAAAACCCACAAATGGTACACTTAAGATTTTCACATTTCACCATAGTAAAATATATCAACAAATATTGGATTCTAATTAATGCTGAAGTGTTTGAATGGTTTAGTAATGAAGTGTACGAATGCCTGTAACTTACTTTGAAAGTAATTAAAACTAACATAACTTAATAGAGGTATAGGTGACTAGAAGGGAGAGGAAGAAAGAGAGAGAGAGAGAGAGGTAATAAAGCAAATATAGTAAACTATTAACTGTAGAATCCAGTCGGTGGGTATTTGGGTGTTTACTATAAAGGCCTTTCAATTTTTCTTAGGCTTGCAATTTGTCATAATAAAATGTTGGGAAAATGAGCTCATGGAATTGGGTGTTAATAATATATGGTAGCTATCCGAAGATACAAATTATAATAAATACTCTACATGTAATACATCACTAGGGTTTTTGAGTTTGTGCGTTTTAGGTACCTATTCCTGAATAAGTTTCCTGCACATCTGATTCTTCTAGCTCATCAAAGGTGATTTAACTACTCTGCCCATTTTTCCTCTAGATCTAACAACCTACTATACTCTGAATTATCAGGTAAATGACAGAGATCAGATTTCTTTGCAAAGTTTCACATAGTACAATGATGTCTCTCTGTGGAAGAGTAGAAAAGGAATTAAATTGGGAACAGAGTCCTATTCGTGGATCAGAAGACTTAATATTGTTAAAATGGAAATATTCCTCAAACATATTCAACACATATCCTATCAAAATTCCAGCTCTCTTTGCAGAAATTAGCAAGCTGGTTCTGAAATTCATATGGAATCACAAGGAGTACTGAATAGCCAAATTAATCTTGAAAAAGAACAAAGTTAGAGGACTCACACTTTCTGGTTTCAAAAATTACTACAAAGCTACAGTAATCAAAACAGTGAAGTATGAGGTGTAGACGTATAGATCAATGAAATAGGACTGAGAGTCTTGAAATAAACCCTCACATTTGTGGTCAATTAAATTTTGATAATGTAATTCAATCGGGAAAAATAATATTTTCAACTAATCGTGTTGGGATAATACCCACAAGCAAAAGAATTAAATTGGACCCTTATCTCATACCATATACAAAATTAATTCAAAAACGGATCAAAGAGCTGAAACTATAAAACTCTTAAAAGAAAACAAGGTATAAATATTTGTGATTTTGGATTAGGCAATAGTTTCTTAAATATGACATCAAAAGCACAAGCAATGAAAGAAAAAATAGGTGAATTGGATATAATCAAAATAAAAAACTTTTGTGCTTCAAAGGGCATCATCAAGAAAGTGAAAAGACAACCCACGGAATTATATAAAATAATTGTAAATCATATATCTGATAAAGCACTCATACCTGGACTGTATAAAGAACCATCACAACTCAAAAATAAAAAGACATATAACCCAATTATAAAATGGGCAAAGAATATGAATAGACATTTCTCCAAAGAAGACAAACAGCCAACAACGATGTGGAAAGATGCTCTGCATCATTAGTCGTCAGGGCAACGCACATCAAAATCACAATGAAATAGCACTTCACACCCATTAGGATGGCTATCATTAAAATGATAGTTACCGTGTTTCCCCGAAAATAAGACCCAGCTGGACAATCAGCTCTAATGAATCTTTTGGAGAAAAATTAATATAAGACCCGGTCTTATTTTATTATAAGAGCAGGTTTTATATGATATAAGACCCAGTCTTATTTTACTATAGTATAAGACCGGGTATAATATAATATAATATAATATAATATAATATAATATAATATAATATAATACAATATAATATAATATAACCTAACACCAGGTCTTATATTAACTTTTGCTCCAAAAGACGCATTAGAGCTGATTGTCTGGCTAGGTCTTATTTTCGGGGAAACAGGGTAATAACGAGTGTTGGCCCAGATCTGGAGAAATTGGAACTTTCATACACTGATGATGGGACCATAAAATGGTGCAGCCACTTTGGAAAACAGTCTGGCAGGTCCTCGAATGGTTAAATACAGTTACCGTATGATCCAGCAGTTCCACTCCTAGGCAAATACCCCAAAGAAAGGAAAACATACATCCACACAAAAACTTGTACACAAATGTTCACAGCAGCATTATTCATAATAGCCCAAAAGTGGAAACACCCCAAATATCCATCGCCTGATGAATGCATAAATAAAATGTGGTCTATCCACACAATGGGATCTTATCCGGCAATAAAAAGAAATGAAGTACTAATACATACGACAATATGGATGAACCTTCAAAACACTATGCCAAGTGAACGAAGCTAGTCACAAGGGACCACATAGTGTATTGTTCCACTTTCATGAAATGTCCAAAACAGGCAAATCCAGAGACCAAAAATAGATTAATAGTTGCCTAGGGCTGGAGAGGATGAGGGGATGAGGGGATGGAGAGGTGATGACAGCTGAGGGGTGCCGGGTTTCTTCTTGGGATAATGAAAATGTCCTAAAATTGGTCGTCTGATGGATGTATGGCTCTGCGAATATACTAAAAACTCCTGAACTGTACACTTTAAATGGGTGAACTGTAGGATATATGAATTAGTATCAGTAAAGCCGTTTGAAGAAAAATAAAAAAGAATCCTGGGTTGTGACTACATTTCTAATGACTAACACTGTCAACCTCTGCACCTGTCTGGGCCACAGCTGAGCAAGCCAATCTCTCATGACTGTATCCAGCTCTTCATGCTATGAACACATCTAAAGAACCATGCTCAGGTGCTGGCACCTCCCTGGGCACTGAGAAAACCAAGTGCAGATGAAATACAACATCATCACTGCCTCGTGCGTCCATCCACACCTACCATGTTTCCCCAAAAATAAGACCCACCCCCAAAATAAGCCCCCGTGAAGATCGTCAGCCAGACGGACACATTTAGTACATTATGACGATGTCCCTGAAGAACATGACATGACTGCATTTGAATAAATATAGATTGTTGTACATGAAAAAACAAGACATCCCCTGAAAATACACTCTAATGCAAACATTAATATAAGACCCGGTCTTATTTTCGGGGAAATACTGTGTAAGACTCAATCTTATTTTTGGTGAAACACGGTAGCTATGGGTGGCTGCTGAACTCTTGAACATGGTCGGTCTGAACTGAGATGTGTTCTAAGTACGAAATAGACAATGGATTTCAAAGACGTGGTCAGGGAAAAAAAGCAAACTATCTCATTAATAATTGTTTATATTAAATTATATGCTTAAATGTTTTGGGTAAATTAAGTGAAATTAAATGTTATTAAAATCAACGTCACCTGTGCTTTTTAATGTTTTGAATGAATGTGGTACTAGAAAATTTAAATTTCCTGTGTAGCACACATGCTATTTCTGTTGGGTAGTACTGGTTCGGATTTTTAAATATAAATAAATCATCAAAACTTTCCTGAGTCCCGGTGTTTGGGGGGATTATGTTATGCAGACTTCTAAATGGTAATTAACTTTGAAGTCCACTCAGCAGTTATAAAATGCCTGCTGCTTGGCAATTATGGAAGCACAAAAGGTTCCTTGTTTGCTGCCCTCTGCCAATTGGTCCCTTGGACTAGAGTTGAAGATGCTCTCTGCATGGCCCTTTAAATATTGGCATGCCCCAGCCTTCACAAAGCACAAATGTTTCCCAAATAAGGCAGGCCCAGAAACCTTCCTCTGAACTCTTTAAAAATCATGATCAAAAGGGTTGTCTTTTGAAAAATGATTAAAGATCAAACTGAGATGATAGACCACTGTTCACCAAAAGAAAACTTCCCCTCAAAGGGGTTTTATCTAGAAGGGGCTTTGCATGCCATCTGCGAGGGTCTCCCCCTTCGCTCCTCACTTGGGAACCCTGACTTATTTAAGGAAATTGCTGCTCCTCCTTCACCGGCTTCCTCTTTGATCCACATGTCCAGGGCAATAAGAACAGGGCCAAGCTCTAAACTTTGGCTCTGCTGAAGCTTTATAAAAATATCCAGAGAAACGTCTGTGCCCCAAGAGAGGAAACAGAAACGGACCTCAGATGCAGCAGACTCTGAAGAAAAAGACGCTATCGGAGAGTAGCAGGGCCGAGACCCCTACCAACACATCTGGTTGCTTTTTCTTTACCCCACCAATGCCCAAAGAAGTACATCAACCGAGCCTTTTACTCTCCGCATGCAGTTAAGAAGGCAGGTTTGGATGTGAAATAACATGGCCAGCTTACAACGCTGGTAAGCGACACAAACCCAATTCCGATTACAAAGCTAACGCCCTTAATAAACACTGAGCTATACTGTCATTCTTTCATCCCACAGCACTACTCCCTGTTGTATGCTGTGGCAATGGAAGGTTAGGGTGATTTAATATATATATATATATAAAATATATAAATATATATACTAGACTCCTGCCTCCCCAACCGAGATACTCTCAAATTCCTGCACCTACTTTTGTTCAGAATCTCCAGCAACCTGAAACAGAAGACAGTTTCATTGACTTAACTGCCTCCATTTTGTGCACTACGAAAGCAGAGACAAAATACGTCTGGATCCTTCATCACTTCTGGGTCTGCACTGGGGAGAAGTGAGAAACATGGTGCTTAACTCTGTGTCCTGTCACACTTGACCCGTTTCTTCTATGTGCTTATAAATGGGAGAACACGCCCTGTAGCAGCTTGTTTTAGCACTGAGGGCAGGCCAGCATGGCGCTCAATGCTGGGCACATACAAAGATGAATGTACCGCAATCTCTGCCCTCCAGGATCTTCCTCAGTAAGTGCCTATCAGGTTGTTTTAAAGGGCCTGCGTTTGGGGTCAAGAACAAAGCTCATCTCTGGGGCTAGTTTGTGGCTTGATACATCTTCAAATTGTAGCAGTTGTTACAAAATGTACCTGACTTAGAGTTTCCAAAGAACGGGCTGTCACATGGCTCTTTCTAGATGGACTGTTCCTGGGCCTAAGTGATCATTTTCCACTCTCCTCCCACCATTTCCATTATCTCCCAGGCCTGGTAGTCAGTAAGCATTTGGCTGGCTTAGAGAGCCCTGGGTGGTGTGATTTGGAAAGTTAACGGAATTATGATGGAAATGGCATTGCAGGCCACCGAAAGTCTGGAGGCCTCTGATGAAGAGATTTAAAGGTGCCTCACTCATTCTCCCAGCCAGAGACTCCAAAGAAGCCAGGATGGCTTCAGAGGATGACCAATGGCACCACGCCTGCTCCATCCCTGGCAATAGTAGCCTCAATAATGGCCCCCCAGAGGTGTCCATGTTCTAATCCCTGGGACCTGTGGCTATGTTACCTTACACGGCAAAAGGGACTTTGCAGACATGATTAACTTAAGAGTCCTGAGAAGGGGAGATTTTCCTGAATTTTCTGGGTGGGCCAATTCGAATCACATGAATCTCTAAAAGCAAAGAACTTTTCCCTGGAGAGAAGTTTGAACAGGAAAAAGGGTCAGAGTGATGCTATTTTGATGACTTGGAAGATGGAGAAAGGGAGCCAGGAGCCAAGAAACGCAGGTGGCCTACAGAAGTTGTAAAAAGCAAGGAAGTGGCTTCTCCCTTAGAGTCTCCAGACAGACCACCACAGCACTGCTAACTCCCGATGTTAGCTGAGTAAGACCCATGCTGGACTTCTGACCTCCGGAACGGTCAGGCAGGAAACTTCCACTGGGAAAGCCACTAAGTTTGGGGTAAAGTGCTACAATACAATACAAAACTAATACACTAGTTTTACGTAACAGTGGGCCGGTCAGGCAAGGAGGCCAAGTGACGAGGGCAATGACGGCATAACCAGAACAGCCAGCTCAACCAGCTGGGCAATTCTGTCCAAAAGAAAGCTCCAGGTCTTCTATGGAATGGCCCATTCCAAGACGGCACTGCAAGTACAAATGCATCAAAGTACTGGGCGACACAGAAGGAGCAGGCACTCGGGGGTTGATTTCCCAAGCTCTGGGTCCTACAGATTCCTCGGTCTCTGTTCCTTTGGAGCCTGCTCAGCACCCACAGTAGATTCAGACAGACCTCTTCTCACGTGGAAGGAGATTGGGGAGGTGAAGGGTGGTGTTCCCAGAGGTTTGCTCCTAAGACTCCGCCCCTCCCCAGCCCTCCTTAATCTCAGCATGATGTGTTCCGTGCAGATTGATACTTGGAGGGACTCATGAAGGTGAGGAGGTGGCTCCTCTCCTAGCTTAAAACAGGGACCTGTGGTGCTTCTGTACAGATACTCAGCCGTAGGACTGTCCTTCCCTCTAATCTATACACGTTTTAAACAAGTATGTTAGCGCCTGGACACTGCGGAGGCACAGTTCATGACGGAGATGGCTGAGCAGTGGCAGGGACCGTGTGGTGGGTGTCCTTCTCCATCTCCTCTCTTCGTAAGGACCAATGATGGTGTATCTTAACCAGTTGTCACTGATACAAATATCTGTCTTGAGAGGAGGCTGCTCTATAGTGTCACACATTCCCATCTGGCACCCCGTGGGACGCTGCCCTTTCCTAGATTTCCCTGAAAATCTAGGAGCAAATCCCTAGCTGTGTCTTTGACTCAGGTTTCCCAAGGAGCTTCTTTTGGTCGTTTTGTGCACTACCCAACCATCCATCTGAAGGAGAAGTCACCCACCCATTTGTCAACTTCCTTGATGTCTCAGTGTTTAATCTCATCCACCCAAAGGGCATCATCGAATGGCAAACAGGGTAATTGAGGACTTTCAAATCGTCTAAAGTGTGGTTCCTGACCAAAAGGATTCCTGATACACCACGATGGTTCTTACCACCATATCATGAGTGCCCACTCCATTCCAAGCACTTCACGTGTATTTTCTGAGTTAGTCCTTACGGCATCCCTGAAATATGAATATTATTATCCCATTTTAGAGATGAGAAAACTGAGACTGATAACATCCTCAAGATCACGGTGATGGTAGACAAAAGAGCTGGGTTCAAACTCAGGTCTCTCTCATGCCAAAGTCCAAGTTCTCAGTCTACTACTGCCTGGCCTCCGAAGGTGGGAACTATCTGCTTCCCAATAGTTTCTTGAAAACTGCTGCAATGAATATAACATCTACACAAAGACTGCTATATGTCAATTCTCAGTTGAAATCTACCTTCCCCAGCTGGCTAAGGGAAGAGCTCTTGGTGATATGAACAAAACTGGTTTCAACTCTAGAAATATTTATTGAGCAACTACTAGACAGAGGTCATGCATACAAACAGACCAGAGCCCCTACCCTCTACTAAAGAAATTGGGCATGCACACACACACACAATTATAACGTAAGACAGAAAATAAGTATTTCCTCAAAGCTCAGCAAGAAAATGTTATCCAAAAAAGCAGCAACCATAGCAATTATTTCAGTGAGCCATGGAGAGGAGGTCTACTCAATGCAGAAGCAGCAGGAAAACGGAGGGAGGAGGACATACAGAACATCTATGCATGAATGGAGCATGTTACTGTTCTTAGAGGAAGCAGAAAAGGTAGGACAGGGCTAGATTACAGACTGGGAAAGAGACAGAACATGATGTTAGGGAAAGCTGGGATTTCATTTCCTATTTTTAAAAATACCCTTATATATATTTTAAACACATTCCACGGGGAGCCATGAAGCCTTCTGAGTGGGGAAGCAAAATGTTCACAGCTGTGTTTTTAAGGGAATTCCTGAAAGAGCTATGGGGATTGGCAACAGCCGATGGATCCCTGAGACGGGGACCAGCCAGCCACAAAGCCTGTCCTGGTAACTGTTCCAAGCATCAGTGAAGTAGGATAGAGAGCCTAGATTTCCAGTCCCAACCTGTTCACTAGCTGGCTCTGTGACACGAGTCAAGTTGCTGAAACTTCCCGAGCCTCAGTCCTCTCATGTCTGAAGTGACGAGGTTGAACTGAATAATTGCTAAAACCACATCTACCTCGAAAATGCCGTAATTTGATGTTATAAACCTGTACACACCACAGCAAAGGTGCTTTTGTATCATACAAAGCGTGGCAATAACTAGTCCTAAGATCAACTTGGACCTCATTGTGGATTCAAATGCTATCATTTATAGGAAGTATTTTTTTCAGTGCATATGTGTTAGGTGAATCAAAGTGCAAGCTTCTTGTTGTGAATGCTCCCTTGATTAAATACTGCGTTCATTTCCCAGTCTTAAAAAGTATTCCCCTTTTCCCTTTCCAACTTGGAGACCTTTGTCTTAACTAAAAACAGCTGCCAACCTTTTCCCAACTCACCTGCTTAGCAAAGAAAAATAATCTGTGGGAATATATCCATAAATTTAACTTCTAACTACAATATAAAAGCTAATGCTCTGTGACAGGCATTACTTCACATTTCCACAACACCTAAATCAAGACCTGGGCACGCAAGCGTATTTAAAACGAATTCAATGGAGTTGGGAATCAACCGGGCTTCCTTTTGCAAAACAGGACCCTGGCAGAAGGAGTTCCTTAAAATGTGGCAGTGTCTACAGGGGACGAGTAGATGTTATTCCTGGGATCAAATCGGGACCCCCGTATGCAAATGGAATCCAAGGAGAAGAGAGGAGAAGGCAAACCTATCTCTTTCTTCTTCAAAGGCTCAGTTTATCTTCTCACCAACAATTATCTGATCAAACTGGTGGGAAGGTTAAGGTAGGAGTGTTGCCCTTTTATGTCAAACTGTCCAAGCCTGCTGTTGAACTCTGGAAACTGTTAAAATAAACAGGTTAAAAATGAAACATATTCCATAGACTCAGAAGTAACGTGAGCAAAAACACCAGCAAGTTCATCCTCCCGGGGAATATACATTACAGAGTCTAATTTGGCAGTCCTCCAGGATCTTGTCTTAAAGAGCTGTTGGGTGATTTAAAGAGATGAGTATTTTAGTGCCTTGACTTCTCTTTAAATATACACCATTTGAGTGAATCCATTTGTTGTAAATATCCAGGCATTATATTTAAAATTTCATCTCTCAAGAAAAGTTCTCTGCCATTTTTCTTCAAACCTTTTAAGATACTTAAATGATTCCTAATTTTTTTAAAAAAATTACTAATCCTAGTGTTTAATGATGATAAAGGACTTGTCTATTTTTGTAACAAATCACCAGAACAAAAAGCTATTATGGAGTAATTAAACACCACATTCAGCATAGATATGGAGAAAGGGAGAATTGCAAATTACTTTTTACAGCTTGTTCTGAAGTTTTCTGAAGTGGAACACATTTAATCATTAAACTCCTCAAAGGTGTTAAAAAGTAATCAGGAGGGTTATGGGACAACCTTCAATTCTGAGGCACCAAAGCCTCAGATCATTCCAGGGCCTCCAACGGGAGGGTTGTTCCCGGTCTGAGACCCCAGCTTTGATGAGCCCATTCAGAGGTAACTGCGGGGAAGATCAGTTGTCACGTGTTTTCCTGCTTCAGGGGGCCACAGACCTTTAATCATAGTTTGCTAATTCAGGCCAAAGAACAAGTTACTTTAGGTTCAGGCCTAAGCCAGGATTCTAAGAAGCCATCTTTAGTTCTTTTTTGCTATTACTTCAAAGGTATAATTATTTTTAATTGAGTTAGCTTTCTGAGTATACCTGGCAGTATGTAAACAGATTAAAATATAAGGATTCCCTGCCTCAGGAAGTTCCCAGGATTCACCAGCATCTCAGAGCAACACAGTTAATGATTTCCCCACACTGGCCGCTTGGGCGGATACTGCTGCAGACTGGCCTGGCACAGCCCAGATGCCCGTTGGTTTAAGCACCCATAGTTCACCATCCTCTCTGGTGACATTCTCCTACTCTGCCCTGTTAAGCCGGAAGCTCCCTGAAGGCACAGCCTGCCTATTTCCCTTAGTCACCGGACCCCTCTCACCATCTTACCCACAGCCACAACCCATCAGGTGCGCCCAATCTATCAGCATCTTCCTCCTTCAAGGGCATCTCCTGCCTGCCCGACTTCCTCTTTGAAAACTAAATCATCTAAGTGCTATGCCTGGTTTCTTTGAACAAACACACTCGTTTTTTGAGGTTTTTCCCCCAACGCAAACTCTATCTTACAGAAAAGTGGGGGAGAGAATTATATTCCTTAGAACATGGCTTTGGGGAAGAGTCTGTCATTTACCATAATCGATGTCCCTTGAGGTGGATGACAGGAACGGGTATGGGCGGATTGATTCATTTTTGGATTTGGCTCCTTTTGTCTCTTTCCTCAGCCCCTGGCTTGAAGGAGCATTTTAAACCTGCCTGCTCTTTGGGAGATGGTAGACTTGTACTTATATTTACAACCCTGATGAATGCAGGCTTTTTGTGCTGAACCAGAACAAAGCTGATTATCCACTTTTCTATTTTTTTCTTTTTTTGGGGGGGTTGGTTACCTTTCAAGGAAAATGCTAACAATCAGGTTGCTTTTGTTTCTCCTCCAGTGAAATTTTTTAAAGTGTCAGGAAGAACGTCTAGCTATGGGAACCCATTCAATTCTTATCTGGCCAGGGTCAAAGCTACTTTCTTCAGGACAGCATCTTGGGATCCAGTGAAATGAAAGCACAAGCATGAAGAAGAAGCCAGCTCTAGCTGGTGTGGAGAAACAGGGGTTAGAATCCTAAAACTGAGCCAGCCTTTCTCACCTGGGACAGGTATCTCTGAATCCTGCCTTTGCCAGGAACCACAGAACTGGGAACAATTCTCCTTCAGCAGAAAAAGGGGTGGAAAATTTCTCCTCCATTCCCCCCAAACAGTTGCCAGTACCTTCTCAGACACAAAAGGAGAAAAGTGGATACTGTTTCATATTTATAAAAATTTCCAAATAAGAACAAATCACTATGGAAAAAAAAAAAAGCTAAATTGATATGGTTCCTGCCTTCCAGGAGGCCAGAGACCTGAGAGAAAACAGACCCAGAGGGAAAAAAATGATTAAAAGCAGGCAACTGATGAAAACAACTGAGCCCCCAATATCTATACAAATTAAACATACACTATGTGAATCCCATGTGAAGGAAGCGACAGCTGTTAGAATTAAATAACATTTATTTAATAAAAACAGGAGTTGAAAGAGGAAAGTAAAGGTACAGTCTAGTCACCATCTATAAGGCTCCCTGTCTTCCAAAACACTAAGCTACAACCTCACCTGCGCTTCTAAAACACGTTATTTCTTCCCCTGCCATTACATTGGCTGTATCGTTTGACTATCGTTTGGCTGTATCGTCTTCTCCACTAAACAGGAGAAGTTTACTGCTTTGACGCAACTTTGTTTGAACATCACCACAACAATAATGTTAGTAAAAACATAACTTGAGAGCTAATTTTCAGCCAGGCATTCGGATAAGAACTGGAAGTTCATTATCTCATTTAATCCTTGCAACAAACTTACAAAGCTGTACTATTATTATTTTATAGAGGTAATATACTTATATGGTCCACAGATGTAAGAACACAAGAAAACATTCAGTGAAGTCTAACTCCCACTTCTGTCCAAATTCCCACACCCCTTTCACGTGTAACTATTATTAGTGTCTTACATATCCATCAAGAGTTTATGTATACAAAACAAAGAAACAAAAACTCATAGACACAGACAACAGTTTAATGGTTACCAGAGGGCAAGGGGTAGTAGAAGAGGGTAAAGAGGGTCAAACATATGGTGATGGAAGGAGAACTGACTCTGAGTAGTGAGCACACAATGTGATGTATAGATGACATAGAAAAGTACACTCGAAACCTATATAAGTTTACTAACCATAGTCATCCCAATAAATTTAATTTAAAAAGAGTGTGTGTGTGTACACACTCATATATATCACATTTTATACAAAAGGTAGCATATTATACAAGTTGCTCTGCACTTTGAAATTTTTACTTATCTTGGGGATCTATACTTTTACAGCTGTATAGTATTCCACTCTGTGGTTGAACCATAAAATATTTCATCACACCTCTATTGATGGACGCTTCCATTATTATATTTTACAGATGAGAAAACTGAGGCTCAGAGAGGTTAAGTGACTTGTCCAACGTCACTCAGTTGACAGAGGAAGGGCTCAAGCTGGAGTTGATTAAATTCAAGCCTAAGCTCTTACACAACTTCCTGTATTTACTGCCTGTCACAACACCTGATACGTAGCATATATTCAATAAACACATGTTGAATAGACTGATGAACCAACAAACCAATAGCAAAAAAAAGGAGGAAAAAAAAGCAAAAGGAATGATCCTGCTCTCTTTTTCCTCCATCCTTCACTGCTGTCACTGCTCTTCTTTTTCCCCCCATAGAGAACTAACTGCATCCACACACACCCACCCGATATTATCAGAGTAGTAGAACAAAGAGGTTTTCATGCATTCCTGGGTCCTGCCTGGTCCCCACACGTTATTTAATCCTACTCAAGCCCTGGATAAAGGACATCCTGGAATGGATGTAAGCAGCACCTTTGCTGGCCAAAAGCCCCAAAGGTCTTCTCAACAAGGTCACAAGGGAGTGAGGAAAGAGAGTTCCTGGGGGCAAACAACACCTGTGCTGAGATCCCCAGGCATCACACTGACACATCTGAGTGTCACTATGGATTAGACTGCCCACTTCCACGCCTCACTCCAGAGCCTCACAGCTGGTTTTCCTCTACAATGCAGACATCCTGAAAACCTTCAGCTCCTTCCATATGTGCCCAAAAGCTGACACATGTAGCCTCATTTTTATACTGTGTTTTACATATGGCTGAGCAGTCCAGTAAATGTAACACCAGCATTATACACAACATGAAGTGCATTCAAATACACCTGATGTCTTCACAGGCTCTTTCGCGAGCAGTTGCTGAAAAGGTGCAGCATTTGACAACAGGAAAGCTGTGTCTTTCAATGTTACAGGCCCTGGGGATGCTCGCCTGAAAGATAACCTCCCTGTGACCTCACAAGGTATCAGAATGGTTTACTTCTTCTGACTTGTAAGTGTTAGAAGAACATTGCAAACTTTGTCATCTGCATTCAGCTTTCCAGTCCCTCAAAAGATATGAACAGCTGCCTTGGGAAGGCCGGGACTTAAAATTACTGAGAACATGACATATACCATTCCCTGTCCACATTCTCTGTATATATGCCGTATACATGTGCAATTTCTGGAAAGTATGCAACTGCATGGGAAAACACACATCTGTCTTTCCTCTGACACTATGCTATTGTGTTTGATAATAAGAGATATTTATTTAACAAGAGCTCAGAATTACCACTTAATTGGTTGTAATCTGCTCAATGAAAGAATAATGTCCTCTACAATTATTCTAATCTAATGCGGTTAATCTAAAATCTATGAGACATTACAGATTTTTCTGAGACAGAATATTTAAAATCTCTTCCTCCACATTTAATTTAAATTATTGACATGCAAAACAAATGGCCATTCCTTTTAAAGGCTACAACACACCAAAAAAAGTCTATAATTTTTGCCCATGTTTAAGGCTAGCTTGCTAATGATAGGATTAGTATTTGCAATTCCCCTGAAGTGAGAAATTTTTAAAGCTATGTGTTTTTCACTTTCCTAAACTGGGTTCACACTGAAATGTGAAACAGAAAACAAAGCAGGAATATCATGAGCCACGTCCAGCTATATTAAAAGCAAATAGGAAAACATATTTTACCGAGAAAGAGAGAAAGAAGAAAGAGAGAGAGAGAGAGAGAGAGAAAGAGAAAGAGAGAGAGAGAGAGAGAGAGAAATCAGCTAGCCAATCACTCAACAAATTCATCTTCATTGGTTGGTTTCCATTAAAAATGTTTATATTTATGGTTTTTCCTAACATATCATGTTAATAAATTTTATTCAAATAAAGTCTGTGTCTAAACACTGTTATGTTTTGCATGCCTTGTGTTTCTTAGGTTTCATGGATAGTCAAAATGGAGACCACGATGGAACAATTTCTTGACATTTTTGTTTTATAATTATTATTATCACAGTGCAATTCTAGTGAGGCTTTGCTGGATATATATCAGAGGTGAAAATCTTTTTAAAGTAAATCATTATAAAATCCCTTTCCTTTATACCATGCTGGAAGTGCAGTGTCTAAAGGTCTTTTGGGAAAATAAATAATGGAAATTTTGTTATTGATCTCATGCAGAGGCAGTAAATCTAATGAGTTATTGTTATTTTACCCACAGCAAATATTATGAAGTCCAAAATAATAACATTCAATTAAAGAAGGAAAGCCAGATAGGATATAAGATAAAATCATAACTTAACAATGAATTCCTTTCAGTACTTCCTAAATACTAATTTAGTCTGTCATACATTTAGAACAAAATTCTTTTTAATTAGTCATTTCCCATGCCACAGAAATAATTAAAATGATTATTTATCTTGTGATACATAAGTATCATCTTCAACAAAAGGTTACTGGTCTTCATTAAAAGATAATTTCTACTTGGGTCTTTTCTTTAATTTAACAACAATAACGAAGTCATAAGCTAATAGTCACGTCCCCTAGGATTTATCACAATTTTTGAAGAGTTAAACTAGAGAAAAACATTTTGAAAGTGTTCCACAATAGAGCCCTGTTAGCATGGCTCCTCATTACGTGAGTTGAGGGTCATCAGACTACAAGGTCACAGTGAGTCCCTTAGAGCTTTGCTAGATCCAGGAAATCAGAGCATTGCATAGAGAGACAAAGGACATCTACAGCAGGTGTTCGTCTGATTTCGCCATGGTGTATTATAAAAAATGGGAAGCCATTGCACTTTTAAATTATGTGTCTGGTTTTTCAAGCCATCAAGAAAATCCAAGTGACTTTGGAGTTTTAGGAAGCAGCTGCCATAATCCTAAGTCTTCAGGACAAAGCTCCCAGTGTTTTATCACAGGCTGACCTAACGCACTCGCCTTCTACTCCCATGGTTGTGACCTAACTGGTCCACAGCTCGGTTCTTGCTGGATGATGAGAACTCTGAGCACCCAGCTCGCTTGCTCTACTTCATCCTCGCATCACCCTTCCTGTGCCCAGATAACACCCCGCCCATCTCCCCACACAGCGAAAATTAAGACTGAAACCTTGACGCCCTATGGTTATTTTGTTTCTCATAAGCAGTAACAAAACCACATTTACAAAGAGGCATTTTGCTAGAGATGGATTTCTCTTCAAGGGGATGCGTCCTACCATATCTCAAAAATCGAAGCAACTAAAGAGTGAATGACACACTTTGAACTTCTGCCCTTCATGGCCACCTAACACATTTGGGTGGGGTAAAAAGAGGGTCCTCAAATAGGTGGGAAATGACTAAGAAAGGCATGTCTATCTACCCTCCACTCACCACAGAGTATCACAGTAACTTTCACCTGCTTTTCTAACCCATTAGCCCTGAGCTGTTTGCATTCCACACAAATGTCTGCAGACTAAAAGGAAAAACAAATGAATACCAGCCAGCAGACAGTGATCCCTTTATGTCAGAAATGTCACTAAGCTTTTAATCTTCCAGACAATCCCATAGGTAGCTACAATTAAGATCATCCCATTTTATAGATGATGAAACTGAGGCTTAGTGAAGTTAAGATTATCCAGCCAAGACTTATGGAGTTGGGATCTGACACCCAACTATCTCCTCCAGACCTTAAGTTCTCAACCACTATGATAAAGTGCTTAATAGATTAATAAAATGGCTCTCAATTTTCAAAAGCAAGTCCTTACTTAAATCCACCTATTTTCACATAATGGATAAACCTGTTTTCACATAATGGATAATTTCATAATACATTGGATTTCTAAAATGTGTATTTTTGCAAAACAATGCTCTTAGATATTGAAGTGACAGAGCGTCTTGTGTCAGAAGAACGTAAATAATTTTTAAAAACAACAACGGGGGATAAAAACCAATTCACACATATCCAAGAACCTGTCACCAAGAGGTTCACGGTCCCCATGCTTTCGTCCAACCATCCTGTGAGCATTTCAAATTGCCTGGAAGAGACTGACAAAACACAGAGGCCTTGGAGAACCAAATCTGTCAAAACAAATCTCAACCACACAATTTCTCCGTTCTTATACTGCCTTCATTCTGATGCAAAAATGCAGTCTCAGAAGGTCTCAGAAGCCTTCCAGCTGAACGTCTACGTTGTCTCCCTTCCACACGTTACCATCCTCAGCTGATCCAGGGAGCAGCTCAATGGGTATTAATACGTATAATACACATGCTGTGCGTGAGTTTGGGGATGGAATGAAAATGCATTGGCTGAGGTTCCACTTTGGCAGAAAACAGGCTCATCAGAAGCAGGTACCATCTGGAACTGAGAGGATGGTCAAATTGGATATTTTTATAAACATGGGAGTATTTGCCATGCTATTTGTGATTGTTAGATACAGGTGACGACTGAAGCTTTTTTATGTGGAGAATTTGATAGCACTGGCTAAACTATTGTGTATTTTCTCTAGAGGCTAGCTAGAAATATCCCAAGAGTCGGAAAGAAGTTTCTTCAACACTAGGATTAGGAAAAGCATCTGGCTACGCAGCCATTCTCACTGAAAGGCAGCAAGTAATAGCCAAGGATCTGAAAAGTGGATTCAAGTACACAATCCCTGAGCAAGAGTTTTGGTCTTGAAAAATGGCTATTTCCAAAATAGAAATTAAAAAGAAAATAACAAAAGTCAATCATACAAGAGCTGTGTTTACATATGCAAAGTAAACTGGAAAACTGAGGCAATTACTCAGAAGATTTCAATCCAAACATATCCTCAACTGAAATTTCCAGAAAATTGAAGATATAATATGTGGGGTTCTTGTTTTCTGGCTTGGATTATCCAGATAATTGCTTCATCTCTCCACTGTTCTTATGTATACACAGCTTAAAGCCCATCCTATGCATTGCCTATTGAAAGTGCACACAGGAACACAAGCGTCTATGGTAACTATTGTATGTAGATGTAATTCAGCACTGACCAGAGTCAAGTCTGAAGTTTTGGAACCCTGTTTTGAAAATTAGACCACAAACAAAATCATTCCTTTAAAACTCCTCTCCCTATAAAACGTCACATAGGCAGATAATGACAATTTGTCCAAAAAAACCCAACCCATATACTCGTACAATAAAACATGTCCTTAAAACTGCCCTATTTTGATCCTTTCATTATTTGGAGAAAGCATCTGTGAAAGCAGAACTTTTAATAACAGAGAACCCTTTTACTTCACGAATCACATTCATTAACATCAAATATATTTTCTTGAAACAAATAGAAAAATGATCTCCCTTCTAAATATCACTTCACCTCACCTTGATTTTTGAACAATCTACTTTATTGACCCCCCAAAAATAAATTTCCATCATTTCTTATGTGATATTTAAACCTTACTACACTTATGTCCCTCCCAAATCTAACTTATTTTGGAATCTATTCTCCAACTATAGCATATATTCAAATATTTAGATCATAAAGGAGAAACAGGGAATGTCACTAACTCAAATTCAGCCCCAAACTATAAATTCATTTTAATTAAAGATATGTGATAAGCACACATGCTGAGAGAAATGAATGGGGGAGGGCACCAAAAAAAAGAGCTATCTTTGCAGAGAAATTAACAATCACAGGAAGAATTCAATGAGCCAGGAAGGCATCTTGAAACCTTCTGTTTGAATCTTTGTCTAAGCATTCTGGTTAAAATTTGGTGCTTCTCATTTCTAGTCAGTATGGTCAATATGGTGTAGGTATACAACCATCCCGCCAACAGCAATTTGAAAAATAAAGAAAGAGGAAAAGAGAAAAGAAAAAGAAAAGAAAGGAAAGGAAAAGAAAAGAAAAAACAGAGAAAATATGAAATGTAATGTAACCAAAAAAAAAAAAAAGTGAAAGCAAGAAAAAAGCTGGGTATATTCTCATAAGGCAACAATATTTGACTTAGGCTGGACATTTAGAATCATCTGGGTACTTTAAAAATATCTCTGAGGGTGGGGTTCAGGCATCAGGACCTAGAAGTTCCAAGAGATTCCAATGTGCAGCCCATCTTGAGAACCACTGTGAGAGGGACATGAGAAAGTATCCACCATGGTCACAAGCCATTGTCCAGGAAACTCTCCAAAACCACTCACTGGTCTAAGGACAAGACACAGAAAAAGAGGAGTGTGGAGTCCCAAGGACATTCTTTACATGATGTGTGGATTCCAAGCCAAGGAATTCACTTAAAAATGGTCCACAACCCACTAAAACCTGTGGCTCAGCCAAGCAAATACAGATTACTTCAAGACCCCATGATCTTCAATGTGGTTTCTGAAGCTTGTTTTAAAAGGGGGCAATTTTTGAAGGGACTCTTTGTTATTGAAAACTCTGTTTTCATGGATACCTTCTCTCCTCAAACAATGAAAGAAGCAACGTAGGGCTGTTTTATTGTGGATGGATTGGTTTGGGGGTAAAAAGTTGTCATTATCTGCTTAAGTGATTTTTATAGGGGGTGGAGTTTAAAAGAAATGATCTTTGTTTTTAATTAAATTTTCAAAACAGGGTTCCAGAACTTCAAACTTGACTCTGGTCTATGCTGAGTTACACTGACTTCAAAACTTTATGTAGGACTCCTAAGGAAAGCCACTGTCACTAGAAATGAACATATAGTTGAAATATTAAAACATACAACAAAATAAGCAGTCATGATAGAGTTTGCAAAAGCAACAAATTAGAGATTGAGATAAGAGATCAATCTGAAAGGAGACTTTTAAAAATGTCTTCACTAAGATAGAGGAAGAAATGAAAACCACAAGAACATACCTCATTAAAAATACCACTCATATATATATATATATATAGATATATATATATATGAATTCTAAAATGCAAATATATAGCTGTTGAAATAAATAATTTAATAGATGGGTTCAATGAAACACAAGAAGAAAGAATTAATGACTAGGAAGACAGACCTAAAGAGCTGATCACACCTCAGAGAAATAAAGAAATGAAATATATGAACCCAAAGTTCTGAGAAGTGGAGGAACAAGTAACAGCTCTGCCTTCTACTAGGAGTTCAAAAGGAAGAGAACTGAGAGAAAAGGGAAGTATTAGAAGAGATAATCACTGAATTTTCTAGAACTAAACAAGGACATGAGTATTCAGAAAAAAACAAAATTGAACCTAATACCAAAAAGAAGTAAAAAAAAAAAAAAAAATGCCTAAATATCAGTGAAATCAGTGAATTAAAAAAACTAATGGAAATTTTAAACTATTAGAAATAAAGAAAAATAAAGATAAATCAAAAGAACAATAATTAGGCTGACAACAGACTTCATATCAGCAACAACAGATTACATACAACTGACAGGGGAGTAATACCGCAAATGTGCTAAAAGAAAATAATTACCAGGGTTTCCAGTCAAGATGGCAGAAGAGATAAATGCTGTGCTCGTCCCCTCTTATGACCACCTCAAAATTACACTAAACTGCAGAACAACCATCACTGAGAATCACCTAAAATCTAGCTGAACAGAAGTCCTATAACTAAGGATATACAGAAGAAGACACCTCAAGACTGGCAGGACGGGCGGAGATGCAGACTGGGCTGTCTCACACCCATGTATGGTCATTAAAAATCAGGAGAGATATCTCAGATGTGGAGGTACCCCTAAGGAGTGAGGGGTCCCAACCCCACACCAGGCTCCCCAGCCCAAGGTTCCCGTGCCGGGGAGAGAAGTCCCCATAACTTCTGGCTGTGAAAACCAGCACAGATTGTGCTGAGTGAGATGGAGGGTGGCTGGAGTCCCAGGCATTCCTCTTAAAGAGCCCGCACATGGACTTACTCATTGATGGACTCACTTGTTCTGAGCTCCAGTACTGGGACAGCAACTTGAAAGCTGCCAGGGACACACGGAGAGGAAATGAGTTGTCTGGCTTCAGAGCAAGAGCTGGAGGGGCAGCACCAGAAAGAAGTACTGGAAGAAGCCATTGTTCCTTTATTGAGCCTGCCTCCCCCCACCCCCACCAAGACTGCACAAGTAGGCAGGCACTACTGATATCTGATTCTCCATCAAGCTGGCTAACACTCTTCGCCCCTTCCTGGTGATTCCCTGAGACCCTGCCCCACTCAACTCATGGGCCCACTCAAGCTGCTTCCAGGGGCTTTACATACAAAAAGCCCTGTATTGGCTCATGCTGTGGACTTTCCTAAATCTCTCAAAGGTTCACAAACCCCAGACAAGCAGCATCTGTCCTCAGCATGCCCTGTACCTCTTGCTAAGCAGCCCCAAGCCTGGTACTAGTGGCAACTGGCCTCAGTTCACAGCTTAGCCTCTCCCAGGCACCTCCAAGCCCAGCACAAGTGGCAACCATCTGCAGATCACTTTGTAGCTCATACCAAGTGGCCACAGGCAGGGCACAGGCAGCAGCTGATCTCAACCTGCACCAGAGGCCCTCCCAAGAGGCCCCAGAACCAACGCAGCTGGTGGCCAACTTAAGACCACATCAGAGCACCACCCAACCTCCTCCACAAATGACACACCCAAAGGGCAGACTCAGCAGGCACCAGAGCTCCACTAAAGTAAATCCTGCTCCGTAGGGTCAACCCCTGCACAACAGCTCCTCCACAGTAGTCACAGCCAGTCTTCACAACCAATGAGCCTGAGGGTCAATCCAACCTACTGACATGCCAAAAGCAATCAAGGTCGATTGCAACAGGGGGTCACACACAACCCACACAAGGGACACAACTGAAGCACCTGGCTCAGGTTACCAGGTAGGGCTCCACAGGACACCTACCACATAGGGCCACTCTGCCAAGACTGGGAGACATAGCAGCTTTACCCAATACATGGAAACAAATACAGGGAGGCAACCAAATGAGGATGCATGTCCCAAATGAAAGATCAGGACAAAGACCAGAAAAAGCACTAAACGAAATGGAGACAAGCAATCTACCAAATGCAAAGTTCAAAACACTGGTTCCAAGGAGGCTCAATGATCTCAGTGAGAACTTCAACAAAGAAATAGGAAACATAAAAATAGAGATAGAAAACAAAAACAAATCAGTCAGAAATTAAGAATACAATAATTGAAATGAAGAATACATTAGAGAGAATCAACAGTACGTTACATGAAGCAGAGGATTGAATCAGCGATTTGGATGATAAGGTAGCATAAAACACCCAATCGGAACACATAGCTTCTCTATCTAAAATAGTGCCCACTCCCTACTACTCTCTACCGTAACATCCTCAATTTGTCTTTATTATAGATTCTTTTAGTGTCTGTCTACCCCTATACAGAATGTAGGCTCCTGTAGGGCAGGGCCTTTTTCTGGCTTTTCAACCACTAGATTCTCAACATATAGAACAGTACCTGGCTCAGAGAAGGCACTCAGAAAATACTTGTAGAATTAATCAATGATTCAATGATTCTTGAAGTAGACTTCAACTTTACCTATATGAGTTCCTTTTAAAAAACGTGAGGCAAATTGGGGAGCCAATGGTGTGTCCCACAAGCTGCATCAGAGAGATATGTAGTCTTGCACTTCTTCCTTCTAGAATGTGGCCCAGGTGGGACGAGGGGAGGGTAGGTGGAAAGTGGGGAACAGCCACAGAACTAGAGACCAGAAGGGCTTGGGCGTTGCCTTTCTCTTGCTGCAAGGCTTGGGTCAAATTACCTACAGTCTGTAGACCTGGGTTCCACCTAAACATGCCAGGCTTGCTCCAATCAGAAGAGAAGAGGAGCAGCTATTCCTTCCCCTGGAGCCTTATAGGTCATGGAGTGGACATACTGCCCACAGGGAGGATAGGGGCCAACCTTGAGATGACCTCACTCCCTAACTGGTACACAGCTTCAATAATTCATATCTCACCTTTCACAGTCTAATCAAAAGGTCCTTTGGGTCATTCCAGTCCCAGAGTTGTAGGACTCATTGTTTCAAACTGTCTTGAATCCCTATCTCTTCCCACAACTGAAGAAAAATCAAAACAACCAAAACAACTTGGTTTTCAACTGTGGAGTTCATAAAGCATTTTTCCATGTATGATTTCATGCAAGCCTGCCAACAAGTCTATAAAGTATGGCAGGTATGAATATGACCCCCAGTTTGCAGTTGAGGAAACTGCAGCTGGGAGGTTTAAGGGGCAGGCCAAAGAGAATAGGGTTCTCATTGAAAATCAAGTGAATTAAATCCCTAGTATGCTAGCACTTGTGCTCCAGTGGCCTCATTTTTCCCAGATGGGTGTAGTTGGTCCTCAAATGTGACAATGACGACAATGGGCTGAGAAAACCATGCAGGCCCCACAGTTCCTACCACGGTACATTCCAAAGTTTAAGCACACAGGCTGAGTGTGCAGGCTTGCTCCTCCCCAGCTGAGTCCTAACCAGCCCAAGATGATTTCCCCTGTCTCATCTCACACTGACCTTCTTCTTCGCCTGTTCCCTCCCACCACATGGCTTCTCCCTTTCTCTGCCTGGAAGGCTCTTCCCACCTGACCGGGTCTGACTGCCATTACAGGCTCGCATAGAGAACCATCTGTCTCTCCTAGAGAGCACTTACGATACATTTGGGTCTCTCTCCCTTGCAAGATTCTAAACTCCATGGAAGGCAACGCCAATCTGACTTTATTCACTATTATACTGCCAAATGCATAGCCAGGGATGGTGTATGCAAGGCTGTGATGTCTGCAAATGTTGAGGCCCTTTTTCGGCCAGGAGGGAGGAGTGTGGAGCAGCTGGAAGATGTCACTCTTTTGACCCTGGAGGTGACACAAAGGACAGATCCAAGAGCTGGGGGTCAAGAAATCATGTTCTTGGTGACAGGGCCAGAACCTGCCCTACCTCTGGATAGCTTACAAATTCCAAGACGTAACAAATTCTCTTTATCATCTAAGCCTGTTAGAAGTGAGTTTTCTGTCATTCATAAGACAAAGAATCCTAACAGCACCCCTCCAACAAGATTGTAAACTCTCTAACCATTGTAAGCATGGTTTTGTACTCTTCTATCCTATCTCACCTAAGTGCTGGACACCAAATAAGTAATAATTTGTTACTTATTTGTTTTCACCTACCTGGCTCACATCACTGCACATGCATTTATTCAATCAACAAAGATTTGCTAAGTGCCTACAATGTGGCTTTCTAGGATCGGGGACAGAGAGGTGAACAAGCCAAATGAGGTCCTTGTTTTCTACAACTTAATGTTCTAATGAAAGAAATGGGCAAACAAGCAAATCAACAAAATAATGTTGGATAGTAAAAAAAAAGTAAAATAAAATAAAAATAACGTTGGATAGTGTTAAGTCCTATGGAGATAATGAAATAGTGAGATGTAATAAAGAATGCCGGGGGAGGGGGAAATACTTCGCCAGATGGTTATGGAAGACCTCTGGGTTGAAAATGACCAGGAGTCAGCCAAGTGAAGATGATGGAGAAGAACATTCCAGATAATGGGGGAAGCAAGAGAAAAAGCTCTGAGACAGAACAAGCTTGATGTGCTTCAGGGCAGAAAAAAAGGCAGAGTGGCTTAAGAGTTCATGATCCTTCCAGGGGAGAATGGGGCAAGATGAGGCCAGGGAAGTGGGTGGGGACCTGATTATTTAAGAATTGTTCTTCCAAGGGTAGTCCAGTTCCGCTCATCCTTCAGGCCTGCTTACTTGGACATACTGCATGTGTCAGGAGGAGACAGGAAAGAGCTCTAGGACGAGTTTTTCTCCTAGCAAGTCCTTTAACCATTCTAGTCTTTAATTCTGTCATCCATCCATCAACCAAGGGCCTGGACTTAGAGATCATAAAAGACTTTTTCAACTCCCATGTCCTATCATTATTTGCCTTTGCGTTGTCTTTTTATAAAACGACAAGTTGTCTACGGCCATACCACCCTGAACGTGCCCAATCTCATCTAAAAAAAGACAAGTCAATAGAAAACATGCTCCTAGCCCTAAAAGAGAACTATCATTTAAGAATTACATTTTCAAAGCATACATCAGAAGTGCAACAGGGCAAAGTTTGTCACTTCCGTCACACTCAAACACGAAGTCTGTGATTTAGACAGCTGGACTGCTGACCTCTCAGAATTCTGGAGGGGTGAGAGGCAGCCATGGATGCCTTTTTGTGTAAGATGCATGAGCCTCCCTAAAGCAGGTGCCATCGCCCTGAAGCCTTCTAGTGTCCCCACAACCCCCAGCCACAGCTCCCTCCTGACCCCTGCTGGTGGCCTTCCCTTCATCGCTGCCCCCACCCTCACCCCACCCCGAGCCAGGGCAGCAGAAGGAGATCATCTCTCAAGAAAAGGTACACGTTCCAGCCAGCGGGCCACCCTGTTTGTGGAGAGTGCATCAGGCTTTTGCCCACCTGGGGACTTTCGTGCTCCACTAACAGTGCACTTCAGCTGGTACTCAGAATGGCCAGTTCTTCCTTATCATTTAGGTCTCAGGACAAAGTCACCTCCTCGGAAATTTCCTCCTGACTTCCCTGTGTAAAGGGCTTTCCCTCTCCCTTCTTCAGAGTACTTACGTCCATCAAAAACCACTTGTTTAACTCATTATGACTCCCCCACTGGACTGTAAGCTTCATGAATTCAGGGCCACATCTGTCCTGTCCATGTCCATGTCCCTAGGACCTCACACAATGTCCAGCCCACAAAACATTGGCTTGATAGTATTTACCGATGAACTAACTGAAGGAAGAAGTGGCCCAAAGATCCTTGACACAGCATCGGAAAGCACACGGCAGGTAGGAACTGTAGAGTTCCCGGGCAAATCATCTACTTGTAGCACTATTTTCAACTGAGACAACACATCTGGGGATGTGGGGATGGGGAGAGTTATCACAATATCACACACCTTCCCCACGGGACAACAGGACACAAAGTGCATGATGTCAATAGGTTAGAACCACTGGTGTGGCCCTGTGTTCTGCTTCAGCCCAAGAAACAGAAAGGTCTAGCAAAAGAAAGTATCTTATTTAATGAGACGTTCAGAGATGCAAACCCAGATGTGTAACACATACAAAGAATTTCTCAAGTCCCCAGAGCTAGCCCTCTAGCAGTTTAAATACCTTCTTCAATAGAATTCCTTTATTCCCAGAAGCTGGTGAGGAGGTAGGTCTTCCAACACCAGCCTCCCACACTTGGCCTATGGAGATTTGTAAGGTGGGGCCAGGCCCAGGGTCAGGGCTTACAGAGCAAAAACGCCAGAGTCACTCATATGGGGAGAGCTATGTGTCTGAGAGTGGGACCCAGATGACAGCTGACTGAGAGAGGGAATTGGCAGGTCATGGAGGCCACTGCTTTGTTGCCATTCCATGTTATAAAAGGCACCTCAGAAGAAATGGAAAACAACAATAGACCTTTCTTTTTTTCCCACAATTACCAAATATAAAACCCTGAGTATAAATTTTTCTATTTTAGGATTCCTAAACAACGTTGAACTTAGCAAGTGTTTTACATCTAAGGTAAATATTTGCTGGGCATTTCTGGCTCCCGTCAGAGTGCTTATTTGAAAAACAGTGTAATTCTACTTTTAATAGGAAAGCTCTACATTCAACTCAGAATACTCCCCCTGCATGTGAACCCATAAGCACTCTCTTTCCCTCAGTCTCCAGAATCTGCAGAACAGCCCTTCCTGGAAGGTCTGTCTGTGTGCCCTGCACTTCCTCTTCATCAAAGGTAAGAAGATGGGGGAGCCAGTCCATGTCTGACCTTACACTCAGGGTGGTACTGCATCAGCTCTGCCAGGCCGCAGGACTGTTTGGGAAAATTAAGTAACCGTAAAGCAGGACTGCAGATTACAACAAGGGTGGCACACAGCGGGCTCATACATCCATGGTGCGCCCGCCCTGTTTTACAGGCATACAGGACGATCAGTGCTCGTGCATCTCAAGGTGGCAATTACAAATGCAGCAAGAGGTCTGTAGAAGCAGCCACCAAGTCTGAAAGAAAGTTAGATGGACAAGCATGGGGACCACCACACACGCCCTCCCTCAGTGCAGTGAACCGTCTTGAGACCAATGAGTGAGTTCTTGTTGTTTTTGTGGGGTTTTTTTACATTTTTTAATTAATACATTTTATTTTTTAGAACAGTTTTAGATTCACAACAAAACTGAACAGAAGGTAGTTTCCAACATCATATATATATTTAAGTTTTCTCTTAATTTCTTTTAATATAAAATGCATCCTTCTTTTTTTTTTCTTAATGGCATTGCCTTTTGAAGAAACCAAGTTATAGACTGCCCAGACAAATCAGACATAATGTAGATTTGTCTGATTTCTAGTAGTGTCAGGAAATATGTAACTCTATCTACTTTATTTTCTATAAACAGAACAATAGCTCTAAAGCTTTGATGATATTAAACATTTTTTTTAACAACACTACTTTTTTTATTGGAGACACTTTTTGTTGGACAGCATCACATTAGGAGTCACACATGTTAGCTTGTCCCGATATTAGTGATGCTAAGTTGGATCACTTGTGTAAAGAATGACGTGTAGGTTCCCTCATTTTATAAGTCTGATGTTTCCCTATGCGATTTACAAATAGTACCGTGGGTCTCTGGGAATATCTTTTCCTGCAAGAACTTTTTAATCGCATGGTTTTTGAATACGCTGATCAACCATGCCCGAAACAATGGCGGGGACTGCAAATTGGTAATTTAATCATTCTACCATTCTTTTTACATTTATTAGCTGACATTACTCTATAAAGAGCCCTTCCTGGTCAACACTTTGCCATTTTTTAAATCTAAATTATTCAACTGTTTCTTTGAAAAGGGTGTTGAAGGAGTTGTTACCACATTAGGGTGAGATGAGCTTTTTTTTTTTTTTTTGAGACTATTTGAACAGTCTCGATGTGGCCTCTTTATGTCCTTAGTTATAGGGGTTCTGTTCAGCTAGTCTTCAGATGATTCTTGAGGTTCATTGTCCCATAATTTATTTGTAAGTTTGGTGTGATACTGGGAGGCAGGAGGCATAGCATGTACCTAATCCACCATCTCGGACCTTCTCTGAGTTCTTGTTGTTTTAATAAGAATTTCTGTCATTTTGAGGTCCCTACACGGTAGGTTATACAGTTATAAACTCGTTGTCTCACAACTCAGATCCATTGCTCACAATGACCATGCAGAGTAGATATTGCCCACATTTGACAAATCAGGGAATGAGGCTTAAAGCAGTTAAATAACTTGCCGAAATTATGAAACGATGAAATCTGGATGCAATCCCAGGTCTGATTCCAAATCCACATTCTTTCCCCAACAGCACTACTCCTGCCCCCCAACATATAAAAACGCCTCCCCAAGATTCTAACATGCCTCTTTCTCATTCCACAGCTTTAAGAGAGAAGGCGAGTTCAATAAGGAGCACGTGTGAGTTGTGGCCAAGGTATCTTGGCGGAACTATCCACAGGCAGCTGGATAGATAGATGTATCCTCAAAAGGGCTCCTCAATTTGAGAGTGCAGGGACTCCAGGTCCTCTGAACCCCACACAGGAAATACTGGTCAGAGCAAGGGACTCAGCAGAATCTGTTGAGGTGTGGCTTTGGTGCATAGATGGAAGCAGAGACCACGACTACTTCCACCTCCTTAGAGGGCTACAGTGGGTCCAGACGGCCAGGGCAGGCATTCAGCGAACTAAATCAGGGTGACGGGCAAGGAAGCATCCAAGAAAACTTCTGACCAAGCGCAGGGCCTTCTTCCTAAGCCTTCCTAAAGTTAGGAAGATGTCACTGCTTCTGTTCAAATACAAAATAGTGCTCACACCAGAGGTAGGAGAGAGTCCATCTTGCATTTGGTTGTTTTTGCTCTTGACCGAACAATCAAAAAGGCAACAAGCAGAATAGCATGCAAGGGGACTACACCACCGGAGCCCGACTAATTTGGCTGGAGTCCAGCAACTAGCTGTGTGGCCTTAGGCTAGTCACTCAACTTCACTGAGCTTTGGTGTCCTTTTATGTCAAATGTGAATAATTCCCTCCACCCCAACTCTGGGCAAACACCCAGGGCTTTTGTGAGGATGAAATGAAATAACCTATGAAAGTATCTCCTATCTTACTGCTGGGCACCCAGCAGGCATTCCACAATTAATGTTTTCACAACACCCTCTGTCAATCGCAGAGCTTTGACTCTTACCTCAGGGCTGGAACTTGAGCTCCTGGGGACCATCGCAGTGAAACCTTCAAGCCTGAAGAGGCTTTTCCATGGAAATCTCGACCCTTGCTGGCAATACCTATTTTCCTAAGGAGGAATCTTGTCACAAGAAGGGTATTTCCAAGCGCCAGCTCTTTGGAAAAGGTACATATGACCACCCTGCCAGCATTCAAGAAGCAGTTGCCACCACACCCAAAAGGAAGTCATCTCTAGACGCAGCCCCCCTAAGAGAGGCTTCTAGAAGAATCTCAAACCCAGACACAGGGGACGGGGATGAATGACTAATGCTCAAGAATTCTGACCCCCACCTGACCCCAGGCACAATATAGAAGTAACTTCACTTTCTCTGCAGTGACATAGCCACCAACAGCTGTGGAATGTCAAAAACAAGGCTGCTTGGGTCTAAAGTTACTCCTCCCCCAACAGGAGAGGAAAGAAAACACATTTCTGAGTCTCTACTTCTTTATGTTTCGCTTATGAGGAACAATTGTCGACGAGATATAGGATACACTGCTCTGTTTGCCACCAAAATGCACAGAACATAATTTTATACGAAGCTACACCCGCTTAATTGTGATGCATTAAGTATTATGTTCATTGTTACTGAAACTGGGTAGAAATGAATAATTTATTGCAGACAAAGGAAACTCTTGAATATGAAATGCCTCATCTTTTAAAATTACAATTTGGAAGGCAAGAATGAAAAAATACCCATAGTCAGTGAACCTTATACTGCTAATAGAAGACAATACTTCGACTGTTTCTACTTTGTTTGCAAACATTACATTTTTTTAACATTCTTGAGAATAATCAGTAAAAAACACCAGGTTTTCACCATGCTCACAGCTGCTCAACACAGGGCTGGCACATCCAATATTAATTCTCTGTGCTGGGTGAATACCCTTTCCTTTCCAACCAATGTGACTGGGCTCAGTGGGAATCCACTCCCCACACCCCAAAACCCAATCTCTGCCACCTCCTTTCAGAGCTTTCTTTCTTTCTGGCATCCCAAGTTCTCTTAGTCTCTCTTCCTCCCCTCTCCCCAATGGCACTCCACTCTGCTCCGCATTTTCTTTCTGGTTCTCCATCATCTCCCCCAGCAACTAGCACAGTGCCAGGCACAGAGTATGTTGTCAATAATGTGACTACTGTTATTCTTAGAGAAGATAATTGATGTTTTAGACTGAATTAAATTGGTGATTGTCATTTCCCGAAAGGCTATTGTTCTCTCTCTCTCTCTCTCTCTCTCTCTCTCTCTCTCTCTCTCCTTTCTACATCCATTCAAATAATCTACTTCTCCTATTTCATGCTAATAAATTGGGAGAGGAGGAAGAAGGGACTTAGGGCGTGTATAAAAGGAAGAGACTGGCAGTCACTCACCTACCATTTACTGAGCACTTTCGAGTGCTCTAAGCGTTACCTCCAGTATCCTTATGCATTGGATACTGTCATTATCCCCATTTACAGACACAGGACCTAGAACAGAGTAACTACTCATCCATGGTTGCACAGCAATAAGTGCTGGAAAGCGGAACTCAAACCCGGGTGTATTTAACCCCAAGGCTTTGCTCTTTCCCATGGCTATTCTGTGTTTCCTGATTTTCTAGGCTCATCAGGACCTCCTCCCCGGCCCCGCCCCAGCCCCACCCCAATCTCTGGAATGAACGCAGACGGTCTGCTAGTGGCTCTTGATGGGGGAGTGCGGGCCGCGCTAGGCGGGCATTCCTGCCGGAGAGCAGCTGCAGCCCAGAAGAGCAGCATGTCCTCTCCCCACCTCCACCCCCGCTATGTCATTAAAACAATGTCATAAACACCCCCTGAACTCAACAAAGGACACACAGAGACGGTTCGGTAACTTCTTAGGAAACAGCTCTGTGAGCTTGGTAAGTATTGGCTGCAGCCCCAACAACCCGCCCTTCCCTCACTGGGCCTGCCCCGGGGTTAGCGGGCATCTCTTTCAATTAAGACAACTCCTACATTTAGAATCTTTGCGTTTCTATTCAGACACTCTCTTGTGAAATGTTCTGAAGCAAATTGTGACTTTGGCACAAAAACTGCCAAGTGAGACACAGGACTGGGGAGCTAGAAAAACTAAATACTACAAAATACTACATAGAGAGTCAATGAAGACACAAACCCATACATCGAGTCCTCCCACCCAACAGGTGCTACCCATTAGGGTGCCAAAGGTCCACAGAGAGGTGGACAGGGCCATCCCCCCCAGCCAGGAAGATAGCATTGGCCTGGGGATCCAAACTCCCATGCCTGAGCCACTGTCCCCACGTCAAAAAGCAGAAGCCCATCCCGAGTCCAGGAGAGAGGGCAGCATTGGGGTTGGGACGGTGGCCCTGCAGCAAGACAGCTGGGGAGCCAAGACTGTCCACAATCCCACTGCCCACCAGGGCAGCCTCCTTTCACCAGCCAGGTCACTCAGTGTCAAAGGGGTCCCACTGAACAATTTTTAGTGACACCACTTCTCCTACCGCAAGCCAAAATGCCTTTCTCCTACCACTGGCATTAAGACCTTCATGCCTTGGCTCCACACCAGTCTGCTTCCTGCACTCATTCCTGCTGGCACCTCTCTGCTCTGCTTCCACCTGCTCTGTATATGCCCACCCACCTTCGCATGACCACCCTGGGATGCCCAGGCAGCTTCCCTGACTCCTGCTCCTCTGCCTACCTAAACGGGGGCCTGTGTGCACTTAGTCTTTGCATCCTGGGGCCTTGTGCATCTTTCCCCCCAAAGAGAAGGTAAATCTGGGACAGATTAACTTGAACTTGACCTACACTTGCTCTAAGGCCACCAGGAGCTGAGGTCGATAGCACGGTGCTCCTGGCCACACTTTTACTTCCCCAGAAGCTACCTTCTGCAATGATGAGTTCCTCATCCACAACAGGCCTGTGTCCTTCTCTAGTCCAGAATCATCCAGGGGCCCTCTGTATGCTTTTACGACACAAAACCATATGAACCGTATGACATTTCTGCTGCTCTACCCTGTTGACCTACAAAAATGGCAATTTCATATGATTCAACCTAAAAATCCCTGCAATGCTGAGGTAAATTAGCCAGCATCCTCCCCTAGTTCTGCTGAAACAAAAGCCAAGCCCCTGAGAGTGGCAAACTTGCCACCCTGCCCAGCTCTTCTCTTACCACGGCTCAGACCTAGCACTCCGGCCATAGCAAGTGTCTTGTCATTAATACTAGCACCTTGGACACTCGGTGCCTTTGCCCTTGCTGTTGCCTCTGCCTGGAATGCCTTCCCCCCATTTCTACTTCCCAAACATCTATCCATTCCTCAAAACCCCACTCAACGTCACCTTCAGCAAGCCTTCTCTGACCCACGACTCCATGTCGTCAGTTATTTCCTGATTGGAGTTACCGCTGAGCCTTGTAAGGACTTCTGCTCATTCACAACCACTTTGCATCATAATTCGTTTTGTTTATACCTAGCCCTAAACCAAAAAAAGAGAATTCTTAGAAGGCAATGTCAGGGTCCTATTTACCTCTGAGTCACCTAGACTTCACACTGAGCTAAGAGTTAGTCCTCAATAAGTATCTGATGAATGATTTTGGCAGACATGTCATTCCATCACACTGAAACATGGTGAAAGCTGACCGAGGTCATAGAAGAGAAAGTCTTCTTTTCATTCTAAAATAAATAAATATATGTATGATATATACTATATGTAATATATGATATATACGTGTATATTTCATACACATACACATATATATATCACTCAGCACAAATGCTTAATAATCCTCCATGCAGTTCGTGCACTTGACTTTCACGGACTCGCTCTCCTGTTATGCACACGTGAATGGTGCTACAGCATGAGTGCTAGAGTCAGATTTCCTGGATAAGAATGTGGCTCTACCAGTTCTTAGGTTCTTACTTGTACCTCAGTTTCCTTATTAATCAAGTGAGGCTAAGAATACCAACTATTAAAGAAGGTTGACACAAGTTGTTACGTATAAAACACCTAGCTCCTGGCTTCTCACAGCTGTTGTAATTATTGCTTTTATTTCTCTTAAGCTCTCATAGGGAGGGTATTCATTTCAATCGGGAATATGTTCAGAGTTTCAGTCTGGTCATTCCTTTCCCCATTCAAATATAATACCACTTGCCATTCCTAAACACACAAGAATATACTGGTTCCATCGAAGACTCTCCAGAATTCCCTGATCAGCTGAGATCTTCTTGAACAAGAGTTTATTTGAAATTCATATAATAGGGATCAATGAAACATTTCATAAACATGGGCTTTAAGAAACCTGCTGGCCTATTCTTACAAAGAATGCAATCAATACTTATTTTCATACATTATTAACTGTACACAAAACGGTAATGTGCAAAGGGCAACAGAAGTAACAGTCGGCATGGTGCTTCTTAGACCATTCAGAGGGATGTGAAGGAAAGTAGCACCAGCGTGGCAGAAGACAAATGAATAGCATATTAGGTCACCTTAAAGTGGAAAGAAACTATGCATTCCTTTCTTTACTACTGTGTAATGCTATTTATATGACAACGTGACAAAAAAATAGCCCTAGGCATTCTGCTCTACTTTAGAAGTCTTCGTCTCACACACTGAAATGAAAAAAGATGCAATCCAGAAATTGCTTCTTTGCTTAATATTTCTGCAGTTCTGCAGGAATGGTTTCAGTAGCCTGCATGTTCTGGATTTCAGTTGTCAACTAAGAACGCATCAGAATGCAGGGATAAGTATTAAAATAATAGACACTAGCTTATATTTCAACTTTAAAGATCCTTTGTCAAACACTGTTTTAAGGTAGAAGATAGAGGAGAGTAAACTAAGAATTACGGAGGGAGGGAAGGGACTAGATATCTCCTCTTTAATAAAGGAGCCCAGGTCTGTGCTTAAAATTTCATCATAGAACAGTAGAAACAGCACAGGCTTTGGAGATGCAGGAACAAGATGTGAATCTGAACTCTTCCACTTACCAGCTGTGTGGCTCTGAGAAAGTTACTCAACCTCTCTGAGCCCAGGTTTCCTCCTCAGAAATCAGAGATAATGCCTAGTTTTTAGCAGGCTGTGCAGTGCAGAACATTCAGCAAGGGCTCCCCAGGGGTTTTTCTCTCCCCACACTTACCTCCCCTTTAAAGAGACTGCAGGTTTGAAGATTACACAGCTCTGGGACTGACAGGCAGTCCCAGAGGAAACTGTGGTTTGACCAAAAATAGGCCATTTGACCAAATGATTAAAAGTCTGTCATATGCTAATGCTTAGACGGGGCGGACCTTGGGCCAATTTAGTAAGAGTAAATTGCAATTGATTTTCGAAGAAATTGCTTGTTCTTTTGCCTTTCGTCAGCTGTGTCACACTCTCTCACACAGCTGCCTTTGTCATAGCCAGAACCAATTGAAACACGTGACAAGGAAGAGCTTTTTGAGGCAAAATCTTTAATAATATAGACATCCACAATCACACACACACACACACACAGACAAATATACGTACACGTGAGCAGGCAGATATACAAATAGATCTGTATCTGAGTGTATATGTGTTTATATAGAAGTGTCAGAGAGCAGAAACAATTCTGAACCACAGTTGCATTCTTCTGTAGGTTTTGCAACTCCCTCTATGGTTGGAGAGCTATCCTGAATACTTTTTATTTTTACCACAATCTACTCTTTGAATCAAGATCATAAAACAGTACACCCCTAAACTCTCCTCTGCACACACTCCCAGCCCTCTCTATGGAAGTCCCTGGATATGAAAAGAAAATGGTTAGAAGATCACAGGAGATAAAAAGTCGTAAGAATAAAGGTTAACAATGGCTGCTTTCACCCCTAATTTCTGATATGGTGATAGACCCTCTTAGAACATTAATTAGAATGGAAAGAGAGATGAAAGAAATGCCCAGGGGACATAATAAATTAGCCCTTTATGCAAATCACCCATTCGTTTTCATCACTGACCCAGCGAGTTGAGTCTCTAAATTACCAGAAGCGGTTAGCTTCTTTAACAAAAAATTCCAGATGAAGGATTCCTTTTTTTTTTTTAATCTGAGGGCTGGGAGGGCTTAAAGCAACAAACAATTTCGCTGTTTCCCTTGTAGGTAACTCTGAAGGTGGCCAAAAGATACGGAAATTAACATTCCAGCCACTGGTTTCTGTTGCCAAGCAGAGACCTATTAATTAACCCTTACAAACAATTCCCAAACAATGGACAACAACCATCCTAACTAAAGCCGATGGCTGTGTTTCTCACCCCAACTGCGTAAAAACAACGTGTGGCAGTCGGTGACCACAGGATGGCCACGGGGTTTGAAAATGAATCTAGGGAACGTAATTTAGTGGTTACCAGAGGGTAAGAGGGTTGGGGGGTGGGAGATGGGGGTAAGGGGGATCGAATATATGGTGATGGAAGGAGAACTGACTCTGGGTGGTGAACATACAATGTAATTTATAGATGATGTGATACAGAATTGCACACCTGAAATCTATGTAATTTTACTAACAATTGTCACCCCAATAAATTTAAAAAATAATAAAATAAAAATAAAAAATAAAAAAAAAACAACAACGTGTGGCATTCTAATGGGGGCACAGACCTGAATAGGTGAAGAACAATTGTAAAAAGGTGGGGACATGCCAGGATGTGGAGAGTTTGGAATATCAGTTTAAAAACAAACACATGCCTAATTTTACTTGTCATCACTGTCCTAGACAATTTATGTGCTACTGTCCTAGAAATTTATGGCACTCTGGGTTTTCTTATCAGTAAAATAAGGGGACCAGAGTAGAATGACCTCCAAAAGTCCCACCATATCTACAATCCAGTGATATTATTTATCCCTGGGTAAAACAAACATGGCACTTCCAAACATTTAATTGGTTTAAATAAAATCTTACGGCATGCATTTCTGTCTACTGAACTTCATTTTCTCTTTCCTCCTCTTATTTTCCCCTTGTCCCTATGTTCTCCACTTCCTTATTTCTTATTTTGTCTTATCTTCTTCCATGTATTCAAATGAGATGCTAGAAATAATTTCTGGTTCAAAGTAAGGTATATATTTAATAAATCATGCTTTATAAATGTTATGAATATGAAAAATACATATGCCAAGATCACAAGTGTTTTGTTGTGAAGAAAATGCTAGAAAGAAAAAGAGTGAGTCCAGAACAATACAAGATTCAACATGCAGGCCCTCAGAGAAAGAGGGAAATATGTCAAAGACCACTCTAGTCCACTGGCTTCATTTTATAAAAGGATGACTCTCAGGAAGGGTAGACATTTGCCCAAGATCACCCAGCTAGTGATGGCTAACGCTGGAAGCCTAACACAGGTCTCCTGACTCCTGGACCAGTGCTCTTTGGACCAAACAATCCTGATTTGATACTTTCTCTTGAGAATTTGGTACTATATCCCCAAGGAGGGCGGGGAAAGACATCCTTTAGAAAGAATAAACTTCGACAGCAGAGAATTAAGAGATGACAGCAAGAAATACTTCAAAGGACTAAGGAGAAGGAAGGAAGACAGACATATTGGCTATAAATAATTTTGCACCTTGTAACAATCTTCGGTTCATGCAATTACTCGTCACTCACTGATGTTTTATCTCCTCTGTTCTGTTCTTGGGCCCTATACTCACTCTATGCAAAGTATTTGACTGTCTGCCTTCACAGCCTTCACTAGAACGCTTAGGCCTTTGCGATAAGCATCCAGATACTGGGATGACCTGCTGCTTGATTCATGAAACTTCTTGAGGTTGACAGTTAATCTTAATAATATAATAATCTTAGTAATCTTAATAACAACATTTGCCTTTAGGAAATGGTCAGCGACACAGGAAGACACAGGTTCTTCAGGTCACCAGGTAGGTAATAAGAAAGTATATGTATTACTTACTCCACTTTTGCTTTAAAAATAAATAAATACAGACACACACACACACACACACACTCAGATGGATAGGAAAAAATCTGAAAAGGCTCACAACAGATTAACAGTGGTTATCTTTGGGAGCCAGGACTGTGAGTAATTTAGATTCGTTTTCCTTTTTTTACTTGTTTGTAACACCTTATTGTTCTACACTGAAAATGGATTGCTGAGGGGCGGGAGAGGGAAAGAATAAAAACCGAAAGTAGTGGCCTGTGAAAGTGAAATGTAAGTGTACTTAGCACAGCCTGTGGAGACGGAAGCATCTCCCAGGTTTAAGGCATGCCCTTCTCAGGGAACAGTAATTCCTCCCACTCTGAGGGGCGCTGGAAAGAAGATTTATGGGGAGAGGTTAGAAGAATGGGAATCAGTCAAGCTGAGAAGGGAAGGCTGATCACAAGAATCCTTAAGCACAGAAAGAGCTCCCACCCCAGTGATCACCGGATGCAGCAAACTCACCTCCGACCAAAAAACATAAGGCTAGGACCCCAAAGGGAAGAACAGGAGGATTCACAGCAGGAATAAGGAAGACCTTCCCCCAAAGGGGAGTTAAGACGCAAGCTGGGTTATTAAGAGACAGGACTTTTCTCTAGGGCCATTTAGATAGAGCACACATCTGTGTGGTTTTTTTTTTTTTTTAATTTCTTGTCCAAGGTAGTTTATGAGCCGCCTTCCCAAAGGCTCAGGGTTGCTATTCTTTCCAAGACATAGAATCATTGCCCAAGATCAGGAGATACAGTCCACTGAAGAGAGTCCCAGTCTTGGAGTCAGGAGCAAGTCAATAGCTAACATGGCCGTGGTATAGCATTAAAAATGACTGAGATTTATCAAGGACCAAGTATGTTTCGGGCATTATGCTACGCATCTTACACATAGCACCTCTAATTCACAAGCACCTATCAGGCAGGCATTATCATCATTTAATTTTACAATCAAGGCGTTTGAGACACAGTAAGCGCAAATCACTTGCCCACAACAAAATGAGTGGCAGAGCTAAGATGCACCCCAGTCAGTGGCACTCCAGAGCATGTGTTCTTTCTCCAGCACCACGGTGCACAAAGATATGGAGACATGAAGCGGCCTGGAGCACTGTTGGGACAACAGCTGTTGAGTCAACACTGTTGGGTTTGGACACAGGGTGCCTGGGGCAAGACAGAAGATCAACTAATAGAGGAATCTATGGAGGAAGACGGTAGCTAGATAATTTCTGTAAGTCACCAACATGCTAAGATAAGAGCTGGCAATGAGGAGGCCAGGTTGGGTTGGGAGAAACTAGACTCAGGGAGGTCACTAAGAAGGCCAGTGCAAAGTTCAAGTGAGAGGTCGGAAGGGAATGGAAAAGACAGCAATTCAAAAGACAGCATGTAATTTCAGCAGGACCTAGTGATGGGTCCACCTGAAGGAATGAGGATGGTGGAAGGGGTGGAGACGACCCCAAAGCTTGTAACTTAGGCAGATAATGCCATTGTGTAAGACAGAGATTCAGGAAGAGAAGGGTGTAAGGAGAAAAGGGAACAGATAATGAAGTCCATTTTGGATGTGCTGAATTTGAAGTAACTGAGATACATTTAGACAGAGCCATCCAGGACTTAGCTGGAAATACTGATATCGGGAGAGGGTGGAATGGGAGGGAAGACTCTGAGTTATGGGTGGAAGTGCTAGATGAGGTCCCAGGAATGTATGAAGTTTGTCCAGAGAATATGCAGAACAGAAGGAGGCCAACACTGGCCTCTCCTAGGGCAGTGCCATGTCCTGGCAAAGTTCTTGGAGGCTATCCTCAAGCAGTATAGCCCTGGCTAAATTGTTTCCCCTCTCTGAGCTTCAATTTTGTAAAAGCAGAGGATCACACCAGATCTCTAAGGCCCTTCTTCTAGGTATTCAACCACTCATGTTTCAAGGGATGCCTGCTCAGGGGCAGGAAAGATGCACAGTGCTAAGCAGACACCGGGCATAACAAGCGAGTCCCCAACTTTCCAGTGAGACAGTCAGATGCATAAATAAGTCATCTTGATATGCTGTGATCAACAGTTATCAATCAACTGCTGTGATTAACAGTTATCATAAAGGCAAGAGCAAAATGGAGCATGAAGAAGTCCTTAGTGGAAGTACCTGTCAGGGGGAATTGCAGCATGGCCATCAGAAATGAAATTTGATCTGGTCTTGAAGAACTGTTGGAGACTTCCCAAACAGAGGCAAAGCCATGTGCAAAGGCACAAGAAAGGGAATGCACATGACATACCTGGGGAATGGATTTCTCAGTGAGCTTGAGTGGAGAGGAAGGTGACAGTGCTTGGAAGAGGAGGGCGGGGCCGAGCTGGCTTGCTAAGGAGTTTCGCATATGCCAGAACAGATAACAAGAAACTAATGGGGTTCTCAAATATTGGGACAACATAATTAAGAGCTGTTTTAGAGAGCTGAGTAGAAAGGAAAGGACCACCATACACCCCCAGTAGTTGGTATTTACAAATCCTTTTCTCTCATCGTGATTTGACGAGTCACCAGATGACCTCATGACGCTCTTCTTCAACGTGTAAAATTTTTAAGAAAGTTTTTTTTTTAATAGTGACATAAATATGATGATACATTGTAACAGAAATGCTAAATATGGCTAATTATTCACAGCATCGGTCAGGAAAAAAAAAAGGGTCCAGACTCAAGAGAGAGTCTAGGAGCATCTCATCAATTAATTGGAGCAAAGTAATTCCAGTTACTTGGGAACAAATCCCAAGATCTGCAGCCTTCCTGGGAAGGTCTAAGCCATTCCTAGGACTTGGAAGAGAATGATGGCACAACCAGAGACCTGGAACTTTGTCTTTCACCAAATCAGATTTAGGCCGTTCAAATCCTCACATCCCTCTTTCCCCATGATTTATCCACTTGATTCTTGTATACAATACCACCCATTTTGATTATATTCAAGGAAGGCCTGGCATCTCTTGACTCTTCTTTACAGAATCCAACCTCTCAATCAATACTTTTAAACCTTGGAGCCCTCTTTTCCTCTTGCTGCCATAAAGGTGCTTATATCCTCCCTCTGATCCTCCATCCTTAGGCTTTTCTTGGCACCTACTGTACTTTCAAAATCTCTCTCTGCTTTGTTATCCCCCTCCAGAGAGTCCAAAAGCATCACCAACAAGTTCATCTTCCTTTTAAATCACGATTTACTTCTTGCTCCTTCTTGAACTTTTGTGAGGAAGAAAATAGTAGGCAGAATGGAGTAAAGAGTAGAGAGTCACGGCTGCGAGAGACACAGCAGGGAAACACCAGGTGGTGGCTTCATCCTGGGGGCCTCCAAGCATACACACCACTCTGCCTTCTTGGCTCCCAAGGTATTTTCCTGTGTTCTCTCCTCTCCTCCAACACCCTCCTACACTGGCCCACTTTCTCCTTTGTGCACTCCTGCTTATAGCCTGATTCTTCATGGTCGAGATCGAGACCCCTAAAAACCACACTGGCATCAACCCACAGTAAAGGCACCTTTTAGAGCCCTTAAAATTACCATGTGACCCAGCAATCCCTTTCCTGGGTTTCTACCCAAAAAAATTTGATAACATGTATCCGTAAAGATATATGTACCCCTACGTTCATTGCAGCATTAGTCACAGTAGGCAAGACATGGAAACAACCACAGTGCTCTTCGATAGATGATTGGATAAAGAAGATGTGGCAAATATACACAATGGACTATTACTCGGCCATAAGAAAAGATGAAATACTGCCATTTGTAACAACATAGATGGATCCTGAGATTATCATTGCTAAGCTAACTAAGTCAGAATGAAAAACTCAAGAACCACATGATTTCACTCATATGGGGAATATAAAACTGAAAGCAACAAACAAACAAGACAAACAAAAACTCAAAGAATACAGACAACATTTTGGAGTCACCAGAGGGTAAGAGGGGAGGTAGGAGTGGGTCAAGGGGGTTATATATATGGTGATAGAAGGAGAACTGACTCTGGGTGGTGAACACGCAACGCAAAATGTGGATGCTACATTATAGAATTGTACACTTGAAACCTGTATGATTTTATTAACCAATGTCACCCCCATAAATTTAACTTAAAAAGTGCCTTACAGGTCAAACGTTCCTGCTATTACGTTTCCACAGGAGTGGTCCCCCCCAACCTCCAACCTCAGTTCTCAGTTAATTGAGCTGTTTCATTTCCCTTCTGCAGCTCAGGCTTCAGAACGGATGACGGTTTTTAGATGCTACCTTGCTTTTGTTCCCTTCATTGTTCCTGCCAGGCCACTGAGAATCCCTCAATATGGCCTTTTAGCTGGTGATCCAGTAAACAATGGCAAAGATGGCTATGGGTTTGAAGAGTCCAAAGAAAAGGGAAACACATAATGTCAAACATGTCTTGTTCGGTGAGAGGATTCAGCTCACACGTAACGTATGTGGATAAACACTCTCTTCACATTGGGCAGAGAAATCCAAATATGGAAACTCTAATTGCTACCATATCTGTAAAAGGCAGAGGCTATGTAGTCCTGGTTTCTTCTTCAGAGAGATTTTCAAGACAGAAGAGATGTTCTAGAAACTCAGATTCAAACCATGGAAAGCAGCATTTATCATCCTGAGCCTCTGTCCTTCTCCATCCTACAAATGCCAAACTGTGTAATATGCATTATTCAATAACTTAAAACCTCTCAGGGCTCCATTTGGCTTCCCTATACCCACTTAAGGCACAGAGTCGCTGTCAGAGGTCAAAGCTCATTAGTGCTGGAACCTAAATTCAATGCCCTTGAGATGTAAAATGTAGCTCCGGACAAGGCCTTCCTGGTTCGTATTAATTCATTATATGACTTTTGGGTTCTCACACGACAGGTCTCAGAAACTCAGGATCACATTTGCTATGAAAAGACAGCTGGCTGAGAGTGGTATCCAAAAAATGAATGAGTGAAATTTGGTCCATGCAGAAGAATTTCCAATACTCATCAAAGAAATTTAGACAAACCAGTGGCATCCAAAAATGACCAAGCCACTCGGAGTGGAGAATGAATGCAAGGATTGAAAAGGTAATGCAAGAGCACCTGGAGACATTCTGGAGGTGACCTCAATCTTCCCTCAGAATCATGGATGTTAAGACTGAAGATTATTTCCTCCACTGGCTTCATTATAGCAAGAAAAGAGAGACCCAGACAGAGAAAATGAGTCTGTTCAAGTCCCATAGCTCATAGCAGTTCAGAAATTAAAACTCAAATGGCCCTTCTTCCTTGCCCACTTCTCATTGCCACTGTCAATGGAGAAGTTCATCTCCTTCCAGGCAATAGTGCAAAGACTGAGGAGTCGTGCTTACATGGGGCAGGCAGCACGCAAGAGGCACTGGCCCTCAAAAGTACTAGGAAGGCCAAGTTCACTTCTAGTACTCCATTTGCCACACCCCATCCTAGTTCCTACAGACCTGCTACCATGACAGCCCAGACGGTCACATACACTTGTCTGTGTATCTCTCTTCCACTGCCTGGACCACTGTCCTGGCTGGGCCAAGGGGACAGATAGCATTAGTAGGGATTTAGAGTGGAAATTTTCGGCATTCTTCAGGATACTGTTTGAATGACTGATACTAAACTTGTACCCTTATAATGTATCCCAAAACACACACACACACACACACACACACTTTTCCTCTGAACCAAAAGACAGAATAAGATAGAGGAGTGCTTCTCAAGCTTCATGAGCATATGAGGCACCTCGCCAAGGGATCTTCTTAAAATGTGAATTCTGACTCAGTAAGTTTGGGATACAGCCTGAGACCCCACACTACTGATCACCTCCCAGGTGACTCTATGCCGCTGTTCTGAGGCCCATGCTCTAAGTAGCAAGTGGCAGATGTTACACAATCTTGAAATCAAACAAACCTGGGTTTAAATTCTGGTTCCACCATTTAGGAGCATTGAGATTCTTAGGCTGGCTTCCCAACTTCCCACTGCCTCAACCACCTCATCTCTAAAATGGAAGTAAGAATACCTAAGAAGTACTTGGTGATGATTACATAAGTTAGTGATGTCAAGCTTTGAATCCAGTGACTGGCATATAATAAGGGCTTGATAAATATCAGTGGCTGGCTGCCTCTACAATTCGTACGGGCAGAGACAACATCTGTCTGGCTCCCTGCCAAAATCCTAAATGGCTAAAGCATAGTAGGTGCTCAATGGATGTTTGTGAATGAACAAATGTATGTAGAATACGCACATGCATAATATCAATATTTACACACTCCCTTGGTTCTATGGTTTTCTGTAGGAAAACATCAAACATTTAGAACACCAGAACGCTCTCACCAGTAACAAACCATCATCTCATAAAATCACATTCAACATTAACCACCATGTTTAACCACCGAGAAACATATCGTTTGTGATGGCTATATATACTTGAGAAAATGTCTTCACTGTAAACAAATAAAGACCACATCAGTCAAGAATCTGTATGTCATTCAGAGAGATTATTGCCTTGCTCATTATTTATGTGGCTGTCTGAACACAGATGTTTTGAAAAACTTAATTCTTAAACTAAATTCACTTCCAAACCAAACATAGAATTGCAAAGAGAGACAAAACAAACCATAGGAAGCAAGACTACTTTTTAAAGGGCCATCAGGACAGTAAGACATTCTCTTACACACGCATGCACTTGCTCAGGAAAAATTAGAAACAAAAGAACGGTTAACAAATGGTAGAGCTTAATCTTTTAAATCAAAGGCAGACAAGTGAGTAAATCCAAAATTCTTCAACAATCTAAGATTATCTTCAGACGTCTCATATAGTACTATGTGTCATCATTTAAACAGATCCCATTTCAGGGAGGCATTGTGTATGTTATATAGCAAGAAGGGAATTCGATTGCCACCTACAGACAGAATTGGCACTCCCGTTGCAGGAGTTGGCCAATCATATTTTAATATGAAAAAAAAATCAACCAAGTCACCTCCCTCCAACTTCTTCCAAACCACCACACCACATTACTTCATTTAGAATTACTTTCAAGTCATACAATCATCTCTAGGCATTCTGCCTCTTCATTATCATCCTATTTCTAATTTCCCAGAAACACTGTACCATTCAGCTATCTGCTTATACACTATTTGAGAGCCAAAGAGAATGAAAGCCAACGGATTTCAAGCAGGCAAGAGTACCAGAGTGGAAGTATAAATCTGCTTACCTGGTATGAAGGGGACCACCCGGAATATATCAGACAATCTGCTATTAACTGGCTCATATGGGGAATCTTCCAGCAGATCATTTCCTAAAAACAACAGAAAGATTGGGCTCAGATCTGGAAAACAGACATGTTTCAGGCAGTTTTTGTTGTTGAATCTGAATTCTAATTATGTTATGATTGTGTAACAAAAAGATGCTGAAACTTTCAAAGATTTCAAATGCATCAATTTGACTATAGTTATTTATTTTCATTGCCTCTGCCTTCGTTGTCCGTGCTCTCCCCAGAGTGCCATGACAACACTGGAAAGCAACCCAGCTTGATCTTGCCAGAAAACTCTTCCACTTTTGCAAAAGAATGAAAGCAGAGAGGAAGAAACCAGTGACATCACAAGCCCAGCTTGCCTCCAGGAACCAATGGAAGAAAGCTGACTCAAAAGAGGGCCCCATTTCCTTGCTCCTGAAACAGAGCTGTGGTGAGAAAGCAGGTACACTGGCTAGCTATTAAGGAGTCTTTGAAATAGATTTTTATTAATAGGTTCTGGAGGAAGTGGCAGCTGAGATGTCAAATCTGTAGATTACAAATTCTTGGTGTGAGTCTCAGTGGAGAATGAATGCACTAGATGTTTGTGTTTGACTTACAAACACAAGCCTCCTCTGTCACATGAGGACCAAAATACTGTCGTTGGAATGATGGCTGTGACAAGTGGATCTTTCCCTCTCTGAGCCACTTCTGTGTTAACCGAGGTTGAACCATACCAGCTGGTTCAAAACTCAGCTAATCTAAGATGACAAATGATTTTTCCTACATCTGCCTTTGATCAGGTTTGAGGGGGTTAAAGACAGAATAGATTCTACTGGACCATTTTTGCGTAATTCTTTACCGTATGTCAGAATAGACAGAAGGGACGAATAAAGGGGGAAACTGCAGGCAAGATGCAGTGCAAGTCTTTGTGTTACTATTCTGTGAAGCCAGCTCTCCTTAGAGAGGAGTTGCAGGTTCCTCCCATGCAACCCATCCTTCCATGTGTTCCTACTAGATGGTCTGACCACGTTTGAAAGAAGTCAACAGGGTCCCCGGGGTGTCCCCCTCACCCCCTCACGGGTTTTCCAACAACCAGGCCTCAACGATGCTGCTGGGAAGGCAGCAAACACCAGCTGCCACTGTCCCTGGGGACCAATGAAAGGTCCTCATTCTGCAGCTGGGGAGAAGTGAGCGGAGAATGAGGTCAGCCAGACCCGGGACTGAGGGGCCCGCCTGCCTTTGGTGGGGGGGGGGGGGGGGGGGGGGGGCGGGGCGAGCAGGACAGTCAGCGCGTACCCTGCAGGCTCTGGTACATGCTCCAATAGATACGCAGACAGTTCTTCTCCTTCTTCATGCCCCGCTTGCAGCGGCAGTTGTAGAGCGACTTCTGTTTGAGGGCCTCCATGGCGCTGCGGCACTCGTCCTTGGCCTCCAGGCCGGATGTCAGGCTGAAGTTGGTCTCCTTGCCCGCCACGCACTGCCTCAGCGTGCGGTACTTGGTGCTGCAGCTCTGCTCCTTCAGGCACTGATCGCTGGCTTTCACACAGTCCAGGCGGTCCCCTCCGCTCACCTCCGCAGACAGGAGCACGTCTGCGGGTGGAGGAGAGGGAGCATGAGGGCGGCTGGGCAGCTAGCTGTCCGATGCCCCAACCCCAGGGGTGGGCGCGTGTTTGACGAGCTTCTGGGACGCTCTGTGAGCGGAGCGGTCCCGCCCCTCTATACCCAGAGTCCATTTTCCCGCCCCCGGACCTCCAGCTGCTTTGGTCTCCCCCTCACACCATCGGGCCCCGAGGCTTTGCGGGCTTTTCGCGGTTTGCCAGAAAGCTAGCTCTGCCCACCGCACATGCCGGCCCCTCTGTCCCGGGGCCGACCTGCCGGAACCCCGACCCTAGCGGCTCGCTCCGCTGGGCCCGATTGAAGTCCCGGGGCCTTCGGAAGAGGAGAGCAGCGGCGGGTTGGGTGCTGGGCGGGCGAGCCCTGGTCCGCTGCCCGCCCGGCGGGGAGCATCGGGATGCTATTCGGCGAAAAGTTTTCCCTTCGAAGTTTGTCTCCAGGCCCAGTGCTCGCCCTCACCCCACCTGCCCGCCGCGTCTCCACGAGCTCCCCTGGACTCGCACCGGGTGCTGGGTCCTGGGCTGGAGGGCTTGGACCCCTTCATTCCTTGCCAGGCTAAGTCATTAAATACCACAGAAAATAAAAACCAAGCACGAAAAGCTGCGGGCAAGTGCGCGCCATCCAGTTTCCCCAGCTTGCTTGGGGTGTTGAGGATTCATGATCCCCTTCCCCAAAACGAAACTTCGCCCTCTCACACCCACCGTTCCCGCGCCTTAATTTTGAGTGGGCTACCGTGGACTCCTTGGAAAGACTCAGCGGTTAAGAAAGCTAGCGGCAGCCTCGACTCACCCAGAAGCGGCAGCGCGAAGTACAGAGTCGCCAGAAACATGGTGCCGGCGCGCAGCTGTTCCCCGCCCCCCCACCCCAAAAGCCCTGGCCGCTGCTGGGTCTCGCTGAGGGAGCTCAGCATGCAGCGATCCCCGGACAGCCGCACTGCTCTGGCCGCCCAAAGTTCAGCTCCATCCAGCGCGAGAGGAAACTCCCGGGTCCGTCTGTTGCTACCGCCGCGGGCGACTCAGCTCCTGGCTGGTGGCTGGAGTGAGGGCGGGAGGCCGTTCAGCTTTTAGGGGTTCAGGTCCGACCCAACCTGAAAGGGAGAGCGTGCTTTGCAATGAGAGCTGAGAGCGCTGGAACCTCCCCCCGCCCCTCTGCCTTCTCCTGCTCCCGCCTTGGAGGACTTTCCAGAGCCCGGGTGAGGTCCCACCCCAACCCGTGTCTGGGCGTGGGGAGGGGGCGCGGAGGGTGCGTGTGCGTGTATTCCGGGGAGCTGCCCGTACCGACAGAGTGGGGCTAGAGAGGTCAGACGCAGGCTCCCAAAGTCCAAAGGGGTGTATACCGGGTCCAACCCAAAAGGCTGAATGCAAGTAAAGAAATAAAGAAAGAATGTTACTTTCCGAGCGCTGTGAGCGAAGCCGGCCGCCGCCTGGAGTCGGAGCTCTCGGCTGCCTCGGCTCTCTCGCCAGCTCTGGCGCCGAAAGAGCCCCTTCTCCTGGGAAGTTCGCCGCCCCCTCCTCGCGCCAGCTCGCTGGCTCAGCCGCCGGCCCTCCCCACCCCAACCACCAATCGCTGCCCCCCACCGCCGTATCCCCTCCTCCCCGGCTCGCCTTCTTTCTGAGGCAGCAGAGCGGAGGGAAGGCGAGCTCCCGGCTGGAGCCTAAACCCGGCTGGTGCACCCCTCCCCGCTGCGAGTCCTCGGCTCCCTCCCCGATGTTCGCTCCGCGCACACACTAGCCCAACGCCCTAGACTCCAGCGCCACCGCCCTGGGCGAGCGCACGGGCTCGCAGCCCCGGAGCGCCTGGGCAGGTGCAGCCCGGCGCACGAGCCCCTGTGGGACCCAAAGTTGAGGGGAGCCTGGAAGAAGGGGATGGGGGAGCGGCGATGGGTTCCCAAAGCGACAGAATGAGAAAACTCTCTCCAAATGCCACCAACCTGGACTCAACCGACTGTGTCCAGCTGCAGCAAGGAGCCAATTTGTTGGTTTATTTATTTATTTTAGGGGGTGTCCCCGCCCCCTCCTTCCCTTTCCGGGCTCACTTCTCTGCGCTAGGAAGAAAAATGCGGTAATCTTCGAGAGCTCAGAGGACCTACTAGGGCCAGGACGGTTTCCGAGCAGAGCCCCCTAGGGTTCAGATGCCGGTTAGAGATGTCAATGGCTACTGGGAGCTGTGCGAAGGATAGCGGGTTCCGAGACCACATTTCTTTGCCAGGGGACCCTCGGCCTGCTCCTGCTCCCTCTGGACAGCAGCACACTACCAGCCCCCTCAGATACTCGCGCGCAAAGACACCGCAGATGAACAAACTCGCCTGCGGTGGGACTCGAGGATGGACCCAGCACGCGCGCACAGGACACGCAGCACTATGCAGCCGACCGCGAGCGCTACCAGTCTCTCTCTCTCTCTCTCTCTCTCTCTCTCTCTCTCTCTCTCTCTCTCTCTCTCTCTCTCTCTCTCTCTCACACACACACACACACACACACACACACACCATGCACTAGGTCTCTTTCTTACGCCGTAGTGCAATCAAATCAAACCCTTCTTCCAAACACAAAGTTTTTCCCCACATCACTCGCGGCTGTGACTCACGACTTGGCGAGATAAAGACAGACCCAGGCCCTCCGAGCAGCGATCCCGGGATGCGCCCACCCACTCATCCGCGCCAACGCACACATACTCACACATGTACACACAGTCTCTACCTCTCTCCTCGAGCTTGAACAAGGAGACAAAAGCGGAACCCCCCAGCCCACTGCATTTAAACCACGTCAGACCAGGCTTTGGGGAATTTATAAGCTGACCTCCATTTTGGCTGTTTCAAGAGTATATTTTAAAATAATAAATTTAAAAGCCCAACATATACACATCCCTACACCCCAATCCCTGTGACCTCTCGTTCTCAGACGAGCTGCTGACCCTCCACCCCTCGCTTAACACACTCTCTCCTCCCGGAACGCCCGGGGGCTCCCGGGACACCGAAGTCTACACTGGGTGTAAAGAAGGGTCTGGGGAACAACAGCCTGCAGTGGCCGATGACCATCAGGACGCTCAGGGCTTGTATTCGGGATCCTTGCTGATGTTCAAGTTCATTTCTCAGGGAAAACGAGTTTGAATCAAGTCTGGGTGAACCCAGCTGTCAAATCTGCAAACCCATCACACCAGACAATGAGCTGCGGAGGAGAGAAAAGAAACGATCACGTTGATCGAGGGGGGTTAATTGAAAAGGACATGGGCTTTTGTTGAAGTTTGAGGCTGGGGTGTGAGGGAGGGGAGAAAAGGAGGAGGAAAGAGAAGGAGGGGTGGATAGAGCTCCATTCAACCACACATCAGCCTGGCGCGCCCCTAGGCTGCGGTGGCGGCTCCTCTGCGTGCAGCGCATTGTTTAGAGTGTATCTGCGGCTGGATGTGCGCCCCAAGCCCTGAAGACATCCCGCCGATCAGCGCTCTTGTGGTCGTGTTCCTCGGGAGCAGGTACGAGGAGATTGATTCATCATCATCAAGTACCCCCGTCGACACAAACACACACACACACACACACACACACACACACACACACGTCACACCATACACCGAGTCCTCGTTCAGTGTATCAGTTTACACTTGGTTGTTGAGTAAACAAAGCAAACATATGTCACATTTTCGCGACAGATGGTTCAAACCAAGGGCTACTTAAGCTCTCTCTCTAGAAGTGGGAACAGTCTAATTACAAGATAGACCAAGCGGAAATGTGCTTAAATGTAAACGTTCCAATCAGTTCTTTACCTTAAAGAAGTTTATTCCCAATTTTTCACACACAAACCAGAGAAGTCCTGGGGAGGTGGCTTTAGTGAGAGAAGTGCCGAATTAAGAGTTCATCTGAAGACTGTTCTCCTCCATGGACAACCAAAACATAAAAAAAACCCTCTTTCATCAGTCCATTTTAAAAATGGAGGTGAATGACCCTTTGGAAATTCAGAAATTGGAATTTCAATTTTCAATGGATAATCTAGTACCTATCATTACTGTGGGAAGGTTGGATGACAATAAGATTTTATTTAAGGACGTCATCCACATCTGTTGTAAGCATTCTTTGTTAAGAAATGACTTTGTGCTACCCTAATATTCTACAAGCATCTGTTAAAGCAAAAATTTAACAGGGTGGGGGAAGGGTGGAATGGAAGTTCCCCAATATAAAATATGGGACTTCCTTTAAAATATTTATAGCATCAAGAATATTTCAGAACCATTCACATACACTTGTCCTCATGAAGCTCTTACTGATGATGAATAAACCACCACCTACTGTGACAGTGTTAGTGTTGTCCAATATAATAGTCAAGTGGTTATTTTAATGAAAATTAATTCAAATTAAATTTTAAAAATGCAGTCTAGTAGCACTAGCTACATTTCAAGTGCTCAATAGCCACATGTAGCTCATGGCTACCATATTGGATGGACAGCACAGATACAGAACATTTCTATTATCACAGAAAGTTCTATTGAACAGTGCTACCCTATGTGAAATTAATGTGTGCATATATAAAATTCTTAGAATAGTAGGATAGTGTAGGCATAAAGTGAGTTCTTTGTAAGCAGCAGCAGTAGTTCTTGTTGTGATGATGGTGATGACGATGATGATGATGGTGATGATGGTGATGATGATGATGGTGATGGTGATGATGGTAATGGTGATAGTGATGGTGATGATGGTGATGGTGGGGTGATGATGGTGATGGTGATGGTGGTGATAATGATGGTGATGATAGTGGCGATGATGGTGATGGTGATGATGATGGTGATGGTGATGATGGTGATGGTGATGGTGATGATGGTAATGGTGATAGTGGTGGTGATGATGGTGATGATGGGGTGATGATGGTGATGGTGATGGTGGTGATGATGGTGATGATGGTGGTGATGATGTAATGATGATGATGGTGATGGTGATGATGGTGACGGTGATGGTGGTGATGATGGTGATGATGGTGGTGATGATGATGATGATGATGATGAGTTGTTAATCTCTTGAGGAAGTTGAAGAATCCATGAAGACACAGCCTACTGCTGGTGTGTCCTCCACTCAGAAGGAGATGGGCAGGCAAAGAAGCCAAGAACAGGTGATTGGAAATGTCAAAAGTTGATCTCCCAAGAAGAGCTGAGCTGTATAAGAAAAAAAAATGTGGCCCTTACTCTACCCTAAAATTTCTTATAGCAGGAGATAATAAAAATTCACTGCTTTACAACTATATCTTCAAAAAGTGAGAGAAACGCATGGCTAGAAAGCTTTTGGAATGTGGAAGATAGAAATGCAGTGTGACTTACTGTATTAATATTATCTGTTTCCTTGGAGCTTATCTGTTCCCATGTGTACGGGATTGATCTCAGGATAAAAGGTGACATCGAACTATCAAATACTATTAATAATTATAAAAATTCATGCCATCTCCTGTGACATGTTTTCTCAGTAAGAAATTGGTTTTAATGCTACAAAATTAGGTTCAATCCATCCGTAAGCATGTGAAGTGAGCAATTTTCTTGCACTTCTTGATGTAAATGTATTTTCATAAGTTAACAGATGAGTCATGGTGAGAATGACAGTTTTATTCCATGCAATATTTTATCTCCTACACTCATTGCCTTGGCCCTATAGAATATAAGACAAAATACATTCATTATGTAAAATTATACTGCTCAAAAATCACTCAGGTTTCTTTAACTCAAACTAGTTCATCAAAGTATGTGATATTAGACAGTTTAACAAGCTTAATTCTGTAGCTATGCAAAACCAGCTTTTTTTCTGCCGCTGTGTCTTGGCCCAGGCTGCTCCATCTACCTAATATGTGCTTTCTCCTGATATTTGAAGACCCACCTCAGCTCTAAAGAGCCACTAAGGATAGCAAGGATTCCTTCAGTCAGAAAGAATGGTTCTCTGTAGTGGACTCTCATGGCCCCGTTGGAATCTTTATTACAGCTGTTGTGACATTGCATTGTGGTTACTTGCTATACGTGTCTCTTCAACTGGAAGAGGAGTTCCTTGAAGGCAGGAAATGTTCCATTTTGTGTGTGTGTGTGTGTGTCTCCAACATTTAGACTGATGACTGATACACAGTCACCCCAATAAATGTATATTGATTGCCTGAATAATGAGTAATGCTGTTCCTCATTTTCCTCTGACACAATAATTCTACTGAAAGGTTTACATAAAATCCCTTTGCTATATGAACAATACTAAATATAAGTACCTCATGTAATTACTGGTATTGCTTTCTAATAGTACTATCAAATAGGTATTATTCCTTTGGGGATTTGACGTTTACATTTTTTAAACAAAACCCATTATTGTAATAGAATGCTCTTTTTCTGGTTCACTTTCACAGTAACATATGACATATTTCATTTCTGGGAAACGATAGCTTGCCTTAGGTCATATTTTAAGGCATAAAGCCAGAGGCAGAGTTAACATTCCCACCTGAGGTTCTCTAATCATCTAGAAATGTGCTTCTCTCTGGGAGAAATGGATTTAGAACGACCAGATTACAACTACCCTAGAGACATCATCCTCAAAAGCACATTTTTTTAAAGCCAAATTTGACCCAAGAGTGTTAAAAATTCTTTTATAAACACACAAGACCTGGTGTAACCTTTTAGGAAAATGAGAGAATAGTGGTCATCCAAATCGGACGGCTGTTGTAAGGGTCTATGCGCTGACACAGATCTCACCTTCCAATGTGTACTCAAAATATTTGCCCTTTGGCGATACAGGAAGAGCCAGCTGCTCTCAGATTTCAGAGCCATTGTCCAAGCTGACTATGTTAAGATGCACCTTTTGAACATTATTTGCAAATGGCAGCTTCTTACTGTTTGCCAAGGTGCCTGACCCTTAGGAACCCATCTTAGGAAACCTCTCTTCCTCCTGGTTTTCAGGTAATTCTCATTTCTTAATACTCATAAGCCACTGCAAGGATTTTAGTGCATTTGTGAAACAATATTGCATTTTGTGAGCGTTGAAGTCATTTGTACTTTGGCCTTATGCCACAAAACGATTCAAGGTATGCAGCCCTGATGAAATAAAATGCCTGTCACGTCTTATTGCTTGGATATATGGCAAAAGATACCCCATCTTCAGGGGACTTGCAAGGCTTTCTTGGTGATTGCCAAAGGTGCTGGATTAAAAGCCTTTTACATTTCAGTCCTCCTTATCCAGAAAGGACAGCGTATGGCTGCACTAAGGAAACACCTTTTCTCTCCACCACTCTCCTAATAAGCCCTAACCCCTGTTCCAGAGGGACTGTTTCTTCCTAAGGGCAAGAGGGAAGCTTAATCCCCAGCTTTGTCCAGTAATTAGCCTCTCTTTCTCTGGAGGCAGCAAACACAGATGCCAATCCGGGTGAGCAGAATGAAAACAAGACAGAAAATACTGACTCATTTCTGCAGAAGCTTTTTAGCAGCCTTTAAGGCAGTAAAAACTTCTGACTCCTATTGATGCTCATTAGATCTGAAGTAGTGGGATGGAGCCTCTCCCAGCAGTGATGGAGCAGGGAAGCTGCACAGGCAACCAAAAACTTGGGAGTGAGTGGCTTGAAGGCCCTGACGGCAACAGTGAAAGGCTCAGTAGTGCAAAGGCCTTTGTCATTGCCACTTACCCAGGCATCTTTCGGTAAATGCCATGGAAATGCACTGTTTTCCAAAGCCCAAACTCTGGAAGCACAGTAGTATGAGCCCACTAAGACAATTCGCTTGTGGTTAATGATGATGTCCTCACCAGAACTAATTAAGCCAACGTTGCTTGTAGCACAAAGGATTTGGGGCCTGTTTTAAAGCATTTATTGTGACATCATTTAAAAGTCATTTCAAACTCATCCAAAACTGTTGCTCTGAAAACAAATGCAGTGTAATGTTCTTGGAGTTGCTGGTTTTATTTTCCCCTGTCAAAAATCTGACAAAAGTCAGTTGAAACTGTCAAGGAAAAAACATCACACAATATGAGGTTTTCCTCGAATTTGAAGTATAGACGGAATGACAAATCTCTTATATAGATTACTCTAGCACAAAAGTGAATTAGGATAGCCTGGGAGATACACCATAACAATAAGTAGATGAGGTTGTCCTTGACAGAGTTCATAAATTTGAGACCATGACAAAGAATTAAAATGAGATCAATTTGGTTTTGATCTGAATTATCTGTTAAGTTTAAAATACAGAAGGATCAATGAGATGAACATGTGTATGAGTGTTTCATCTATACACAATCTTATGAAGAGACACAAAGAGCTTCTCCGTTTCCCCTTGCTAGAGTATCTCTCGGTGAAAAGTCCCCTCTAACCTTCAATATTTTGTCTCAAGTGTCAGTAGAGATTCACCTGTATACTCTAAGAATTCATTGGCTGCTTGATTGATTCATGGACAGGTTGCTGTGGTGGATTTATTTATTTTCTTACACCTACCCAGTAGCCAGTACAAAGAATGCGGGTAAAAGATCTTGCCTAAGGTTAGACCTGAATGCTTCCTTCCCAATGGCACAGAATCCAGAGCACCGGCTAGGATTTTTCTCTCATCCTTCTACAGTAGCGCCTTTCAAATTACAGGCCATGCTCCATTCGTTAGTCACAAACACTTGTTTTATAAAATGTAAAAATATGAAAGTGCATCATCACACAAAGTCTGAGCAAATATTGTTTAAAAAAACTTTTAATTTCTCTATGTGTATGGAGCCTGCATTGAGTTGTCACGTAAAATGTCTTTCTTATTGTGTGTCATAGTTAAAATCTTTGAATACCACTACTTCATATTGAAATTCTCTGATTTTTATTCAGACATCTGGTCATCCAGAATAAAAACTCCTCTTGCCAGCCTCCAATGCAGCCAGTTGTGATCAGGTGACCAGGATCTGACGAATAAGATGTGACAGAAATGATGTGAAGAATCTCTGATGGGCACCCTTACTCTCCAATTTTCCAGGGTCTTCCATCCGGTTGCTTGGTGTGCTACGTTCATTTGACCAGGCAAGTGAGAATGGCAAATAGAGATGGCAGAGAGACAAGATAGAAGGGAGGGACCTGAATCCCAAGCTGACCTCCTGGAGCAAAGCTATCTGACCACCTTGGACCTTCCACCTTCATACTATTATGTGAGAGCCAAATAAACTTCTTATTTAAGCCACAGTTACATTGGGTCTCCAATACATGAGCTGATATGGTGGAACTAGTGCATCTAATTTCTAATGAAAGAACACAAAGAAAGGAAAATAAATTCAATTCAACAATTATTTACTGAGACTCTAACGTGGACCAGCCCTCTACTAGGTCACTGCGGGAAATACAGAAGAATGTTGGCTCTGAAGGAAAGTGGGATCTCACTGATGAGTGGCATATCTGATATAATCAAATAATATTGTAAGGAAGTATAAGATGAATTGTCAACATGAATGGAAATAAAAATAAGGCCCTATAGAGTCAGAAAAGATAGGTAAAAAAGTACAAAATAATGGATCCATAAACTTGAAAGAAAGGAAAAAGTAATAGAGTGGGAGGAAGATTCCTGAGATGTTTTCAGCTACTCTGAAGATCCGGAACGAAATGGAAGACCTCTAAAATGGAAGCTCTATGTCCCTTTATCTCGGTTCTCCCCATCCCAGCCCTGTATAGCATTCAACCAAGACTATCAGCAGGAGTCTCTGCTATGGCAAACTGGACCATCTACAGACTTGCTCCTATCTCCACACAGACGCATTCTCATTTGTCTAAAGCCCTATCACCGCCATGACAGACCAAAGGCCACAGGCTCCTTGGTTAGAACCTCATGTTGAACAGGACGCTATCTTTGTGGGAAGTCGTTCTGGATTTGGTGAGAATGGCTTCCTCACAGGGTCACAGCCATCCCACCCAGACACAGCTCCACTTTAGGAGGCATTGATCTCTGCCCTATTCCACAAGATTTTAATGAGGCTTCCAATATTTCTTTAGGTAATTTGCACTGCTAACGCTGTGGATATTACGGAATTTTGTTTTCTGCATACCAACTCAAAGCCATTTAACACTCTGGCCTCCCTGCTTGGAAGATGCATAACTTAGGGGTAACTTGCTGGCAAGGCAGGGCTATATGGAAAGGAAAAGTGTTATTTCAGCAGACTCACCACAGAGGTATGTGTTAATTAAGCTAATTGTGCCATCAGCGATGCAGATGATGACAGTAACCGCTCCCCATAATGGGGCTGGGTTATTGCCATCATTTATTAAACGTGCAGGTTTTCTTAAACGCAGTCACTTTCCCTTATTCTTTTAGCTCACGTGTGTGCGTGTGTGCGCACACACACACACACACACACACACACCACAATTTATAGCTCACCAACCTCTTCCACATAAATTCAATTACATTATTTGATTCTTATACCTACTCTGTGATGGAGAACAGTTATTTTCTCCATTGAGCAGATGAGAAAACTGAAGCTCAGAGCTGTCTAGTGACTTGCCCAAGGTCACCCGTCTTCTTAGTCAAGGAGCCAAGTTCTAAGTCCAGTGTCCCTTCCCATATGCCTCACTGTCTATTCAAGATTCATAATATTCTGAATGCCAAAAAACATATTTTTACATTCTACATCCCCTAGAACATTAGCTTAACAAGTGTTAAATACTAATTTACCTTTGAAAATGATTGATGAATTGGCTAATTGTTCCATTTATGAAATACCAAGGTAGTAACCTCGTATGGATTGATCAAGACCGAAAAAAACACAATCTGGATAAATAGTAATTTTGATACTTTGGAGTCACCTCAGAACCCCTCCCCTACATGCCGCTCCAAAATATTAGAAGAGGGTTGGCTTAACCTGAATTATTCTCAGTGTGATTACTGTGAAAACTAAGAAATGGCTAAGAATTTCAAGTCAGCTCAGCCTTTCAATGGACAAACTGAGACTTCTGTTAAATGCTACCCATTCCATGGTGAGAGGAATGCCCATTTAGGGGCTTCGAGACAGCTCCCTGTCCTACCAAAGTGATTCTCTACCTTGCAGGTTAGTGTCTGAGGGTCCATCTTTAAAGCTTTGATAGAATTAGCAGCTCCTGTCAAGACATCAACATCCTTGCAAGAGTTAACACAGAAGTGTTTTTGGTCAATTTCACTTGAGCCATGACCAAGTTTATAGTCCCTTGGTTGGAAGGAGAAAGGGCTACTGCACCCCCTGACATGATGTTCTAGAGGAGATAAGCATTGAGCTCCCCAAAAGAGACTCCCTTCAGGGCATTAGTTGGGTTGGGGGTTGGTGTGCAAGGGAGGACATCAGCCTTGACTAACAGTGCCCAAATGCTTGAATGTAAGCTTCTAAAAAAGGTGTGATTAACGCACTTTCACCTAATGCCTAAGCAAGTTGTAGAAGCAGAAAGAGAATGTTTCTTCACCAGATGGCTGAGACTGTGTGCCATCTTTTACAGGTGTTTTATGCAAGTAATCTTAAATTGTTGGGCAGAAGAAATGTGAATTCATTGACAAGTGCATCCACTCAGCATGAGTTGGAAAGACTGTTCAGAGAAGCTGATTTGTGCCTGAATTCATTATTGAGTTTTAGGAAACACACCGGTGGAAGTGTGCAGAAAAGAGCTAACACAGGAGGCCTGAAAATACTATCTATAGAAAGGCCTTCTTACAAGGTCGGCCCTTGGCTGGAGTCTGCAAACTTGAATTTCAGGAGGTTCCCATCATTTCCTGGTAAGAATGGATCACTGAGCCCAAATGGTTTGTGAAAATTGTGAAAACAATATGGTTTGTATTAAACACTCACTTTCTTTCTGGGAGTCCAGAATTTTGCTTCATGCTAGGAAGAGCGTGACTATATGACCAGCCCCCAACAGAAACCTTGGGTACCAAGTCTCTAATGAGCTTCTGTGGTAGACATTTCATATGTTGTCACAACTCCATGCTGAGGGAATTAACCTGGTCCTGTGTGATTCTTCTGGGAGGGGACTTTTGGAAGCGTACACAGGGTTTCCTTTGGACTTTGCCTTTTCCCTTTCTGATCTCGCTTTGTCTCCTTGCACTGTGATGAGTCACGGCTACGAGCACAACTAGATGCTGAGTTCTGTGAGCACTCCTAGGGAATCATCGAATGATGACTGTGGTGTATGGGGTCGTCTTGGGGACTTCCAACACAGAAATATTCTAAATGTAATTCATGAAAGTAACAGAGAGCAATATACATCATAAAGTTTTATGTTGGATCCATCAAGGCAGGAGTGGCTTCATGAGCATGAGACTCGTGCTGTCATCCAGAGCCCCATGGTTAGAAGGGCACTGGGCTTGGTTTAATGCTCTGTCACTCTTTTGAAATTCTGAATAATTTATGAGCAAGGGATCCTGAATTTTCATTTTTCATTGCGCACTGCAAATTATAAAATTGGTCCTGGGTCAAGGTGATACTTAGAGAAAAAAGAAGGGACCTTCTTGTCACCCCAAAGGCTTACTCTCTCACCACTGGCAGTTTTTCATTCAGCTTTCCACAGGGCCTGAAAGTCTACCAATTATAGATTCACTTTCTGGAGGAGAATGTCCCAGGAATGTTAAATGGCTGTTAGTTATAACTTTGGATGGACTTGTTTACTCATTCACTCACTGCATAATCTCCTCCTTAACCCTTAGCTGAGTTCCAAATCCTAGGTCAGCATTTCCCAAAATTTGTTCTTCAGATTACTAATTCCCATGGAATGCACAGGGGGTGGGTGGGGGGGAGAGTTTTGTTGTCAAATAAGTTTGAGATACTCTATCCCTTCTTGGAGATTTAGGGTATACATTAGCATATTAAAAACTCTGAAAGCTCTTGCACTAAAATAAGCTGTTTAACTTTGTAATAGTATCCAAGGGTTCTCATAACAAAGTGCTACAAACTGGGTGGGTTATATAATAGAAACATCTTGTCTCACAGTTCTGGAGGCTAAAAGTCCAATGTTGAGTTTTTATCATAGCAGCGTGGGTTCTTTCTGAGGGCTGTGAAGGAGATTCTCTTCCAGGCCTCTCTCCTTCTTCTAATGGTTTGCTGGCAACCTTTGGCATTGTAGATACATCACTCCAATCTCTGCCTTCATGTTCACATGGCATTCTCCGTGTGTGTGTGTGTGTGTGTGTGTGTGTGTAGGTGTCTGTGCTCAAATTTCCCCTTTTTATAAAGACACTAATCATACTGGATTAGAGCCCACCCTACTGACCGCATTTTTACTTCAGTATCTCAAAAAGACACTATTTGCAAATAAGGGCATATTCTGAGGTACTGCGTGGGGGTTAAGACTTCAACACATAAATTTGATGGGAGATAATTCAACCCATAACAGACTTTATCATCATTTCCCAATATGTTTAATTATTTGAGGGCCTAACTCCTATTAACATCCCATGGAACCAGTGATTTGTGGTATAGATGGAGAGGTTCTCGACTTGGTGAAGACAGGAAAGTCTGTGTGGCTGGATGACTGCAGTACAGCGTGGAGTAGAGGAGGCCTGGAGGATGTGACATGGCAGGGCGCCACGCCAATGAAGGAGATCGGGGCCAGAAACTGCCCTGGATTCTGCATTCTGGGCAAAGCAGATTTATCAGAGTTTCATCTAGAACTTTCCGGAGATTTTTAACCAGAGGAGTGACATTATTAAACGTGGCAGCAGTTTGGAGATGGGAAAGGGAGAGGCTGGAAGTAGGGAGACTAAAGAGGTGATTTCAAAGTCTAGGGGAGTGATGAACAAGAAGCCTGAAACAAGGCAGCCGCAGTGGCGAGAGAGAAGAGCTCCACTCAAAAGCTAATAAAACATAAAAGACAGACACATTCATATTCATATATATGTGCACATTAAAAAATATATACATATTCATATATATGGATGGATACATATGAATATATGTTTATTGCTACCTATATGAAGGATTTCAGAGGAGGCACCCTTGCCCTTTGAGCCTTTGCTCTGCCTGGCTGGTGGCACTCAGGTGAACAGTTTCCAGAGGGCTAGTCTGGGAGGTGTGCCAGGCTGGGAGGATCCTGTTTTGTCCCTATTCGTGGCCCTGACTGTGCCATGAATTTTAAGAGACAGATGAGGAAACAGGGTCCTACATGATCTGCCCCAGCCTCATCGTTCCTAAGCTCCAGACATATTAACCTTCTTTCTATTCAAACTCATAGCTTCGCCCTTGCTGGTCCCTTAGCCTGGCTCTTACCTTAGCCTCTCGTTTGTTTGGTTGAAGGTCTTGGCTTATAGACACTTCCTCCGGTAAGCCTCCTCTGTTCTCCCCTGCAATTCTCTCATCAGATTTGTAATCTCTTGTTTAATCTCTCTCTTTTCCTCTAGGCTGTAAGCTTCATGAAGGCAGGGAGTGCTCCTGCTGTACCCCAGGGCCTGGCACAGGGCCTGGCACACGTAGGCACTCTAAATATAAGTTGGGTGAATGAATGATTTACGATATAAAAAGGATCTGAAGCAATGTGATAAAGGAATGGTAAAAATAGATGAGGGACTAGATGATTTGATAGTTTAGAAGTCAGTATGGAACCCTCCCTTACCGAAATGACTTTTAAATTTGAAGCCAAAGTCAAATCCTAAAGGGTTTAGAGTAATTTAATCTTATCCAAAGAAACGTCCTTTCTTAGAAAAAAAAGGGGACCAAGATTTATTTTAAAAGCTTCATAGACATCAAATCACTTTCATAAAGAAAAAAAAAAACCAGAACCCTTTAGATGAATGCATTTGAGTAGAAATGGCCAGAAACATGTGGATTGCATTTCCCTTAAACTCTCTTGGGTTTGCAAATTGAAAAGAAGGGTCTGGAATAAAACGCATTTTCTATTTTCCTGAAGTCAGTATATTTGGGAAGAGCAATGTTTGAGAGGTTCAGGAAACTGAAAATATGTGTGGGTACTTGTTTAAGTACGGTTATTTCCAGTAGTACACTGTGGCTGATAAGAAAGAGGAAGTGGGCATTTAGCATCTGAAAAGAACCAATTCAAAAAAAAATTTTTTTTTCTGTGTAGCTTTCACACAAAAGAAATCTCCCTCTGCCTCGCCCCTTGACCACAATCAATATTTTTAGGGGATGAAGGCAGAAAGAGGAAAGAGTTTTTTCAGGCTTTTGTATGCGATTGAGCTGTAGAAACAGGATGAAGATTTTGCTAAATCTGTCCATTAAGTGCCTCTAAGTGCTTTTAAAACATGCCGTAGAGCAGAATGGAGGCCACAAGAAAGAGAAACTGGAAATTAAGGCTAAATTATTACATTTAAGTGTCTTGATAGTGGAAATGTCAGAAAAAAATAGCCGGAGTGATAAGCAGATAAAACTTCAGATGCTCCACTTAAATCTTACTTTGTTGAGCATCCCTAAAAGCTGAAAGTTGTTTGGGTTCTAAAATGGTTAAATTATATAATTTTTGTAGAGTGAGAATTTATTTTTCTTATGTATCAGTATCAATATATAGTCTTTTTCTAGATGTGCTAGATAAAAATTGAGTTAAAATATGCCAACCTAAATGCTTCATACAATTACCAGGCATTTCAATAATTTACCACATCAGTAGAAACTTACTTTCTAATTTAGATAATTTGAAGAACACTTTCACCATAAAATCAACAAGCTTAATTACATAGAGAAAAAAATGTCATGGAAAGGAGAAAACAATAAATTTTGACCAAGAAAATCAGTAAATTTGATATGGAGTAAATAATGTTTAGATAACATTCGTTTTTAATATTTAGAGATGACAATGAAGAGTCATCCATTTTTAGAACTGAAACTGTTAAAGCAAATTTATTTGTGTCTGAAAGGTGGACTACTAGAGCCCTCTAGCTGTTGGAAATAATTCTGTTCTCCTAGGTGTAGATAAATAACCTTACTGCAAAGGCAGTAAGTAGTCCTCCAAGAAACCTACTGGAAAATAATTAATAAAAGCGTACAGCATGATCTTCCACTATTGTCTTAAAATTTTGGTTGGTAGTAATGTTGACATTGTTGTGAGTAGGGTTTCCCAGCGGGACTTCCCTCCCGTTCTCGGGAATTTTTTTCGCTCTTCCATTCCTGAATCCCGAGAAAAGTTGGTAGGGAACTAGGGAAAATCGGCTCCTTGAACCCAGGTGGTTGGTAGTATCGGCTGTCACTGTGGAAACGATTCATCGTGGAGAACAGAAAGCAATTTATATCTCAGGATTCGAGATATAAGTTTTTCCCATAATTTATATCGAAAGCGAAAAAAATTCCTGAGAATGGGTGGGAATTTCTGCTTGGAAACTCTCGTTGTGAGCATCCACGGACATCTATCCTGGCCCTCCACACCCTGGAACTTCGTGACAGGTCAATTATAAGGATGCTTGTCACCACCCTTTCTCTTACTGTTTTGATTGGTTTGAACCAGATGGTCTGCCAAACCCAGAAGTAAAGTTGGCCAGGTCAAGATGGATGATTCCAGTTCTCTTTTCAGTAGAAGGAGAGTCTGTCCTAGGAATCTGAGATACCCTGGGCCTTGGGATGGATTAGGGGATACAAACACGTGGCCCATGGACAAGCGTGTTCTGTTTAGTTTGCACAGAGCTTTAAAAACCTTGAAATAACCAGGTGACTTTTACAAACTGAGAAATTTCAGATAAAAATCCATATGTCCTTGAAAAATCAAAAGATCTGGTAGCTTTGGGCCTGGGTACCCTTACAGCAACCTGCTTCATATGGAATATACAAATCCAGTTCTCCAAAGTTCCCATCACTTCCTATTGGATTAATAAAACCAGCATGCTGAATGCAATTACTTTATCTGCTTAGAGCCTACAGGCGTGTGAGTCTGTAACTCCCGGTTGAAACCCTGAATAATTATACCCTTCCTCCTCCTAGTAATCATCATCGTAATAAAGCAGCTTCTGGTGATTGAACACTTACATGAATCAGGCATGGTGGGAGGTCCTTTATGTGTATTATCTCAAATCTTTATATCAACCACTCAAGATAATTATTATACTTATTTTACAAACAAGGAATGGGAGACTCATGTCCAAATAAAGTAATTCAATCAACATATAATGAGGGCCAGTCTGAGCCAGGTATTATGCTAAACACCGGGGGGGGGGGGGCAGAACTGAACAAGATAGCACGGTCCCTGCCCTCATGAAGCTTCCTATTGAATGATAAGCATGGTCACAAAGTAAAACTACAGGTCTCTATAGAGGGATTTAATGTGGTCTGTATCAGTAGTCTCGATGTTTTATATCAGAATCATCTGGAGAGCTTGCAGGTTCTTATTGCATTCCTAGATCTTTCTCTCATTTTTTGTATTTAATAGGCCAGGGTCAAAGCCAGGCATCTGCTCCATTTTTTGTTTTGTTTTGTTGTGGTAAAGTACAGGTAACAAAATATTTACCATTTTAATATTTCACATTTGCAAATGCACAGTTCAACTGCATTAATGCATTCACGTAGTTGTACAACTATCTAATGTTCCGTCTATCTCCAGAACAGTTTTCATCTTCCCAATCTGAAACTCATGATAATCCCCCATTTTCCCCACTCCCTCCAGAAGTGCAATGTCCTCAACGTTCATCCACGATATAGCATGCATCAGAATTTCCTTTCCTTTTGAGGCTGAACGATATTCCATTGTATACATATAGCATATTTTGTTTATCCATGTATTTGTTGATGGACACTTGGGTTGCTTCCACCTTTTGTCTATGGTGAATAATGCTGCTACGAACATGGGCGTGCAAGGGTCTGTTTGCGTAGGAATCTGCACTTTGACCAATAACCCAGGTGAACCTAATACAGGTGGGTCATGAGCCAGACTTTGAAAAAATGTTAGTCTAGGGGTCAGGGAAAGCCACTCTGAGAAGCTGACATTCAAACTGAGTCTCAAAGCATGAGTGAGAGTTGATCAAGTGAAGAGGAGGTGACAGCAAAGACCCTGTCAACCTGGAAGTGTGAACTCTCACCTTCACCTGAAATGCTGAGATACTGGAATTGCCACAAGAACATTCATCAGCACTGAGGACTGTAAATGGGTGTCATTACTTGGTTGAGTACCTAGAACAAGAGTTATTAACCAATCATTCCTTTAACAAATATTTGTTAAGTGCCTTCTGTAAGCCAGGCATCTTGCTAGGTACAAGAAATATCATGGGGTTATTCATCTGTTTGCTTACAATGAGCCAGGTCCTGTGCTGGGTGCTGAAAAGTCACAGGAAATCGCTGCTGTGTATAATTTTGTTAAGTGTTTCACAAAATCTATCTATATATATTAATTATCAATGGGTTCCCTCCATGCTGATCCCTGGGAATGTCAAAGAATTGTTTAATACTTAAATACCTATTTGTAAAGCCCTGGGCTGATGACATCAATTTTTTTTTTTAACTTAGCCGTGATTTCTGGGTTTTTGAGATGTTATTTATTTCAATCATTAACCCATCCTTTTGTTATTGATGAAATATTTGTATTGATTTCTTGGTTTTCGCATTTCAGAATGACTCTCACAATTACTAGAGTTGACCAATGCTACATCCTGACACATTGATTAGAAAGCTGTAGTTCTTTGAGAGGGAAAACAGAGAAAGTCTTTCATGGCTAAATTACATTTAAAAGATCTGATATTATTTTTTTTAAATGCGTGGTGGAACATAATTTTTTAAATGCTTGCGTCAGAGATACAAGTTTTACGCTGCAGGAGTCTCAAAGAAATTCAGGATGGTGCTTTTTGAATACTTAAATCACTTAATTTGGATGATATGTATCATACTCTACCTTGTATTATAGGTAATTGTGTATATTTATGATTTTACCTTACCAGATTGCAAGTTTCTTGAAGGTAGGAACTATTTCTTAATCGTCTTCTAGTAGCTCTCAGCTACAACACTGAGTAACTCACAGCACTGAACAACTCACAATATATTATGTGCTGGATACTTCCCAAATAGAGATCCAATGAAAATTCAATGAATGAACGAATAAATGAACACAATTCACAAAACAGCAATTTGGAAAGAAGCATAAATGGGTTACTATTTGCTTAAAATTAACGCATTTATGTGTTAGAGAAGGTAGGCAGCAAAACAACTATGAAACAAAATGTTGCAAATAAAAGCTTCCCCTCCCTTCTGTTCTTGTTTTGTTTTGTTTTGTGTTTTTGTTTCTTTGTTTGTTTTTGGTTTTGGTTTTTTTTTTTTTTTTGCTTTTAGAGAAGAGCTGTTATCTCAGGAAGCGTGTGGCTTATCCTTCAAAAAGTGCCCTTCTCAGAAATGGGGATACTGTCTAGAACAGGGGTGTCCAAACTTTTTTCAACGTTTTTCACCAAGGGCCACATGCAGTAAAATACACAAACAGCCGGGCCACTCACTCGAGGTGAAGTACGTATTGCCTCACCTGGTTTATTTAAGTAAACGAAATATATTTTTGGAATTTGCTGCGGGCCAATTAACAATGAATTGTGGGCCGCAGTTGGCCGCAGTTTGGACACCCCTGGTCTAGAAGGACAAACCAGACTAAGCATCAGACCAAGGGAAGTTGAGGATCCCACACTGCCTGGAATAAAGGGACTGCTCAGAGTGAGTGATAGGATATAAGAGAGCAAATAGACACATTTGGTAGTCTGTGCATCCAAGAATCCAGTGGCCCAGACTGACACATGATCAATGCTTTAGCCGGGAAAGGGTCAGGAGAGAGAAAGGAAAGAGAGGAAGTTTTAACTTCAGGTTTGAAAGCCTCTTTCCCCTCTATCCCAGAGAGACAAAGAAAAATAAATCAAGCAGTCATATATAATGAAATATTATTCAGCCTTTTAAAAGGAGGAAATCCTGTAATTTTCAACAAAATGGATAGACCTGGAAGACATCATGCTAAGTGAAATACGCCAGGTACAGAAAGACAAATACTGCATGATGTCACTTATATGTGGATTCTTAAAAACTCAAGTTTATAGGAGCAAAGAGTAGAATGGTAGTTACCAGAGGCTGGATGGTGAGGGAAATGGGGAAATGTTGGTTAAAAGGTATAACGTCTCAATTATGCAGATCTAAGGTACAGCATGCTGACTATAGTCATTAAGACTGTAGTATATACTTGAAATTTGTTGACAGTAGATCTTAAATGTTCTCACCACAAAAAAAAAAGAGAGGAAAAACTATAGCTAATAAGTGAAACAGTCAGTAAAACAAAGATTGAGCCTCAAAATATTATTTTAAGTGACATTGAAACACCTTCTTTTGATATAACTCTTTCTAAAAAAATTTTCATAGTTGGCCATTTTCAAGGGAAAATTTCCTCGTAATCAAAGTTGTTTATGTTGAAGTTCACATATACCTCCTTATCTCCCATCTGGTATGTGTAAGAATTAACATGTCCCAGGTATTGCTCTACTGGTTTTAATGGGAGTTCAAGAAAAATCTTCAATCTGTGTATTTGTGTAGATTCTTGCTAAGTGGCTTCGTAGGCATTTCACTCAACTGCCTGATGATTCCCAAATTTCTGGCCCACATTTAACCAGAACCTTACTTTTAAATAAACTTTAATTGAGGCCAAACTCTTTGTAAACCGGGGGAGGCTGAATTAGTAAAATGGGGGGGAGAATCTAAGAAGTCAGGATTTGGGATCCAAGAGAGAATTTGGAAAGACAGAGGGAAGAGTTTGCAAATTCCTCCAGTTCTCTCCAAACACGCAAATGAATGGGTCGTGCTAGCTGACATACGGTAACTGAAACCATATTGTTTCTGGAGAGAATAATGCTTATACATTTTTAAATCCTGTCTTCTCCTGGGGATGACTTAGGGAGTCTGAGCAGAAGGGGTTCAGTGTATGTCAGCAAATCAAAATCAAGTGTGTACGCTTTCTCTCAGCTTGTTCTGGGCTGTGTCTTATGAAGCTGGGAATAAAGCCGGAAACTCCCATCTACCGTCTGACCCTGTCTCATATATCATTCCTGGGAAGCTCACTGGCTCTGAGAAAAACGTTAATCCTCTTTTTGGAAAACTTGGGAGTTATTAACATATGGAAATGACCATGTGCAGCAATGACAGTAATTTCTTGCTTCTAAAAGAACACAATCTGAGGTAAACCCCAGTCTCCAGAACACTGTGCTCTGGAGAAAACCTACACCCTGGCAGACATCTGGTCCTTTTAGTCACTTCTCAATACCTGGCATGTTAGAGAAGCTCCATACATGTTTGTGGAATGAATGCAATGATACCATGCAGATAAGCATATAATTAGGAAGAGCTTTCTAATTCATAAAGCAAGCAGCTGTCCACGTGATTACCCAACATAAAATTGTTAATTACTCAGCCCTTTGGATTAATTCAATGTTGCCAACCATGTACTGTTTTTATTAGGTTGAATCATATGAAATTGCAAACACTTGACCATTTTTGATCTCCCCTCGGGCACTTTAATATGATTCACTCTAATATTCTAATTATCATCATAATAGTGGTGGGCTGAACCATGTGAGATTGCTATTTTTGTAGGTCCAACGCTGCTGACTACCAACAATTTCATACAGTTCAACTATAGTACTAATACCCACCTATTTAGGTATTATATAATCATTCGTCATTTAATATCAGTAACAGCTATGACCACCTATCGAGTATCTACCAGGTGCACACTTTGCGAGGTAGTTTATATACACTATTCCATGTCATCTTATGAGGTAGGTTCTAATATTATCCCTCAACTTATTCAAATACTCCAGGAAGTAGTAAGACACTAAGCGGTCAGTCACTTTCACCCCATGAGATCAGTTTACGATCCGGCCTAGCAGCATGCTTTCAGGCACATGAGGATTGGAGGTTGAGGCCACAACCTTACAGGACAACAAGTTCAGTGAGGCAGGGGCTTGGGGCTCAGTCTCCAATTCCAGCTGACTGTTTATGGAACACACGTGAGCTTCATACACGGTTTCCAATTGGTCCTGAGGCCACAGCTATGCCCTGGGAAAGGTAGTACGTACCCTGATGGGAGAGCAGTCACACACACACACACACATACACATACACACTTACAAACAGAGAGGAGCTCCACAGACGGGGCACGGAGAGTGAAGCAGGCCACACGCCCATTGTGCCCCGGCAGTCCTGATTTACGTCTGCGGTCCTAGCATAATTATTAAATGTCCTCCATATCACCTTTAATAACAGAGCCAGAACTAGGGGGATGAGGCGAGTGGGGTATTCACCTAGGGTGCACAATTTAAGGGTCACCAAAACACTCAGTAATCAAGATAAATCCTATGTTAAGGCAATATTTTTAAAAATCTAAATTAATACAAAAAAAATCCGTGACTAACAAAATGCCAAGCTTTTAAATAAAAGAAGCATCAGTATTCGTGATTTCTCCACATGACTCTGTTCTAAAGCATCTCAGTTGGAACAATAAACGATATGGTGACCTTAACTTGATAAAATACTTGATAAAATAATGACTGATGCTCCTTGGCGATTCCTACCTGCCAAGTACTGGTCTAAATGTTCTACACATATTAACTATGAGACAAATATTGTTATGACCCCATTTACAGCTAAGGACACTGAGGCTTGGAAGTTTTAGCAGTTTGTTAGGAGGTGGAGGGCCAAGTGTGGAATCCAGGCAGTCTGGCTCTAAAGTCCAGCATCATGACACTATGCCATGTCTCAGAGAGAGTTCCACAAATGTCGCTACTATGCATGTTATTATAAATAATAAAGAATGAGAGGACCTACTGGGAAAGGGAGGTGGGAGGACAGGAAAATGAGCTTTACCTAGTTCTCAGTTTGGACTAAGTACAGCCCGGAATACAGCTGTTAGACAACGGTAATTTAACCTTTTTGAGCCTCTGCTTCCTGTCAAATGAAAAGATTGGACTCTAAGGTCTCTTTCAGTTCCAAATAATAGGCTTTTATTCTATGATTCCTCATTACTATATAGCATATCTCACCAGTCCTCCAAAGGACTTTTTTTCCCCTTCCATTTTCAGTTTCCTCTCTGCTCATCTTTGGTCCTCCCTCCATATGGTTTTTTCCTTGGTGATCTCATCCAACAACTTCAACTCTCACCTCTCTATGGCTGACTCCCAAATCTTTATCTAGCCTCTCTCCCGACCACATTTCCAGCTGTCTGCTGGGCTCTGCTCCTAAATCTCACACCGGAAACTTGAAGTCAATATGTCCAGAATTGAATTTATCACTTCCCACCATCCTCTCTTTCCCCAGGTTCAACCCCTCCCCTTGTCTCTTGTACCCTCACTCAGGCAGTTGCCGAGACCTGACCGTCTTTCGTCTGCCATGTCTCTTGTATTGCTCCCTTACTCTCCATTCCAACTGCCCTCACCCTAGTGAGCCCTTCACCACCTTGGACATTACTCCTGGATATCTTCCTCCAGGCAGCCCCAATCCTCATGTACAAGAAGAACGGTGCTGGATGACCTTCCCAGACTCTAACTAGGATCCTGGTTCTCCTACCCTAGAACCATTAGTGGCCTTCTAGTGTCTGCAGTGGAAAGTTCTAATTCTGTTTTTGTCATTTAAGACCTGACCTGACAAAGTTTGCTGCAATCTGCTTTTCCAGTCTTCTCTTCCACTTCTGCACTGTATATATTTTACACATCATGTATACTAGACAATGTTTCCTGAGTACTTTATATGTTTTCCTACCTTTTGCTTATAGGATTCCCTTTGCTTCGTGTCCTTCCCTCAATCTCTCTTTGCCCATCCTTCAAGATTCAGCTCAAATGCCCCCTCCTTTATGAAGTCTTCTCAAATTCCCTAGTACAGAAATCATCTTTCCCTCTTATACATATTCATAGCTCTTTATCTCTGCCAGTTCTTATCTCCTCCTATATTGTCTTAAAGTTCTGTATATTCACTTTTCTATCCCACCATACTAGAGGCAACTTAGTTGCAAGGGCCATGTCTGTCACTTCCCTCACCCCGCACCCGTTCCATAGTACCTATCACATCTCACAGGAGGTGCCTGATAAAAATGCGAGCACTAAATTGCCTGATGTAATTTTTTAAAAAATTATCATGTCTGCAAAAGCAGTAACTGACCTATACTTTTGAATGAGTGAAAGGACAGAATCTAGTTTCACTCTGTCTCCCAGAAGGTAATTATCCTCTCTGAAGAGTGTTCCTCTCTTGCTGGCGGCAATCCTTCAGGCACAAACCTGCCTGCCCAGCCTAAACCCTGAATCCCTTTTAACAGCTTGAGAGCAACTCATCATTTCCTGTGAGGAGTCTGAAGTCTTCCTTCTTCTTCCCGAAGATGCTCCCCAGATTTTTGGGTGGCAGCTCTTTGATTTTTTTTCTTCCTAGGTGTGCTGAACTCCAGTGTTCCTTATAAGGGTCATTACTCAGCTATTTCAAACCCCAAAACTATCACTGTGTGATGTGCTTGGGGTGATATGTTCTGGGAGTGCAGAGAAGGGTTTCGAGATCAGCTGCTCTTGTGATTACTGACAACACTGGTGACACTTAGAAATGGCTAAAGATAACATTCCACACTACATTTCTATTTGGGTTAAGATCAAACACAAGAAATGAGTTACAAAGACCAATAAAGAAGAGCTGATTGCAAAAGGTCATTCATACTTAATCTAAAAGATATTTTTTAAAAACTTCATTTCCTGCTCGAGTTGGTCCTTGAACTAACAATTGATTATGGAATTTTAATTTAATATTACAGCATATGTTGTCTTTCTGAATTTAAAAATGCATGACTTATTCCAAAATGTTTTCAAGTTCCATAGAAGAATATTCTCACCAAAATAAGGTCATTGGTGGTAGTATATATAATAAATTTACAATTTCTGAAAAACTGAATCAATATATACAATTAATATTGCAAATAAACGTCAAAATGATATACTTCCCACCATGTAAATGAACTCTGTTTCACACATAAATGTGCTCTGTGGCAATGGTTCAAAATCCTTTTTCTTCAACAGTAAGCAGATTGAATGAAATAAAAAATGATGTGCCAGGACTTAAAGGTACAAATGGTACAAATTTCAAATTATTGATTGCTGACTGCGCTTACAGACATCAAACAATACTTTTTCAGGCAGCTATAATAGTCCACTTCAATGGAGACATGATATATTACAGGAAAATTGAAAATGTGAGGACTATTTGACTGGTCAATGGTCATTTTAAATTATTAAGGTTTTAGGTTTTATATTGTTTTTAGGTTATAGAAAAAACAATACAAACTAGGAGGAAGCTCATCAATGTCAAACCTTCTATACCACGCACCTTTTTTATAGTTTAAAAAGTACTGAGATATCCAGTTAGAATATGAACTCACAGTGTGTTAGGAGAAGTGCACATTTGGGTAGAATCCATAGGCAGTGACAGCCCTTAATGGAAACTCTCGCAGGCCAAAGTGCCCTCGGCGTTCCCCTGATCTGTCTCTTGCTTCAACTCTTGTTTCAACAGAATTTAGACAGAACAGACCCAGAGACACCCCTTCTTCCAGCATCTGACCACCCTCCAACCTCTTTTCCACTCTCAACCTTCAAAAACCAACTCAGCCATCCTTAGTCTCTGAGACCAGCCAACACTGTGTTTTTGAGCTTAACCCCTTATTGCCAAGCAACCACGAGGTCCCATGTTCGTCAGAATGATTCTACCATGGTGGAGGCCGCCGTCAACTGCCCGGTCACCCTGCATCTGCAGGACTCCTGCACCTGCCTCTCTCTGGGCTTCTATTTCAGCCACAACTACCATGTGGCTCTAGAGGGCATGGGTCACTTCTTCCATGAGTTGGCTGCAGAGAAGCGCGTAGGTACCAAGTCTCTCTTGAAGATATAAAACCAGCGCGGTGGCCACACCCTCTTCCAGGACCTGTAGAATCCTTCCCAAGGGAAGTGGGGTAAAACTCAGGATGCCATGGAAGCTGCCACGGTTGTGGAAAAGAACCTAAAACAGGCCCTTTCAGATCTGCATGCCCTGGATTCTGCCGCACAGACCCCATCTCTGTGACTTCCTGGAGAACCACTTCCTGGATGAGGAGGTGAAACTCATCAAGAAGATGGGCGAACACCTGACTACCCTCTGCAGGCTGGCCAGCTCTCAGGCTGGGCTGGGTAATTATCTCTTTGAAAGTCTCACCTTCAACCACAAGTAGGAGCCTTTGGAGCCCAGAGGCCTTTGAGGGCCCAGCTACATCCCCCTGGCATTGGGCTTCTGCCTGAGGCTCTTCCACCCTGCAGACCTCTCCCATGCTGTGGACCAAATTGAAACAACAAAGCTTTTAGCAGCAAAAGAAAAAGGAAAGAAAGAAAGAGAGAAAGAGAGAAAAGAAAGAAAAGAAAGAAATTCTAGCAGGCCAAAGTAATCACTCTTAAGGGGCCCGGAACGTATTTATGTAGGCAAGAAATTTTATCAGGAAGTAACTTCTGCTGTGTAAGTGAGACATGCTCTCATAGAGTCTGAATCTGAACTCTCTCAACCCACTCACTTCTTTTCAATAATCGTTAGGTAACATCGTCCCAAAAGTAACTAAGAAATCAAGCCAATGGCCCCGCATCATTGCACTTGAAGTGAGTGCTCTTTCCATAACCTGGAAATGGGAAGCAGATTTGTGTATTATAAAAATCAACTGGTCAGAACTCCTTCAGTTGTAAGTGACAGAAACCAAACTCAAGCTAGCTTAGGCCAAAAAGGTAATTTATTGTCACATATTATTAGACAGCTCAAGCAAGGTTGGATCCAGGGATTCAGATGATGTCATCAGGAGTATGTCTGTTGCTCTCCATCTCTCAGCTGTTCGTCCTCTGGAATAGATTCAATTCCCAAATTGACTATAACCACCTGGAAGGCCCAACAGTCAGGGCTGATGAAAGAAGGAGGAGGAGGAGGTTTTTTCCCAGAGGCTCCCATAAGGGTAAACTGGTCAAAAAATTTTACACTGGTTTTGTATTGATCGGTACACTGAGGCCCAGAGCACTCTTCTGAGTCTCTTACCTCATAACAGGTACTCTCGTCTACCCTCCACACACACACACTCCCAACTCTGTCCCCTTGTATTGGTCCAGCTCATGGGCTTCCATGACGATTTCACAAGACAAGACCCTCTATCTGTCTCTGTCTTTGTTTCTCATTCTCTTTTTCTTCTCTCCACCCACCAGGCCCCTCCCAATCCATATCAAACTTTAACACAGGACACCAACTGGTCCTGCTAAGGTACACTCTGGCCAGTCACTGTGCCCAGGGGGATGGATGTCCTGATGTCCCTAGGGCATGCCCATTCCCATGGGAACGGGATCAAATCTTGACGGACAGACGCACCGATTACATGTGCAATTGGAGTGAGGGAAGCAGTCTGCAAAAGGAAGTGTTCTACCACACACAATTAAGAAATACACTCCACTTCAACCACCGAAATCACTGCGAAGCATCAGGATTTGTTGTGTTATGTGATTTTCCCTGATCTCAGTTTTCTGATTCAGTTGAGTCCCATAAAGCCAGTTGAAATAATTCCAATATGGAAATCTGTCATTGGTAGCTGAATGAGGAAAGGAAAACTTGTTTGTACCTCATGCTGGGGCCCTGGACATCCTGACCAAAAATGTGTTGCTCAAAACATGTACACACGTGCCTAGGCTTCAAATGTGGACATGACACCAGGACACGCAGTAGTGAAGCTGCTTACTGCAGGAAACAAGGTGCGGCATTTGACAATTCTCTCCCCTTGGAATCTGGCTAAGGGGGTGACTATTGCTATTTCTGGTGCAAATTGGGTCAAATAAAAAGGTACTATGCACTTCTTATATACCAGGCATTATGGGGACGTATTAGTGAATTTTTAAAAGATTCCCTGCCTTCAGAAAAATCACAGGTTTTAGGGAAACACAGGAAAGCAAGCAGCTAACAAGCACAATGTGATTAGTGTTATGAGAATGGTATAATGAAGTGTTACGGGAACAAAGAGGAAAAGGTGATTAATTTTGCTGGGGATGGAAGGAATGAGCAGTAATCAGGGAAGTGGGGAGAGAGGGGTGTCACTAGAGGTATCTCAGGGGAGGTGACATCTGACCAGAAGAATGAGTGGGAGTGTGATAACTTAGGAGAAGGATAACAGCATTTTAGGCAGAGGAAATGGCAACAGGAGGATGGACGAAATCAATCCGACATCTCTCTAATAGTTGCTGGCCAAGCTTCCACAGCTAGCACAAGGGGGAAGATTGAAGCAATTATTGAGAAAACCTTCTCAATCTTTCCTTTCCTCCTAGCTGTGGAAATTTGTCCATTGCTGCATTTTTGTAAGAGAAAGAGTCTTGATTCCAGGGACCACACAATGTTAAGTGATAGAAAACACATTTTTTAGACAGAATAGAAAAAAAAAAAAAAAACAGAGCACCTGAATTCAGCTGGGGAAAACTGGACTTTATAAGAAAGGAAAATGAAAAACTTTCTTCTCTGTTCTGTCTCTTTCCATTCTTCCCTCTTCCATTTTTTTTTTGGGGGGGGGGAGGCTGGACCAGTTTTACTTCAGAGAGCAAATCCACTGAGCAAAAACCATGTGTCTATATGCAATTGATGCCTTGTGAAAACTTAATAGTTATAGCAGGATGTGCTAATTACTCAAATAATTTTTCAAGAATTTACTAACATAAATATCAAATTAAAGAGCAATCCAGGAATTGATTCCTATGCCCTCTCTTCCATTATCTTGTCTCCCCAAATACCTGGGTAGCTTATTAGCATTCAACACATCTTTTGAAGATTAAATCGCATTAAATTTTTGCCTTGCTAGGAAAGAGATTACAAATTTATGTGAAAACAAGTCTTTGGTAGAAATGTATGCAGAAATGTGAAGGGGGTGAAATTCTGGCTAAAAGTCCACAAAATGCACCACAAACGAACAGAAACCGAATGGACCTTGCAGTTTGAGTTTCCGCACCACGATGTATTAACTGTGTGACTTTAGACAAATTTCTTAATCTCCGTAGACCTCAGTTTTAAAATAGGAATAAGGGCAATATTATTCAATGTATATAGAGTTTTTGAACATCAAAAGGGACAATCCATGAAAAAAAATATTTTACACAGTACCTGGCACACAGGATTATATTGAAATCAACAGAAACTACAAAGAAAATGCCCCCAGAAGTAGTACTGACCACAGAAGCAAACATTACATCAAGATTCTAATCTGGTACCATTTACCTCAACTGTTTGTCTCTTCATCAAGGTGTTACATTAACAACATTTGGGAACTGTCATTATGATATTGATCCATATTGGATATCACCAGAAGGCCAAGGGATGACCTTCAGTGCTTTTTACCCTCCTGTTATTTGCCAAGAGGAAAGAGAAGGGCACTGGACTCCTTCACTGAAAACCTAGGCCATTTGGCACCACATGAGTTGGATTATAGTGAGAGAAGGAGGAGGTCCTAACGAGATGTTAACACTGAGCCCAAAAGGCCATGACACAAAGCCTTTCCCCTCCCCCATGTCAGAACTTTCTCTTGTTATGTGAAAATTCCCTTCAAAAACAGCATGTCACTTTATGGGAATTAAGTCTTAAAATTTGTTAATTTGTAACCTTTGAGCTGCATACTTTCTAGAAGACAGAAGGAAGCATAAGCTTCTCACTGAAGTGCCGTGTGGGTAACAGCGGAGTTGTCTATAGTTCAAAAATGAGTATGAATGTTCCCTTTATGTTACAAATAGGAAGTAGGTACATAATTCAGTGCCGCGTGCCTTAAAATATATTTGCCTATTGGACTCTTGACTTGGAATTCATATCTTACAAAGGAGCTGAAATATGAATTCTCGTGGAAACAAGTCATGAAAAAATTTCACTTGGCTGTATGATAACTAGACCTTTTTGTACCTTACTTTTATAGTTAACTGCTTTGAAACATTGTAATGCATCTTATTTAATATACAAAGAAAAAAATTATGACTGATTGAAGATATCAAATTGAAAATAAACATGTGAACAAGAGTACTTAGGCCTATACACTTTGTGGCAGAATTTCCCATGACTTCATTCACATGCCTGCTATTCAAATTCACTTTTAGCTAGATATGTACACCACAGGGAGATGTTGACTGTTTGTGATTTATTGAAACATCTGAACAGTTGCAAGATACGGCTCCTTGTGGTCATCTATTATCCTGAATGATAATTAAGTACAAAAGGGAGATGCAATTTAGAAAAAGAGCCCCATGAAGTTGGGGTGACAGGAATGGGCCACACCCTGGTTTATATTCATAATGAAATTTGAGAAAAACATATTACCAGAAAAATCACAATAGATATGTTAGATTTTGCAATAGCAAATAAATACGACTTTGCAGAATGGGTAAAAACCATGATTTCTCGTCATAATGAAATAGTGGCATCTTGGGTCAATTTTTCAAGTGACATTATGATGGTCTTTGGCTATGTCTACAACTGACTTCTCACCTTCCTTAAAGAGCGTGTGAAGTTGGGACAATGTTTGTAATTGTAGAAAGGAGCTGTATACTTTTAGCTTCTCAGTTGAGAAAAAGTCAACCCAAAGTGGTGGCTTTTGAGTCTAGCACCAGGTCTGTCATTTGCCCACGTGAGCACACCAGAACCTCAGTTTCTCCACCTATAAATTAAAGACAATAATAATAATAGTGCTGCTTCCCCACAGAATTGCTGTGAGAATCAAACGAGGTAACAGATGTCAGCTGCCATTATTAGTATCTGCAAATCAATTAATTTCAAGAGAATTACAGCTGTTATTTCTTCTTAGAGAGCTTAGATGCAGCCTTATGTGGCAGCAGCAGGGTGGCAATACATTATTTCCAAAGGTAGCTATTGCCTGGAAGTGAGATGTCATTGTGCTATTTGTTTCGCAATCCTATTGTTATTCCTAGGCTGAGGGGACATAGGAAATAGTGGTCATCCTTAGGTATCTAGGACAATTCATGTGCACAGATAGGCCCAACTATGCATTTGTAAAACCCAGGATGTGTGTCTGTTTGTGTATCGTGTATTAAGAGCAGGGATTCTGGAACCAGATGGTTTAACTTTGAACCCTACTTACTTGTTTGTAACTCTGACAAGTAACTGAATCTGAATCTTGCTACGCTTCGGTGTTCTTATCTGGGAGGGAAAAAAGGTATGTTTGTGCGGATTAAAGTACTCAGAATGGTGTCTCTGCATGCTCTAAATGCCTCATAAATGTTCATTCTTCATACTATCAAGGGGACCTACAGTTTAGCAGCAAAATTATCAGAGGTGATTTCCCTGTTCGAAACATACACCCTTGTCCCTCTGGTGAATAAGAGTTAACCAAAATGCTAGCCTAGACCAGAATCACAACTTTTGGAACTAATGGCCAGAGGGAGGCTGAGTGGCCTGGCACCAAGTCCTTGGTACCTGCCTAAACAGAAATCCATACCGGGCTTTGAACCACAAAACTGTATATTGCAGAACATGATTGGCCCTAAAATGGCTAAGTACTCCTCATGAAAAAAGGGTCATTGCCAAATACGTTTGGGAACATTTTGTTACACTATGCAAATCAGGTTTCTTTGTTGCAGTATGTCTCAGAACAAATATGTCTCACATTAGTCTTTAATAAACTAATGTGCATTGTGAGTCTCCAGAAGACTGTAGAACGTAGAGTTTTCCCATTTATTTTCATGTGGAATCATTGTGGTTTTTTTTTGTTTTGTTTTGTTTTTAAAGAAAGCCTATGGAAATCTTGAGGGATAAGAGGGGTTCCTTAAGGCACAGCTTGGAAAAATACCTGTTTATGTAATGTTTCTCAATTTCAGATATTTTAGACTGGTACATTTTTCATAACAGGATGGTAAAGAACCAAATGTACTCAACAAAATACTCTTTTTGGCAGGAGTGGGTTTCGTGGACTCCTCCACTGGAAGGTCTTGGGGTCATCTTTGTTGGTAATGAGTTAATTATGGCCTGTCCGTGATTTTAAAGAAAAGATCCCCACATCCTAGAGATGGCTGGGGAACACAGAACAGCGTGCACCCTGAAAACTAGACTTACATGTGATCTTTTGGGAACCCATTTGCACAATTTAGAGATGATGAGAATTTCTTTTTTTATGGATTAAAACAAAATTGTTAACCGCAGAGCAGAGGTCAGGTCAGACAGATAAACTGCTCGAGACAATGTGCTGATGATGATTTGTATTTTATGGTCGCTGAAGAGTTTGAGCTGCTTGTTAACGAGACCAAGCGCCATTACATATATTACCGGCATCCACCGTAGCTGCAGAGCTATTTTGAAATATCTTTATGCTACATTTGTTCAAAGTATTGTCTTTCTGTTAAAGGAATTCACCTGCATATTAAATTTTCTCTAGACTATACCTCTGATAGTTTAAAGAAATATTTCTGTCTGTCTCATTGTCTGAATTTGGAAGCTCTGTATTTTCTTTGAGTTCCATTTCTTCTGAAAACTAGTTGTTGACAAATATGACTGTCACAATGATTGTAAGACTGCATTACCCTGTTGATTTTCTAATTCGTTGCCTGAATTGTAATGACTGAAAATAAGAGCAGTCTCTCTCAAATATTTTGTCATCTTACACTCTTTGAAAGATAAATGGTCTTAGAATAGTTGTTGAAATTCTTTGCTAGAATTGAAGTTTTAACATCAAGGTCTATATCCGAGAGAATGTAGGTGGCAGGGATTACTCCTTTTTGGGTAGGTTTTTCTCATCCAAGCAGGGGAATTCTGTAGGGTCAAGTCTAACGTAAAGAAGAGAACATAAAGGAAATGGATTTCCAAGTAAAAAAGAGAGCTGGAATGTATATTAAAAGAGTACCGAGTCCAGGTCTAGATCTGTCATGAAGCCTTGGGTATATCAGGCAGCTATCCGGTGTCAATTTCTGTATTTATGAAAGGAACAGACATCAGTAATCTATAAGAGACATTTTTTCATTAAAAAGTTGGTATGGAAGGAGAGGAAAAAAAGGAAAAATAAGGAGTCTAGTGACTAACTGTGGAATTCTTTCCACATGTTAAATGTGGGGGAAAAGTCATACGATGAGGGCCCATAATCTGTATTCTTCAGTTACTATTTCACATGTAGATCAGCAATAGCTATTGCTTTGGGGGGAGACAGCATTTCCAAACTTGACTCCATTTTGTGCCTGGAATTTTGTGTGCTGTATGCCTAGAATGTTTTTTGGTGGGGTTTTTTTTCCACTTCTCATTTGAAAGGCTTTCACTTACTATGCCTATAAGCTATGATATTAAGGCTCAATGCCAGTGAAGTTTCAGGGAAAAGAGTGAGAAAATTATTTAAAAGGACTACTTTTTGATAATGGCAGTGTTTTGACAGCTTTTGACAGGCAATTTAAAATAATGCAACCTCCTGGATTACAGCCAACCTCTGAAATGGGCTGTAATTTAGAATGATGGCAGCTCCTATGACCTCTGTATTGGAGAGTCACTGGAATTTAAAAAAAAAAAAAATCTCCAGTTTAGGTTTATATTTGAAAATCTGGCTTAAATGTTCTGACATGTAGCCATTTTATTTAATGAAAGGACTTGCTTGTCCAGCTCCAAATACTTGTTCTAAAGCTGGGGAAGATTACCTCCCTTTTTGTGTGTGGTAAAATTCTTCTTCTCAGATTCCACTCCCGACCAGATTGTGGGCATTCTAATCAGCTGGTTGTAGGCACGTCTGCCCTTCTCTCCACTGGACGAAATTAGACCCACCAGGGCACTGGTAAGTATATCAAGCTGTCATTCTGCAGTGAAGTCCTGGGCTGTTACAGCTTTCAACTTTCTCCTTTCACACCAATGTGTTGTCTTGGATTCTGAGTTTGGTCCTCAAGGCCCCTCTGAAAAATAGATTCTATTACTCCCTTAATTCTGAAAGTTAAATGCTTTTTAAAGAGTTGTGTAAGTTAAACATGAACTGGGTATGCAGCGTAGAATTTTTAACTGAACTGCAGTTCTCCAAACATACCAATATATTCCAAAATTGCCAGTTGCAGGTCATAAAATATTTACATTATGGAGTAAATAATGTATGTTTAGTAAGAAACGATGAAATATTTATAGTTTTTCTAAAGATACTATATGGGGTTTTTCCTCTACCACAGCCATTTTTCTTGAAGCAGGCAAAATAGGCAACTTTAAGAGCTCTGAGAACAACAAGGAAGCGTCTACGAAGGAAGCAAATGTTCTGAGGCAGTAAGTGGAAGAGTCTCCACAAGGAAAAGAAACAACAGCTGATCCCAGAAATCAAGATACATATTTCATATGATTAAAGGTCTAAGGAGTCATTAGCAAACAATTTTGGTATTTTTACCATTAAATTGAAGAGTTGCTAGGCCCTGATCTCGTGACACAATCATTTGCCAACGCCATTCTGTGTGAGCGTTGTGAACCTCAGAGGATGGTATGACTCTCCGGGCTTTCAAACGAATACATTTTTCAAACCTCTCCCACCCACTCATTGACCCTGAAGAACTATCACAGTGTTACTAAATCTTCATGGCACACGTTTGGGAAGGAGTCTGAAGAAGCTTGTAACAGGAATGTTCAACAGAATCACCTAAGAGGGTCTTGTAAAGAGATTTTCAGGCTCCCACCCACTCTAAGGAATTCTAATAGGATCCTCTAGTGTAGGGCCTGGGAATCTTCATTTCTGATAAGCTTCCCAGGTAATTCTGATGATCATCAGGGTTTGGGAACTGAATGATGGCAGACTGAATATTGGACCCCAAAGATATCCAGGTCCTAACCCCTGGAACTTGTGGATGTTACCTTATATGACAAAAGGAAGATTACAGGTGTAATTACATTAAGATTCTTGAGATTAGCCTGGATTAACTGGGTGAGCAATGAATGTAATCGCTGGTGTCCTTATAAGAGGGAGACAGAGGGAGATTTGACCATAGAAGAAGAGGGCAAAATGATAATAAAAGCAAGAGGCTAGGCTTCTGGCTTTGAAGATGAAGAAAGGGCCAAGAGCCAGGGAACGTAGGTGGACACTAGAAGTGGAAGAAGGTGAGGAAAGAGATTCTCTCCTAGAACCCTCAGGAGGAACCAGCCCTGCTGACATCTTGCCTTTCGCCCCGTGAAAGAGATTTTGGACTTTTGACCTGTAGGGCCGTAAAAGAATAAATTTGTGTTGTTCTAAGGCACTATTTGTGGCCATGTGTTACAGTGGCAACAGGAAATAAATACACACATCATTGCCCTAAGCCACCTCAATTTTAATAGTCCTTTGTGGCTAAACACAACACTTCAAGCCAGAGCTTCGAGGCCCCAGGATTTAACCCATTCCCCAACTATGGAGGGTCACAACAGCAGCCTTGACTCTAGAAAACACTGCTGCCCCCTCTTGCCATCAGCGTGGAGCACCTCCCTCACATTCCCTTGAGGATGCCACTGCTGCCCCAAAGGGAAAAGGCAGCAGTGTGGGACCGTGGCCAATGACTGCATCCCTCAAGCTTGGACCTCAAGCCACAAGAATTCATCAGAGCTCTCCTGTGTGCTCAGCACTCTGCCAACCGCTGTGGGGAATTAGGGAGTCAGGAGAGGTCACTCCCCATTCTCCTGCTGAGTACAGAAACTGCAGAGTGATCAGACACTTAGGAGCATTTTCCAGGAATGCCAAAGCTGAGGCTGCCCTGTCTACACAGGACATTGTCTAATTTTGGGATAGGACAAATGCATCATTGCAGTTTAGAGGAAGGATGATGTCAAAGCCTGGGCTTCCCAGTTCTACTGTGACTAGAAGACCTGGAAATCAAGTCATTTTTACAGAGTTCTAGGCTCTCGGCAAGCTGAGCGATGAACAAATTATCCGTGCAACATTTGAAATGTATTTTCCAAGGTGGGTGAGTGTGTGGGGGGAAGGGGTATCTATATTTTTATCAGCACTTGTTCCTATCAGAGCTCCTCTCAGTGAAAGAAAAAATAAGATGGCAGCTGCATAGAGCTGGGATAGCATCTCGTTGCTATGCCAACAGTGTCTGCTCTGCTCCCAAGCTCCATCTGGTATTTTCAGGCCTAACAGCCAGGTAGCAATGCCTAGTGGAAGAAAAGGCATCAATAGAGATTCTTCAGATCAAGCACAAATGAACACAGCAACATCATGCCCTTTCTATGAAAAACAGTGAATTATTTCAGCAGCAACAGGGCAGTACAAAGACAGACCACTTAATACATAGACCATGCTGAACTAAGCAGCACAACATGCATATAAAGTAAAAGTAGCTGTCGGAGCTGATGGGGGGCTTTTTCTTAAAGGCAAGCTGACCACGCTCCCATGGGGTGCTTCTCTTCTCTCCTGCTCTCTTTCCTGGCCCTGCTTTGTGGAGCTGTGTGTGCTGTAGGTAATATGGATGCAGCAGCTCTTACCTGACCTTCCCTTCAGATTTTATCCTTGCTGATTACTGTTCCCTGGTAGCTCTGTAGAATTTATGAGAAGCTGAATTTCAGTTCTCCTCCATGGGCACTCGCTCACAGAAAAGCATGCTTTTAAAACACAATACGACGCAGTTTTCACCTTCCCCCACTCCCATTTTGAACACAATTTAGTGAAAGCACTTCCTTTTTCATCCTTAATAATACCATCATTAAGGACGTTACATCTTTACAAAGATACCATTTATCTAAAATACGATGCAAGGTGGCTTTATAGCTACGTTGTCATGTAGTATTTGGGGCACACTGATACTAAACAATTACTCACTGTTTATCTGACTTTCAAATTTAACAGGGTATCCTGTATTTTTAATGCTAAATCTGGCAACCCTATTTATAAACAGAGACGTATGCCTTTTCAATTCAATTGATCACTCAGGCTCTGAAAGAGTATATCAAAATGTCAGTACTTTGAACTGAGTGTTGGTTTCCAGCATTTACTGGTTATTAAAAGGAACATTTAAATGTTCATTGTTTACACCAAAATCGGTTGTTTGCATCAAACTTTACATACACTCATTTTTTTTTCCTTCTCTCAACACAGAGTTACTGGGCACTTGCTCCTTGCTTGGCACTTCCAGAGCTGGGAATTCGTGGCACACAAGACCACCAGGCGTTCCTTCGTGGCGCTAACACCATGCTATGGCTCCAGAATCTTATTTCAGGACATTTGCATATAAGCACTTTGGTATACAAAGACCCATCAGACATGGTGTTGCTCTCTAAGAGCAAATAAACTATACTAGGTTAGTTGTTCCATACCCATCTTAATATCTCCCCAAACCTCATCAAACCAATCCCAAGTAGTTTCATGGGCATTAAATCACAGAGGAAATCAAACTGTCATTTTTCACTTCCTTTGTCCCTCAGTCAGTATCCCAGGTTAGGAGACAATTGTCCCTGACAGAGTTAGACATTACCCGGCGCCACCCCACCATCGGTTTCTGAAAGACCCTTCTGCTCTCTCTGGGCTCCCTTCACTTGAGGATCCCTGCTCTGTCTTCTTCCCCTAGAGATGTCATTACATGAGTAATATTGGCATTCTCTCTCTCTTTTTTTCTCTCCTTTTTTCCACTGCCCTAATTCTTGTCTCCTTTTAACTATTTCATCTATTTGATACTGGTAACTACTAAACCAAAGGGGAAGAATTAAAGGTCTGCAGTATTCCAGAAAGTTTTTGAGATATGGACCGTCTTTAAGTTTTTTCTATATCACTCAGATTCTTTCCTCTCACATCTCACTTTTTTGACAGTGACACACTCAGTTTTATTTTATGAGAATGCTAGGTAACTTATTACATACACTCAGGTATGACATTTAAAATATGCAGTCACTGTGGTAGACAGAATAATGGCCCCCAAAGATATCTGCATCCTAATCCCTGAAACCCATGACTGTGTCACCTTACATGGCAAAAGGGACTTTGAAGATGTGATTTAAGACTCTTGAGATGGTGAGATCATCTTGACGTATCCAGGTGGGCCCAATGTAATTACAAGGGTCCTTATAAGAGAGCGGCAGGGATGTCAGAGGAGAGTTTTGAGGATGCTGGATCGCTGGCTTGAAGATGGAGGAAGGGGTCAGGAGCCAAGGATGCAGGCAACTTCTACAAGCTGAAAAAATAAGGAAACAAATTATCTCCTAGAATCTCCAGAAGGACTGCTGATCCTTTGAGATCAGCAAAGTCAGACGTGTAAGCCTAGTCAGACCATTTTTGGACTGGTGACCTCCAAAACTGTAAGATAACAAATTTATATTGTTTTCAGCCACCATGTTTATGGTGACTTGTTATAGCAGCAATAAGACAATGCACCTACAGGCCCAAGCACTGAGAAATCAGAACTACCCTGAGCAGATGTTAACCATTAGTTGCTGGATTGTGCGAGACCGGCGTCGTCATGGAGATGGGTCAGCCCTGTCGTGGAAGTTGGCACTGGAGGGCTAGGGTCAAGGTTGTTACCAACCACTGTGGGAGCATTTCAATAATTTTACAATGGGCGAACCAGTGCACACCCTTCTGCAGATGTAGAGTGGATTCTGGCATCATCCCTCAGGAGTTGATATTAACCTATAACCAAAATGGCCAATGCAATGATTCTAATGGATTTGTAGCCTCTTTTCTATGTGTCCTACATTGGGCTTTTCCAGAGTGTGAACTGGTATGACTTTTCACTTAAAGGCTTTTATCATTAAATTTTTAGTTGTTTGTTTGTTTTTCCAATTTACTATCTGAACTTTCCATCTGTAAGTATCGAGTATTTTTTCTTTCCTTCCTCCAATTTTCTCCTTTATTTTACTCTGCTTCTCCTATCCCCATCAGAAAACAAGTAAAATAGGGGGAAAAGAGAGTCAGTGTCTTGCTCAAGGTCACGTAGCTAATTATCAACCAAACTGAGCCCTGGACCTGAGTCAACACCCTCTATCTCCAACCAGTGATGTGTAGTCACTTCCCCACCAAGGGAACAGTGCTTAGTGGTTGTCTTCCTATTCTTAAAATGCAATCATTCCCCTACACAACCCTCTCATGACCTTTCACTGCATGGTGAATAAAATCTGAACTCCTTCCATTGCCTTCAAAGCCCTGCGTGATTGGGCCCTGACCATTTCACCAATCCCATCTGCGCAATGATCCTACTGGCTTCCTCTCTGACTTCAGATGCCACTTCTCTCCAGCCTGAGGGACTTTGTAGAAATATAAATGTGTTGCCCACACTGTCTATGGCAGGTGTCTGCCCCACACAGTTAGATTTTATACCAACACTTCCACCATGTGTATTGAATTAATGAATGTGAACTTTGCTTCTTGTTGCCCCTATAGGCTCCATGAGTGCAGAGAACTCATTCATCTTGTTCATTGTTGTGGCAGAGCCTGGTACACAGTGGTTCTTCAATGCACACTTAGTAAATGATGTTTGTGGTCATTCCTGATGGCCTCACCCTAAAGCCATATCACCATTCTTAAAGGCACAGAATTCCCAGTTCATCTTGTAAACCATTGAGACAGGCAGCCAATCAGATGCTGGGACTGAATAAAGGCAAGACAAGTTGTCTGGTCAGTTACATAAAACAGGATAGCGGGCACTTAAAGGAAGTGGAAACTAGTTTTCTGACCTCTGTGGTGATCAGCTTACACTGTGAAGCAGGAGCCATGAATCCCCTTATCTACTTCTAGATGAGAATATTATGTCTCATTTACAGTTACAGCCTTCTGGACTAAAGTATCATATTTTATGAGTAATAGCATCTGTAAGTAAGATAAAAGACATCACAGAAGAAAATGAAAGCATTTAAAATACAACAATTACTGAAATAAAATCATCTTTAGGACATTCTTCTGACAAGTTCTCTTAGGTTTTATTAATTTCTTCTAAGGATATCACCATGAATCTTTTTTATGGGTGTTTGGATCCCATGTGCACAATCCTTGCATCTATTCACTGGAGGCTAAGATACAATAGAGTTCAGGATCTCAGCTGTTTCTGCTTTTCTCCATGATAACACCTTGAAAAGGGAAATGGTAAAGGTAGATTATAAACAGTTTAACAAACCCATGCATGGACACATTTTACAAGTAGAATAATGAGATAAAACAGGCACAGAATTACAAGACTGCCAAATTTCAAATGATGATATATTCACCACTTTAGTAATTCTAATATTTTGCAATATTTCCATATTTGTTTTCAGATATTTAAATTCCTTTCACTCTGTTTATTTATTCCCTTCAATATTGTCCCCAAACTGCTTACTATTATGAAATATCATGAAATAATCAGCTTATTTTGTTTGAAATGTTTCTTAGTGACCTCTTTTATTTAAATGTTAATTAATTGTTTCCTTTAACCATCTTACAGATTTTCCATATTCTATTATCAACACACTTGCAATGTCAAATAAAAGATAAAGTTTATGAGCCATGTAAACTATGATAAAACATTCTGAACTGTCTATGGCATTGTGAAAATAATGGCAGTGTTTGACTTTTATAATGTTAAGCTATTGTACTAAGGCCACCAAAGTCATTTTAAACATTGGAAACGTAAAGTAGTTGTATCTTGATGAATGAGCAATTTTGAAAATTGTTTTAAGAAGAAACAAAATTTATGGTTCACTCTATATAGACACATGTATGCTTATATGTACATTAACTTTTTCCCAAACTTTCCAGGGTCACTGTGAATAACTAATATATAGTAATAGAAATATTAAAATTTATCCAAGATTTCCAAATAATCACTATGACTAATTCACTCAGATTAATAGACATATTCATAGAAATTTAGCATAGAATCTGTTGATTGTTGGTACAAATTTGGACCCATTGAACAACTAAAGAGTTGATTATTTACTAAATAACCATGTACTAAATAGGAAGGCAAAGAATACAATAATGACTAAAACAAGTAACTGGTAAGAAAAAAATACCTTAAATTTCTCTTTTAATTCTTTCTATGTAATCCTAAACCATTTAAATTTATTGTCATGGAAATGATAACTTGATACAACCAGATTTCAAGCCCCACTTTTTATTCATCTTTGTAATTCCAAATTCTTACTTGCCTTACGTATAGTATACACCCAATGAACAGATACTCAATAAACAAATGAATCATACAAGGTGGAGAAGAGTGGTTTCCAAGTTTTGTTTTGTTTTGTTTTCTGGGGTCTACAGGCTAATCTCTGGGGTAGGGCACCTGCGCAGCCTTCCTGGACCTCATGCTGGGCTCTGGGCTCTGACACTGTGAAAGTCCAAGTTCACCAGCTATGCTACACTTTTTTTTTTCTTCCAAAGATTTTGATATTTAATGACTCCTAATGTGTTAATGGAATTTCTTTATGTAGTATCTTTCACAAGCAAAACAAGTTTGTTTTTTTCATAATTTCTATAATAAGCATTTATTGATGAAAGTATTTCTTAAAAAGTATGCTTTTCTTAATCAGTAATTAAGAAATGAGTTTACTTAAATTTCTATTATAAAAGTGTGAAACTTAAAATTGACACCTTAAACATATTTATATTTATATTTATATATGACTTTATCATCGATCAGTATGTATGTACATGTATGTATGCGTGTTCTATCTATATCTATGTATCTGTCTCTATAGCTATCATCTATCTATCTATCTATCTATCTATCTATCTATCTATGCATCTATTATATATCTATCTGCCTTCCTACCTACCTATCATTTATCTTTCTAATATCCTTAATGGAGAAACCCTCTTGCAGCAGATAAACTGCCCCAGGCCAGCTCTGTACTCTAGCTGTTATGCCCTTTCTTCAAACTCTTACTACAGAGTTCAATACAGAAAACAGATAAAAGAGGAGTTGTTTTAACTGTAGTAGTTGAAAGCCACTGGTGAACAAAAAAGATCTTTCACTGGAGCACAAGGAATTAGGAGGGAGTTCCAGACCTAGCTCTGACATTAATAGCCTGTGCAATGTTGGGGCAATCCATCAGCCACCATGGCCTCAGTGTTAATATCCATTACAAACAAAGGATTGTCAAGATGTTTTCTAAAGTCCGTTAAATGACTAAAAATGCTTTATTAAAATAGAAATAAATCAGTCATTTAAATTTTAAAAAAACTCAGATAACTATTTCCCACAATTTAACTTTCAAGCTCTGTTATACAGGTTGAATTCTGTCCCCAAGATAATAGGTTGAAGTCCTAACCCTCAGCAGTTCAGAATGTGACTTTATTGGGAATAGGCGCATTGCAGATGTAGTTAGTTAAGGTCCCATTTGAGTAGGATAGGCCCTTATCTATTATAATATGACTGGTGTCCTCATAAGGAGAGAAAAAGAGACAAAGAGGCAGGGACACGCAGGAGAACTCTCAAGGGAGAAGAGATGGAAGTGATGCATCTATAGATCAAAGAACCCATAAGATTACCAGTAAGGACCAGAAGCTAGGAAGAGGCAACGAACAGCTTCTCCCTCAGAGGGCCCAGAGGAACCAACCCTGCGGACACCTCGATTTCAGACTTCTGACCTCTAGAACGATGAGAATAAAATCTTGTTGTTTTAAACCACCCATTTGTAGTATTTCATTATAGCAGCTCTAGGAAATTACTATAAATATTAAGAAACTAATATACTGCGTTGTATACAAATTTCATTTTTAGTTTTACATAGTAGATAGGTAGCTGGTTAAATAAGCATTTACAACAAGGGATGATCCATTCTCAATTATTTTTCCTTAGGTCACATTTAATTTTAATTCATTACAGATGCATTGCACTACTAATCCAAATTCTAGAAGTCTGAAAATGTCTTCAGAAAAGTTATTAATTTGTTGGTGATAAGCATTTTTTAGGAAATGTATCTGCCTTGAAATGAAACACAGCTGCTGAAATGGTGTCATTTTCTCCAGTGTCTAGTTTTTGGAGGCAGTAAATGAAGTGGTGAAGGGTAGCCTTGAGAGAGTATCAGGGTTCAAATCCTGATTCTGCTACTTCTTAGCTATTGTATGTGACCTTGGACAAATTACTTAGCTCTCTCTGCCTCGGTTCTCCAATGTAATGTGGAAAGAGTAAAAGCGTAGGGTTGTTGGATTGATTAAAAGACTTTTTTTTTAGTACTTCTAACCTACTGTCACAGATTGACTGCATAAAACAACTCGGACATGCCATTCACCTGCTAAAAAACTTTACATGGTCCTCCATCACATAGAGAAAATGTTAAACACCGTCCAAATGTCAGCTCTATCTTCCTTTCTGCTTTTTTTCTCCCCTACTCACTATCTGTTGAAGTCCCATCCTCCTTGAAAATCCAGCTCATGTTTCATCCTCTAATGATAAGCCTTCCCAGGACACCGACAACAGACTTATTCTTTCTCCCTCTGCCATATTCCCATAGCACAAGGGTGAAACTCTTGTACACATCCTGCCTAGGAGTTATTTGTGCATGCTATGTCCAATTTATTATGACCTCCAGGAGGGCAGGGCCTGTACCTTTCAATCTCCTGTAGTATCTAACAGAGATTTTTACACTTAGTAGATACTCAATAAATGGTTGTTAAACTTGGTTGAACCCACATTTTTTTTCTTTTTCTTTTTGGCAGATGCCCTAAGGAAAACATAAGATAAATAAATTACTTTTCTTCTTTTCATTGCAGTATATATGCCCTGGGCTAGTGGGTTTTTGCAAGCCTGTTTTAGAATTTAGGGAAGTCATCAATCTAAGGAAGGAGAGGTAATGCATTTTAAATCACAAGAGCAATATAGCCTTATATGAGGCCTTCTAGCAAAGCAATTATCAATGGTTCAATAACCCAGGTGCTAGTTGTTGAACAAAAGTCTAAGGTGGAGAGACAATGAATGATCTTAACTTTTATATTCCATAGGTATGCAATTCAATGAAACATGTACAGATGGAAAGTTTAGATCTGAGAATCATACGTGGGTATCATAATGCAAATAATTGGCTTTCTTTCTGAAGAACATCTGTTGAAACATCTGAAAGTAGTTGTTTATACTGTTGCCAAAATGCTGAAAAATATAATAATTCTCCAAAGAGGTTAGAAATATCCGGGGGAAGAAAAATATTTCTTATGTAGCTCTGTTTTTATTAAATCCTGTTGTTGTTTCTCTAATGTGGCACATAGGAGATGCTCAATAATATTTGTCGAATGAATGTTGAATAAATAGCAGAGATTCATTAAACAGTTGTTGAGTGAATCATTTTTTTTTTAGACTTATAAGATACATTTCCAGGAAATAGTATGCCCTAGTTTTACCATGTTGTATATCATTTTTATTCAGCATAAATGAAAGTAATGCTACTCTTGCTCTGGTGAACAGCTATAAGAAAAATATCTTAACATTATAGAAAATGTATGAATAAAGCTAGATGTATGATAGCAATATTTTAATACCTTAGTATGTTACTTGTACTCATTATAATGAAACATTTAAAATTTGAATTGTGGGTTTGCATAATCAGGTTTGCTTTAATAAATAAAATAAAATTTAAAAAAACCTTGCTAATGTCTATAGCTGTGATTCCTCTAAGCAGATTCAAATTTAGGATTTAAAAGTACCAAAATATTCTGGGATGTGAAAAAGACTGCAGAAGATGAAGAAGCCATTTCTCCTCATACCCCCTTTTCTTCCCAGAATTTCTAGCAGTTCTCTCTTCTGTACTCCTGTGTGAGTGAGGTGACTGGGCTCCCTAAAGGCTGCCCAAATTTCACTCTGCCAAATTTCAGTACAGGAAGAGCATGTTAAATAATAAATGTAAGTTTGAATGTAACTAATAACATTAGAATGTTAAAGAGCAGCCTGCTTTTGAAAACCAGCCTCCTTGTGAGGATACTCTCTGTGCAAGTCCATGGGAAATAATTCTGAAGGGAGTGATATTAATTAGTAATATAATTTATCTTCTGGAAGCCCTAGTCTTTGATGGCCGTCGTGGCACAGTTCATAAGCCTCAAAACGAGTGCTCAAAGAAAGTGGTTCAAAACATAATTTCAACTTTGTTTTTCATCCTTGAACAGATAAAAGAGTCAAATTTATTTCAGTATATCTAAATTTTACACATACATTTATATGATGGAGAATTATGAAGTTATAAAAATGTTTTTATGAAGAGTTTTCAATGAAATGGTAAAATGCTTGTGATGTAATAAGAGGGAAAAGGAGCAGAATCTAAAATTAAATTCATGGCCTCTGATCTCATATTTCTTGGTTTCTGATCTTGCTCTGCCATGTACTAGATAAGCAATCTTGGCAAGACACTTAACTATTCGGTGCCTCAGTTTCCTCAACTATACTATGAAGATAATAGTGAAAATCATTTCAAAAGGATATTGTGTCCAGAACAGTGCCTGGAAAATACTCAATAAACAATAATACTAAGTAACAAATAATATAACTTACAATATTTTCAAGTTTGTAAAGGAAAAATGCAAGCTGAGCATGATTACCTGGAAGGCAATAACTGAAGCATTATTGTTTCTGAATGAGATGTTTGTGGGCAATTCTTTTCTACTTTGTTATACTTCTCAGTATGTATTTTAAAATAAAGTTTAAAAATTAAGTTTTAAGCATGCATGGCTTGATGGAAATTAAGTTTGAAATTTGGAATAGGTTAAAATTTATAACCAATTATACTACGCATTAATGAAATATTAACTAAGTATTATACAGACGATGTGACAGAATTTACATTTACCTTCTTTTACTTTGTTGTAAATACATTCTAACTAGGAATTACTTTTTCAAGTTTAGCAATGTCAATTTAACACTCAGAAATAAACTCAAATGTTTATTATAATCTTAATATTTTGACCTACTAAAACTAAAAAATTATTTTTTAATTTAAAAAATTCCCAAAGGTGCCTTTCATGTTCAAGCTCTAATTAGCAACCACTCTGGTCTCTGACACATATTGCGCAGATATTGAAGTGTTAATAATACTGCAGCTTGATTACAAAAAGGCAATGATTAATTTTAAAGCAGACAAAAAAGGTATGTCCTGATTACAAAGGAATGATTAAAGCGGAATGTCAGACATTGCACATTTATAGCAGTCTTTGCCATAGTCAAAGGATAAGACTTTGCAAAAGTTTATATTTAGAATCACGGATACTGCCTGCTTTATAATACTGGGTGTTCGGGCCTTCGAGATAGATCACCCTGACTCCAAAGGCCTAAGGCCTTTGGGGGACACGTGGCCACAGGAAAATGTAAGGGTGATGGTGTATTTTGCAAGGTTTAACAATGTAGTTCCTTTTTCGTTTTTCTTCTTTTGTTTCCTTCCTTTCCTCCCTGATTCAATTGCTCTGTTTTCCCAAGGTTGCATACATACCTCATTAATCTGGTCAATCGCCAGAACATGGACTTAAAAGAAACTTGCAGCCCTTAGACTTCTAGAAGCGGACAACCAGGCTGCAACTCCCCTGCAATTTTCCACCAGTTGACGCATGAATCGCCCCTCCAACTGAGTGGAGATAACATTAGCTCCCAAAGAACTGGACGGACCCCAGGATGCGATTTTTTTGGACGTCAACCCCCAGGAATCGCTTGACTCGCCCTTCCCTTTGTTCTGCCTCTTCTTACAGGCCTATCAAACCTTCTGGCTGTTCTAGAAATGGGGAAGATGGCCTTTGAGGTAGGAGCCTGCCATCTTCCCGGAAGACTGGCATTTGGATAAACCTCCTTTTCTTTGCACCAACCCTTGTCTCTGGGACTTCGGCGTTTGTGGGGCAAGCCCAGAACCTGGGATTTTCGGTACCAGAAGCACCTGAAGGCAAATGGGCCAAAGGCGGCGCCGTAGTTTACGTCCCTCCGACGTGAGGCGCCGGCCGCAGCCTCCGAAGGTCTCCGCCGGCGACACTGTTAGTCAGGACCGGTCGTACCGAGAGGCGGAGCCCTGTGAGGACCTTCTCTCCAGAGAGAGGGGCCGGAGAGGTAAAGCCTGAGCACAGAAAGGGCCGCTGCCCAGACCTGCTCGGGAGCCACGGCCTCGGGCCTCCGTTTTTATTTCCCACCGGCACAAAAAAGAAAACCGGAGAGAGGGGCCGCGGCCTGGCCCGAGGGGACCTGCGTTCCGCCAGGGAAAAGGCCGCGTTTGAGGCGGTTCTCACCAGCGGAACGAGGGCGCGAGAGAGGGAGAAACGGGGTTTGTCTCTTAGAACAGGACACAAAGGCCGGGGGTGGGGGGAGGGGGCGGCCCGGGCGGCGGCCCGGCCGTCGGGGCCTCTCGCCAGCCTGCCTCGGCCTCCGGCCGGCCTTGCTGGGGGCAGGGCACCTGGACGTGGACGTCGATATGGGAATAGCCTTAGAATAATCCTTTCTTATGGTGCTTTCCAGGATCTTCAGAGTCGGTTATAAAATATTTAAGGGCAAAAAAAGGATCCGCAGGAGCCTGTGCGGAGATGAGTTTAGAGTCCTTGTTTCAGCACATCATCTTCTCGGAGCAGCGGGCGGAGGAGAGTCGCCGCTTGATGCGAGAAGGTCGGTGGGCTCGTTTCCACGGGACCTTTGTCGTCTTCAGTTCGGAGCTTGGAGCAGAAGTAAATCCCCAACGTAGTGGACTGAGCAGTTAGGGGGGTGTGCTTTCCACGTCGAGGGGACAGAGAGCTGAAAGGTGACTTTTCACAGGCCACCGAAATGGGGACTTGAGAAACATTGATGTGTTTAAGGATTTAATTTGTATTACAGTCAGGTCGGAAATAAACAGATGCCGTGAAAAACTTAAGAAAGCCACAGAGGAGCTGAATGAAGAGAAAATCAAGTTGGAAACTAAGGTACTGACCTGTGGAGTGTGCTCATTATCATTTGAAAAAGTCTGTTTTAACTTGACTTTTGGAAGATATTTAACTAGTTGTCCTTCAAGTAGGAAGCAGCTTACTAGCCTGATTAGCATTTTGTATGTTGCCTGGGAATATTTAAAGTTCTGAATCCGGTGACACCTTCCATTCTAATATGAATTTGTCCTAAAGAAAGAAGTTTAAGTAATAAGGCATTCGTTGGCCGTGTTGTGGGATGGTTAACGTTTTAAAAGAGGACAATGTCATTGGAAAAATAATTGTTCCATAAGTACTTGGTGCACTATGTACATTTTGAATAATAAATAATTTAAGAAGTGTGCTATGTTGATGTAACAATTGAATGTAGCTTCAAATGAGTCTCTGCCTTTTGTTTTTCAACTCTCTACCACATTTTGTACTTGCCTGTCATCCAAAAGCATAATTTTTCTACTAGCATTTCTCCTTTTTCTGCAGCATTTGTAAAGTTCTGCTGTTTTAAATAGAAGCAAGGGAATCTGATGGTTTCTTGAAGGAGGATTTTGAAGCATGCGTTTTGGACAGGCAAATTAATAGGACAGAAACATTCCGGTCAGGGGAGGATCTGAAGGAAAGGGAGACATACCTAATGCATATTGGGAGAGAAATCATCCAAAGCAGAGGACTGATATCTGGGAAGAGGAGGAAACCATCGCAGGTTTTTGATTGGGAAGCAGAGCAATAAAAGTGGTTTTCAGAAGATCGCTCTGAGTTCTGGGAGGATGAGAGCTATGAACATCATCCAAGTATATCACAATGAAGGCCTTGCTACGAGCAGGGGCAGACAGTCATACAAAAATGTTTATTCAACTCCTAAAGATCACTAAGCAAGCAGTGTGCAATGGGAAATCTGTTTGAGGAAGTCTGTTTGCCTTAAAATGTGTCTGTCTTAATTTACCACTGAGGAACTTCCAGTTCTCGTTTTGAATAATGTAATTATAGATGTTTTCTCTACCTGGGGAGCTTCTGCTCTTCCAAGTCTTGCTCAGGCATCAGGTGTGAAGCCCTCCCTTGGACATCTTGGAAAAATTCTTTCATTATAACATTCAGTGCATCACCTTACAATTAAGCAACAATATATACTTGTGTTTGTGTTTGTATCTTTCAATTTTGTGAGCAATATAGCTGGAATTTTTTTCTTACCCATTTTTTTATTCCAACAGCCTTTATCCAATGCCTACAATTAGTATATATTAGCATTTTAAATGACTTAATGAGTGCTAATAATGAGATAATAGGGAGAGTGCTGTCTTTTACAATAGAATTTGAAACCATTACTCAGTAAGATCTTAGGTCCTGTTTTGCTGGAGTAGCAGATAGACTAGCTGTTAACAATGCTAAAAGCTGATGGGATGGGCAAAGCATTAAAAATGTCATGATGTACTTTAGCTTTCTTTTTCTTTAGAAAACAATATACTTTGAGGACTGGTAACTAGAAGCTATTAGAAGTAATAGGCAAAACAGTTAGGTAATGCGTAGATAGCTACCACTCATTCAGCACTTACTTTATGCTGGGCACTGATCTAAATACCACATCTGTATTAACCCCTTTAATCCTGCCAGGAATTCTGTGATAAGGCACCATCATTTAATCTCCCTTTATAGGGGAGGAAACCCAGAGGTTACATGACTTATCCATGGTATATAACGTAAAAACAAACTACCATAATGAAAGTACGATAGCATATTTTATTAAAACAGATTTCTGAGCTCATCTTAAACTTTTTTCCATGAAATTCACGTATAATGTATGTGAAAATTTTGCGTAGAGTTTAGGGCAATATTTTTAGAAGGTCACTTATGTAAGTTTTTGTACAAAAATGTATTTTTCCTAGATTGATGAAGATATTGACCTGACAGCAAATGTTAAAAAAAAAAATTGCTATTTGAATATCTTCTCTGAAAAAAATTAGGTTTGCTCTTTGTAGTATTTTATTTGTTAGCAGCCTCTTTTGCTGGAAAATGGAAATGTAATTTGTTGATATATACATGTACATAAAAAATGTTGATTCAAATATTTATACCTGAGAGGAGAGCAAATCCCTAACACTGTTTAGAAACATTTGCTGAAATTACTAATTAGTATAGGTTCATAAATGTGTATTGCTTTTTAATCAGCTCATGTACGTGGGTAATAATGCAATTGCATCTTATTAATAAAATTAACAGAAGAAGGTCACAGTTCATACAATACTAATTTGTAATTAAAATAATTTGATTTATGATATAGTCAAAATGGTGTGTGTGTATGTATGTGTATAAAGATTTTAAAAGTAGAACCACAATCATAACGTAAGTGACTGATGGGAAGAACTGAAGAAGTAATCATAAATTGATTTCTTGTTTTTTTATTCTCAGAGTTAATTATATGTCTGCCAATAACAATGAAAATGTATTTACTTGAATATTTGACTTGGCATTTATTGACCAATTTATCAAGTAGAAGCAGCAAAAAGAGAAACTAGAATATAATTTGAATAGGCCAGTGCTTCAGCTCCGTGTATAGTGATACTTCAGAAAATATTCTGGGCGTTTATTTTGGAAGTTGCCTGTGGTCAAAAAATGTATTTAGGAAGTACAGTATTCATTTTTCTTCTGTTCTTTAAAACCTAGGTAGCATGTAATTAGAACTTGAATGATAGCATTTGCCTTTCAGGGCTCGATGAGTCCTTTAAAATATATGGTTGCAAAAGTCTCAGATTATACAGTATGAGTACTTTGTGAATTGGACAGCTACAGCATGCCTGGTTAGGTTTGGTAATACGAAAACAGAAAGACAAGAACGGGCCCTGGATTTGCATTAATGCTTACCAATATACCAGAGCTTGTGATGGGCAAGGAAAGGTTTTATTGATGACAGTGCAAATCAAAATTAAGGACTCACAGAGAATCAGTAGCTTCTTTTAAGCATCTAAAAGAGTTTTCTTTTAGTTTTGTTTTTTTAAAGTATATAGTTAAAATTTGGGCATTTAAACTTTATAAACTTACCATATGAAACCTAATATAGTATCATAGTCTCTTAAGAGGAAGTAAATGAAGGAAAGTCTGAGGTGGTGATGTTTATTTTTTTCTTCTCCCAATTTTAACTTATTACGTAAACATCATAACAATAATCAAATTTTATGAACTTTTTATTAGTTTCAGGTGTACAAAACAATGCAAGTTAGACATTTCACCCTTCACAAAGTGATAACTCCTCTCCCCCAATCTATTGAGCCCCTCTGACATTATATATATCTATTACAATTCTATTGACTCTATTCCCCATATCTCATGACTATATATATATATATATATATATATATATTATCTTATAGTTGACATAGAACATTATTCAGCTTCAGCTTCAGGTGTACAGCACAGTGGTCAGGCATCTGCACCGTCCATGAAGTGGTCTCCCTAATAAGACACGTGCCCATCTGACAGCCTACCAAATCTTCACAACATTATTGATTGTATTCCCCCAACTGTCTTTCATATCCCTGTGGCAGTATCGTAGTAGCGATTTATGCTGTTTAATCCCTTCCCATTCTCCCTCATCCCTACCCACTTCCATCTAGCAATCATCAGGTTTTCCTCTGTATCTCTGAGACTATTTTTGTTTACTTGGCTCATTTATTCAGTTCTTTAGATTCCACATATAAGTGAGATCATATGGTATTTGTCTTTTCCCGACTGACATTTCACTTAGCATAATGTTCTCTAGGTCCATCTGTATTGTTGCAAATGATAAGATCTCATTCTTCTTTATAGCCGAGTGATACTCCATTGTATACGAGGACCACAGTTTCCAAGTACCACATCGGAAAATGTACCACAGTTTCTTAATCCAGTCGTCTGCCGATGGGCATTTCGGTTGTTTCCAAATTTTGGCTATTGTAAATAGCACTGCAATAAACAGGGGTGCATATATTTTTTTGAATTAGCGTCTTGGATTTCTCTGGATACATACCTAAAAGTGGAATTGCTGGACATAAGGTAGTTCCATTTCCAGCTTTTTGAGATACCTCCATACGGATTTCCATAGAGGCTGCACCAGTCTGCCATCCCACCAGCAGTGCACCAGGGCTCCCTTTTCTCCACAACCTTGCCAGCACTTGTTTATTTGTTGATGATAGTTATTCTGACCGGAGTGAGGTGGTATCTCATGGTGGTTTTTATTTGTTTCTCTAATGATTAGTGAGGTTGAGCAATTTTTCATATGTCTGTTGGCCATCTGTATGTCCTCTTTAGCGAAAGGTCTCTTCATGTCCTCTGCCAGTTTTTTAATTGGATTGCTTGTTTTGTTGGTGTTGAACTGAATGTTTTATAAATTTTGGATATTAACCCCTTATCAGATGTATCATTGACAAGTATCTTCTCCGATTCAATAGGCTGCCTTTTTGTTTTATTGATGGTTTCTTATGCTGTGAAAAAACTTCTAAGTTTGATGTAATTTCATATGTTTATTTTTTCTTTTACTTCCCTTGCCCAAGGGGCTATATCAGTAAAAATATTACTCGGTAATGCCGTGTTTCACTGAAAATAAGACCTAGCTGGACCATCAGCTCTAATGCGTCTTTTGGAGCAAAAACTAATATAAGACCACTATAGCATAGTATAAACAGAAGGAAGAAGGAAACATTGAAGATATAGGAAGGTTTGAAGACTTACTAGGTTGGTGGAAAAGTAATTGCGGTTTTTGCAATTGTTTTTAACTTTGTATACCGCAATTACTTTTGCACCAACCTAAGAGTAACAGGAAACCGAAGACATGATTTACTAAAAGTAGTCTCCTAGCTTTATTTCAACAAATTTAACAAGTATAGTTCATGTTTAATGAAGTTATTAATAAGAATGCTTTATTTCCTTGTTCTTTTGCTTTACCAGTTAGGTAGCTTTATGCCAGCAAGGTAATAACTTGAGTTTGGAAAAGTTTCCCGGTAATCATTTTCGCCACTCATGACTAAAGAGCCATATCAGTCAGGCAGCAGGTTAGCATTAACAATACGTGGCCTTTGCCCTTGAGGTACTTAGAGTCAAGCCAGAGGTTACCCCTTCGTTGGAGAGGAGGCTCTATCAGTTGTGGACAAAGAAGGGGCTCTAACAAATTTAACTGAAAGTAACCTCACAGGGTGATCTGATCTTAAATTCCTAACTGGGCAGGTTACGGTGGGTAGTCACGCCTCAGGCCTAGAATTTCCCTAGTAAAAGGTTATCTTTGCCTTAAGCAAGCCCTGTCCATTGTTTTTGTGCATCTAGGTTAACACATCTTTGAAATGCCTCTTTTTCAAACTCCTGGGCTGGGAAGCTGAACCACCCTCAAGAGTTGCATAATCTTGTTAACTATCCTGTAATTGAATCTCCACCTTGCTTCCTCCCACCTTCATGTAATCTTCATTGTATCCTCTCCTTAATTCCAAATGTATAAAAGAAACTGGGAAACTGTCATTCCTGGGAGTATTTGAGATCTTGTTCCCTGGCATGTTGTCCGTTTGGGTCAAATAAACTCATAAAAATTCTCTACAGGTTTGGATGTTTCTTATGTTGACGCAGTTTAGGGTATTCTTGGTTACAAATAACAGAAATTCAGTTTAAAATGGCTTAAACAATATTGGGAAACTATTGACTTACATATTTGAAAACTAACCTTTGATTCTCTAGGAGTAGAATTTCTGGGTCATGTGGTAATTTCAGGTTTAACTTTTTGAGGAAATGACAGACTGTTTCCATAGCAGCAGCACCATTTTACAGTCCCACCAGCAATGTAAGAGGGTTCCAATTTCTCTATGTCCTCTCCAACACTTGTTACTTGCTGGGTTTTTTTGTTTTTGTTCATTTGTTTTTGGGGAATTATGTTTGTTTTATAGCCATCTCTTTGGGTGTGAGGTGCTATCTCATTTTGGTTTATGTTTCCAGTTCCCTAATAACATGAATATATTTTCAGGTACTTATTGGCCATTTGGCACATTTATACTTGACATGAGTCACTTAATGGTCATGTGCGTGGTTACAGTTCTTTTAGGAGGAGATGGTCTCTGAGAAGTAGCAGTCTCCATGGTAATTGAACTAAAATGATCATATTTCTAAATGAAGTGAAAAATATCATACATAGCATTTATTGGACTCCTTTTTCTCAACTTTGTTTTCATGATCTTAAGAAAATCCAAAAAATATTTCACGTTAATAGCAGTTTAGAGCAAACTCTGTAATACTATGCCAGATAGCCTTTCTGTTTGCAGGTGCTTCTAAATCACAAAAGTTGCACACTTTCTGACTTAAGATCCACAAAGTGGAAAATCTACTGTACTGCTTCTAATTGTAAAATCTACCAGCGTGTCTCTATTTCTTTTTTACTTTTTAAGGAGCTACTCCGCATAAATTGTTTAGCCTGAAATGTTAGAAATGTTTTGAACAAAAGAAAGCTTCTTTTTGGAAACTGAGAGAATGGTCCTTTAATTGAAGAACAACATGTTTGTGGTTCAGTATGCAGAAAGCACAAGATTAAAATTTGGTTTATTAGCCTCATAAGAACTATGCAGCACAAAAGAATGCCTTTTAAGAAGTTTACCGTTTGACTTGTGATTTCTTGGAAAATCAATTAACTGTATTCCTTACCTCCTAAATGTCTCCAATCACACATTGGATAAATATTCATTCAACAAACATTCATTGAGCAACTTCTAAATCACACCATGAATAATTGACAAGTAAATTATATAACAAATTTCTGATTTAATTCGAGACTTGACATCAAGCAACTTCAACTATATTAACCTAACTAACCCAATTACTAAACTCAAAATACTTGATGATGTTGTCATTTTTCAAAAAAGTGTGTAATTACTTTTAATCTTCTCTATGTAATTGTATAAAGAAAGCTTTATCACCTTTGTCATGAATAATGACGTGAATTTGTCATGAATGATTATCTAAAATGTGGAAATAGCAGAAAGAGATCACCAGATGTCCTTTTAGTATAGAGCTGGCACTTTCTAGTAGCTCACCTGCCCGGGGATAATCTGATTTGCTAGGAGTGTGTAATGGGTTCTTTTGTTCTTGAGTAAACCAGCCATTCTCTGACCTCAGGGCCTTTGCAGTCCTTTGCCTGAAATGCTTGTTTTCTCAGCTATTAGTGTTTTAGGCACATTCACTTTCTTTGGGTCTCTCCTAGTGCCGTAGAGCGGCCACCTATTCTACTGGAATGTGAGACCCTCTGTTCTAACATGCAGAGTCCTGTGCAAATCTTGATGGTTGATTACCTTGGGTCTCTGCTCATTTGCCACTTTAGTGCTGAAGTTCTCAAAGTGTGATCTGTACATCCATAGGTGTCCCCGAGACTTTCAGAAAGTCTGTGAGGCTAAACTATTCTCTTAACAATACAAAGGCATTACTTGTGATTTTCACTGTTCTGACATACACACTGATGGTGCAAAGGCAATGGTAACATTGTTGGTCCCTTAACACAAATCAAGGCAGTGGCACCAAACTGTGCTATTCATTGTCTTCTTCACTGTCGTCCACTCACAGTGAAAAACCAAAACCTACCAGTTTCACTGTATGACCTTGACTAAAGTGTAAAAAATACTACTTTGAAGCTGACCATTGAGTATATGTGTTTCCAGTGTTGTGTGTGATGAAATAAGACGTTCACATTAAACACCTCTGTATTCCAAAGTACAGTGATTGTCTCAGGGAGAGTACTTGGGCAGTGGTTGGAATTGTGGTGTGAACTAGCTATTCTTTTTCTGAAACCCCATTTTTACTTGAGTAATTGACAAACTGGTTATTTAAACTCGAGTATTTGGCAAAATTTTCTCAAAAATGAACAAAGTGACCCTGACATTTCAAGGCAAACAACTGATGTGGTTGTGTTGTTGTTACTTTACCAATGATAACATTCAGCCTTTTAAACAAGCATTCAAATTGTGGGAGACTCATTCTATACTGTAATTTGTACAGTGACTCCCTGTCACTGTAAGCTTGAAGTTTGCTAAGTACTTAAACATTTTTCTAATGAGTTTGTTGGTGGTAGTAATGAACGTTTTTTAGTACTGTATCACGAAATGTATCAACATGTGGAGGATCTGCATAATTCAGTGAAGCAGTATTTTCCAAAGGACCAGTGCATAATGTTGCAAAATTGTGCATGGATCAAAGACCCATTCAGAGCACAGGATAGACCAATGGATTTTATTTTAATAGAGGACGAAAAGTTCATTGAAATGCCTTCAGATTGCACACTGCAACTAAATTTTAAGGAATTCCCACTTGTCAAGTTTGGCTGTAGTATCAAAGAAGAATATGCACAATCATTTGAAAAGGGTATTAAAATACCCCTTCCATTTCCAACTACACATCTGTATGAGGCCAGGATTTTCTCAACTGCTTCAACCAAAAAACACAGTATTACAAAATGTTGAATACAGAAGCAGATATGAGAATCCAGGTGTCTTCTATTAAACCAGACAATAAAGAGATTTACAAAAAATGTAAATGCAACTCTTCCTACTATTTGTTTTTTGTTTTGGAAAATACTATTTTTTTCAAGAAAATTATTTTAGCATACAGTGGGTTTAGTATTATTCTTAAATGAATTAAACGTTTTTAAATTTTCTCCGTTGTGATCTTTGATACAGAAAATATTGATATAACAAAAACAAGTCAATAATTTTTTAAGATGCTAAAGTCTGAAAGACCAAAAAGTTTGAGAATGGTGACTGTAAAGAATTCTCTGACCTCCATATACAAAACAGCATCACCTCCTCCCATCTCTACCTCTATTCTTTATACTGCTTTTTCTTTGTAGCACTTAATTCTCTTGATGTATTTTACATTGATCTGTTTATTATTTGTCTCCCCTCAGTGGAATGTAAACTCCACAGGGAATACAAATTATCTATTTTGGACACAACCATTATTCCTGGTATCTAGAACAGTACGTGTTAAATACACAATATTGAGTGAATAAATTAATTGGAAACTTTTCTCATAGGATTTTCTGTTTTCCTCTTCTGTAAATTCTGCTTATTTCATCTCATGACTTTCTTAGAGGGTGGTTCATTTTCTTATGAGCTTGAACATTTTTTATTGTGAACTTATCTTTAGCAGGGCTTTTCTAATTCGGAATCCCACATACTCCCTTGATATAAAAGCTGTCCCTCGAGCAGTTTCACCCCTGCTGCCAGGGCCTTGCAGGTTTTACTTGTTCAGGACCAGTTTTTAGGCTAATTTCTGAGTTCAAAACTTCTGCACTGCATGGTTAAGAGATATTTGATTCTCGTGTCTGTGAGCAGTTCAAGCTTGGTATTGAAGTTTCTCAGGTATGACTCCTCTTCCACTTATGGATCAATCGAGGCAGATCACTTATATGCTACATTTTACATTTTTAAGCCATTGGATGGAATTTTGTTACTCCACTTGCATAACTGGCATAGACACTTCTGGATTCCTGACTTTATCCAATGAGCCCGGTTCCAGCTCCCTCTGACCTTGACTTTTGGTCTTATGTGGGCATTTAAAACCCTAGTCTCTGATGCCTGTATCCAATCTCAAAGATATCTCTTGGGCTTGAATTCTAGCATGATGATTTCTGGCATGATGATTTCTCTTTCTCTCGTTTTCAGCTTAGCTGTGTAAATGATACATATTTTAAATTAGTTATATTTTATCCAACATTTCTCTGAGTACAAAGTGGGTCCTTCCCACATTTGCTTAGACTGCCATATTAACCAAAACTGTTCACTATAAAATTCTTTAATGCCTCATCTTCCTCATTCTTGAGTTCGTATTTTTTATTTGTCTTTTGGTGAGTCTATGTTTGAGTAAGTTTTCAGGAAGAATATGCACATAGTGGATTTTCTAAGCCATTAATATTTTGAAATTTCTATTTATACTTGAATGAAAGTTTGCCTATATAAAGAATTCTTAACTCAAACCTGTTTTTAGAAAACTATGGATCTGGCACTATTAGCACTAAAATTTTTCAATGCAGAAGAGAAATTAAAGTCAGCCTGGATTTTAAAAAAAATTGTTTTAGGTAACCTCTTTTGTTTCATTTTTCTTCTCTGGTTGCTTGTAGTTTTAGTATCCTTATAATTCCAAATTTGTACATAGATATTAATTTTGTCTGAAGCAAGGATGAACCTCACATTTTAACCTCAACTATTATATTCTTTTCTTTTAGAAATACCCTGTTTCTTTTTTTTAATTGAGGAATATTGGGGAACAGTGTGTTTTTCCAGGACCCATCAGCTCCATGTCAAGTCATTGTTTTCAATCTAGTTGTGGGGGGTGCAGCTTATTGGTGCATGTGGGAATCAAACCGGCAACCTTGGTCTTATGAGCATTGCGCTCTAACCAACTGAGCCAACCAGCCGCCCAAATGCCCTATTTCTTACAGCTTAGATCTTCGTTCTCTGAATTTCTTATCTTCTGTTATTGCTGGTTCTCAGCAGTCTTGTACAACTTTTTCTACTTTACATCACTGATTCCCTTTTTTTGCAGTGTTGGTTCTGTTATTTAATACTCTGCAAATTTAAATTGTATCAATGTCTTACTTTTTTACAGTTCTTTAATTTTCTGTCTTCTTTTAATTTTAATCTCAACTTGTGGTTTTTGGGGTTTTTTTTAAGATTTTATTGGGGAAGGGGAACAGGACTTTATTGGGGAGCAGTGTGTACTTCTAGGGCTTTTTCCAAGTCAAGTTGTTGTCCTTTCAGTCTTAGTTGTGGAGGGTGCTGTTCAGTTTCAAGTTGTTGTCCTTTCAGTCTTAGTTGTGGAGGGCGCAGCTCAGCTCCAGGTCCAGTTGCTGTTGTTAGTTGCACGGGGCGCAGACCACCATCCCTTGAAGGAGTTGAACCAGCAACCTTGTGGTTGAGAGGATGCGCTCCAACCAACTGAGCCATCCGGGAGCTCAGCTGCAGCTCAGCTCAAGGTGCCGTGTTCAATCTTAGTTGCAGGGGGCGGAGCCCACCATCCCTTGCGGAAGTCAAGGAATTGAACTGGCAACCTTGTGGTTGAGAGCCCACTGGCCCATGTGGGAATCGAACCAGCAGCCTTCGGAGTTAGGAGCACCCTAGCTCTAACTACCTGAGCCACCAAGCTGGCCCTTCAACTTGTGGGGTTTTTTTGTTTGTTTTTGTTGTTTTTTATCTTTCTTAAGTCTTCATTGCTCTTGTTTTTTAGTGGACATAACTTTGCGTACTCTTGAGGACATCAAGTAATTGATTAACAGTTTTTTTTGTACCCTGTATGAAATATTATAGAGAGAGACAGTATTTTTTTCTCTGTAGTCTTTCAGGTAATTCTCTTTTTCTCTTCTGTTAACAGTATTTTTTTTAGATAGGGTTTATGTCATTATGCTGTGAGAACTGTTAAGACGTAGACTGTTGCAAAAGATACAGTACATAAATTGTTCAAGGTACCATTCTTGTTTTCTTGAGTTCTTGAAGAATGAACTGTCTTCTTAAAGCTAAAGCTGCTGGTTGACAAGTTGATGTGAATATCCCCAACCGAGTTTCTGGTGTTCTTGTAGTATACTTGACTGAGGGATGATCTTTTCTTGCTCATGTGCCAAATTTTCTATTATGAGGGGGAAATGTATATTTTAAGGCATCTGTGACATTTTATCGTTCTATTAAAAACAGTACATGAAAAATTACTACCCTCAGCATCCCATTATTTTATATCCTGACAGAATAAGAAGATACGGTGATAGGTAAGATTAGGTATTGCCTCCTGAGTTGTCAAATAACACAGAAGTCACCGTATTTCAAAGTATCTGCCTGGTAAGAGTCTTTCAGTTTAAGAATTATCCTTAGAGAATGTTCTTGGCCTATCAGTATTTCTGCTTTACTACTCATTCCCTAATCAGCAGTTCTCTGGGAATGGGAGTTTTATTTGAGGAAAAGGGAAGAATAGTTTGGGGTAATGGTGGTTATTTTGAGGAAGGTAGATTTAGGTTGGCTATGGCCTTTGGAACACCAGATGGGTTCAGAAAAAGTGAAGGGAAGAGGTCAAAGGCCAACTACTTACCTACAGCTATGCCTATGATCTGAGTGCTACTGGAAAGAATTTCTCATGTAGTCTTTGGTACTGATGTGGTCTTACGCATTGCTATTGCCTGAATTAATATTTCAAGGTAAGTTGAAAGGCTACCTACCTCAGCTGCTTTGATTCCGACTAGTTACATGGCTTTAAATATAGTTCAGTTTCTCCTTTAATTAAAGGCAATGTACAGTTATATGAGAAAGAAAACTCCCAGGTCAAAAGATGGGAATGAATGTTTATTGTCTTGATTTGGTTTAATATTCATAGCCATGAGAAGACAGAAAAAAAGAAAGAATGGGAGCTATGTGACCACCACAATAGGAAAATAGCTCAGATTGTTGCTCTAAAAGGTTCTCTTTTTCCTTTGTTATGAGCTCTTTTGTATTTCTTGTTAAGTGTGTGTTTTGTTTATGTTGTTTTTGCTATTGTGAATAGGATCTTTTTCATGTTTTTTTCCTCTGCGTAACCGGAAAAGATACTTAGTTTTCGGTATTTGTTACTAGCCTCTTTACTGAGCTCTTTTTTTATTTCTAACAGTACAGTTTCTCGATAGATTTTCTTGGATTTATTAGGTATCTAATAATGACATTTGCCCAAACAACAAAAGAGAGAGATTATCAGATTTTTAGATAATTATATCTTATTCCTTTTTCTTGCCCTATTGCATTAACAGGAACTTCCAGAACAAACTTATATAGTAGTGTTTGTATCAGGCATCCTGATAACCCTCTGTGAAAAGGTGAGAGATGAGCAAAGTCCTGACTGAGGTAAAGGAATGAACTACATGAAGAATCTGGGGAAAGAGAGCTCCAGGCAGAGACCCGTCAGTGCCACGGCCTTGGCGGGGGAGTATGCGTGGTGTGTTCCAGGAATAACAAGGAGGGCGGTGTGGCTGGAGAGGAATGATTGAGGAGACTGGTAGAAGATAAGATTGGAGAGGGAATAACGAGTGAAGACTAATATTTCCTAATATTGATCCTTCCTTACTTTCTATATTAGGATTACTGTGTCACGATGAGTTATTCCTTAGGCATTGCATCTGTGGTGAGGAAATGTATTTATAAAAAATACATCTATTCTTTGAAAAACCTTTATCTGTGTTACTGATACCATATTCATTGATGTACTCTAGTGTTTAAAATGTCTTTTATCATAGTCATAATAAACACATTCTTTCCCCAATCACTATGATCTTACAAGTGTGAAATTTTCTGCATAACTCTATGTTGTTTTGTTTTGGTGTGGTTTTTTTATGTAAAGTTGCCTGTTATACTATTGGCAGAGCATTTAATCAGCAAAATGTCAGTTTCTAAAGGCTGAGATTATTTTAAATAACAGCAACCACAAGAAGAGTAGCTTTGTGTTTTGCTTACTTGGACCCAAACATTAATTTAAAATCCTCAGTCATTTTCAATTTTCAAGTTCTTCTGGTAGAAAAATACCTAAAGGCACCCAGGCAGCAAGAGTAGTAGAGAGTCACAAATCATGGCTCTGCTGAAACTGACCTAGTTGACCAGATAAGGCAGCTCAGTGAGAAAACTGTAAGCGCCGTTGAAAAATCAAATATCCTACAAGGAATAAAATAGGGAAAGGAAAAAAAAAACCTTTATTGCTGAGAGAAGCAGAATTAACCAGAGTGTTGGCACTGCTATAAATTAAAATTTTCCAAAAGCAGCAATATTTTCTGACAAAGCTTGGCTATTTGATTCTACAATGTAGCTTTAACGCTGCATGCAAATATTATTTCTTCATTTGTAGTCATAGGAGGGAGAGAGAGGAGAAAGAAATTTGTAGTACCACTGCTAGGAACCTTCCACTCTTATTTTTATTGTTTGTACTCCCTTAGGATCGCTGGGTAACTTAGAGTCAGTAGTTTCAAAAATATTTAAGTCATGATTTTACACCTCTTCTTCTGTCTTCTTAATTCTGATCCCCACCCATCACTTTTGCAACAAAAGAGAGGTAAGAGGTTTCTGATGATAATTTATTCTGTGAAATGACCTCATCTTGTAATCCTATCAGTATGTTCAGGGTTATGTTTGGAATGTTTACCTAAATTTTACATATCAGTAAGTCTGGTTTTCAAACACAAGAATGTAAAAAATAATTTAAGAAATTAGTTGTGATAGCAGAAAGAACAAAAGGAGCAATGAGAAACATTCTGCAAATAGGTGGTCGTGAAAAGCTATTTTAGTTCTTAAGAGTTACTAATTTACACTTGGTAGAGAGGAACTGGGCAGATCAAAAAGTTTTTGTCCCTTTAGTCCCTTAAAATAGGTAGGCTCTCTATTAGCATTAGACCCCATGTAGCTTCTGCAACCCTAACTTGCTGCTGTCCTCAGCACGTTGTAGGATCTATTCTTTCTCGACCTTCCTGACTTGAGCTGTCCCAAATTCCTGCTTCTTTCTCTATTATGCTGTTTTCCCTACTTGCCAATTCCTTTTTGTATTAAATGTTTTTCTCACATATCCTGAGTAAATTTAAAAATCATTGTTACTGTAATTTTTTTGTAGTTGACTTTCTGGGATTGTTTACGTTGATTAAAAGAGAAAAATGTGGAAGTAAAGGATAAAGACAGAGTATAAGAACGTGGAAATGAAGAAGAAAAGTAGACTAATAAAAAAACAAAGAAGCAGAAAAGATCTCAAAATGGATAATTCATACAGGATTTTAGGGGAAAAGGAAACTTATAGGGTGACCTTCTTATAAAACTTTTGAACAGCTGTCTGCTTTTCACTTTGGGTTATATAGTTTTCATTTTTCAGGTCGTGATAAAATATTCTAATTCAATGCCAATATGTCTAATACCTTTCTTTAATATTCTTTATTTTAAAATACTTCTTAATTTGATAAGTAATAGTTTCATAATTTTTGGATTTCCACTCAGGTTTTTTTACAACAGATCAGTGACAGAAACAGAATCAGAATTCAGGAATTTGGATTCTGAAAGGTGTAATACATGAACTGCCTTATTAAATGAAACCAAAATTTATCCAGTCCAGTATATGGTCTCAAAGCATTTTTGCAGGTTTTCATGGATACTATCAATAATAGCAATTCTGTAGCTTAGACATATACTGCAAGCAACCTTCTCTTAATAAGCTTTGATGGACCTAGTATTTGATAATTTTTTTTCTTAAACTTGTATACTTTCAATTTATACTATTCTCAGAGACTAAAGTCCCTTTTTAGTTCCAGAAATATCGATTTCTTTGAAGTAGTTCTAATATTTCCATGTTAACATCATGATTTAGAAAAAAGGAAGCCAGAAGACCTGCGTTTTAGTCCTGGGTTTTCCTCTAATTAATAACCTTTGTAAGGTATTTGACTTTTCTGGAACTCGTTTTATTCTCATTTACATAATAAATACTAAATAGCTCTGAAGTGTTTTTTCGTTGTATTTTTTTATTCGAAGTAAATGTGATAGAATTCATGATTATATTCTTGTTTGCCATTGTTACTAATTTCTATGATTTTTATAGATCTGGACACGTGTTTTCTAATTTCTGTCAGACAGTAAAATACTACTGCCCCATTCTCCCTTCCCCCAATTTTAAAAGTCCTTTCTGAATTCCTTCGGTCATGTAAATGTCACCTCTCTGATCTGTCTCTATCAATGTCTTTCTTAAGACAGAATTGATGAGACTAGCACCAGGTACTGAAGGTGTGGGCAGATGTGCTATGATAATATATAAATGTAAGATCGTATTTTCTGTTTTATTTTGGCTAGTTTTTCTAATGCCAATATGTGTAGGACTTTTGAGCCATCTCATTTCCAAATGGCTAACCCATTGCCTCTGGACGAGACTGTGTCTCAGCTCTTTACTGTCCATATCTTCTGGGACAGAGATTTCACATCCTGTCTCTCACCTTGAGGAAGTTCTTACAGCTAACACAAATCTTGCTCTCTGCAATTTAAGTTGAATTTATTTCCTTTTCTTTTTCTCTCTGTGGAAATGGGAACAACACCAAACTAGAAGTGATGCTTTCTTATGAGGGCTAGTACCGAAAGTGGTAGTGGAAAGACTATTTCCAGTCCAGCATTATTTTTAGCTTTTATATATTATAACTTCCTGACTTTTATTTCAGTATTCATGGTCTCAGGAGATGCTATTCTTTATGGCCCAAATGAAATAACACTTACATATCTAATATTAATGTTTATTGTATCTTTTGCTAGTTACAACCAAATGAGGTACCCAAATAAAAAATGAGCTTTCAAAACCCATTTGAGGATTTGAGCAGATTTGTGTTTTATTTAGTATAACTATAGTCATGGGATTGGGTTTTTGCTTATGGTTTGTAGGTTTTACCTCATTATTTTATTAGTCATATTTTATACATGACTTATTCATCCATACCTTCCTCATATAAGTGATGAAAATAGAAACTTGTTCTTTGAAACAAGCTGTCTTGAAGCAGATTTCAGTGTGTGTTGTCAAAAACCTTTAGTACCTAAGCTAAGAAATGTGCTAGATATTGGAAAGGAGAAAGAAAACAAATTCTCTGCCTTTGAGGAGACTATAGTCTTATTGGGGGAAGAGATTATAAAAGTTGTAATTATAAAGCACTTATAAAATATTATAAGATAGTGCATATAAAGTAAGATGTTTAGTGTGCATTATATTTTGCATTTTGAAGATAATACAGAAAATGTTTTATACTATACAGGTCTGTTCTTTTGACTCAGGTATCCTAAAGTGTCTAGTTGTTTCATTCTGATTTCTGCTTTTCATTTTAAGGTTCAGGAGTTTTCTGAAAAATCCTTCATCTTACAGCTTTTGAAAACTCATGAAAATGCCTTAGAAAGACAGTGCAGTGAAATTACAAACCAAAGGAATATGCTTCTCCAAACCTTTGTAAGTCTCCAGCCACTTAGAAAAATCTATTTCATTAACTGTATCAAAAGTATTTAAATACACTTAGGTGTACTTTTAGAAAATTATCCATATGCATATTGGCAGATAGTCCTGTTCAGATATGGAAAAGTATTCAGTGCTATTTAAAACCAATTGGTAGAATAATATAGTTTTAAAGAATTCTATTGGCAGGGATGCAATATAGAAATTATTTGCAATTGTAATAAGCATAAAAGAAACAGTGAAACTGATTTGAATTGCTCAGGCTTCTAGACATTGGTTTTAATGCTTTTGAAAAGCAGAGAGGTTCACACTTTAGGCATATTTATGGATGTGGGTAAAAGGATAGATTTTATTTATCTCTTTATCATAAGTCAGAGCCAGCAGACACAGTAGTTTTAAATGACAGGGCCAATTTAGGAATATGACTTGTAATTAATGGACATTTCAAAGAAAATACATTTTAAAATACTAAAAATATATATCTGAAGTCAACAAAATCAACTGTCAGTGGTTTATAAATAACACGACCAGTTTCCAAATGTAGCTCATAATTAGTTTACATTTCTTAGAAAAAAAAGAAAAATATAGTAAAGTTTAAGTTCTAGCATTGTCCAAAGTTTTTGGAAATTCTTATTTATATTACATATTGATATTTCATAAAATGTAAACTATTATTTAGAATTAAATTTGAAGTGAATATATAATTTTACCTTCATTTTATACATTTCAGTAGATTTCCTTGGATTTCCCTCTTTGTTTATTTTTCCCTTTTTTTTTTCTATCAGGCAGTAATTTATTTGAGTATAGATTTTTATTTCCAGGTTTGGTCATTGAATTATTTTACCACTGAATTTATATTGCAATGACAAAATGGCGTATATGGTTATAAGTTTAATGTACAAACACATTTATAACAATGAGTGGTAGAATTTCTACATCAATAATTTTCCCAAAACATTAAGAATAAATCTTTCATGTGAAAATGGTAGTTATTACATAATAACTTTAGTGTTTTATTAATATTGCTGGAGGAATAAAGCATCTTTGTGATAAAACCAAGAAGTATAATATTATATTTTGTTAAAAATTTCAAATGTTTGCATTTTAAATCACTAAAGAAAGATATTATTGCAATTACCACCTGCATTTGATCTTTTGTTTCTGTTTTTTAGGAGGGTAGAATGAAAAAAGTGACAGAGGAAGAGGAAAAATTTATTAAGGAAATTTCAGACTTCAATAATGAGTATGAAATAACAAAGAAAAGAGAGCTTTTGATGAAGAAAAATGTTAAGATTGAAATATCTGACTTAGAAAACCAAGCAAACATTTTGAAAATGGGTATGAATACATAATATTACCTCATTTATCTGGCATTAATGAAAATAGCTTAGTTTGAATCAATGGACTTTCCAGAAATTTAACTCTATCAATAAGCAAATTGGGCTATTGCATAGCTGTCCTTTTAATTTTATCTTAATTGCCCTGATGGATATGTATCTTTTGTTAGCAATTTCAAATTCTTTAGAAATATTATAGGTGTGACATAAACATTTGGTCATTCATTCAATAATCAAATATTTACTATCTGTTCTGTGACAGGCATTGTTCTAGGTCCTTAGGATATTAAACTAAAAAGTGGGAGAATCAAATCTGTAAGGAGATATTTATAGTACAGTGTTATAAAAGCTTTTATGGGGGTAAGACTAGTGCTATGATACTCATTTTACTGTCAATCCAGTTTAAACTAGTAGGAAACAAGGTTACACGGTGGGGTGAGGAGAATTTCATTTCAGGAACACTAGAATGCAGGTTATTGCAGTCTGTGATAAGATCCTGAATTAAAGAAGTTGCCAAGGAATGGAGAGAGTGAGTTAGATGTTTAGGAAGAATGAAAGGACTTGATCACTGATGAATGTAAACAGAAATTGAGAAAGTCAATGATGAATCACAGTTTTCAGATTTCAGCAGTTTGGTAGAATATGGTACCAGAAGAGCAGAGATGGAGAAGCCTTTCTAAACTATAGCCTTTTCTGTACAAAAAGATTGAGCTTCACTTTAAGTATTTTTAGTTGGAGATGTTTAGGGGATAAACAGGTGGCAATGCCCAGGTGGCAGGTGGAAATTTGGCTGTGAAGGTGATAAGAAAGATCAGAGCTAGAGTATTAGGTTTGGGACTGAATCCAGAGAAGCTGGTGACATCATTCTGAGGGAACAAGTAAAGGGAGCATAGAGGCAGAGCAAAGACCAAAGACGGAAACTAGGAAAGCATAGCATTTAAAGAAAGGAAGAGAAAGGAATTATAGTAGTTGAAGAGGGCAAGGAGAGAACCAGAAGAGAGTAATTTTTAAAAACTAAAAGTGAAAAAAATTTTCCTTAGAAGAGTATGAATCAAAATAGGACATGAATTTGATATTCAGAAGATGTCAAGAGCAGTATCATAGAGTGGTAGAAAACTGGTAGTAATAGATTGAGGAGCCAATGGGAGTTGAGGAAGTAGAAAATGAAAATATAAATGATATTAAATGGAAAATGAGTTTTTCATGGAAGACTTTGTAAAATATACTGTTGCTTTGATGCCTTTAGTAAATAGGGAATAGTAAACACATTTAACATTTGTATTGACTTAGAGCTATCGGGATGAATAATTTATTGTGCTTTGCATATGACAATTGTTATTATAAGTAATATTTATTAGCGTATGCCATATAAAAATCACCATCCTAAAGGCTATAAATGCTAAAGTCAATTGAATTTAAATCTTAATTTCACGACTTAACAGCTATGTGATTTTTGGACAAGATGCTTCACTTTTCTTTGTCTCAGTTTCCTTATCTGTAAAGATCGGGGATAATGTAATTAATAAGGTTGTTGTGAGGATTCAATGAAAGAATATTTAAGCGGCAAAATGCTGCCTGGCACATAATTAAGGCCTCAAAAATATGGGGATTATATTTTAAATTAGTTTCATTTTATAGATGAAGGAAATGAGGTTCTCATAGATAAATTGCTGTGGGTAGAGAGTGTAGGACAAAGGTTCTTAACCATAGGTGCACATCTGGGAAGCTCAAAAGATATTAAATGCTTGACTCTCATCCCAGACATACTGAATCAGAATCCGTGTGGGTGAGGATAGGGAACCTAATTTTTTTAAATTCCTTTAGGTGATATTGATGTGTACTGCTATTTAAAAACCATAGGTGTAGAAGAAAATTATATAGATATTAACCTTAGAAGATACTCTGAAAATAACTTTCTTTAAAAAGTCAAATGTACGGTGATGGAAGGGGAGCTGACTCTGGGTGGTGAATACACAGTGTGATTTATGGATGATGTGATACAGAATTGCACAACTGAAATCTATGTAATTCTACTAACAATTGTCACCCCCAATAAATTAAAAATAAATTAAAAAAAAAAAGAGAATAAATGAGATATAAAAAATAAAAAATAAATAAATAAATAAAAGTTTAAAAAAAAAAAAAAAGTCATGGATATCACTTCTGCTCAACACAGTATTGGAAGTTCTAGCCAAATAAATTAGGCAAGAAAAAGAAATAAAAGATACCCAAATTGGAAAGGAAGAAGTAAATTATATTTGTTACCAGATGACATGATCTCATATGTAAAACACCTAAAAATTCTACAAAAAAACAGAGATAATAAATGTAGTTGACCTTTCAACACATGGGTTTGAACTGTACGGGTTCACTTATACATGGATTTTTATTTTTTTCAGTAAATAATACAGTCGGCCTTCTGTATTCTTGGGTTTCACATCTGTGGATTCAACCAACTGGGGATCAAAAGCAATATTTTTGATCCATGGTTGAGAATTCACGTATGTAGAGGGCCAACTTAAGTTCTATGTGGATTTTGGACTGTGCGGATGTTTATGCCCCTAACTCTCACCTAGTTCAGGGTCAGCTGTACAGCAAAGATGCAGTATACAAAATCAGCACACAACAATTAGTTGCATTTCTATGTACAAGCAATGAGCAGTACAAAAAGGAAATTTTAAAATTCCATTTATATCAGCATCAAAAAGAATAAAATATTTAGGAATAAATTTAGCCTAGGAGGTGGAAGACTTATACACTAAAAACTATAAAACGCTGCTCAAAGAAATTAGAGAATACCTAAGTAAATGGAAAGACCTTTCATGTTCTTGGACTGGAAAACTTAATATTGTTACAATGACATCATTACCCAAAATGATCTACAGATTCAATGTAATTTCTATCTAAATCCCCAAAGCACTTTTTTTTCATACATAGAAAAACCCATCAATGAATTCATATGAAATCTCAAGGGATCCCAAATAGCCAAAACTCACACTTCCCGATTTCAAAACTTACTAACATGCTACACAATAATCAAAACAGTGTGGTAGTGGAATAAGGACAGACATATAGAACAATGGAATAGAATAGAGAGCCCAAATATAAACCCTCATGTACATGGTCAAATGATTTTTGATAAGGGTGCTAAGACTGTTCATTGGAAAAGGACAGTCTTTTCAGCAAATTGTGCTGGGAAACTGGATACCCCACGCAAAACAGTAAAGTTGGGCCCTTAAGACCATTACAAAAATTAACTAAAAATAGATCAAATTATTAAACTTAAGGACTAAAACTATAAAGCTCTTAGAAGAAAACATATGGGAAACGCTTTATTATATTGATTTACTGATGATATCTTGGATACCAAAATACAGGAAACAAGAAAAAAATAGCTAAATTGTACTTCATAAAAATTAAACTCTTTTGTGCAGAAAAGACACTATCAAGAGAGTAGAAATACAGTCCACAGAATCGGAGACAATATTTGCAAATCATATGTTTGATAAGGGATTAATATCCAGAATATATAAAGAACTCCTACAACTTCACACACACACACGCGCGCGCGCGCGTACACACACAATTAAAAAATGGGCAAAGGACTTGAATAGACCTTTCTCCTAAGAAATGGCCAGTAAGCACATGAAAAGATGCTCAACGTCTGTAGTCATTAGGGAAATAGAAATTAAAACCATGATAAGATAATACTTCACACTCATAAAGATGGCCATTTTCAAAAGAAATCCAATGTCTTTACATGAAATTCACAAAGTTTAGGATGCAATCCAAAATTATTCAACCTATGAAGAATCAGTGAAATGTGACCTAGTGTCAAAAGAAAATCACGAGTTGTCAAAATCACAGTGGTCTAGATATTGGGATTATCAGACAAAGCTGTTACAGCAGCCATTTTAAACTGCTCAGTGAGTTAAGGAAAATACACTTGTAGTAGTAGATGAAAAGATAGGTAATCTTAGTAGAGAAATAGAAAATGTTAAAAAGTCAAATGAACATTTTAGAACTGAAAAGTAGAGTATCTGAAATAAAAATGTCACCGAATAGGCTTAATAGCAGAAAAGAGCTGACAGAGGAGTTAGTGAAGATGAAGATTGAGCAATAGAAATTATTCAGTACAGAGAAGAGAAAAAAAATTGACACAAAACAAACAAACAAAAAGAACCTCAGGAACCTGTGGGACAATTTCAAAATGTCTGTGAGTAATTTAGACTCTCTGAAGGAGAGAGAATGGGGCAGAAAATACATTTGAAGAAGTAATAGGAAAAAAGTTTTAATTTGCTGAAAGGTGAATTCACAGATTCAGGTAGCTCAGCCAATGCAAACAGGATAAATTCAAAGAAATCCATGACTAGACACGTAATAGTGGATGAACTGCAAAGGGGCACAAGGAAGCTCTTGGGTTTGATGGAAATAAATGTTTTCGTGATTCTGGTGGTGGTTTCACGGGTGTATATGATGGTCAACACTCATGGAATTGTATGCTCTAAATGTAAATTATGCCTCAATAAAATTGATTTTTAAAAAGTCCTTGATACCACAAATACTTTAGGAGACCTCTATTTTATGTCCTTTCTTCCAGAAATATGCATTAATTTTAACAGATTTACTTCCATGGACCTGATACTGTTGGTTCTTTATATTTTCAGAAAGTCTGTCTCTAGGTATTTCATAACATTTCCACATGAAACTTGAATCTCTATAATGGCAGGGAATTGGTTTTGTTTAATACTCTATCTCCAACAGCATGAATGAGATCACTATAAATTGATGACTGCTTCAAAAGGAGAAGTATAAAATGATATGCAAACATATAAAAAGGGAACATAACCTGGAGTAGGTCCTTTAAGAAGGTCTCCCTGAGCAAGTGACCTTCAGACTGAGTTCTGACGGGTGATAGGGTTAGCCAACTGACAGATTTAAGTATAGATGTCAGATAGTTGGGTATTTAAGTCAGGAGCTCAGAGAGAGGGCTGGCCTGGAGCATTAAATTTTGGGCGTCACTTAGGGAGAACTATTGAAAGAAAATAATAGAACCCCAAGGTACACCAGGATTTTCTGGGTAAGAAGAGAAGAAAGCCAAGTCGGAGAAAGAGCTTCAATAAAGATAGGGCACATTTACAGCGTGAAGTTGGTATCATGAAAGGGAAAGAGGATTTGAGGGAGTGATCAACCCATGTTAAATACTGCCAAACTGTCAACCAAAAGGACTAAGAATCAGCACTTGGAGGTCCCCAGTGATCTTTAGGAAAAGCAGGCCGTTGAAATAATAAGAGAAGGGCAGAAGCCAGATTGTAATGGGTTGAGCAGTGGGAGGACGGGAATTGGCGACTATGATTGTAGACAAGTCTTTGAAGAAGTTTCTCTGTGGATAAGATAGAGTCCGGTAACCAAGGAGGATGCAAAGCCAGGGGAGGATTTTTAATGAGGAAGTAGGGTTGTCCTGTTTCATTTTTCTTTTTTGAGATAGGAGATATTTTAATGTATTTAAATGCTGATGAATTGGAGTCAGTAGAGAGGAAGAATTGAAGACTCAGGAGAGAAGGGAAGTTCCCAGAGAAGAGAGGAAGCAGTACACAAATGGCGGGACTAGTGGTGTTTTGAGAAGAAACCAAAACAAAATAAAAATCAGGAAACAACCTACATGACCATCAACAGGGACCTCTAATTATCTGAGTATATATCTCACTATACTTTCATGAATACATTGTTGTGGTAAAATCTATTAACAAAACTGCTGGGTCAAAGTGAAATATTAAGAGATTTAATACTAAATTATGCTCCTTAAAACACTGAATTAATTTGACCACCATCAACAGGGACAATTTGTGGCAACCGGAATATGGGAATGGAGAAAGTAAACGTGCTGAAGAAAATGGAATACTCTGAATATCAAACTTTCTTTTACATAAACTTAAGGGTAACCACTCAAACAAAAATCCAGAACTGAAATATATACTGTAATAAAAGAAGAAACAGAGGGAAACATCATAGAATACCACCACACAGAAATAATAGACAACAACAAAAAGGCAAAGAAACAATGGAGACACAGCCTTACCAGAAAACTAAAGATAGAATGACAGGAAATCCTCACATATCAATAATCACCCTAAATGTAAATGGACTGAACTCACCAATAAGACACAGAGTAACAGATTGGATCAAAAAACTAAACCCAACCATATGCTGTCTCCAAGAGACACATCTCAGCTACCAGGACAAGCGTAGACTCAAAGTGAAAGGGTGGAAATTGACACTCCAAGCAAATGGTATCCAGAGAAAATCAGGTGTAGCCATACTGATATCAGATGAAATAAACTTCAGGGTGAAAAAGGTAACAAGAGACAAAGATGGACATTTCATAATGGTAAAGGGGACTATACAACAAGAAGACATAACAGTCAATATTTATGCCTCCAATCAGGGAGCACCAAAATATACCAAGCAACTACTAACAGAACTAAATGGAGAAATTGACCAAAACACAATTATACTAGGGGACTTAAATACATCATTGACAGCTACGGATAGATCATCCAAACAGAATATAACGAAATAGCAGCCCTAAAAGACACATTAGATGAGAAGGACATAATTGACATATATAGAGCACTTCATCCTAAAACATCAGACTATACATTTTTTTCTAGTGTACATGGAACATTCTCAAGGATAGACCATATATTGGGACATAAAATCAGCCTAAGCAAATTTAAGAAGATTGAAATTATACCAAGCATATTCTCTGATCACAAGGCTTTGAAATTGGATATCAACTGCAAAAAGAAAGCAGGAAAAAAACACAAATACATGGAGATTAAACACCATACTTTTAAAGAACAACTGGGTCAAAGAAGAAATTAGAGGAGAGATCAAAAGATACATAGAAACAAATGACAATGAAAATACATCCTACCAAAATTTCTGGGTGCAGCGAAAGCGGTTTTAAGAGGGAGATTTATATCATTACAGGCCTATCTCAAGAAACAAGAAAAATCTCAAATAACCTCACGTTACACCTTAAAGAACTAGAAAAAGAAGAACAAATGAAACCCAAGGTCAGCAGAAGAAAAGGAAATAACAAAAATCAGAGCAGAACTAAATGAAATAGAGAACAAAAACACAATAGAAAAAATTAATGTGACAAAGAGCTGGTTCTTTGAAAAGATTAATAAAATTGACAAACCCTTGGCTAGACTCACTAAAATAAAAAGAGAGAAGACACTAATTAACAAAATCAGAAATGAAAAAGGGGAAGTTATCACGGACACCACAGAAATACAAAGGATCATCCAAAAATACTATGAAGGACTATATGCCATCAAATTCAATAACCTAGAAGAAATGGACAAGTTCTTAGAAACATATAGCCTTCCTAGGCCGAACCATGAAGAACTGGAAAATCTAAACAGACCAATCACCAGTAACGAATTGAATCAGTCATCCAAAACCTTCCCAAAAGCAAAACTCCAGGACCAGATGGCTTCACTAGTGAATTCTACCAAACTTTCAAAGAGGATCTAATACCAATTCTGCTCAAACTCTTCCAAAAAATTGAAGAAGAGACAGTACTCCCCAACTCATTTTATGAGGCCAGCATTACCCTGATATCAAAACCTGGTAAGGACAACACAAAAAAAGAAAACTACAGACCAGTATCTCTGATGAATACAGATGCAAAAATTCTAAACAAAATTCTAGCAAATCGAATACAGCAATGCATTAAAAAGATTATTCATCACGACCAAGTGGGGTTCATCCCCGGGGCACAAGGATTGTTCAACATACACAAATCCATCAATGTGACACATCATGTGAACAAAATAACCACAAAAGACCCCAAATAGCCAAAGCAATCTTAAGAAAAAAGAACAATACTGGAGGTATCACACTCCCTGACTTTAGCTTGTACTACAGGGCTACAGTAATTAAAACAGCATGGTATTGGCAGAAAAACAGACACATACAGCAATGGAATAGAATTGAGAACCAAGAAATAAAACCACATAAATATGTACAGATAATTTTTGACAAAGGAGCAAAAAACATACAATGGAGAAAAGATAGCCTCTTCAATAAGTGGTGCTGGCAGAATTGGATAGCCACGTGCAAAAGAATGAAACTGGACTGCTATCTGTCACCATGAACCAAAATTAATTCAAAATGGATCAAAGACTTAAGCAGAAGACCTGCCATAATAAACTGCATAGAAGAAAACATAGGTACTAAACTTACGGACCTTGGGTTCAAAGAGCATTTTATGAATTTGACTCCAAAGGCAAGGGAAGTAAAAGCTAAAATAAATGAATAGGACTATATGAAACTTAAAAGCTTCTGCACAGCAAAAGAAAACAACAAAATAAAGAGGCAACCAACTGAATGGGAGAAGATTTTTGCAAACAGTGCCTCTCATACAGGGCTAATATCCAAAGTACACAAGGAACTCATGCAACTCAACAACAAAAAAACAAAACAACCCAATTGAAAAATAGGCAGATAACCTGAAGAGACATTTCTCCAAAGAGGACATACAATGGCAAATAGACATGAAAAAATGCTCAACATCACTAATCATCAGAGAAATGCAAATAAAAACCACAATGAGATATCACCTCACCCCAGTCAGAATGGCTACCATCAATAAGACAAATAGTAACAAATGTTGGAGAGGCTGTGGAGAAAAAGGAACCCTCATACCCTGTTGGTGGGAACGTAGATGGGTGCAGCTGCTTTGGAAGGCAGCGTGGAGGTTCCTCAAAAAATTATGAATAGAATTATCGTATGACCCAGCAATCCCTCTCCTGAGTATCTACTCAAAAAATCTGAAAACATTTATACATAAAGACAAGTGTGCTCCAATGTTCATTGCAGCTTTATTTACGGTGGCCAAGACATGGAAACAACCAAAATGTCCTTCGATAGATGAATGGATAAAGAAGTTGTGGTATATATACACAAAGGAATACTGTTCGGCTGTAGGAAAAGATGAAATAGGACCATTTGTTACAACATGGATGGATCTTGAGAGTATAATGCTAAGCGAAGTAAGTCAGACAGAAAAAGGAGAGAACCATATGATTTCACTGATACGTGGTATATAAACCAAAAACAACAAAAGAACAAGACAAACAAATGAGAAACAAAAATAGACACAGACAATAGTTTAGTGGTTACCAGAGGGTAAGGGGGGAGAGGGGTGGGATATGAGGGTAAGGGGGATCAAATATATGGTGATGGAAGGAGAACTGACTCTGGGTGGTGAACACACAATGGGATTTATAGATGATGTAATACAGAAGTGTACTGAAATCTATACTGTACCTGAAATCTATGTAATTTTACTAACAATTGTCACCCCAATAAACTTAAAAAAAAAACACAAAAAACACTGAATTAATTACTTTTCCTACCAACTGTATAGAAAAGTGCTTGTTGTCCTATATTATTATCCCATATCATTACCAATCTGGGCATTATCAATAACTTTAATATTTGCCAATCTGACAAGTAATATTAATATATTTAGTAATATATTATTTTCATTGTTGGGTTAATTAGCATTTCTTTGATTTTGCACGACATTGGATTTATTTCTCTGAATTTGTTGACCACTTTTATTTCTATTTCTGTGCAGAATCTATTCATATTCTTTGTTCATCTTTTAATTTCTTTGTTCCTACTAGTTTATATGGACTTTTTGTAAGTTAAGGAAGTCAGCCTTGTGTCATGTGTTATAAATCCTGTTTCCTAGTTTATTGTTACATTTTGCTTATACTTATAGTGTGTGTGTGTGTGTGTGTGTGTGTGTGTGTCTGTCTGTCTGTCTGTCTGTCTGTGTCTGTATATGTCTCTATGTGTCTGCCATATAGATTTTAAATTTTTGCAGTCATCTTAATGAATCTTTTATGGTTTCTGGATTTTTGTCTCTGGCTTAGAAAGATTTTCTCTGTGGAACATTAATTTTAAAAAACCACCCATATATTATTCTGGTAACTTTCTGTTTCCTTTTTTCTATTTATATTTTACATCGATCCCTAATTTATTTTGATATAACAGCTTAGGGATCCAACTTTTTTTTCAAAAGACTGGTCAGTTATTTAACACTGTTGGTTACTTAATTCACCATTTTCCAACCAATGTGAAACTCTACATTTATCATACATTAAATTCATATTTTGTGTGTCTTTCTGTGCTCTATATTTTCTGTCTACTTTGTTTTTTAATTATCCTCGTTTCTTAGTATGATTATTTAATATCTAGCAGAGCAATCCTCTCTCCTTACTCTGTTATTGATTCTTTTGTGTTTATTTTCATAGATAAAATTGAGTCCCATCAAGTTCAAAAAAATCTTTTGTTTTAATTATAACTGCATTAATTTTATTAATGAATTTAGAGAGAATTGGTAACTTCACAATCGTGAATCTCCTATCTAAAACAACATATGTATTTCAATTGTTTTTGCCTTTCTCTTGTTAATATTTCTCTAAGTATTACTATTGTACATGGAATTTCAACATAATAAATTTTGGGAGGACACAAATGTTCAATCTTTAGCAGTGATGATGTTGGATACCCTTCTTTATTACTAATTTTCATGGAAATACTTCAAGAGTTTTATTATTAATCATGATGGCAGATTGAAGCTCCCTCTTCTCCCTCTCTTTCCTCCTCCTTCCCTCCATCCTTTCCCACCCCTTTTAAGATGATCATACATACATCACTTTATTAGCATAGTGAATTTTATTAATAAATATCCTATTATTAACCTTGTGTAGTTGTGGTCTCTTTGTCTTCTAGTGTATTGCTGAATTCTGTTTGATAATATTTTCTTTAAGATTTTTGCATCAGTATACGTGAGATTAATCTTTTTTGTGAGTGTTATGTTGACTTAACAGGAAGAATGTGAAAGCTTCCTTCTTTCTCTACCTGGAAAAATGTAAATACTAGAATTACCTGTTCCTGTTACAGGTTTGAAATAATTCACCTGTGAAACTGTTTCTGGTGCCCTTTTTTTTCTGGTGGTGGTCAAATTTTAAGCAGATATTAGAGCTAGTTTCTTCCCAGAACAGTTTTAGTTTCTCTTTGTCTTCCTTCCTGTCAGTGGTTGCTTTTCCATTCCCTCTTCTAATTTGTACCACTACATCTGTTATATCCTGACACTTGATTTTTCTCCTTTCTTTTCCTTCTTCCCTTGGCTTCCACCTCTGAACTTTTCCTTTGAGCTTTTAGCTTAGAACTATGATTAGTCATCCAGTTTCATTGGGTTTTGAATAATCTTCATCTTCAAATATCCATAGTTGTTTTATTATTTTGTACTATTCAGAGTGTTTTTTTTTTCACTGCCAGACATCTTCTTGGAATTATTATTTTTTTAACTCCAGAGTTGGATTCTGTTCTCACTTCTTGAGAGTACCAAAATTTTAACATTCGTATATTTTTAAAATAAATTATTAGTACTGAACTATTATAGTGAACCTCTTAATTTAGTTATATTCTGTTTTAAAATATCATGATAAACACAGCAAACCCAGTTCCTCGACTTACTTTGCCATCTCTGTACAACTTTGTGCCTCTCCTCTTTCCAACCTCACCCAGTGGCCTGTTCTTTTTGTCCTGAATGCACACTGTCATCTTGTGTTTCCTAGGTCGTACTGTGCTTCCTCCTGCCTCAGGACTTTTGAATATGCTTTATTGGAATATTTTCCTTATTCTTTATTTAATTTAGTCATTCTTCTGATATCAGCTCAAGTGTTACTTCCTCAGGAAATCCTCCTCTGACACGTACCCCGTCCATCCCACATTAGGTCATTTCCTCTGATTATATCGTCTCATGACTCTCTACTGTTTTCTTAAGAACATTGTAATTACATACTTAGTTGATTCATGTCTATCACCCTTACTAACGTGTAAGGACAGGAACTGTGTTTGTTTTGATCACTAGTGTATCTCTAAAATGTGCTTAGTTCATTCATCCATTCAATAATTACTTATTGTATTTTGTGTGTGTGTATCAGGCACTTTATAGGCATTGGTGGTACTGCAGTGAGCAAAAAAGAAAAAAAAAATCCCTGTGCTCATAGAGCCTACGTTCCTATAAAGGAAGACAAACATTCACACTTTAACCTGGTGGAATAGGAAGATCTCATTAAAAAGAAGAATCCTGTCTTAATAGTTGAATTAAACTAGCCTTAGATTTAAGGCTATTCTAGACCTACTATTAAAAAAAGATTTTAAAAACAAGGTTTGAACCTGATCTATAAGTTACTTAACTGCCTGCTAAATAATAGGCATCAGCATGCTTTAGGGGAAGATACCAAAAGTCAAACATTTAACAAAATAGTAAACACAGTGTCTAGTATCCAATGAAAAATCACTAGACATTTAAAGAAGCAGCAAATTATAACTCATTGCAAGGAGGAAGTTAGGTCCATAGAAACGTATCCACAGATGACAGAGATGAGGCAATTAGCAAAGAAAGACTTTAAAATTGCTCTCATAAATATTATAAATATACTCCATGGCATGAATATAATAAAGAGATCAATGTAACATATTTTAAAAATAAAAAAAGAAAAAGCATTTGGTAAGATCCAATACCTTTTTGTGATAAAAATATAAAATATAAAAGAGTTTGTTGTGGGAATAAAGGAAGGAATTCTAGGTAGAAGAAACATTATTAGCAAATATTGTGGAAGCTTGTAGCCACATAGAGATTATTATGCAGAGTCATTTTAAATATGCTTTAGTTATGAAGGATATAGTTTTCTCATTATCTCATTGGGAAATGTGTTTTGCTTAGTGATAATTACATTATTTTGAATTCTCTCTTTTGAATTCTCTCTAGTCTTAACCATCAACTAACATTCTTTTATATCTAATTGGTGCTTAGCCTAATTTTGGTCAGTTTATTAGAAACAATTCCTAGGTGGCAAAGAGAAGCTAGTTCAGGCTTAAAATTGACCACATGCTGCTTAAATTTTTACTACACAAGAAAAAGTTAGTAAGTGCTGACATATTTATGGCAAAGCCTAAATAGTTAAAATCTGGTTTTTGTTTATTTGTTTCTAGAAATGAAATCCATGGAACATGACAATGGCCAGTTAAATGAACTTCAGAAACAAAAGAGTGAATTAATGCAAGAATTATTTACTCTGCAGAGAAAAATTAAAGGTATGACCTTTATGTGTTAGTGTATTTTTTTGATGAGTATATTTATATACACATGATAGGGTCATATTCTTTCAAAATGCATCCGCCTATTGGGATATAATGCTATTATTGGTGTAAAAACAGAATAGGTCAAACAATGAATTGATCAGTGTTAGATCTGATTCTTTTAATGTCCCAAATTTTGTTAAGATTTTTTGTGTGCCTTTAATCAGTGTATTAAAGTAGAAAAATAAAAATCATTAGTACGTAGATTTTACATGAAGCACCAAAAATTAGAAGATTGTTCTTACGAATGAATACAGACAACCTTTATGTTTTATTTTTAAACGATTGTAAGAATTTTGTTAATTGTTTAGTTTTAGAGGATAAAAAGAATGCAGCCGTTTGTACTACCAAATACCTCGAGGCAGAAAAAATAAAAATCAATGAAAAGCCTCAAAATGATGCTGAATGCTTAAGGTAAGAATTGCCCATTATAATTTGGTATAAAATCTGGTAATTTTTCAAGTTGTCAAATAGATTTCAGCATAAAGCTAAATGCATACATTTTTTTAAGTTCTAGATGATACTTCCTTCTGTCTGTATTCTGAAGCATGCTAATAAGCAAACACTTCACTGTCTAGAAAGCGTTGCACATAAATTTCATGATCCATTGGGTTGATAATACTGAAGTCAATTTTTTCTTATACCTGGTAGATTTAGTGTTATTCACATCCAAATAGATTAAGAAAAAGCATTGGTCCCACAACTCTTCTTTCTGTTATTCCTAACTTTTCTTTTGGAAATGATTTTAATCTTTCTAGATTTCAGGGGGGAATAATCACAATCTGATATTTTGTTTGAAATTTGTTATTCTGGTTTTGTGCCTAAAGAATGAAAATATATTTTCTGTATGGAATATTCAGATGCTTTTTATGTATTTGGATAATGAAAGAATGGCTTATGTTTAAAATGACAAGGTCATATACACAAGGAGGAAATAAACAATTTATTAATTTGACTATTATTTATTAACAATTCAGTGTTCTATTTGCAGGCTTAATTTTAAAGAAGTTTCTTTACTTGTAGGCTTAATACAACAAAAGAAACCTCATTCCTGAATCTCTGAAGAAGCAAATGAAGCCTTCTTCCACCTAACTCATATAGGAAATATGTCCACTAGAGCTGAACAGATTCCTCATGTTAGTAATGTATTGCCTTAGGCCATCATTTTAGTAGATTGTGAGAAAATATTTGCAATAAGTTTTATAAGCATGAAATATAAATCTCTTGGATGATATGTGTGATACAGAATTAGTTTCCATAATGAAACTCTGCTCATTAATTTTTTTTACACTTTTAAAAATGGTAATGCCCACTGGTATCATTATAGTTAGTAGTGTAAGGGCTTCCAATAGGAACATCCAGTTTTGTGGGTTTATCACTCAGTCATAAAAATTTGCCCTGGGTTAAAATTAAACACAGAGTCTGTTAGTGCTTTTTCCTTCACTGATGGTGATGGAGGAAATTTGGATAGAAAGGAACGTCAGTCCATATACCTAGTCCATTCTTTAGATTTTAGCAATTATTAAATGAAATGCCAATATCTATCGATTCCCACTCTAAATTCTTTGATGTATGTAGCTTAGTTTCCCCACTTAGTTCTATAAAAGTTATTTGAAGTGTGAAGAACAGAGTCAAAGTACTGTGTGTAAAAATTTTAAAAGAGGGCCATCAGTCTCTTAAATTTTTTTTTAACAATTTATTGGGGTGGCATTGGTTAGTAAAATTATATAGGTTTCAAGTGTACAATTCTAAAATATACCATCTATATATTGCATTGTGTGCTCACCACCCAGTCAGTTCTCCTTCCATCATCATATAGATGGTGTACTTACCCTCTTCTACCACCTCCCTCCCTCCCTTACCCTCTGGTAACCACTAAACTGTTGTCTGTGTCTATGAGTTTTTGTTTCTTTGTTTTGTTTGTTTGTTGCTTTGTTTTATATCCCACATATGAGTGAAGTCATATGGTTCTCGACTTTTCTGTCTGACTTATTTTGCTTACATAATAATCTCAAGATCCATCCATGTTGTTGCAAATGGCAGTGTTTCATCTTTTCTGATGACTGAGTAATATTCCATTGTGTATATGTACCATATCTTCTTTATCCAATCATCTATCGAAGAACACTTTGGTTTTCATATCTTGGCCACTGTGAATAATGCTGACTCTCATACACTGTTGGTGAGAGTATACATTGGTATAGCTACTATGGGAAACAATATGGAGGTTCCTCAAAAAATTAAAAATAGAAATTACCATATGACCCAGAAATCCCTTTTCTGAGTATCTAGCCAAAGAATCTGAAAACAATAAATTTATCTGTAGAGATATATGTACCTTTATGTCCATCTGTCTTATAATTAGTGCAATAACAAGAAGCTAGTGATGGCAAGAAACAATATGACATTATTCAAGTTTATCATGAATGGCAAAATTAAATTGGTTTTGTCCCTAAATTTTTGAATAGTCTGTTTCATCTGTGTGTTCAAATATATACTGAATTCTGTGACAGTTGCCTTTTTCTTAATTTTTCCGGTTTAGTTGCTACTAGTATGGGTGCTATTTTTACTGGAGGGTTTCTCAACTGTGGCACTGCTGACATTTGGAGCCAGGTTATTCTTTGTGGTGGGGAGCTATCCTATGCAAAACGTTTAGCAGCATCCCTGGCCTTTACCATCTAGATGCCAGTAGCACTTCTCACCCTCCGATCTGTGACAACCAGAAATGGCCCCTGGGAACGGGGCATGTGGGAAAAATCGTCCCCAGTTGACAACCAGCTTTATTTTAAGGTTATTATAATTATACTTTCATTAAACTTTAGTAAGAAAGCAATTACAAAAAATTAATATTAGTTCATATCTATGAGCTTAATTATTTCTACATTTAGTAATTAGAAGATTTTGATACATATTTTATTTGTATTACTGAATTCTTTTATAATTAGTATGTTGTTTTTTTTAAGTTAATTTGCCACGTTCAGGTTATTTGTTGAACTCTATTTTGATACCATCCATTAAAGTAGAGAACACTACTTTACATTCATAATGATTTAATGATCTCTTCTTTAGGTAATCTGTCCTTATTTATAAATACCAAAATGTCTGTTTATTTAAAAGATTCTATATTGAACAGTATGGGATTATTAATTAACACATGTTAAGGCAACTAACTTGTAGAATTTTGCTATGATTAACACCTAACCCAGGGGTTGGATTAATTCCTAAGAAGCTTCCGAAGGCCTGTAAAACCATGACTGAGCTAATTTTTTCATATGGTGTAAGGAGGCCAGAAATGATAAAGCTCAGAGTCTTAAGAACAAGTAAACATAGAGGTTAAGTTTACAAATCCTTTGAATCCCAGCTCTGCTGTTTACTAGGTTAGTGACTTTGGAAAAGCAATTTAACTTGGCTATGCCTCAGCCTCTACATCTATAAAATGAAGTTAGTAACAGCACCCACTCACAAGATTACAGTAAAAAATAAATTACTTAATTCATATAAATCCCTTAGAACACTGCTTAGCACACAGTCAATGCTCTATAATTACTAGATATAATTATATAATTATGATTTTATTTTTATTTCATACTGTCCATGAGGATTTCACACTTTTCAAGCTTCTTTCTCATTTTTTCTTCAGCTTGTCCTTTAAATGGAGAGGCTTCCTAAAGGTTAATCATTGATTGTCTTCTTACTTTGTACTCTCTGTGGGTGATCTCATCTGGTCTAATGGTTTTAGTTATCATCTATAGATAATTTCCAATTTTTGTCCCTAACCCCTCTTTCCTAAACTCCAGTCCTAAATTCCCAACAGTCTAATATAAACGTAGAAATAGAATGAAGGTGATGCTGCTCTGATTAAGAAACAAACAAAATCAAAACCAAAAATTGTCAGACGTCAGAGTGTCTTTATAATCTGCCTGTCCTTTATCTCCTTGCATTTTTATCACATGCCTTATGCTACTAATACATCGGAATGCTATTTGTGGAATTCCAAATATGCAGCAGGCCATCACACCTCTGTATTTTTCTCCATCAGAAAAATCCAACTTACTTGTCAAGGGCCACCTCACATATCATCTTTTCTGAGTATTGCTCAAATCCAAAATGTAGTAGGCATTTTTGACATGGTCACAAATCACACCATTTCACCCTACCCAATCTATCATCAAGTTTTGTTGCTTTTATCTTCAAAATATTTCTTGAATCCTTCAATTGTCTGTCGCCATTGCCAATAACATCCTAGTTCTAGCCACCACCCTCTCACCTGGATCACAGTAACAATCTCTCTTCTACTTGACACTCATTCACTCTTGTACCCTACAATCCATTGTATACAAACCGTCATCCGTCATCCCTCTTACTAAAATCGTTCAGTGGCTTCATAATGTATGTCATCAAACCTGAAGTCCTTTGTGTAGCTTTCATGACTTGCCACAATATGGCCTCTGACCACATCCCTGATGTTATTTTCAATCATGATGCCCATCTCACACTGCTCCCTCAAGCACTCTAAAATTTCTTCCACCTAAGCACCTTTGTCCACGCCTCTCCTTCTCCTTCTCCTGCCTCCCTGGTGGGTCATACCCATCCTTTAGGTCTCAGTTGAAATGTTTTCTTAGAGAAGCCCTTCCTTACCCTGTGATCTAGATTGTGTAACCTCTGTTATTTTTTCTAACAGCGCCCTATTTTTTCTTTTATAGCACAGATTCCATTTTGCAATTACATATTTATTTGCTTTATTTCCACCGTGTGCTCAGTAAGAGGAGGAATCTTGTCTACTTTGTTTACCATTGTATGCTAATGGTCTCATACTTTGGTACAGAGCTTGGAATATAGTAGGCATTGAAGAAATAAATGGAGAAATAAACAAATGTACTAAATTATGAAAGCTTTCTTCTACTGTTCCTTTCTCTGTGGTATTAAAGAATATGCTTATAATTCTGTTATTAATCATACTCTATGATAGTTATATGTATCTGTCTGTCCCACTGGACTGGGAACTCCCTCCACTTCATGTTCATTTTTCAATCAGTCTCTGCATCTAGCACAGTCAGGGGCTAATAGTGTTCCAAATATTTATTCCACTCATTGAGAGTCTACATGTAATTTTATTTTCACTACAAAGAAGTTAGAAGTTCATTACATATTTTCAATGTTATTTGCAAAAACATAGTATATTCTAACCACTGGGATAGACTGATGGGATTTTTTCTACGGATTTTTTCTTCCATGTAGAAAACGCTTGACTGGTTTAACTCTCCTAGCTTCCCCCTCCCCCCAGCACCTCCCCTTTCTTGTTCAAGGTTAGGAGGAGTGACTCAATCTGGTCAGTTTGGAAGGGTAAACTGGAACCCAGCCCCTTCCTTTCCCCTATCTCTTTGGAGCTGGCTTGCCTGAGAGAGCACATGTTGCACTCTGTTCCTCTATTCCTTGAGCTTTAGAGTAGTAGGACTCCATGAGAGAAAGCTTGTGGCATCCAATTCTACCTTTAATGGTGTCAGTTAGGTTAGTCTACTTCTGGGGTTCCATATTAGTGAGTCCTTTCCTTGTAGATATAATCCACATTCACCAGTATCTGCTATATCTGTAGTAATTGTGACATTTTAGCCTCCTTCCTGCCTTCCTTATTTCTCTTTTGGGCAGAATTCAGACAGGAAAGAAGAATGTTATATACTGGACTCCCAACATCTATCATTTTTATTATTATCTAATACCAAGGTCACTAAAATGCAGTCCTAGAGCATGACTTTTCATTTACTCCAAATAGTAATTAAGCATACCTTAGGACAACTTGAAACAATTCAGGCATTTTCCTTACCCACAAAACTTTCTAGAATGGTTTTACTTTTTTTTTTTTATATACCCATTATTGGTGCTTGTTTAATGCAGCAGGAAGTTTATTTCAGAAATGAAACTGCAGAGTCAACAGCATGGGAATTTTCCTTCTGAACATTTGAAGATAGTATGGTTTTGTGAAGAGCACTATTTCCAATGGAAACTGCTTAAAAGTTAATATAACTTTAGAGTGCTACTGAGACACTCTAAATGAATTATATGAAGTAGTAAGTCAATGCCGATGCCTCTTCAGTGAAAAAGTCATCCAGCTAAGTTGGTCATTGATGGTCCTTAGATTTATAAGAAGGCATAAACACATGATGGTATTCAATATTTTCAACCTCTCTAAAAGATAGAGATAAAAATGTATATTTACACATGTACATATTTTTTATTTTACCAAATATGTGTAGATATTTTTAAATTATGAGTAGGCTATGTTGATTGAATAAAAAATTCATACACTGCAGAAATGTAAAACATCAAAGTCTCTCTCGTTGCCTCACTTTAGAAACCCTCAGTGTAACCATTGTTAAAAGTTTCACATATATCCTTCCAGAATTTATGCATGTGTGCGTGTGTGTGTGTGTGTCTGTGTGTGTAGAAAAGAAATGAGATCACATCACTACTGGTCTGTAATTTGCCTTATTACGTAGCAAAATATTATAGACATTTCCCGTGTTACTTTGTACTGATTAACTTCATTCTTTTTAATACCAATGTATAGAGATACCATATTTACGTTACCTTTCTCCCATTGATAGATGTACAAGAGTTTCTAAATAGTCATAATTAGAAACATTTTAATGAATGTACCCTTAAATACTGGTGGGAGTGTTTCTGTAACATTATTTAGAATAAGCATCATTTACTAGAGTAGTAGGAATTGTTGTCCAAGCTACACTGAGAAAAAAACGCACATTTATTTTGTAGTATCTGTGTTATCAACACGAATGAACTCAAAGTAGACAAGTGTAACAAGATCTCAGTTTTAAAATTTCTGGAAAACACTAGTCAAAATAATTATATATCTGTAACTAATCCATCTCTCTTTTTTTAACATTTATAAAATATGAAAATATACTAATTCTAGGGTAATTCTAAGTTATGTATTTTGTTGAATACTTCTGTTGATTGCATCTTTTCTGGTAAAACTTCATCATTTATTCACTAACAGAAGTGTCTCTACAGCATTGATTGTGTAGCCTTCAAGCAAATAGAGATCCCGTTTTGTGAATTCTTGGCACATGCTATAGTTATTAAAGCTTCAAAGTAAATACAAGGGAAATTTGGATGGTAGAATCAGTTGATTATTTTAAAAGTTGTATTCTGACATAAATGTGCCTAATTGTAAATATACCAAAACTTTGAAATAATTTTGTTTATTATATGAGCCATACATAATACTAAAGTAATCATTTTCAAAATTCCTTGGTATCTTTGATACTACAATAAAAATTTTTTAGTTTTTTATATGTTACCTTTTTATTAGGTTGGTGCAAAAGTAATTGCGGTTTTTGCAGTTATTTTTAACCTTTCAAACTGCAGTTTCTTTTGCGCCAAACTAATAAACAACCCCTTTTGGTATGGGAATGGGGAAGACGATAGAAAATGTGTGGTAAAAGAAGATGCCTAATCCAACCAACCCAGGATTTGAGGTAACAAAGATGATAGCAGGACCCATCTTTTACCTTCTTCTCAGCAGATCTCTGGTTCAGCCTTATAGACCTGTGAAGGTTCGTATCTGTCTGCTGGTGGCCTGGACTGAGGGAATAATTAGAAAATTGAAATTCTGCTTTCATATATTCAACTTTCAAAACTACTTTTAGAAATAAATTGTATATGAAAGGGGATGCCCTATTTGTCTTTAAAAATAGTGTTTTGTGTTTAAATGGCACTAAAATAATTTTCATATTAATTAATATAGAGAAATAATAAGAAAGTCAAACCATGGAAAAACTAGTGCAAATAGAAAAGAGGACTTATTAAACGTCTGGTGTGATTAAGGAAACCAAAAAGGATAAGATTAACAGACTTACCGTGAAGATAGTTCCATGTGTCAGAAAAGGCATCAACTTAGAATGATAAAGTGGGAGAAATTTATAATAATTATGACAAACGGGATAACAGTTTATCAAATATTCAACTGATAAAAAAATCATAAGAAAACATTAAAATCAATAGTTTTTCATTCATGTATGTATCCACCAAACATGCATTAAACACCTACTTTGTACCATACACGTTACTGGGGGATACCAAGATGAGTAAGACAAGATAATTCAGTTAAACTGTTTATCAATAAATGTAAATTAAAACCTCTGGATATTATTTTTATATCAAAATTTGAAAGACATTTTCAAATGACCGTAATCAAAATTGGCACGAGTGTGGTACAGAGATAATGTATACACTGTTATGGCAGTATATCTTGCATATGTTTAGAATGCAATTTGAAGGCTATAAATTACTGTAAGCATCTTTAAAAGGTTTATGCCATTTGACCCAATAACTCCACTTAGCAGTTCTCTCCTAAGGAAAGTAATTCCAAGTACAGAAGAAATTTTATGCACGAAAGTGTTCATAGAAATGTTATTTATGGTAGAACAAAAAAGGAACAACTTAAATGCTGTACCAGAAAGGAATGATTAAGTTAACTGTGGTGTAACCACTTAGACTGCCGCATATTTATCTTAAATTTGATAAGCATTAAGCAAAAGAAAAATACATAATCACTAGTCTATGGAAACAAGAACATGATGAAATATGCCTAAATTTTAATAGCAGTTGAGGTTGTATACTAGAACTTTGGTTGAAATTTTTCCTTCTTTTTACTTAAATAGTGCTTGTGTACAGTTCTGTTGCTAAAAAGGTATTCTTTAGATTAAGGCTTTTCTATGACACTTAGAGGTAACTGAAAAAAAAAAGGAATGATACAGCAAATCAAAAATACATGGAACATAGGCTTTGCTAAACTATTAATAGCAATATTGGCCCATTCTTGTCATGAGTTGATGGTTCAGAGAAAGGTGACAATAACCAGTGCAAACTGCCCTTAGTTAATGCGCAGTAAGTGAAGGAAGTTCTTGACTCCTGTAGGCGGTCGGTCTGTGTCCCGAAGCATGAAATCTGCTTACCGTTGTACAGCTGCGACTCCTGCAAATGTATTCATATTCATACCATTATCATCTAGCCTCTCTGAAAGCTAGCAACAGCAATCTTTAAGTGCCGATCTAAATTCTACAGCTTGATTACATGCTGAATAGTGAACTACTTCCTATAATTTGCTCTAAATGCCCTCCTTAATTTCCGTAGTCTCTCATTCTTATTGTTAGCTAACTAAAGGCGAAAGTGGTCACCACCCATTTCTGAAGGACATGAAAGATCTTACAGAACCTGCCCATTTGAACTGAAGGGGAGGAGAGCAAATATTGATGGGTACGGTGGGAGGAAAGATCCCTACCGTTTTATTTGAAAAGATAAATATATTAAAAGGAAGCCTTAAGTAGATTGTATAGCAGCATCTGTGGTACATTGTAGCTCTGCATTTAACCTTCCACTTACTCTTTAAAAATATTTATTACAGGGGGTTTTATGCTTGTGTAAACATCTAATGCTCAAAATTAATAACTTGTTCTGTCTTTCCTATTTGAGCATTCCTTCAGAATTCCTATTTACCATTAAATTCCTCAAAGTTCAAACCACAATGAACTTCATATATATAGGGTATTGTTTCCTCATCCATCCCTGTAACTATTATGTTTTTATTCTGCAACTATATGTAAGTTGTAAAGTAAAATATAATGAGGACCTGTGAACTAAACTAGAACATTACCAATAACTCACATTAGCTGTGGGCTCCTTCTTTATCCCACACACCCTCCCTTACCCCAGATGTAACTGCTGTCCTACAGTGTTATTATGTTTCGTGCGTGCGTGCGTGTGTGTGTGTGTGTGTGTGTGTGTGTGTGTGTTGTACTATCTTTATCAAGTTTAGGTATATACTTGCTTCAGAAAAGAAGTTGACTTTTCCTTATTTTTATACTTTGGAGCAATGTATGTAGTATTGGGATTATTTGGTTTCTAAAAGTGATTTTGCTTTTTATTGATAGTATAGTTCTTTGGGTGAGAAATAGAACTTGAAAGTGCTACAACCTTTAAAGACAAGGAAAAAGCAAGAGATGGAAATTAAGGGCCCTGGATAAACTAAAGAAAGTCATATAATCAAAAACACAGCACCCTTTTCCTCCCCCAAAGTAAAAAGCCATTGATTTAAAAAAAAAAACAAACAAACAAAAAAAAACTTCCTCTGATTCTACAAAAGCCAGTATTCTCCACCCTGAGGCCTCAGACGTGTTCTCAGTGTTTTCCCACGTAGGATGGGACTTGCTCTTTCTGAGGATCTCCCCATGACCTCCCTTTCCTTTCTCTTCCCATCCATCTAATTGCTGCTTCACTCTTCGTGTTGGTGTGGTTCTTCTGGATTTAGATGTTTATTTCCCTACTTACGTGTAACTTCAAGTTTGTCATATCCTCTGTTTCTTAGTTAGCTTGTCAGTATGGTTTATAGGTGGCATTATTTTGTTTTCCTATTAAGCAATTGTTTTTATTTAGGTGGTTGTCAGTATTCTATAGGAACCTGGATTCCTGTCATTGTCTTTTTTTAAAGATAGGCTTATTGAAGTATAAGTTACATGCAACAAAGTTCACCTTTTTTAATATACAGTTTTGGCAAACACATTCAGTTACCATATTTCCCCCAAAATAAGACCGGGTCTTATATTAATTTTTGCTCCAAAAGATGCATTAGGGCGTATTTTCAGGGGATCTCTTATTTTTTCATGTACAGCAATCTACTTTTATTCAAATACAGTTATGCCATCTTCTGGAACATCATCATAATGTGTTAAATGCGTCCACCTGGCTGATGATCTTAACTGGAGCTTATTTTTGTGGTAGGTCTTGTTTTCAGGGAAACACGGTATGTAACTACCACCACAATCAAAACAATACTTCCATCCACCCAAAAAGTTCCTGGTTTCCCATTTATAATCGAAATTCACAACCTACTCCCAGCCTCTGATCTATTTTCTTTTCCTAGTTTTGCCTTTTCCTATATGTCATATAAATGGAATAATATTCTATGTAGCCTCTGGTCTCACTTCTTTTATTTAGCATAATGCATTTGAGATTTAGCCATACTGTTCTAACATTCATAAAGCCTGGTGATGCTCCACTTGGCAGGAAGGAGTTTGTAACCGCAACACACAGCTCTTGACTAACAGCCATAGAGCAGCCAGTCCTGGGGTCCTGCCCCAGCTTCCTGGCTGTGAAATAGATGGGGGAGTCTTTCTGGGGGCAGAGGGCGCTTGGGGAGGGGATAGGGAGGGGGTCCGTAAGCTCGCCAGCCCCTGCCTTATTCTCTTAGCTTCATAATTGGAACTTTGACCTGATCTAAAATGGACTTTGTAGCAACCAGGGGAGCATCAGCGGGTCAGGCATAGAATTTTACAAAAATAACGAAGTGCTTTGAAGCACAGATAGAAGAAGCTCAGAGAACTCCCAGCATCAATTTTTAAAACAGCAAACATCTTCATACATAATATTCAAACATCTGAAAAACACAGATAAAGAGAAAATCATGAAGGAAGGCAGAAAAAGAAAAGACATAAAGACACATTACATACAAAGGATGAAGATAAGAATTGCAGTAGACTTCTTATCAGAAATCATGCAGAACAGAAGACAAAGGAATGACATCTTTAAAGATTGAAAGAGCTGTCAACTGAGAAATATCAATGAAAATATACTTCATAAATGAAAGCAAATTAAGATATTTTTAATACACATGAGTGTATAGAATTCCTTGAGAACAGACTACATTACAAAAAAGGCTATAATAAGTTTTTCAGGAAGAATAAGATACCAGATAGGAATGTGGAACTACACCAAGAAATAAAAGCTCCAGAAATGATGAAAATGGAGGTAAATATAAAAGCCTTTTTTATTTTTAATTGCTCTGAAAGATAAATGACTAAAGCAAAAATACTAGCAATATATTTTATGTTTATAGTAAATGTAAAAGAAAAATATATGATGACAATGAGAACAAAAAATAGCAGGGAGTAATTAGAAACATACTGTAAGTACAGTTGTATAATATTATTTGAGAGTGTACAGTAGTAAATTGAAGATGTATATTGTAAACCTAGTGCAAGCATTACAAAAATATTTTAAAATATGTATAAAAATAGATCAATAGGAGTAGATAAAATAGTCATAAAAAAAATCAATCCAAAAGCAGGCAGTAAGAGAGGAAAACAGGGACAAAGAACAGATGGAACAAATAGAAAACAATTAGCAAAATTTTTAATCCAGTCAAATAAATAATTATATTAATTATAAATGGCCTAAACACACCAACCGGAAGACAGAGATTATCATAGTAGGTGATAGAGTAAGATACAACAATACAGTTTTTACAAGAAACTCACTTTAAAAATAAAAAAAAATAGGTTAAAAGTAAAAGGATGGAAAATGATATTCTATGCCAGCAATGTCTGAGAATTCTAGTTTTTTCCTCTTTGTCAGCACTTGGCATTGCCTGTTTTTCATTTTAGCTATTCTGGTGGGTATGTAATGGCATTACATTGTGCTTTTCTTTTGTATTTTCTTGATGACTAATGAAGTTGAGCACCTTTTCATATTTTTGTTAGCCTTTTGGTATCTTCTTTTGTGAATAATCTGGTGAGAGAGAGAGAGAGTGTGTGTGTGTGTGTGTGTGTGTGTGTGTGTGTGTGTGTTTTCATTTTTTATTGTGTTGTCTTTTTCTTATTGACTTGTAGTTTTTCATATATTATAGTTATAATCTATTGTTTATTGTCTCTGCTGGCTTTTACTTATAGTGGCTTTCCTTCTTGGGTACTTGGTAATTTTTGTAAGCTCATTGTTTGCTCTTAATCTGTGGGATGCCTATAACCTAAATAATGTTAAACTTTCCTTCAGAGAGGATTTTCTTTTGCTTCTGCTAGTATACAGGGAATTCCACTGGCCTAGGATCCCTTCAGCCTGCACTTAACGGTCAGGGCTCAGCAAAGGTTCAAGTTGATCTATATTTTTCCCCTTGGGGCTGGAAAAATTGCTTGGGTTTGTAAGAGCAATATTGCTCTTAGTATTGTCTGCTCTCAAGGCAGCACCACCGTCCTAGCTGCCCAGTCTCAAGCCCTACCTCTCCACCTCTCCAACCACAGCTCATGGCTTTTGCTGATGTTTTTTTTTTTTAGAAGGAATGTTAGTCATAATGCTGGTAATGGAAGACTGCTTCTCGACTGTTTTCCACCTTAAATATGGGCATAAAATAATTTTTGAAAAAGAAGTAATTTCAGGTATTCAAAGGATTAAAGACTTAATTGAGGAAAAGAAATAGTGATATTACTTACTCTCATTAAAATGTATTTTAATGATATATGTGTATTATAAAGTTAATGTTTAATTTTAGAGCAAGAAATTGCAAAGGTCATTTTTTTTTTCTGTACTTAAAATTCTCAGGTGAAGTTCAGAGAGGCTAAATGATTTAGCCAGTTATTCAGCTTGTTAATGGCCAGAACTAAAATAGAGGTCTTCAGACTATAGTTTCTCCCACTAAACCACGTTGCTCTTTTAATTACCCTAAAATTATTAAGTGTCTATTATTATTCAATCTACCTTATTTTATTTGTGGCAGTATTTTTTTCCAAAATTTTATGTATTCTTACAGAATTACAGAGAATTAAAATTTCTTTCCACACTCTTCAGTGTTAACTAAAGTCTGATGCAAACCTGCCACCATGCGTGTAATAAAAAGTTATTGTAAAAGTTTATTGCTGAACTAATAGGGTGAATTTTTTATTTAAAACAGACTTAAAAAAGAATTAGAACTTTATAAGGAGGATGACATGCAAAGTGTTTATGAAGCTCTCCAAACAGAAATAGAATTTTTGGAGTTGGTAAGCCATTATTGATCATTTTTAACTTTTGATTACCATGATTTACCTACTGGTAAGAATGATTTTGCTGGTATACATGTCATTGAACCAGTGTTTTGCCATTCACATGGATTTGTGCTAGGTATAAAAAGCAAAGCAGCTACAAGAACAAAATTAAGGTCAGGATATAAAGCTCTAAAGTATTTTGAGTTCCTGGAGAGCTAGGTGCTATATAAAGCAATTTATATTCAAAGAGAATATGTATAATTTCAAACTAAGTTAAAACAAAATTCAAACCTGACCTCACAACATTCCCTTGACTGAAACTGTTATTAGAGGATTAATGCACTAAAGAAATTTAACTGTCATAATGCTAAAAGCTTTTTGTTTTTGATAAGCATAAATTATACTTTTATTATATTTGATCCTAAAACTTCCTTATTACAGATTTTTATGATCTCAAGAACTTTGGATTCAATTATTGGAAACTTATTTTCAGAGTGTGTGGGAGGACTTTAAATTGCTTTTAACCTCTTGCTTTGGTTGTTTATAATGTGAACACATTATTTACCATGCTCTATTTTAATTGGAGACGTGTATAGCTAGCTTTAAAGTATGTTAAAATATAATTTTAATTTAATATGTTACATTTTGTTTCATGTTTATTTTCTGTAAACATTTTCTTGTTTAAAAATGTTCCCGTGCATTGTTAGGATTTATATTTTTTATAAAAACTTTCAAAAATAAAATTTAGAAATGCCCAGAGTGATTGTTGTGTTAAATTTACATAAGTTCTATGTAATTCCTTTATTAAGAATTTCATTTTCCTTATGAATAATTATATTTTCTTTTCAGACCTTGGCACAGAAAGATCTTCAGGAAAACAAATAACTTGTAGAGAATTGATCAGCTATCTGAGATTTGATCAAGACATCTTCAGATCAGTTCTTTATGGTAGATACATGAATGATTGATACCCATGACGATATATTCTTGTGGAAAATGTGAAGTCCAGAATGTTCAAAGTTGTTGATATCTAGAATTGGTTCATTAGCACTTTAAAAAAATAATTTTTTGTCATGTTACTTGCTGGAACTTGAAGAGTTCTTGTGTGGTTTGATTTTGTTTCTAAGGGAAAGAAAAAGAGTAGATATTGTGTTCTCAGGCTTCTCATATCCCCTGGACCCTTAAGCTGATCTGTCCTTTCTGATGTCGTTCATTCTTTGTTGCAGCTTACCTGGAGTCCAATCAAACATGTAGGAAGAAACGCTCAGATTATTGACCCAATTTTGTCAGTGCCATTTTCACCAACAAGGTTCTTACTTTCATTTTGATCTTTCTCTTATTATAAGATGTCTGTTGATAGAGGTCTTCTGAGGTCTTTCATCTGCAAAAGCCAGTTTTCTCCACTTTTCTCTAGATGTGTCTATGGAGTTAAGTCTGGGGCACTTGAGCTTTTTCTAGCAGTTTGTGCCTGCCAGTTTTCTTCCCAATGCCAGTTTTGGTTAGAATGAAATAAGTCATCCACTTGGGGAGGTATGTAATCTCCTTTCAGCCATCAGGATTCATTTTTGCTGGTGGCCTGAAACATTGCAACTGAAAACAGTGTACTTATATTTGGGTCAAACTTGGTATTGCCATCAAACTTCTAACATCACATGTCTTTCTGCTGTTAGCAATCCTGACTAGGAAGCAAGATATATTTTCACTAGTTTCTAAAAAAAAGTGTATTAAAACTGCATTAAGGCCTTCAATTATAATAGGTGAGGGAGTGGAACAAAACTTATTTGGGCATATATTTCAAAGTACTAAGTGCAAATGTGAGAATCATGTTTTCTTTTGTGGTTGTATTGAATTAGTTTAACATCTAATGTGAGATGTTACGGATGCCTTATATTTACTGATGTTAATATCCTATACTTAGGTTTAGTTTCCAAGCAAGTCTTATGGCATAGCTTTTTTGTATATGTTGTTTACACCCTTGTTTCTTAAAAATTAGCAAAGTCCTTTGAGATGTGTAGCGGTTACCATCTGTTTAAATAATTTGCATTTTCAGAAGTAGTTTCTATTTTGATTCTTTAAATATTTAATAGTAAATTATTTTTGCTTAAAAAGAAAAAAAATGAAAGCTACCAGGGAATTGCAATCTATTTTATATGCAAATATAGAGTGGGAAATAGTTATTAGGATTAGCCATGATTTTAGTTCTTATTTTAATCCGTTTATTTACCCACATTCTAGTTCTAAGTCTTGTGAATATCTGTTATTAAATGTATATCACGTTATTAATATGTAGATTGAATTTACACATAAAGCCTTTTTCACTTAACAGTAATTTTTGTTTATTATTGGTTTTGTAGCTAAAATATTAATGTGAACTAGAGATCTGCCTCCTATTTGCATACCTAACACAATGTCATGTATGCAGAATAAACTCTTACTGATAAACTGTCTTTTCATGTGTGTGTATCATACAGAATCTCTAGGTTAAATATTCAGTAATGGAATCAGGATTCATTTGAATTCAGTTTGTGAAAAAACAGGACATTCAGTATTTTCATTATTTCAAAATGCTTAAAATGCATATTTTAAGATTTGAACTAATTTTCAAACAATCGAATGATTATTTTAGCACTGCATGGCAGAGTAATACAAAGCACTACTCATGTGATACCAATCAAAGTAACCGGGACTGTTAGAGTCAATGTAATCAAAGGAACAAGTTCATCGAACAAAGGAAATACAACAAGCAGTAGAAATCACAGTATATGACACCCAAACTGCAGTCAGTATAAAATATGAGCAGTATAGTAGGTCTGTTTTTAGCCTTTTTTTAAAAAAAGAATTAGTAATTCATAAAAGTGGGAAAAATAACAGACATTGGGTAAAAAAATGTATCTCAGACTGACTTTAATTACTATGGAAGTAAGAATTTGGCTGTAAAGAAACTCAATTTTTAAATGAATGCTCATTCATTAAGGAAATTCATTGACTTTTCCCCACACCTGCTTACAGCCAAAGCGCAAATTACCGAAGAGCAGCATGACACTGCTCTCAGGTTCCTGGCATGCCACCACAGTTCTTTACTGTAACAAGTTCTTTCAGAAGCGACTTTCTAATTCTCCATTCTCTATTGGGGATAATATTAGGATGTATAGATAGTTTGCTGCATATTTTTCCTGCTGATTAATGGAGCTATTTGGCTAGGGGAAAAACAGCAACAAAATTATAGGATGTGGAGCATGACCACTAGACTAGAAACGCTTTTCTTCCTTTCCTGTCCTAACTATTGAGATGAGAGGAAAAAAGCAAAGAGAAAGAAAAGCTTTAAAATATAGAAATCAGGAAGATTTCTATACTACTCATTGTTTTTTTCAGGAATAGTGTTTTCTTCTGTAGAAGACCAAAATTGAGGAGCATTTTATCTGCCTTTTTTTTCTTTAAAACTTGAAAAACCATGATGAGATTCCTAAAATCCAAAATAAGGTTGAAGTTATTGTATTGTAATGAATTGGAATCTAGAAACATCTTAAAACTGTCAATTGGGATTGGTCGTTTATTGTAGAGTGGAAATTATGCTGCGAAAAATCTATTGAGTCTCTTACCAGAAGGGTGATCAGTAATTCAGCCGGCTGGCTGCAGATGGACAAGCAGCCCACACTGTTCTAAGCTTATGCTGAGGACAAAGTCCCTTTCTATTTCATACCAATCAATCATACATAACTATGTCACATTATTATGAATAAGTCGTTTCTTTGCCATCCAGAAAACAGTAGCAGTTCAGTGACATGATTAGCAATAAATATGATATGATTTTTAATTTGGGGTATACAAGGTAAGGTGTTCTGTCATTCAAATATTTATTTATAGTATAAATTTTGAAATTCGAAGTTGTTAAATGTACTAAAAAGTACTTCACATTTGAAGCTGATATATATTAGGTCAAGTTTATGTTTGTTCTTGTCTCCTTTGTCATCCTGAAAAACTTAAATAAAGCAATGTATTTGCCTTTCAGGGTCTAGTTCAGAACATTTTTTTGTCAAGGGAATTTTTTTCAGGATGTGAACTAAAAATGAAAACTATTTTTTGTCATTAGCCTGAAGCAGGGATTAAGTGTTGGAGTTTTGTGGCCCTTTTATGTTAAGATAACAGAATTTTTTTTTTTAAAGAAAGAACAGAAAGGATGAAGTTATCTTTGAAAATATTGTCGGTAGGAATGCATGGTTAGTTATTTGTGTTTTCTAAACATTATATTTTCAAGTTAAGTATGTTTTTACTTGGCCTGCTAATGATCAAATCAACAGCATACCAATGAAGACACTTTATTTACTTTACTGACATTTGACAAACGAATAATATTGAGACGGCACTGACTAATATCTAAAGGAAATAATGTAATAGCTCTCCTTATTCTAGAAAGGAGAATCAGGATTTCATGTGTTTGCGGTTGTTCAACAACGTGTGAGGGTCACGTTCTTTAAACATGAGAAAAAAATTTGTAGGGTAATTTTGGTTGTAAGAACATATTTACTTAGAATGGAGGGGGAAAAAACATTACAAAGAAAGCCGTGACTGATAGTGAAATGCTCTCCTCGCTGCTGCTATGAAAAGTATCAAGCGCAAAGCTGTCAGAACCTAATGCTTATTTAAACAACTGCTTTTGATACGTAGCAAATTTGTCTTTAAAAGACCGTCATGAAATTGACAGCACCAGAATTCAGATGTCTGGGAAAATAAAGAGTAAGTAAAAATGTGAAATTAATAACAGTGACTGATAGAAGTAGCTGTGCAAAATGAGGCCCATAGAGTAGGAGAAAAATGATTTTATTTTCTTCTTACAACCAGAAGAGCTATACTACTCTATAATTCTGTTAATTATTTTCAGTTGTACTAAATTGTCAATCTAATGAGTTGGTAAATAAAGTCTTGTTAAAATAAAATCCTCTTAATCTAAATTTAATAGATTCAAATACAATTGCTAATGAATATTTCTTCTGGATATGACTTTGTGATTGCTGAGAGAGTATTTGCAAATTCAAACTACCATTAAAGGGTGTGGTTGTGAACAGTTTGTGGGGGCTTTGCTCAAAGAAGATCCTGGTTGGGAATGGGTGACATGGGTGTAATCACAGGGTCAGGGTAATGTCAGCTCTAAAATCTGGTGCAAATTAAAATTCATAAAATACCAAGGTTCTAGCTCCAAAAACATTTTTATCCAATATAATCTAAGCTCTTTTTTGAGATTCTAGTTGGAGACCAAGCATGTATCCCAGGTTTTGCAGGAGGAACTGAGATTTTTGATTGACGATTTGATTTGTGTGAGGCCTCTTTATTTATAGTTTACTTGCTTGGGTTTCAGTTCATACAAGCTTAAAAATTATATTATTTTTGAGTATTTGCGTATAACAAAATCTTACACAACAGGTAAATATTAGAAGATAGGAGACATTTGAGAATCATTTAAATCACCTTTTGGTACCAGAAAACATTGATTAATCAAAATCAGTGAATGTGAATCTTTAATAAACTAAGAATATCTTCTATACTCCCTGAGGAGAAAGGGGCAAATCAGTACAAAACAGACTCGAATCAAGTATTATTGAAAATTCACCTTCTGGGTATCTCTTGAAATTAATAACTATTCATCCCACTTTATTACACTGTCTACAGATTGTTTTTTTTTTTTCAGTATAACCCTGTGGTTATTGATAATTTAGGATGATAACCTGAGGGATGGCACCTTCTTAAAAAATCAAATAATAAGAATTATATTCATTTTTCAGTACTTGCTAAAGTAGAAATGTGGACTAAGAAAACTTCCAGAAAGATCAACATGTAAAAAAAAAAATCTCTGATTAACGTGAAATTAACTCTCTTGTTTATTTCTTTCTTTTCCCCTTCTGTTATTCCATCCTTCCATTCTTGCAGCCGGCCAGCCAGCCATCCATTCTGGCTCCTGATTACCTCTTAGAACTCAGTCATACCATTCTCCTCTTTGCATGTCCCCTCAGGCCACACTGGCGTCTTTCTGCTCTCCAGATAGGCCCCTGGCTCTGGCCTTTGGATCATTTCAGGAGCTGTATTCCCTACGCTTGGAAGGCTCCTCCACCTGATGTTTGTATGGTTGTCTGCTTCTGTCGTTCAGGTGTCAGCTGAAATGTCACCTCCTCAGAGAAGCCTTCCTAATTTAAACAGCCAATCCGAGTAGTCACATGGTCACATTATCACTCACTCTAGTTTAATTCTTTAATTCTTCGTGCTACTTGTGATTTCTGATAACTTGTTTGTTTATTTCTCTTTTCTGATCGTCACCAGTAAACAGATTAAGTTCCATGAGAGGAGGAGTATTGTCTGTCTTAGGCACCACTTTTCTCTCAGAGCCTGAAACAGGGTTGGTATATAGGAAGTGTTCAATACATATCTGTTGAAATAGGGCTTAAATTAACTTGCTCATTTAACCCATATTTATTAATTGAGGATTTAAGCGTAAATTATTGATTCTCTAGTTAAAGAAACTGGATTTATTTCTTTGTTGATTCTCTTCTTTGGATTACCCTCGCCTCTCATTTCTTACACTTTCTGAGCCTCTGTTTACTTAGCTGACAAATAGTAGTAAAAAGGTTTGCTAGTTTCAAAACCTATCTATGTAGAACAACCAATAAAAGCATTGAAGAGAAACTAGAATTAAATAGTGATCACATATCCCATAATGGAAAAAGTCTGTGAGTGTCTCAATGGTCACTGACAGCTTTCTATTATCAAGCTGTTGATTGGCAGGTAATGGTTATGAATGCTTACTTTACACCAGCTGCTAGAATAGGAAGTGAAAATTATAAGTTGCTTGCAAGCTATGAATGTGCATTAGAGTGGCTTAAAAGCATTATTTCTCCATGGTAATAGAAAATTTTGAAATGTGTTTGCTTCTGACTATGGTTTATTAAGTCTTTCTGCTCTGAAATACAAAGTTTAAGCAATCCTGTGGGGTTTTTTTTTAATTCAGCACCATATTTCGAAAAATGTGTGAGTGCCATCTGCTGGATTTCTCTGGTACCACCTTAAACAAGATGATAAACATTTGAGGAAGTTTGGGAATGACAAGTCCTTATAAAAGAATGACCCACCCTTCCTTCCTCCCTTCCTTCCTCCCTTCCCTTCCTTCCCTTCCCTTCCTTTCCTTCTTTCCTTCATTCCCTTCCTCCCTTCCCTTCCTCCGTTACTTCCATCCCTTCCTCCCTTCCTACTTTCCCTTCCTTCCCTGCCCTTCCCTTTCCTTCTCTTCCTTTCCTTCCCTTCCTTCCCTTCTTTCCCTCCCTCTGTCCCTCCTTCCTTTATCCCTTCATCCCATCATTCCTTCCTTCCCCATTTATGTAGGTATAATTTTTAAATCTCTATAATTTTCAATTGCCCATATATAATTTTCAAATACGTACTTGATACTAATTTTCAAGTTAGTATCACATGTACCCTAGAGAAAATATAAAGTTTAAGGGACATAAAAGTGAAATTCTAGTAAAATTACAGTACTGTTTCTACTTTCACTAACCTTAAAAGAGCCTAACTAATTTAATCAGTACGTATTCTTTAGTTTTGAAATGAAAAATGTAAGTAACAGACTTCTGCCCTCAGAGCACATGAAGAGTTGGTGTTAAGTTGTTGATTTTATACCTTCTGGGTCTGTTAACCCTGATTATTTAGTGTTTGTTTTTAGTCTTCAAAGATTCATTTGCGAATTGTTGATCCATCCAATAAAAGTGAAGCTATTCTGTTTAGGATTCTTAGTAATTGACCTGCCAATCAGCCCTATCACCAGATATGTATTTTCTTTAAAGCTTTACTTTAAAATTCCTGTCTCCAAATTGTTTAACATCTACAGAGTTCATGATGTTCCATGAGTTAAGTGGTTGAAGTACTTTCTAGCACAGTTCTGTTGATGAAGGGAAATTGGGATGAATCTCTGCTGACTCCAAGAACATCAGAATCGTTGAATGTTGGACAGGACTTTGTGTGTACAATCCATCAGCAAATCCTGTTTTTTCTACTTTCCAAGTAGATGCAGAATCTGGAACCCCATCTCATCACAGCGTGGCTGCCGCCCGCTGTGGGCCCCATGGTGCTGCTTGTCTTTCTTCTCTGCTTTCTTGGTCTCTTAGCACTTATCCTAGATATTTTACTTACTTATAAATTTTGTTATATCCACTGTCTATTTTTCAGACTAGAATGTAAGCTTTACGAAGGCAGGGATTTTTGTTTCTGTTCACTGCTATCTCCCCAGCGCCTAGAACAGTGCCTGACACATGGTATGTACTCAGATAGCTTATTTCTTAAACGAATGGGTTTGCTTTGAGTGGTTTTCCTTTTTTCTCAAATAAAATATTTTATAAATTATATTAGTAGGGACATATTCTTGGTACTTCTGTCAACTCTAAATTACAATGTCTAAATAAGCATAATCTTTTAAATGTACTCAGACTTCATATCACTACATTTTTTGTTTGTTTTATTGGGGAGTATTGGGGAACAGTGTGTTTCTCCAGGGCTCATCAGCTATCAAGCCGTTGTCCTTCAATCTAGTTGTGGAGGGCGTAGCTCAGCTCCAAGTCCAGTCGCCATTTTTCAATCTTTAGTTGCAGAGGGTGCAGCCCACCATCCCATGTGGGAATTGAACCAGCAATCTTGTTGTTCAAAGTTCGCGCTCTAACCAACTGAGCCATCCGGCCGCCCCCTTATCACTACATTTTAAGAGGAAAATGAGCACCTACTAAGCAGGACACTATGATAGTTGTATAGGACCACATGTGACTAAGACGTGGTCCTTCTGCTTATGGACCTTAACACTTCTTCCTGAGGATTGTTCAGGGGTTGTTGTGAAATGACAAAACAATTCAGACTCAGAGCTGCTAGATTTAGTCTTCAGTGAAATAAGAGATGGGTTTAGTTTCGTTGCATTTTGCTTTATTTTTCTGAAGGGCTTTATTTTCAGTTAAACTTGGCAGTGATTTTCGAGGAGTTCTGTTTGCACTTGGCTTGTTTGCATATTGGAGTTAGAGAGTCTGAATTCAGAATTCCATCCTTGATCTCTCATGCTAGATGCTTTACATAAATCATCCCTAATCTTCACCACTATCCTAAAAGATGGGAATACTGATGATTGGTCTGCAGCTAAGGAAGCAGAGGCTACAAGGCTAAGCGAATTACCAAGGTAATACAGTGCCAGTTTCAAATCAGATTTGAATGCAGGATTACCGGAACTCAATGCTCTCTGATATTTCCCAATTCACAATACCTAAGGACTGATTTGTCGGGGTGTAGAAATGTATCAGGGAGCCATTTCTTTCATAGCGGCAGTGAGCAGTTAAATAGGTACCGGGAATGTTTAAACCGGCTCTTTTCCAATGGCGGCCACTGTTTCCCCCTTCCCAGCAAGTGTGGAGGGAACTGGAATTGGAATATTCATTCCTTTCAGATATTGCACAAGTGTTCCTTCCTCTGCCAAGCGTCTCCTGGTACCATCAGGCAAATTGAGCATGCCCTCGTGCCCCACAGGACTTTTTCCAAGTGTGTATTATAGTATTAACCAGCAGGGCTATAATTATTAGTCTCCTCTGGATTGTGAACTATATGAGGGCAAGAATTTCATTCGTTTATCTTTGCATTTCAAATCCACACAGAGCTGTCTTGCCCAGAACAGGTATCCAATAAATGTGGACGACATCATGCATATGATTAACTTCTGCTTCACATACTGAATGGGTTGACTGGGTTTTATAGACTGTCCTGGAACCTATTCATTTTCATATTCTAGGTGATAGAAGGCGCTTACTACGATTTAAGGAGCCTAATTAACATTAACTTTTGAACACTAGGAGCCTACCGTGTTTCCCCGAAAATAAGACCTACCCGGAAAATAAGATCATCAGCCAGACAGACGCATTTAGTACGTTATGACGATGTTCCAGAAGAAGATGACATGACTGTATTTAAATAAATGTAGATTGTTGTACATGAAAAAAATAAGACATCCCCTGAAAATATGCCCTAATGCGTCTTTTTGAAGCAAAAATGAATATAAGATCCGGTCTTATTTTCAGGGAAACACGGTAGCTTTATTTCTTTCTCCAATTCTTATTTTGGTGATTTCCTCCCCCAAAACTTAAATTTGCCCTGAGTACAAACAATTGCCACTTGCTATTGACAGTAGCAGCCTGGTAGTGTTAAAAGGAAAGTTGGGACCACTCACTGGTTATGGGAACATTTTGAAAGGAATGGAGAAAGCATCTTGAAAGAACAGCTGATCACCGACTGCTGGAATTAAAGAATTAATGGATACATACAGACCCGTGGAAGAAGTTCTTCTTAGGAAGGGGTGTTGTGGTTAACTCACTTTTGCCAGTGTAGAGAGAAGCAGACTTTGCCAAACTACCAGTGATATGCAGTGATGATGTGCCAGACGGGCTACGTGTATGTTTAATTCAGTTCTAATTTAAGTTTTCATAAAACCTCATTAAGTTTAACTAGGAATATACTTATTTGAAATAGTGGAAAACTGAGTCACTTTTGTTCTAACAAAAAGTGATGTTTTTTGTGATTCTTTTTATTAGTTTCAGGTGTACAAAACAACATAGTGATTAGACATTTACACCCCTCACAAAGTGATAACCCCGACAAGTCTACTACCCCTCTGACACTGTACATAGCTGTTACAATACCATTGACTATATTCCCTGCTTTACTTTACATCCCATGACTATGTATGTGTGTTCGTGTGTGTATACACTCATATATTAATTATAGTTGACATTCAATACTATTCTATATTAGTTTCAGATGTACAGCACAGTGGCCAGACATCCACACAACTTATGAAGTGATCCCCCTGTCAAGTCCAGCACCCATCCGACACCATACACAGTTTTACAACATTATTGACTATATTCCCTATACTGTATTTCACAGCCCCGTGACTATTTTGTAATTACCGATTTGTGCTCCTTAATTCCTTCACTTTTCTCACCATCACCCCTTCCATCTAGCAGCTGTCAGTTTGTTCTCTGTGTCTATAGTCTATTTCTGATTTGTTTGTTCATTATTCTGTTCTTTAGATTCCACATATAAGTGAGATCATATGGTGTTTGGCTTTCTTAGTCTGACTTATTTCACTTAGAATAATAGGCTATAGTAGGTGCATCCATGTTGTCACAAATTCTTTTTACGGCAGAGTAATAGTCCATTATATAAATGCACCACAAATTTTTATCCATCTATTGAAGGGCATTTTGGTTGTTTCTATATCTTGGCTATTCTGAATAGCTCTGCAGTAAACATAGGGTGAATGTATCTTTTTTTTTTTTTTTGAGTGTTTTGGATTTCTTTGGTAAAATACCCAGGAGTGGAATTGCTGGGTCATAAGGCAGTTCTATTTATAATTTTTTGTGGAACCTCCATACTGTTTTCCATAGTGGCTGCAGCAATCTGCAATCCCACCAACAGTGTACCCCACCAAGCGTTCCCTTTTCTCCACATCCTCACCACACTTACTGTTTGTTGATTTATTGATGATAGCCATTCTGACCAGAGTGAGGTGGTATCTCATTGTGGTTTTTATTTGCATTTCTCTGATGATTAATGATGTTGAGCATCTTTTCATATGTCTATTGGCCATCTGTATGTCCTCTTTGGAGAAATGTCTGTTCAGGTCCTCTGCCCATTTTTTAATTGGATTCTTTGTTTTTTTGGTGTTGAGTTGTATGAGGTTTGGTTTTGTTTTTTGTTTTTTTAATAAATTTTGGATATTTACCCCTTATCAGATGTATCACTGGCAAACATATTTCGCATTCAGTAGGAAGTCTTTTCATTTTGTTGATGGTTTCTTTTTCAGTGAAAAAACTTTTTAGTTTGATGTAGTCCCATTTGTTTATTTTTCTTTTGTTTCCCTTGCCTGAGGAGATATATCAGTAAAAATATTACTAAGGGTAATGTCTGAGAGTTTACTTCCTATACTTTCTTCTAGGACTTTTATGGTTTGGGGTTTTACATTTAAGTCTTTAATCCATTTTGAGTTTATTCTTGTATATGGCGTAGGAAGGTGGTCTAGTTTCATTTTTTTTTTTTTTTGCGTGTATCTGTCCAGTTTTCCCAGCACTATTTATTGGATAGACTGTCTTTACCCCAATGTAAATTTTTGCTTCCTTTGTCATAGATTAGATGACCATATAGGTATTGGTTTATTTGGGGGCTTTTTATTTTGTTCCATTGATGTATGTGTCTGTTTTTATGCCAATGCCATATTGTTTTGATTACTATGGCCTTGTAGTATAATTTGGTATCAGGTAGCGTGGTACCTCCCGCTGTGTTCTTCTTTCTCAGGATTGCTATGGCTATTTGGGGCCTTTTATGGTTCCATAAAATATATTATTTCAGTGTTCTTAAATTTTTGAGACTTGTTTTGTGACCTAACATGTGGTCTCTCTTGGAAATTGTTCCATGTGCACTCAAGAAGAATGTATATTCTGCTGCTTTGGGATGAAATGCTCTTAAAATACCAATTAAATCCATCTGGTCTAATGTGTCATTTAAGTCCACAGTTCACATGTTAATTTTCTGTCTAGAAGATCTGTTCATTGGTGTCAGTGGGGTGCTAAAGTCTCCTACTATGATGGTGTTACTGTTGATCTTTGCCTTTATGTCGATCAATATTTGTTGTATATATTTAGGTGCTACTATGTGGGATGCATAAATGTTTACCAGGGTGATTTCCTCTTGTTGGATTGATCCCTTCATTATTATGTAATGTCCTTCTTTGTCTCTTGTTATAGTCTTCCCTTTAAAGTCTATTTTGTCCGATATAGGTATTGCTACCCTAGATTTTTTCTCATTTTCATTTGCATGAAATATCTTTTTTCATCCCTTTACTTTCAAACTTTCGCTTAGAGGGGGGTCTCTTGTAGGCAGCATACTCATGAGTTTTGTTTTCTTATCCATTCAGCTATCCTATGGCTTTGATTGGAGCATTTAATCCATTTACATTTAAAGTGATTATTGATAGGTACATAGTTATTGCCATTTTATTATTTATATGTTTGGTCTTCATTTGCTTGTTTGTTCTCTCCTTTCTTCTGCTTAAAGAAGTCTTTTTAACATTACTTGTAATACTGGCTTGGTGCTAATGAATTCCTTTAGCTTTTTCTTGTATAGGAAGCTCTTTATCTCTCCTTCAATTTTAAATGATAGCCTTGCTGGGCAGAGTAGTCTTGGTGATAGGCCCTTGTTTTTCATGACTTTGAATATTTCCAGCCACTCCCCTCTGGCCTGCAAAGTTTCTGTTGAGAAATCCGCTGACAATCTTATGGAGCTCCTTTGTAAATAAGTGGTTGTCTTTCTCTTGTTGCTTTTAGGATGATGCTCTCTTTGTCTTTAACCATTGCCATTTTAATTATGATGTGTCTTGGTGTGGGCCTATTTGGGTTAATCTTATTTGGGACTCTCTGCACTTCCTGAGCTTGTATGTCTTATTTTCTTTGCCAGCTTAGGGAAGTTTTCAGTCATTATTTCTTCAAATAGGTTCTCCATTCCTTGCTTCCCCTGTTCTCCTTCTGGTACTTCTATAATGTGAATGTTGTTAACACTTGATGTTGTCCCAGAGGTTCCTTAAACTATCTTCATTTTTTTAAATTATTTTTTTCTTTTTATTGTTTCAATTGGGTGTTTTATGCTACCTTATCTTTAAATCACTGATTTGATCATCTGCTTCACCTAATCTGCTGTTGATTCCTTCTAGTGTATTCTTTATTTTAGTTATTGTATTCTTTATTTCTGACTGGGTCTTTTTTATGGTCTATGTCCTTCTTTATGCTTGCTATCTCTTTGTTGAACTTCTCACTAAGTTCCTTAAGCTTTCTTATAATCAGTGTTTCAAACTCTGTCTCTGGTAGTTTGGTTGCCTCCATTTCATTTAGGTCTATTTCTGGAGGTTTTCTCCTGTTCTTTTATTTGGGACATGTTTCTTTATTTCCTCTTTCTGGCTGCCTCTGTGTTTGCGCCTATGTATTAGGTAGATCTCCTATGTCTCTCAGTCTTTGCTGGGTGGCCTTACGTATTATGTGTCCTGTGTGGTCCAATGGCACAGTCTTATGGTTAATTGATTTTTGTTAAAGGTGCCAAGGTAATTAATTGGGGAAAGAAGTCTTCACAATAAATCATGCTGAAAATTTGATATCTAGCTGCATGACCAAGTACAAGTGATTTGGGCTTTCATAGATGTCTTCCAGAGCAACAATGTTTTCATGCTTAATCCCCCCAGTACTTGCAGAGATTCATGAGTGTTCCTTTTCAGTGTCTCAAGTCTAAAACATGATGATTTTATTTTTACTTTGCATACTAAGTTAAATAAGGGACTGTTGGCTTGCTTTAGCACGTAAGTTAAGACTAATAATGAATTGACATACATCGGCTGGTCAATTGTATTAGTTTCCTATTGCTGCACTAACAAATTATCACAAACTTACTGGCTTAAAACAACACGCATTTGTTATCTTATAGTTCTCATGTCAGAAGTCTGATGTGGGCCCCAGTGGACTAAAAGCCAGGTATTATCAGGTCTACATTTCTTCTGGGTGCTCACCAGACTAACAGACTTAATTCCATCTGCACCCTTAATTCCTCTTTGCCATGTAATTTACAGTATTCATAGGTTTTGGAAATTAGGATATGGACATCTTTGGAGGGGAGCAATATTCTACCAACCACGTTAGTGAAATGTGTGTGTTCTCTAAAACAGGTTAAGCTGTCTAATTAATTGTGCAGCACATTTTGTTTTTTCCTAGCAGATTTTAAACTGAGTAAAAAATTTACTTTTAGTTAATGACATTTTACTTTTTGATTCTGTGGCCCATCACCTGGTCTGCAATAAAATGAAAACATAAGGTAGTTGAGTGATACTTTTCCCTCCCAGGAAACAAGGTCCTGTAGTCCTGTTAACAAAGACATTGCTTGGGCAGTTTTAAGTCAGCATTTTTTTCCTCCTCTCCGTCTCCTCCTTCTCTCCTCCTAATTGTCAATATCCCTGCTTTTCCTTTCTGAGCTTCTCCCAAACATGTTTTTATAATTGTTTTCTCTTACTTTTCACTTCTACTCTTGTGCCCACACTTAATTTATCTAGTTCACTGGATTACTTCCACTCTGAGTATTGAGTGAGGTTGTGTTCCCTTTGTTTTTCAGATTATAAAACTTGATTAATACCTAGCTGAATCTCCCTTTCCTGGTAAAAAAAAAAAAAAAAAAAAATCTTCATTTGGAAATCTCCCTAAAAAATATATAAAACCTCAGCATGACCTATATAAACTAAAGCAAAAATATCTACCCTCAAAGTATCCTTTGGGAAAATTACCTTGTTGGTTCAAATGTTTAGAATCTTTTTATTTGAAAAGACAGAAGATATTGCGAAGTAGTTAAGCAACAAGCTGTGTGTGTCTCTGAAGGTTAATTTGCTTGGCAGAAATCCATCCAGTGACTTATCATACATATCTGTAATAATCGTGAGTGAACTTGTCCTTGTGTTATTCACAGAGCTACTAAGTATAACAGTCCTCTATTTAATGAGTATTTCTTGAAGTTCATCTCTAGAAGGTGCTGTGGGTCACACACACAGTAAGATGTGATCCAAACCTGTAAAAATCTTAAATTCAAATATACTGTGTTGCATTACGAAATCAACTTGGGTTTTGTGTTCAAAATAAATATTTTTATTTGCTTTTAAGTCACCTTATTTCAAAATGGGTATGTGGTGGCTTTAGAACAAGGCAGACCTGCAATGCTGTTCTGGCCCTGCCCTTCCTGTGTCGCCTTGGGCTCGTTACTTAACTCTTCTGGATTTCAGTTTCCTAACTGGTAATGAAAGAATAAAATAATACCCATTTTGTCAGGTTGTTGTAAAGATTCTCCGAGACAGAGTATATAAAGGAACTAGCATAATTCTGATATTGGGTATATGCTCAATGAATTACATTTCAATTATTGTTTGGCAGAAGACAGTATGGAACAGACAGAGTACCTTAGCATGGTATTAATGTTTTTAGTATTGCTCTTTATACACAAAGAGGAACTTTCTGGTTCATATACTTTGATTTCTTGCTTTGAGACACCAGAATTTCGTATGTGTGGCTTAACCTCCCAGTCCTGTGACACACTTGGCTGTGGGGAAGATACAGCCTGAAGCTGTGAAACAGATTTTCCTATCCACACGTAGTTGACATCCTTTGCCAAGTCTGAAACAACTAAACTGACCAGCCGAGCAGAACTCTTGGGGATGGTTCAATTTGCTTTTGAGCAAATCCTCTTTTGTTTCATATTCTGAGAGACTGGGAACATGGTTGGTCAGACGCTAAAGGCTCTTCCAGCTTCCAGTTGAAGATGGTAGATTGAATGTAAGCCTTTGCCTCTGCTTCTTCCCCAAAACGCCACTAATATGGTAAAATAATTTTATTTTAAAGACAAGGTGATATAGAGGAGTTGACAGCAATCGGATTTTGGAAGCTGGGAAGTAGATGGGTGAGTGGGAAATGACTTAGCAGACCGGAGAGAGGGGATCCCACACCAACAGAGAGAAAGATGGAAACCTTGACTTTTCCATACAGAATTCTCAGAACACTTGGAAATGGCCAGGACTAGGTGTCTCTGGAAGTGGAGGTGAAGATGGGACTGGAAAACAAAGGGATTGGTTGAATGTATGTTTAAGAAACACTAAGATCCTCAGATCCTGTTCCCCATTCCAACCGGGGGAGCAGCCCTTTCCCAACACTAGAAGATTTTGAGTTGATTTTCTGCAGTATATATAACATAGGGTCTCTGAACGAGGGTGCTTGACCCTATTAAGGCTAGAATGTAATTACTGAAAACAGAGGGATTAGGAAAAGTTTGCATTCTTAATGTTATAATCCCAACCCTTTAACTCAGGTCTCATTTTGGGCAATCAAATTTACATCCTGCAGGCCAGCCAGCGTTCTCAAAGTGTGGTCCTAGGACCAGCAGTGTCAGTATCGTATAGAAAATTGTTAGAAATGCACATTTTAGGGTCCTGTCTCAGACCTGGTGAATTACAAGCCCTATAGGTGGGGCCCAGTGATCTGTGTTGTAACAAGCCCTCTAGGTGATTCTGAGGTACACTCAAGTTCGAAAATCACACTGTTCCAAGCACAAGGTTGGAATGTCCTTCTCTGAGGAATTTCAGAAGCTCGGAAGAAAGGCTGTAAAGAAGGAAAATTTTCTATGAAACAGTCCGGCCTGACAGTCCCTAGAGTGAAGCCCATCGTTGACAAACTCTATCCATGCGTCCAGAGCTTTCAGTTAATCTTTAATTGCCTCACTCTTAAATAGAAGCAGTCAATATTCACAAGACATGCCTTTAAACATAAAGAGGACCTATCTGAACAAATAGGGGGAAAGCACGTTGGAAGAAAGCAGTTACTCAGAGAGATGAAAACTTTTAAAAATTCATTGATATTGTCAGAGAGAAAAGAATATACAAGGTCTGACAAGTTAGTGAACTTGTTGCAAGATGTTGCTATTTTTGATATCAGAGGGATTAGGATTTGTACCAACTGGACAGTTAACCAAGTTTACTATTTGGATGTGCTGAAAAGGCTGCATGAAAAAGGCGACCTGAACTTTTCACCAGCAATTCATGACTTTTGCATCACAACAATGTACCAGCTCACACAGCGCTGTCTGTGAGGGAGTTTTTAGCCAGTAAACAAATAACTGTATTGGAACACCCTCTCTACTCACCTGATCTGGTCCCCAGTGACTTCTTTCTTTACCCAAAGATGAAGGAAATACTGAAAGGAAGACAGTTTGATGAAATTCAGGACATCAAGGGTCATACGATGACAGCTCTGATGGTCATTCCAGAAAAAGAGTTCCAAAATGGCTTTGAAGGGTGGGCTGGCAACACTGCATAGCTTCCCAAGGGGAGTACTTCAAAGGTGACCGTAATGATAGTCAACAATGAGGTAGGTAGCACTTTTTCTAGGATGAGTTCTCGAACTTAATTGTCACACTTCATATTTGCCAATTATAGGATGAAAATAAATTAAAAATATGTTAGCCAAATTTTTAAAAAAGTTAAAAGATAAAGTTGAGGAAAACTCACAGAAAGTAGAGCCAGAAGATGGGAGAAATGGGAAAGATAAGATTAGCAAATCAGTTCATTTTGTTCAGCATCTGAATAATAAGAGTTTAGAAAGAGCAGAAAAAACGAGAAATTTTTCAAGAATTAGACATGAGTTTTTAGATTGAAAGAGCCCATTAAGGGAATCGATGCGTTAGGCCTATTCTCCAAGTGACGGTATCACAAATTTTCAGAATACGGACAGCAAAGATAAGATCCTATAAATTTTTAAAATGAAAAAATAGTTACCTCTAGAGGATTAGGAGTCAGAATGCTTGGGACTTCCTGACAGCAATACTTAGATTGACCAATCCAACAATTGGTTTACCAGTTCACAGTAGAGGTGATGAGACTCTCATAGAGGTAGGGAAGATAAATCCCAGGGTCATGGCTGTGCACCAGGCCTAGAGAGCAAACAATCCACAAGAGAGCACCCTCCAGAGAGGGGTTTCCAAGAAGATGGAATTGCTAGAATACCTGATATGTTGAAACTATCGAGCAGAATTTTAAACAATGGGGATAGAGTTTTGGTATAACTCAGTGATAAGTACATAGAAAACTAAGCAAATAAAAAAAAGAAAAAGAATATCACTGACTCCAGAGAAAACAAAAAGTTGTGCAAGGAAGAAAGAGCAATATGAATCATAATACTAGACAGCTCTGCTGTGGATATTTTCATAATTGTATTAGTGTAAACAATATTGATCTAACTAACAGCATAACAATGTTGCAAGGGTGGGTTGGTGAGGAGTGTATTTATAATGGTGGCAGATGTTTTATGGGAAAGAAAACTAAATTCATGTCTTCCACAGTAGGAAATCAGTAGACTGCCAAAACTGAAGTAAATAAGTAGCAGTGTGGCCATGTTATTTAGTTACATGAAGGCAAATTCAAAATTAAACAGCCAAAAGAGTTAAAATTATTGCCTGGGAATGGGGGTGATGGGAAGAAAAGGGGAGCAGGAAAGGAGGTATTGATAGTCTCCATTAATACAAGTAATCTTTGTAGAATCTTCTTTTGGAAAGTCTGTTTTGTTTATTGACCATAACTCTAAACATGACATGCAAAGCAGATCTGTATTTTAATATTAAGCATAAATGCAGTGGTGTGCTAGGAAGCCAGCAGCGGGGGCAAGTGGGAGGTGGGATGCTGATTTGTGATGTGTTGTAAAGACTTCTACCATGGCCAATTTCAGGCTAACAACAGATTAACAGCTGGCTCACAAAGTTCCTAGAATTTAACAATCAGCTCTTGCAAGGCAGTATAAATCAGCTTATAATGGCGTCAATAAAATTACATTTTTTTAAAGTAAAAAGAGTCCTCGCTGGCTGGCATTAAAAGCTCAATATTGCTGTGTGAAACATGATTCTATATTTTTCTTTGCTGTTGTTTTTTTCTTTACATTGAAATCTATTTTTTAGATGAAATTTACATACAATGAGATGCACAGATTTTACATGGGCTGTTTGATGAGTTTTGACAAAGTCATGTACCCACCACCCAAACCAAGGGATAGAGCAATTTCATCACTCTAGAAAGTTTCCTGTCTCCTTGCAGTAACCCCTGTTTTGATCAGTTTTGCCTGTACTTGAATTTGGTATAAATGAATTACACAGTATGTACTCGTTTGAATCTGGCTTCACACAGTGTCTGTGAGATTCACCTGTTTTGTAGCATGTTCCCAGCAGTTTACTTATTCAATGTACCAAGTATTTTATCGTGTGTATACACGTCAGTGTTTGTAAATTTGCCCTGATGAGGATGATTGCATTGTGATGAGTTTAGATTATGACATCTTTCTTTAAAGAATGTTTTGTTTTATCCTGACAGGTGTTCAGATGGCCCGGGAATTCTTTTGATCCTGTTAGTCTTGGTTTTATTATTTGTTTGGATGGCTCTGTTTTCATTCTAAGTTTAGTCTTCGGGCTGGGCCCTTACCCAGGATGTGGTCCCTGCACTAAGGCGTGCCCTTAACCCCACTCCCCACGTCACCGCCTTCAGGCCTCTTTGCTCCCACTCTGCCCACATGTTTGGGTAGCAGCCTTTTCTCCAGTACCCTGCCCCACAAATTCCAGCCGCTTCAGGTGCCTGGAACTTGGTTCTGTGCCTTCTCTGCTCAGGAAGACCCATTGTCTCACCTGTCTCTGCTTGGCGCTCACCTCTCTAAATTGCCCCAGGCTCATCTGTGGTTCCTGTCTCAGAAATCCTGATCTCGCTCTGCCAGTCCTCAGTGCCTGAAAACGTTGTCTGATATATGTGTATTCTGTCCCATTGTCTCATTGTTTTCAGAGGGAGACCAAGTCCAGTGCCCATTACTCTCTGTGTATAGAGGGATTTGACTCTAAACTATAACTTAGATAAAACTAAAAACTGAAGGGAAAAAAAAAACACCAGCGTTTCTCCCTTTCTTTGCCTCTTGAGAAGAGCCTTCAAATGCAAACTGAATTCCTATAGGGAATTCCAGTCTCCCTGTGGGACCCAGCACTGTCAGCTGTCATGAATGTTTATCTAAGTGAATGAAAGAACAAATGACTGAGTGAATAAATACACAGCTATGCTAAAAACTTTGAAAAATATTAAAGCCTAATATGTCTATTTTTTAATTTGATCTGTCCTTCTCTACTCCATAGAAGATAAGGAGAAATGAAGACTACTTTACCGGGGGCTGGGGAACCTAGGTGTAACTGGTGATGGGTAGTAAGGGGGCTGGTTTAAGGATCATTCACCTGTTAGAACAAGGAATGAAGACTTGTTTGTTCCTGGCAGTATGAGAGGATTAAAAGAAAAAGAAAAAAAAAGTCTTTTCTAACACAACAATAGCCAGCAGTGGCCCTGGAATCCTGGCCTACGTTTGGCCTCTGTAGCAACAACAACAACAACAAAAAAGTCTCTTGGTAAAGAAAGGTGAGTAGGTGAGTGTGTCAAATGAATCTCCTTGGAGGATGATGTCAGCAGCGTAATCTCATAGCTGTGCCCGGAGAAAGCCAGATGCAGTTAAGATCTTGTCTGCAAAGATTGCGTGCGATGGCAAAGGTACTGCAGTACGTCGTGGGTAGCCTGGGAAAGGCCTTGCGTCCACCCCATGAGGGCTGAAGGCCAGCTGCAGCCGAGAGGGGCACGGGACAGAGTATGTTATCAGACCTGAAAGAGCAACATACTCATTGTTGACTGGATTGTGTCTGTAATTGTGAGAGGGGCTGTTTTGTACGGGGCCTAATGAATGCGGCTGCAGCTTAGGTTTGGAGTAATCTACGTAGGAGTGCCTTTCTTTTCTTCCATCAAAATTTTAAGAGCATGCAATATTGGGCTGTTAAATGGAGAAGCCGTGGAGATGGTCAAACTTTTATTAATTAGATTTTTCATAATAAACTTTTATCCTTGAAAGCTCTGTTTTCTTTAACTGAGGCCATATAATCTAGTTTCACTGGGAGTCCATGAAGTCTGATTTCTCAAACCAGTTTATAAGTGCCCAAAACTTCAGTTTTCCTTTATCATTCACTGTTAGATAGAGCATCTATGGGCTACTTTAGGGCAATTGGTGCTACTGACTGTGAAATTTAGTCAAGGGTACAGTGAACGTGAGAGGCATATCCTTTATATTTAGTTACCTTCTTAAGATAATAAGGGGCATAATGTTTAAATTTAGTGGGATTCCCAGGTGCAACTAAACTTTGAGCACTGGTATTGATTAAGTCTACGAGTCTCTGTCAATTAGCAAATGCGTTTTAATAATTGTTAAAGTTGATTTAGAACGTAGGTTGTAGAGGTATAAAAACCAATTGGTGCTCTTTTTATATTTTTTATATAAATTCTTTAGGATTTCTAATTAAATAAAAAGAAAGGTGTGCTGGAAATAAGACTGTCTGAGACAGAACTACGTTTGAATTGTGTTAAGAAACAGAAATGAGGTTCTGTGTGTATAGAGAAGTTACAACATCGAAATTACACAAGTCAAAAAGACCTATTTGAATAGATGTGTAACGTGATAATGTAGATAAGGGAATGGAATCGTGTCATCATGAGCTGGCAGTGCTTCAGTCATCATGGCTGCTGTTGGAACGCGGCACAAGTTATGCAAATCTATTGGTTATGAATGAAAAATAGGAATTGTTTCCTGCTGCTCATCAAGAACAATGGCATCATAACGGTTAGTTTAATGATTGATTCTAATAGCTTCATATAGATATGATAAATAAGTTCTGTGATGTTGCCTTGAATCTTATTGTTCAGAACATGAACAAAATATATAGCCTTCTTTGAACAAAAGTGGACAAATTGTTCTTTTATAGTGTACCATAATTCTTATGTACGACAATCTGTGAAGATGAAGAAGGAGCCTTCAGATAGACACTTTCGGAGACATCAAAAACCTTATATCGGGGGCTGCTGAGAACAGGAATATATATATATATATATATATATATATATATATATATATATATATATATATATTCCCCTCCATGTTTAAGAAAGATTAAATTAAGATGTCTAGAACTTAATTTCTTTCTTTGCTGTTTATTCCTCTGACCTTGAACCTTGTCTCATGTTTTCTGCCTGTTAACTTTGTATACATTTTAATAGATAATTATTGAGTGCTGAATAAGTTGAGATACCTTTACTTGCTAAAGACCAGGTATTCAATTCAATTTACCTAAAAAAAAAAAAAAAAAAAGGAGTGTCTCACTTAACTAGTAAGTCCTAGAATGCAGCTTAACCTTAGGCACAGCTGGATCCAAGGGCTCAAAGTAATTAGACCATTCTCTCTCCACCCCTAGGTCCATTCTTCATTCTTCCAGCTTCATCTTCAGGCAAACTCTGCCCATGTGGTAGCGAAGATGGCTACTGGCAGCTTCAGGCTTTTATTATCAGTTTATCCCCATGGAAAGAGAACACCTTTCTCCAGTAGTTCTACAAGTCTCTGTGTGAACTGGTTCTCATAGGCCCATCGTGGACTGACTAGGTGCTTATGCCTGAACCAGGCCGAGGGGTGGGGCAAGAAAGTAGATCAGCTTAACACAAACCTCATGCACAGGAAAAGCATATTTTTGCAAAAGAAATGGGAGTGATGTTACCACAAGAAGGAAGAAAGAATGCTGTGTGTTACCAGCAGAAACACTCTATTCCAAGTACTATGCATATCTACATTACCTATTCTTCAAGGGTTATTTAAATCAGGTGTGACTTTTTTCTATAAAGTCTTTCTGTGCCCTTATCAATATAGGCAAAGTTGATCAGTCCCTTAATTGTCTTTCAACTTTTGCATATAGCTATGTTATGACACACCATTTGAGCTCAATTACACTCAATCATTTTGCCTTTCTCTTTCCTCTAGGCCTGGGGAGAGTGTGCATTTTTATTTAAACTCTATTTATTCATTTAGTCAACAAATATTTATTGAGTGGCTATTATGTACCAGACATGGTGCTAATGCTAAAAAGATGGTGGAATTCAATATATACATTGCCCCTGTACGAACAAAGCTTGTTTTTAATTGGGAATATAAATTTAAAAAAAGGAATTACAACGTATGTGTTGAATTTTATGATACAGGTTTTAAGGGTATTGTGAGAACAAATATGGAAAGAATGAATGAGTTAGCGTGATGAAGGGTAGAGCAGAGGTGAGAGATGACTGTTTCAGGAAGAGGGAAGGGCCTGTGTGAAACCCATGAGGTAAGAGATGATACTATGAGTTTTCAAGGAACTGAAAGCGATAGTGGATAGAAACAGCATAAGCTGGATTTTGAATGCATCATAAGCTGTTTCAGCTGTTTGGATTTTACCTCAAAGACCATGGACAAAGGGTTTCAATACAGGGAAGAATATAACTATATTTACATTAAATCAGTCTTTCCTACTACAACATGGGAAAGAAATTTAAGAAGAACAAGACTAGAGGCTGTTGGAGGAGGAGGAGGTAAAAATTGGTAGTGGCTTGGATGAAAATCACTGTGGAGAAAATTGGGAGGAGTCAGATTTCGGAAAATACTAAGACCTACAATTAAGAGGACTTCATGATTGGTTGTATAGAAGAAAGTAGAAGGGAGAAGTGAAGAAAACAGGGGACTGGAACACGACTGCCAGGTTTCCAGCCTGAGCACTAGGTCGCACGGCAGTCCTGTTTATTGGGACAGTGGTGTGGGGTAGGGGCAGGTTGGAGGGAAGTGAAGGGGGAAAGGAGTTCCAGTTTCATTATGATCAACATGAGGTATCTTCAAGATACCTAAGTGGAGAAGCCCAGAGACAACCAGGTATATGACCTGTCACTCAAGACAGAGGCCTGGGTTGGAAATAAAGATTTGTTAGGCCAACATATAGATGACAATCGAATACCTGCAGATGGATGAAGTGGCCTGGGGAGAGTGGTAGACTTAGGAAAGACCTATGACAGACTCAGGAGGAACTACCAAAATTTAAGGGTCAAGTAGAGGAGGAGGAGCCAGCAAAGAACAGTAAGGATTGTGGGAAGAGGTAGGAGAAAAACCAGACGAGTGTGACATTGAGCAAGCCTAGGAAGACAGCGTCACAGAAAGAAGGAATGGGCAACTGTTTCAAATGCTGTCAAGAAAGGAAAAGATTAAAACAAGTCCGTACTGCCCAGCACAGCACCTGACTCCATTCATTCGTTTACTCACTAATTCATTTATCAAATGTTTATTAAGCCTCAACAATTAGTTCAGGCTCAGTGCTAAGTACTAAGAATACAAGAGTGAGTAAAAACTTTTACTAAGTGGTTAATATCTGTCGAAAGATGAGGAATTGAATGAATTGTTTTTGTTAAAAATTTAGATGAGGCTGCTTTGAAGATGGGATGAAACGTGTACACATCATTGTAACGCTAATACTCACCCAGCTTTCTGCTTCTCCCAGTGGCTGAACAATCTCAGCGACAGAAAATTGGTTTGGGTTTAATTAATGTGGCCTAAAGGAAGGTGTCATTGGTAGGTATAGGACTTAGTAGTACAGTATATAGGAGTAGTTACAATCTCTCACCAGCTAGACCTTGTTTGCAAGTATAGTTAGCTGTCGTATCTCACACTCTCTCTTGATTCCTCATGGGAACTCTACCACTTTTTTTAATCTGGATTCACATGGAGCCTGTGATTCTTTTTTTTATTTCTATTTATTTTTATTTTTTTAAGGAGGGCGCAGCTCACAGTGGCCCAGGCGGGGATCGAACCAGCAACATTGGTGGTACCATGTTTCCCTGAAAATAAGACCTAGCCGGACCATCAGCTCTAATGCGTCTTTTGGAGCAAAAATTAATATAAGACCCGGTCTTATTTTAATATAAGACAGGGTATATTAATATAATGTAATATAATATAATATAACATAACATACCGGGTCTTATGTAATATAATATCCAATCTTATATTAATTTTTGCTCCAAAGGACGCATTAGAGCTGATGGTCTGGCTAGGTCTCATTTTTGGGGAAACACGGTATCAGCACCACGTTTTAATCAACTCAGCTAACCGGCCACCCTAGTGATTCTTTTTTTTTTTTTAAAGTGCCCATCTTATCTAACAACACCTGCAGAAACTGTTGATATAATTGAAACCTATTGGATCAAGCTAAGCAAGACAGTCCACTAAAATCTTTTCCTGTGGCAGACGGTGTACAGGGAATATAGCGTATTACATCAACAGTCTTCATTTCTTGTTCATTACATTATTGCTCATCCCGGGAGCAGGAGACAGTGACGACAAGACTGGCTGACCCTGGTTACACCTGTTTTCCACTCTCTGAGGACATTTTGTTCTCAAGAATGAGTCATAAGAATTTAAATTATTTTCTGATGCTTGTCATGTAAAATAGTATCCATGTGGTAGTGTGAGTTGGATTAGATTAATTAAAACTCAAAATCTTGTAGAAGATTTAAATTTAAATGGTTTGTTAGCAGAATATGAGACTAAAAAAACCGTAGTTCTCCATGACTGGTGTGGGGGAGAGGAGTTTCACATAGTTCAAGATGTGTATAGAAAGTGAAGCATTTAGCTTCCTCAAGGACTTTAGCAGTGCAGGCAAACAAGGTAGGCTCATGGTATCAGCCATTCACAGGGCAGAGTTAATAACAATAGTTCCATGAATTGAATGCCTCCTATACACTGGACACTGTGCCACTTTATAAACATTCATCTAATTCTAAAACTTATAACAAAAGTCATCCAACACACACATACACACATGCACACACAAAACTGGGAAAATATATTTGCAACAGGTGATAAGTGAAGGGTTAACATGAACAATATATAGAGAACTTCAAAAAATTCAGAAAAAAGGAAATAATAGAAAAATAGGCAAGAGGTATCAATAATTAATGGAATAGATACAAAGGCTAATACTCATATAAAAAGATGCTCAAACTCATCTATAATTAAAGAAATGCAAATAAAAACAAGATTAATTTTTCCTGTAAATTGGCAAAAATTAAAAAGATTATGCCAGTATTGGTGAAATTAAGGGGGAAAAGCATACTCTTAACAGTATTTTTGGAGAATCTATCAGCATTTTAATATTATAATTCATAACGTATCGGGTACTGCTAGGTACCAGCGTGGGTTGTGTGAATCTTTGTGAACAAGAATACATCATTTGTAGTTTAAAACGAAATTTTCAAAACATTTTCAAAACCTGTAATGTGGGACTTACATATGTGTATACAGATATACATAGATGGATAAACAGTGATATATTTGATAACTCTGACAAATTATCACAAACTTAGTCGCTTGAAACAACATCTGTTTATTATCTTACAGTTTTGGGGGTCAGAAATAAAAAATGGGTCTTACTGGAGTGAGATTGGAAATAGGGCAAGGATGTTTGCGCTTGTCATTTGTATGCGACAGTGTACTAGAGGTTTTTACTAGTGCGTTAACACAAGAAAAAAAAGACATCTCAATTGGAAAAACACTTGTACAATTCTCATTATTCACAGATGACATCAGTGAGTACGTAAAAAATTCTATGGAATCATCCAAAAGCATAGTACAACTAACAAGGTATTTCGTAAGACCACAAGATACACAGGCAATATTAAAAAATTAATTGTATTTCTATATACACACATAACCAATGAACAATCACTAAATTAAATTTTAAAATGATAATAACAAAGGCATTAAAGGAACATCAAATACTTTGGCAAATACCTTAAAAATATCTTACAAAAATATACAAGACTCTACATTGAAAAGTATGAAATGTTACTCAGAGAAATTATAGAATGCCTAAGTAAATGAGATATATTATGTTGACGAGTCAGAAGCCTCAGTATCATCTGGATGTCAGTTATCTCCAAATAAGTCTATACACTCAATGAAATCCCTATTAGAATACCAGGAAGATTTTGTGACGAAATACACTAACTGATACTAAAATTTACATCTAAATACAAAAGATCCAGAATAGCCGAAACAATCTTTAAAAACAAGCAGAGTTGACAGAATTACACAGCCTGATTTCAGAGCTGAACTCCTCAAAGCTTAAATCAAGACAGTGTGGTATTGACATAAAGATAAACATACAGATCAATGGATCGGAATAGAGAGTCCAGGAATAGTCTTACATATATGTGATTAAATGATTTTTGATCAAGGTACCAAGGCACTCCAGTGGGGGAAAGGTAAGTTATTTTAAATTGATATTGCTGGAAAGACTGGATATCCATATAGAAAAAATACACTTAAATCCCTATTTTACTACATAAACAAAATGTAATCCGAGACAGATTATAGACCTAAATGTATAATCTGAGTTGGATTATAGACCCAAAACCTTTCAGGAAAAAAAGCCATAGGAGAACATCTTAGCAACTTTAGAATAGGCAGAGTTTTTTGGGAAAGGGCTTAAAAAGTGCTAGCCATTAAAAAAAAAGAGAAAGACTGATAAATTGGTTTCATCAAAAATTTCTGCTCATCAAAATGTGTTATTTAAAAAAATGAACAGACAAGTTACAGATGGAAAAATATTCATAGCTCATAATTCTAATATAGGACTTGTATCCAGAATATAAAAAGAATTCCTGTAAATTAACATTAAAAAATGGACCAAGAACAAATTGATAAGCAAGACTTCATTAAAATGAAAAACTTCTGTTCTGTGAAAGGCAATGTCAAGAGAATGAGAAGATAAGCCATAGAATGGGAGAAAATATTTACAAAAGAAACATCTGTTAGAGGACTGTTATCCAAAAATATACACAGAGCTCTTAGAACGCAAGAAAACAACCCGATTAAGAAATGGACCAAAGACCTTAACAGATAACGTCACAAAAGAAGATACACAGATGTAAATAAGCACATGAAAAGATGCTTCACATCCTAGGGGAGTTATTGTTTAATGGGTACAAAGTTTTGGGAATATTAAGAAGTTCTAGAGTTGGATGATAGAGACGACTACACAGCAGTGTGAATGTACTCAATGCCACTGAACTGCACGCGTAAAAATGGCTGAAATGGTAAATTTCATGTTTTCTAGGCTTCACCACAATAAAACAAAACTCATTGAAATGAACACTGAAGATCTGTATATTTTATTGGATGTGAAATATACCTCAATTTAGGACATTTTTAGAAGACAGAAAAATGCTGAATAAACAAAACAAGCAAACAAAAATCGATGCCAAGGCTTTAAAGCTCCCCGAGTAATTCAGCTAAACTGAATATTCAACAAAGGCTGAGAAATACTTTAATGGTGCTGGCATTATTGAGTTCCTTGGGGAAAACGTTTTCCATTCCAGAGCTGTTGGCCCATCTGCACTGTACTGTGGATTTCAAATTTGGATGCCTCAGCACCCATGGCAGAAAACAACCTTGGTAACTTCCCAGTTCTTTGCAAAGACCAACTTATAAAAAAAAGAAAAAGAATGAGTGAAGGGAGATACAGGCAGAGCAGCCTCTAGGATAGTCTTGTGAATTCTTGGAGTTTGCTGAGAACCAGCTGAATGCAGGTGAGCCTCAGTCTCTCTGTCTTCACTGCACAGACTGGTTTTTGATATGAGGCACGTGAGCCTGGAATGATGAGAAACCCGGTGAGTCTTGATGGCAATCTTCTTTGATCTGATAATCTTTGTTATCTACACCATCCTTTCTGCCTGAACATTTGCTGCTGGCAATCATGAGGGCAGTTCCAACAATCCCTTAGTTGACAGACTGCCTAATAGAAACCAAGACAAACTGACTCATTCATTCAGACTCAGTGTCAGAAACTATCCTATCTAGTGATCTGTCAGGTGCAAGTAACTGCAATACAACGAGGACTGTGTCATAAAGGCCTATTTTGCCATTGGTGGCTCAGAGCCAAAAGGAATTATTTTATCTTTCACAGGTTTGGATCGCACTCCTCTGTAAGCTGTTGTGGAAATTGGGGAAGTATGGATCATACTGATGTACCTCTGTCGGCTGGTTTCTTTTATCCTGGAAGCTGCAGTGCTTAGTTCTCTTGCCCCTTCCTAGTCTCCTTTCTATTTGGAGGGGGGGAAAAATTACTGGACACTGTCCTGGCCCCTAAGGGACATATTCCTGAGACTGGACATTCTCTTCTGATTATCTCCTCTCCCCCATGGCCCTGAGACCCCCGTGTGAATAAGGCAGAGATTCTTCATGATAGTTGTATCAGAAAATTCAAGTCCTATTCATCCAGACACCCTTTTCTACCCCCACCAGGCTAAACTCTTCACACTAAGCCTCTTATGGCTTCTCTCTATCCACAATTCCAAAATATGCATCCTCCTTGTACCCCATTTACACAGACATAATTCTAGAAGTTCTTGACACTAAAATAGGATCAAGGGCTTCTTTGTTTGATTCCATTTCATAAATGACATTGTCCTTTAAGAACGAGCATTTGCTCCCTCAGCATGATCCGATTTCTGTGGAGAAGAAATTGCGGTTTGTGTTTGTAATGTTCTGGCACGAATTCAGGAGTCAGTACCTGCTTGCTATTCCAGAAAGCATCTCTGTGCTGGTGAATTTAATATCATGGAACAACATTATTCTAGTAGGCTATAAAATAATTCAGCAGTAGTTCACATTTATTGAACAAAAATATGGTACCAACTGAGTAGCTTTAAGCACTAAGTATGGGTGCTTAGGGTCGTATTTGATGGATCACTGGTGGCCTCTCGAAACGGTCCTGCAGCTCTAGGTTTGGGACCTTATTGATGGGGCTTGGTGAGTCCACTGGGGTTGCCCCACTAGTCTGAGATCCTCTTTTTACATTAATTTAATTGATTTTCAGTTTTTTTCCCCTGAACAAGAGAGACACATCTGAGTTTTCAAGTAAAAAGTGGTGTAAAGTCTGAATCCAGATGGAATTATACAGATTTCTTTTTATAAGCTTCCAGTTCCCCAGATTGCATTTTAGGAAATTTGTGAACAACTTGCTCAGGCCATATTATCAGTTACTGTACCTGGATTCTTAATGGTGTGAATCATTTCTTTCTGGATTGTTGTCCTTCTCTGCACTGCTTCAAGCTACATCAAATATGGTGCTTCTCAGTGCAACAGACCACGTGAGGAAGTAATCATCAGACCACGTGAGGAAGTGCTCATTGTTGACTGCCCCCCCAGAATTGCAGTACGAGTGGCCAAGTCATGGCCATTTCTGAGGCTACTGAGAATGTTTCCCTGCCCTGAGGCCTATGCCCCAGTGTAGACCCTCTGGGTAAGACTCTTACAGTCAAGATCACGTGACTATTCACATCCAGTCATGAACTTTACTACAATATTGCTAAGTCTTCATCCTAATGGCAGCTTCACTCAAAGTGCTGCTTCCTGGGAAAATAACATACTGTAGCCTTATTTTGTGGATAAGGCTTTAGACACGACACAGCCAAAACTAGATTTGGTTTCTCTCCTTGTATTCTGACACATACATTTTCGGCATTCTGCTGACTCTGTGGGCAACAGCTTTCTTCTTGTGTAATATGGACAACGTTAGTGTTAGGAAATACTTCTTCAGTTATTGTGATGCTTGGTTATGTGGTCTCATTGGCTGGGGATTTTACTCGGGCCGAATTCAATCTGAAAGTATCTTGGGAGGATTTTATTGATAACGCAACATTAGGTTTTGTTCTGTGTTGTCTAAGAAATGCGAAAAATTGAAATGTTGAAATGGATGTACAGTCTTTAACATAACAACATAGTTCTTGATCCATTTTTTAAAAATTGTATTGGGGAACAGTGTGTTTCTCCAGGGCCCTTCAGCTCCAAGTAGTTGTCCTTCAATCTAGTTGTGGAGGGCGCAGCTCACTGGCCCATGTGGGAATTGAACCGGCAACCTGTTATTCAGAACTCTCACTCTAACCAACTGAGCCATCCAGCCACCCCAATCCATTTTTTGAAGGGAACACATTTGGTCCATTTTGTGAAGCAGGCTGGATCATATTCTTTATGCACACTGATCATCGTGAAAACTCCTAAAACCTGTATTGAAAATGTGCTGAATTTTTTTACGAATTTAAAACCTTATGTACCTTATATATTCAATAATTCACATGAAACTTTCAAGAAAACATGAAAGTGGTTCAGGAAGTGATACTGTTTCCATTTTATGTGTGGAAAAAAAAAATGAGCAGTTAAGCCTGTTTGTTGCCTGAGACCAGTGACCTATTGAGAATGTCACTAATAGAACTGGGAAAGTTGGTCACTTGACTTGTGGGGTAGCTGCCTCGGTTCATCTGAATACCTTGATCGGTTTTGATATCTAAGCTGTAAAGAGAAAAAAATTGATCTGCATAACAGAAGGAGAAAAAGTTGGGGTTCCTGGGACAATTCAGAAGGGAGTTTGTAAAGAGATGAGAGGGACAGAGAACTAGGTAGAAACGGTGACCTTCCTCAGGTTTCTTAAATTTTGAATACTTTCTACTAAATTTACAAAATGCTTGGTGTGACTGTACTTTTGGGAAAAACTGAATTTTCCATCGTCTTGAGCATTCATTATCCATTCAGTAATTAGTGATAAACTGCTCCTTTGTGCTAGAGACACACTGACAATCAGACTCACTTCTCGCCCTTACAGAGGTTATAATCTACTGCGGGGTCAGCAACCTACAACCCACAGACCCCATACAGATCACAGCTAAGAATGATTTTTAAGTGGTTGAAAAAGAATCGAAAGAACAGTAATATTTCATGACATGTGAAAATTATATGAAATTTAAATTTCAGTGCCATTGATACTTTTACTGAACACAGCGACACTCATTTGTTTATGAATTGTCGATGGCGGATTTCACACTAAAAGGCAGGGTTGAGTTAGTCATGACAGAGTCCCTCTGGCCCAAAATGTCTGAAATACTTACTGTCTGGCCCTTTATAGAAAAAGCTTTCCAAATCTAGTACATAAAACTGATGTTAAGAGATCATGATTAAGTGTAGTAAATTACAATGGAGAAAATTCAGGATTATATGGACCAAAAAGCTTGTCAAACAACTCAGACATAATAGGTTATATTAGTTATTTATACAAGCCAGATAGAGAGTTGGGACCCTTTGCTTGTTACCACCCTAATCCAGCCTAGGCCAAAAAGAGAATATATTGGTTTATGTAACTTGGAAGAGCAAGGAGATTTCTGGATTCAGAAATTGCTGGATTTACCAGTTCAAATGATATTATGATCAGTTTGTCTCTTTACGTTTTGACTCTGATACCTTCCTCCATGTTGCCTTCTTTTGAGGTAGACTTTTCCTGTTAGGTGACAAAAATAACCACAAACTGTTCTAGATTTCATTGTACTTTCAGGAAGAGAGCCCCAAGAAAAGTGAGTCTCTCAGTTGTTTAAACAAAAACCTGGGGAGCATTCTAACTGGCCTGGCTTGGGTCATGGGACCATCCATAAATCTTAGAACTGCGTCACGTAACATCCTGTCTATGATGGTGGTTGCAGGGCCACGTGACTGGCATCCCCAGTAGGGAGAACTTACTGGGATAACAAAAATAAGAGATTCCCACCATAAACTCACATGCATAAATTGTTTGCAAATGTTTGAGGTGTTGGCCCGATTGAGCAGTTCAATCACAGTGGTCAACGTAGTCTTAGAAAAGTTAAATTCTATAAAAATACCTTACACTTTAATGCAGAGATTACATACTGATTGTCTAGGGGGCTAATCTAGCTTGCCGACCTATTTATTCTGTCTGGCCTCTTGATCGATAGTGTTGTTGTTGCTTTAATTGAACCAATCATTTTAAGATTCTCCTGAGCCTGGTGGCTCAGGTGGTTGGAGTGCTGTGCTCCTGATGCTGAGATCACCGGTTCGATTCCCACATGGGCCAGTGAACTGCGCCCTCTACAGCTAAGATTGTGAACAACAGCTCTCCCTGGAGCTCGGCTGCCATGAGCAGCCAGAGGTTAGCTTGAGCTGCTGTGAGCGGCGCACCCACAACCAGCAACTGACTGCCTCAGACGGGGAAGCGCAAGGCTCATAATGTAATACCAGCAGGGGCCAGGGAGCTGTTTCCTACAAACGAGACTGAGAAACAATGGCTTAAACTGGAGTGGGGCAGGAGGCGGAAGAAAGGAAAGGGAAAAAAAAAAGGAAAATACGTTGTAGCATTTTCCATTGCAGAAGATGAAAGCACAGACATAAATATCCCAAAGTTAGCTATATTGTATTGGTATTATTGACAAGAATTTTTATGTGTCAGAAGATGAGAGGCTCTGATTGGAACTCAGCAAATGACTAATCTTTGTAAGAAAATTGCAAAATGTAATATAGTTGGTCAAAATCAGTCAGTGTGATTCAACTCCTGCAATGGACAGTGTTAATGTAAAAACTTAAAGAAAGGAACATTTTCCAAGAGACATAGAGTTTAGGTGTTCTGATTACATCATTTTGCCAGGAATTGCTTTGTGCCGAAGAATTTAAAATGTAATATGCCATAACTGTGCAGTATTAACGCTGTGAAGTGGATAAAATCCCATTGCATGAAATCCAGATACCCCAGGACTTCTTTTTATAAATTAGGTGCATACTGCAGCAATCTTTGTAGTGCATGACCTTATGTGGCTGAGTACAGAGAGATATTTTTGGATACTTATGTCACTCAAGAGCAAATCCCCACTCAATCTCTTAACAATGAGAAGTGGATCAACGTCTTGGCCTTTTTGGTTCATGTTAGAATCTATCAACTTTGAATAGTTCTCTGCAAAGGCATTCACAAACAGTTACACAAATGTATGGTTCACTTTGCTCACTTAAAGTAAAATTGTGTCTTTAAGAAACTGATTTGGCAAGGAATAATCTGGCTCATTCTCCTATACGAAATCATTTTCCTGAAATGAAAGTCATGGCTTGAACTACATTACCAAAGCTATATAGTTGAAAATGGAATTCCAAAAACGTTCTCTGATTTTTAACTTTATGAAAATAAACATCGAAACATTAGAAAGCTTACCTTTATAATTTGATATTGATAAAATGAAAAAGAGCTACAAATTGAAGTTATTGAACTGCAAATAAGTAACTGAAAACTAAGTGCAATAATGTTAAAATGCCAGAACTAAAAATATCTGCAGAAAATAACCGTTGTATATTCAGTCTATACAAGTTAAATAGCACCAGTGTTTGTAAACTCCATTTTTGTGTATGAATTTGAGTAAATCAAATTATTGCACCCACTTGAAGGATTTATGGTTTAGGTTTGCATGGCCTGATAGTGATATCTAATATTGGTTTCAATGACAGGTTAACAAATGACAGGAATAACAAATGATGAAAGAAAACTTCAGTAATGAAATATTTCTATTTTTTTCAATGTTGTTTATTTTAAAATTTCAAATATCTCTAAAACTATCATACATACCTGTTTGTACTATGTTCAGGAAATATAAAATTAACTTGGTGGTTTTTCTGACACTTGATTTCTCTCACGTCTCAGCTGACTACCTGCACCCTGTAGGTATTGAATGAGTAAACCCCGCCTTGACCTAAGCCTCTATATGATGCTCAATCATCCTTTGATGAAAGACCACATTAAAGAGAATGACCTGTATGGTGTCTATAAACAGAGATTCCAAAGAGCAAAAATTTGTCAGAGTGTCTCCAGCACTGTCTAGGGGAAAAATGTTCCCAACCAGTGGCCTCAAGGATATTGTTACTGTGGAGATAGATGCATCGGTCTTTCATAGATGGATAACAGTGACCATAAATATCATTCAGCAAGCTCTCCTTGATCAGATGCTATGCTCACCAAGCAACAGAACATTATTGATGTGGCCTGTGGGGAGAGACCATGATTACCAGGCAGCAGAGCATCTTTTCTCCTCACAAGTGAATTTTCCCCTTACACATGAATAAATTTGCTTTCCGGTTTACATAGCAGCCTCTTGTCAGTTTGGGTAGCAAATCAGTTGCTACAGCCTTATCACCCTTGGGCATAAGGACAACATATCTTGACCTACAAACAATGGACCAGATCCTGCCACTTATTTATTTATAACTCAGTGTTCTAAAAATGGTGGGACCGGACCCATGACCATTCAACTGAACTTATGGATGCCTATTTAGGAGCAGTAGTGAGAGGCTCCCTTACCACAATAATTTAGAAATAAAATTACTCTTTGAAAGCCCACATAATGGATGAGCTTAAGCATTGCTAAAGATTTGGGAGAACTTTGGGGACTATTTAAAGTGCTAATCAAAGTTGCTAGTGGGTAGTTCCAGGAAAAGATATTTCTACTAATGCTTTTCAAAAAAAAAATTTAATCTAATTCAGTGGCTTTACATTCGAAAAATGTACCCAGTAGACTACTTGAACATGAATTTACATCATGTTACAGAAGTCAGATCAAGGGAGAGTAGTCTGGCATGCAGGGCTCCCAACCGGCCTGCAGCTGCTAGCCCTCCCTGTGTGGGGCAGAGACAAAGGGGTCAGTGGCCTCATTGGCTTTTCCACAATCAATTAATTAATGTGGGTTCACATTTTTCTCAGAGGCAAATCGGCATTCTCTGACATGCACCCATTAATGTAAGCTGCAAGACAAAGTATTTTAATTACGTATCATGCCACATAAGACTTTATACCTTGTACCAAGTCTGTCAATATCATAGTCTATAAAAGTTGAGTGACTGTGAAATAAGATTCTGAACAATTAATCTTAAAGCTAAAATCATATGAAGAGTGAATGGAAATTATAGATGTATGTAAGCTTATTAGCCCCATTTTTTTCTGGTTTGTATTATATAAAATAATTAAGGTTTCCTTTAAAATCCATCATAATTATATTGGAAAAATGTTTGTATCTGCCTTTTAGAAATCGTTTTAAATATGCTGTATTGGCTTTTCTCACTGATTGAATTCTCAGACATGTTTTAAGTAATTAATTAATTCTTAATTAATTAAGAATATTTGTTCTAAGAACTAATGTTAGAAAATGGTAATATATAATAAAGATATATTTCTGCAAGAAAAACAACTGAGATGTGAGTAGAACAGAAATCCTCTTTTTTATAAAATCTTTATTATAGTAACAGTCGTCATAAAATCACAGAGTATTTGTCGAAAAGGATCTTGAAGGTCGTGTAGTTTCACTTCCTACCGGATGTATAAATCTTTCTTACATCACCCCAAATAGTCATGCAGCCTCTCCTTGAAAATTGCCACTGACATTGGATGTATTACTTTTCTACTCAGTTCATAAATTTTACCTTCTCTATAGTTTTGGAATTCCTTATGCATATGTTATATGACTTCTACTAGACTGTAGTCTCCTTGAGGGCAGATTTAATGTTTAAATCTCTAATGTCCTGTTAATAAGGTTCTCAAATATATTATTGAAGTAATCAGCGAGTTCCCATTTGGGGACATTCTACTTATGAGAAGATTCCTCCTTAAATTGAGCTCTTCAGTCTTCTGCCAAGTGATCCTGTTCCTTTTTTAGGATTCTGCCAGCCCATGGGTGGGGCTTCGTCCTTAAGGTGGAGCTTAAAGGAATTAGGTCCTTCTTATTGCTTCCTGGTTATCCCCTTTCACAATGGAGGAAAAAAGCTGATCTTAGTTTCTGTTCTTTGAAAATAACAGGGTGTTCATTTTCCTCGTGCCACTGGAAGGTCTCCAATTTGGCTGGACCTAACTCGATCTCTTGATTCAACACACACTGATTCTTTGGATTTTTAGTTGCAATTTAAATCATTCTCCATTCTTAAAATTGCTTAATGATATCCTGCCCCAAGAGAGGAGCTCCTTTATGGGTGGTTCCCAGAGTCACCATCTGACTGTGATAAACATCGAGTCAGCATAGATGGCAAGAAATAGTCACACTTTAGGATGGTTTTACGGTTAGAGCACTGGCATTATTGTCAGAGAGAAAGCCAGATTGGTCAAGTTTTTTTTTTTTTTTTTTTTGATTGGTGGTGTTTTTTTCCTATAGAAGAAGAGCTTACTCAAGTATCTATGAATGTGACCCTTAAAATTCAAAGCTTAAACTGTTTTAGAACCACAAAGGACCTTATATCACAAAGGTCAACTTCCTCAGTTTATAGACAAGGGAGTTAGGCACAGAGCTTAGGCCGAGCTAATGTGTGTCCAGTGCTCTACGTTCCGCTTGATGCCCACATAGAGGAAGGAGTAGTGGGAGAAGCACATGGAGGCAGCATGAGAAAGGCCGTGCCGCACGTGCTGCTGAGTTTGGACTTTATCTCACAGAGAAGGCCGGGAAATGAAATAATCAGATCTGTGTTTTAGAAAAAATCTACACTAATCAGGTATCATAACAAGCACACAAATATATACTCTTGGCCTTCAAGCTTGCAAGTTATTAATGGAGATGAAAACCTAAGTACTATACAATTTTAAAAGTTATATAAGAAGGATAAAAATAATGCTTTGCATTATTTACAATAGCCAATATATGGAAACAGCCTAAGTGTTCATCAGTGGATGAATGGATAAAGAAATTGTGGCGTGTGTGTGTGTGTGTGTGTGTGTGTGTGTGTGTGTATTTACTAGAATATTATTCAACTATAAAGATGAATGAAATCTTGCCATTTGCAACAACATGGATGGACCTCAAGGGCATTATTGTAAGTGGAATAAGGTCGAGAAAGACAAACACTGTGTGATCTTACTTATATGTGGAATCTAAAAACAGATAAACCAAGCTCATGGATACAGAGAGCAGATTGGTGGTTGCCAGAGGTGGGGGATGGGGTTGGGAGAAATGGGTGGTCAAAGGTAAAAAGGAAAACAAAGCAGGGAATAAAGAAAGCACAATGGAAGTTGTACAGTATTAAAAATGGAATGATTTTTTAAAGTTATAAGAAGGATAAAAATAATACAAGTGGGTATTCAGAAACTGGAGAAATCTTATATGACTGAGTGGAATCAGGAAAAATAATTCATAAAAGAGATTGTCACACTTGAACTTGGCCTGGAATTATGAGGAGGAGCCAGCATGTAGAGGAGGGTGGGGAAGGACCATCAACGGGGAAGAACAGCATGAGCGAAAACCTCAGCAGGTCAGCAGAAGCAGTGGGTATGAAAGGGCGTGGACTTGAAGCCTTAGAAGCTGTACTGAGGGGAGTACAAGGAGATCCTGTGCCCAAGTTCAGTAGTGTGAGTTTCATTCAATATAGACACTACACTGTGATCAGAGATGTGATTCACGATGGCTGATCTGTAAATAATGTCTGGGATTTATTCTTGGGGAGACAGAAGCCTGGGTCAACATCAGTGATTCAGGCAAGAGATGAAGTCCTGAGAGGGGACTGTGACAGTGAGTCTCACAGTAGGAAATGCGCAAGGGAGGCAGCACAAAGGAAGAACCTACAGGGCCCAGCAGGTCTCTCTGGGAACCCGGGACCTTGAGAGTATCCAAGATGATGTGGCAGTTTCCAGCTCGTAACTCAAAGGATAGCAGTTCCTACAACAGGAACGCAGATGGCGAGAGGAAGCACCCTTAGGAGAGGTAAGAGTTTCCTAGGACTTGGATACAGTGACTTTATGATTCAGATAAAACACTCAGTTAGGCCCAGAAGACAGTTGGCAACGTTGGGCCAGCAGCTTTGGAAAAAAGATGGAGGGAAGTTTCTCACATAGAGACAGGAGTGAAGTCATAGGAGGAAATGATCTTGCCACAGGGGAAAATATCTAGGAATCTGTAAAATGTGAAGAAAAGAGAAGACTCTTGAGGAATAATTGTATTTGAAGAATAAAAAAAGAAAATCGAAAAAGCCACTAGTAATGGAACCAGAGGAGCCATAGAAATAGGTGGGAAAACAGATTATTTCGGAGACCTAAAAGATAACACCGTGTGTTGCAAGAATCGGGAAAAGTAAATGCAGCAGAGAGGCCAGCTAGGAAGGACCAATAATGTGAAAGGCCATTGCGAGACATTGCAGTGTTTAGGGTTTGTAATGGGTTCAAATCCTAGGTCAGTTTTCATAATTATCATGGGGATCATTTCTTTAACCTCTGTAGTAACTTCACCGTCCTTATCTGAATAAAAATTAGAATAAAATGTCAACCTCGTAGGGTAATTGGGAGAACAAAGTAAGGTAATGTGTGTGTAACATCTAACACAGTACCTGGTAAGTAAAGGTGCTTAATACACTTTAGTTTCCTTTTACCTTCCTTAATTTCACTGCTGACCTACAGGTCAATCACACATTTCATTTGTCACATAAAAAGGGATAAATAATGAATGAATGAATGAATAAATAAATAAATAAATAAATAAATAAATAAATAGGCAATACCTAATTAACTGGGTCATTCCCTTGTTACTGAATTTGACGTTTTAGTTGCCAACATTCCCTGTGTATATTGATTGTAATAAGTATATCATTTTCATTATCTTGCCTGCACTAATTTTATTTTTAATATTAGTAGGTTTGCCTTTTCTCTTTTACCCAACTATTCATTTTTTTCCAGATTTATCAAAGTGTAATCGACAAATACAATTGTCAGTTATATTGAAAGCATGCGTCATACAACATGATGAATTGATATATGCACATACGTGTATGCATTGTGAAATGATCACCACGTTTAAGTTAATTAACACATCTATCATCTCACATAGTTACCTTTTGTGTGTGTATGCCTTAAGATCTACTCTCTTAGAAAATTTCAAGTATGAAATTCAGTAGTCTCAGCTATAGTCAGTATGCTGTACATCACATCCCTGGAACTTATTCATCAGATAACTGAAAGTTTTAACCTGTGACCGCCAATGATTCATTTATCTTCCCCTTAAGCTAGTACTTGTTCCCCTAACCCTATATTTAGCTCATAGGTCACATCTACCAGAAGTGGGAGGAACATTAAAGACCAGCCACAGGTAACCTGACCCACTCATTTGGAGAAGAAACTTGATACCTGTACAGATTAGGTAATGTGTCCAAGGTCACGAGGCCAGGACTAGAATCCAGGCTCTTTCCACTCTACCACACATCCTCTCTGTTTAGTATCAAATAGGATAAGAACTTTCTTCCCCATGACAGTCTCAGTGCCTTCCTCTTCTCTATCTAATACGCTTATGTTGTTGCTCTACGTTTCCATTGCTAAGTATTAGTTTTATAGTATAAAGTAAGGACTGAACTATGTGTGAATCCAGACTCCTGCCAGGTCCTAGGGTGTAGCTTTCATCTTCATGGTCCAAAACGCCTTCTGGCGCTCCAGCTATCATCTCCATGGCCCACACAGTAAAATGGAAGGAAAGGAAAAGAAGATGGGTCCCCTCCCTTGAAAGAAGAATTGTGATAACTCTCATATAAAATTTCTTCTGTCGCTCATAAGCCAACACTTAGTCCCATGGCTCAAAGGAGGCTGGTAAATGCCTCTTTATTCCTGGAGGAAACATGTAAAATGAAAACCAGGTTTGTGTTATTAACAGAGGTGAGGAGAATTGACATTGGAAGATAATAAGCATCCTCTGCCACACTGCCTCATGGGGCTAGTGTGATGGTAAAAGAAGGTAATTTCCCTAAATCCTTTAGTCCAGGATTGACACACAAAAAGAGCTCAGGATATGTTGGCTTAATATTACTATTCTAATACGGTCTGCCTCATTACCTATCACCACCTCTGTTTCTTAATTCAGTGATTTAATTCAGTGGTTCTCAGAGTCAGCACACTTTAGAAGTTCTAGCAACTGCTTCTTTCAAATGGAAAACAATACAATGATGTTTTGTTTCTCCCAGCATGACAAGAAATGAGGAAATGAGTACAGTCTACGCTGGGTGCCTTCAGAGTTGGGAACCTACCAACTGGCTTGAAAGCAATGGAGAGAGATGTTTCAAGGGTGCTGATTCCTGCCAATTTTGCAATAAAAATCCACGCAGTGAATTCATCAAAAGCATTAAAAGTTCTTGACCCACTAATTTCACTTCTGGGAATCAATTAGAAGGAAATAATTTCAATACATAAAGTAGCTTTATGTGCACAGATATCCTCTGCCAGGCTATTTATAATACTGAAAAAAATTGGAACTATCCCAAGTATCCAACAATAAAGAAATGTTTAGGCAAATATTGGTAGAATGTAATGTAGACACTAAAATGCTATTTATGGAAAAACACATGGTATAATGTTCAATGGTAAAATACAAAATTACCTATATAGTATTAACCCAATTGTAAAAACACACCTAGAAAATTATTTTGGAGAAAATATGTCAAAAAAAGATTTGGGAATAGAAATGATGACTATTCTCAGCCTTGAGACTATGGATTTATTTTTAACTATATAAAGACTTTCATACTACCGTATTTTCAGAATCTCATGTCAACATTCTCATTGGTACAGGTGTTTACTTTTTTAAAGAGGAATGTAGATCCTTTGAGTATGTGGAATTGAGTCATTTAACTCAATATACATGTATTTTGCCTACATTTTGACAAGTCTCTAAAGAAGGATTCTGGTTTGCAAAGTGGAACATACATGCAGGTATTTGTACTTACGCTGATTTGTTTTTTAGACAAGAGTTTGATTTTAGAATAATTTTAGTTTTATAGAAAAATTGCAAAAGGTAGTACAGCAAGTTCCCAAATGCTCCCATACACTCCATACCCAGTTTCTCCTGTTTTTAACATCTTACATTTATCACATTGGTGCATTTATCACAATTAATGAACCAATATTGATACATTATTATAAACAAAACTCCATATTTGATTCAGATTTAATTAATTTTCATAACATATTTTCCCTGTCCTAGGACCCCATCCAAGATGCCACATTACATTTAGTTGCCATGTCTCCTTAGTTACTCTGGAGGGTGACAGTTTCTCAGACTTTCCTTGTTTTTGATGGCATATTGACAGTTTTGAGGAGTACTGAGATATTTGTAGAATGTTCTTCATTTTGCACCTGTATGATGTTTTTCTCATGGGTAGACTGGAATTATAAGTATTTAGGAGGAAGACCACAAAGGCTGAATATCATTCTCAGTACAACAAGACCATGTATGAAAAACCTATTTCTAGTTTTCCATATTTTTAAAAGCAGGTGTTGTGAACACATGCCACGTTGACAATGGGAACTGAAATAAATTTTATTTAAAAGAAGAAGGGGGGGAGAAGAGGGAGAGGAAGAGGAGGAGGAGTTGTATAAAAGCAAAGGAGTGAAAAACAACTAGGTCAGGTGCCAACAGGACGTCTTACTTTCCCTTTTGACCACCCTCCCATCGACATTGCAAACTTAGGAGTTAAGAAAGCAATAGAATAGGTCTGAAGGGAATGTTCTTTGGTTGTATTTTGTTTGGTGGCAGCTGAAACCTGCACATGCTGGACGTTGTCTTTGTTCAGTGGAATGGTGTGGACACCGGACATTTGAAAATAAATGGAATGAAAACGTTTTGTTTTCTGAAAAGGATCATATTATCAATATATCATCAGTAAGATAAGCACAGCGGCAGTTCCAGATGCTATAAGACATTCTTTGAAATTACACAACCTCAAATCTGAAAGTAATACTCAGATATGATAGTGAATATTTAGAATAAGGAAAGAAGTCACAAAAAATATGATTTTAAAAGCTTGCAAATACCGAAAACATTACAAAATCTAGAGACTTCACATGTTTATTAATTGATATAAGTTTCTAATATTCTTTTTCCTTCGTGTTTGATTACATACTTTTTAATGCCTCTTCATTTTCATATCTTTTTTTAGAAAGAAAATATAAAGATAATTCAGTCTTTCCTCCAGCAAGGTAAGAATTTTTTTTATTATTGATAATTTGGAAAAGTTTTAGCTTCACATCTCATTATTAGTAATGTATACATTTTTAGGCTTGATGTCAAATTTGGACAAGCCCCTGTCACTGAAGTTTATTTTTTATATAAGGTCTAAAATCTCAAGTCTTCCTGGGAAGTGACTAATCTTAAATACTCTTTATATTGATGATACTCATTAGTCAGTGTGCTGTCACTGTCTCTTTTGCAGCAGCATATTACGAGTTCTGTCTCATCTTTGTGGAGGTCAGTTTTTATGTCAAATGATTAAGAAATTTAAACACTGGAATTATAGTAAATTCTATTTCATGCAATTCTCATTAAAGAAAGAAAAATAATTGTGGTGCAAGTAATATTGTATATGCTGTGTTGTTGGTAGGTGAGAACTTCCCTTTTGGGTAGGCATCAATGACAGCCAAATTCTCTACGTACAACTTGACACATCTGATTATTGAAATTTCCATAGACTGTCTTCTGGCTTCATATATTTCAAACCTTATTTCTCCATTACTTCAAATGCCAGTTACCCCTGGGCATGTTTTTATATGGATGAGACTTTTGGCCTGTTTGCACCTTTGTGACATAAACCCGTTAGTCAACAACAGTATTATTAGAAGCCATCCCTACACGTGGATGACTAACAATAACATAACTCTACCTGGGAGTTACTGCAAACTGTCTAAATATATCCAACTAACCCTATGGCTAGTTGTGCTCCTAACATTCGTGGGGTCTTGAGCAAGCGTACAAGTGGAGGACTACAATTCATATGTAAAATATTTAAGTTACAAATCAAGCAAAAGTAAAGTTAAATAAAATATATTCCATCTTCCTACCTTAACTCATATACCTTCATAACACCAACATTTTTTAAAAAACACAGATAAGACTATGGTTTTTATATGACAAAATCAGTAAATATCAAAGACAACTGAATTTAATTATTATTGCACATGTCTTGGTGTTTCATTAACGGGCTAGGGAATGTTTATATAGTAATCAAAGACAAACACAATTCATACATTCCTATATATATATCCCATATCACTTTTTTCTTACCTTCACTTCAGCAAAAATCACTAATTAAGCTATTATAATCAAGATTTTTCACAGTATGTGTGTCATTTGACAGTAGTGATCTAATGGATTAAAAAATAAAATGAAATTTAAAAATTAAGATGATTCTGTATGTATATTTTCAAAAATATTTTTCTTCAAACTATTCAAAACTATAATCCAGTGGAAAATTATAAGTTATAATATAATCAATAAATATCAAAATAATAAAAATAATGTCAATTGATTTACATTTAAATTTTATTTTAATTTTTAATAAAAAAGTAACTATTCACAGCTCTAGTGTTCAGTCTAGTTGCCATAGTAAAAAAAAAACACAACACATTGTATATGTTACATTAGAACTGAACTGATAATACAAATTTAAGAATAATATGCATTATTTAATATTATAAAACATTCCTCACCCACTATGTGCAACTTTGGCAATACTGTGCTAATTTATGAGTACCTCTGAAATCCCAAATGGAATAAGTGAAACAATAATGAATACTGGGCATTACTAGGAAATGAGGCTTCATTATGCAAAACTCTGTTGCATTCACACTAAGATTTGTCAAGTACATTAATTCACCTTTTAAAAAAAAAACCTAAGCATTTCCACCACTCAAACCCTCCCCATACCCTGAAGTAGTTCACCTCTCTGGCATCATTCATGACACAACCCACAGAGATTCGTAGCATTCAGAATGAGTCACTTTTTATTTTGAGGACGCAGGGCAATAAACGTGAAGTATTCACCTGGGCCTGAGCAATTCTGGTCATGAGAGTGGGTGTTGAGATTTACATACCTGAGCAACAGGGACACTCACGTATGTGTCAATAAGCTGATCAGATGTGACGTGTGTTTCTTTACCAGAGTCCTCTAACGCACAGGACTCGGGCAGGGCTGGGGAGCCTCATGCCTGGGCCCGAGCGTGTTCTTGTTCAAACACAAACTAAAGGTGGTTTGATCATCCTGAATAGACAGGATAGTTCCCCCACGCCACATTTGCTTTGTGTGTCAAGACTAACGATGCCACACACACACTGAGAGGACGTGCGTGAAAGGTTTCTTACTTATATCGTGAGTCTTTCTGGGGACAGAAGGACAGGCTCCCATGCTGGCCTAAAAATGGCTGGAGAAAGGAGAGAAAGCATACTGGCTTAGAGTGTCCGTGGGGGTTAGGCGGTGGGGCTGGAGCGAGGGTTCCCACATATGGGTGGGGTTGCATAGTTTGAATTTCCCTTCTGTGCCAAAAAGGAGCACCCAGGCTTTCTGATCAGTTTGCCCAGAAGTGGGGTGAAAAGGAAAAAGGTAAGGGTGAGGCTTAAAAGCTGTCAGCAGTCAAACATCAGAACATGGAGTCAGACCCTTTATGACAAAATGTTTCCCTAAATCTCTTTTAGCTGGATCCCAGAAATATGTGCACAGCCATTCCAGCACCACCCACACATGGGGAAGAGTTATAGTAGGGAATCCAGAGTGCAAAGAGACTTAGAGTCTCAGGCAATTGTAATTAAAGTATCTTAGCAAAGTGAAACATTGCTAAGACCCCTTCCAAGGCCTTAAAAATGCCTGTACTAATGAGGAACCTTGAAACTTATGGTAAATCCTTTTATGGATGAGCATTTGCGTTGTCGTAAATGTGTTTGGCTGGATTTACACTTATCTACTTATGCTCTGATTTTTCTTGTGACGAGTGGAAATACATGACAGAACTTCTAACCAGGGTCATGAAACAGGAACAAGTTTCATCCACAGTGAAACAAATCAGCAGCCTCCCTCTGTTCTCTGACCTGTAAGTCACCTTCTGGTTACCTCTGTTTGGCAATGTATTCATACTTTTCTTTTTCCTCTTCCTGAAATCGCCACCCAGCAATCATCTCTTTCCCTACCTATAAATAACTAATTGATCATCCTTCCTAGTGAGCCTGCTTTCTGTGGCTCTCTCTCCCCGTGGTTTTACTGGGTCCACCATGCCTTCATAATTACACAGGTGTTCACATCCAGACTTCCTCATTGTCATTATACGCCCACGGAAGGCCTATCCATTGTTGACCCTCCGTTCCAGTCCTGCCTTTCTCCTGGGCTTGTTTGGACAAGTAGCCCAGCCTCTCTCAGTGACATTCATTGAGTACCACTCCACACATAAGAGGAGACTGGGTTGGACCTAGGAAAATGATAATTATTATTATAGCTCCCATTTATTGAATGTTTACTGTGTGTCTCATGCCGCGATAAGCTAAAGAGGTCCTGCCTGGCTATGCCTGCCTGACTTCAAATCCAGTTCTGAAGTCCAGGCTCCAAATCACCATAGTGTATTCCTCCCATGAGAGCTGGTTTCTAGAATTTAGGCCTTTTCAGACTGTGTTGAGGTCCCACACATGATTTGCCAGTTCTAGACATAGGTATAAATCCTCCCAACTTCTCCTTGCAATTGCCTCTTTGATGGTGATGTTTTCCTCTATTATATCATTCTGATTTCTTTGCTGAAAGTGGAAGAATTTAAATTAATTTTTCAAAGTATAATTTTAACATACCACATTCTAGTATAGTAAATTACTATTATGAAAAGTGTGCTACTTTGAGTAACTTGTAATTATCATGAATTGTGTTGAAGTTATGTGTATTTTTATTGTGTATAATTTCACAAGTATGTGATGACTATCTAATTATACTCTTAGAGTTCATAAAGTAATCGTTTAACAACAATATTTCCTTGGTAGATATTTCACCAGTCTCTGGGTTCCAAAATGCAGGGAGAATAGTCATTCCCAGGGCTCTTATGGTTGACAAAGTGGCATTGCCATATACTAGACATTTCTGAAATTTACCATTGCTTTTCCTCACCAAGCAAATTGCCTCTTCATTATCTGATTTTACCTCCCTCTTTGGGGGATCTGGCAACACTTTAAATGCAATCACTATATAATATGAAGTCCAGGAATGTTCTTGAATATGAAGATGGCAGCACAGAATCCCATTCTCCTCCTTTGTCATGCCAGGGCCTGGACCTGTCGTTCTCTTTTTCGCCATTTCCTAGACCTTTCCCCATGTCCTTGAGTTTTTTTGAAACAAGAACATACAGAGCTTTCTAAAATGCAGACTTTTTGGGATTACCTCAGGGAATGTAGTCTCCACGTACCAGACAGTTCTTAAAGGAAACCATTGAAATCATTCCTTCGGGCCAATCTCAACCCACTTCACAGGAGTAGGAATAAAACCAGCTGTTACTACTGAGGGCTTCGTCTGGGCCAGACAGTTTATCTCTAGGAGGTATGCTTTTATCTGTACTTAGTTCACACAAAAACACCCTGAGGTGGTATTGTCACCTCCATATACTCACAAGGAAAACAGCCAGAGAGGGTAGATAACGCCAATAAGTTCCACTCGACTTGCATCATAGTTCTTGCATCATAAGATCTATTCTGACAAACTCATGAGAGAAAATCTGTTATTCAAGAATAAAACAGAAAAAAAAGTGATTAAATGTTTCTACTTCTGCAAAATGCACCAAAGACTCTCCTATATCATTGCATTCTTCAAGAGCTAAGTTAAAGAAGAGAGATAATAACAAAAGAAACCCTATTGTCTCACTCTACCACCAAACTGTGTCCTGAGTCTATCCACTTCTCACCACCTGCATTACTACCCCTTTGGTCCAAACCATCATCACCTCTCACCTGGCTCACTGCAGTGGCTTTCTGACTGCTCTTCCTGAGTCCACCCTTGTCCAACTTCAGTCTGTTGGCAACTGTCGTGAGCGCCTGGAAGGGCAGTCGCCACATTTCAGTCTCGTCCTGAAACTCAAGGGGACATTAACCCCTTGGCAGGGCCCTACGTCCCAGCGTGGTACTCATGATGTGAGTGGGGAACAAAGTCCCAGCACACAGGCTCAGAAAGAGTGGGTAACCCAGCTTTATTTGGGAACCAATGTCCCTCCAGAGGCCAATGCTCTGGTAAGCACAGAGGGTTATACGGAATAGAATAGAATTTAATAACAAACCAAGTCCCAGAGTCAATTGAGGTGGAGAAGGTCCCTGGTCTGGAAGAGACAACTGGACCCACGACAGGTCTGAGGCAAGCTGGTCTTGCAAGGAAGAGCTTTGGAGAGTCCCAGGATCATGGCTTGCATCTCACAGAGGTCTCTGTCGGATCATCGCCCAGACAAATGTCTGGGAGGATTTTGCTCAGTGTCTCGCTCAGAGCCTCGCAGAGGGTCCTAGCCGGAGCACCCAGTCGGACCACTCATGGCATTGCTCTGGAATTCTGCTTTTACCCTCTTTTCCTTGGACTTGTTTACTTCTTAGGTGATAACCAGAAGTTGTTTGGTGAATGTGTTCATCACTCAGTTTTGTTATGCTCAGTTTCACACATAACCATAAACGTGTTTACTTTCATGTATATGCTCTACACATAAACATGTTTACTTTCCCTTTACTCTTATCCGTCTCACACATGTGCGGCCATAGTCCTGTCCCTACTAGTAAACAACTTCTTTTGCAAACCTCAATCCACATATATATTTTATATGCTCTATGCAGCAACACAGCAGCCAGAACGACCGTTACAACCGAAGGCAAACCAGGTCCTTTCTCTGCGCAGAGTCCTCCAGTGGCGCTCTTTTCTTGAGAGGGAAAGCTGAAGTAGTTACACTGACAAATAAGACCTTACCACTCTAGCCCTCAAGTGCCTCTGTGACCTCATCCGCTACTCCTTGCCTGCTCTCTGTTCCCGCCACACTGGCCTTTTTGCATTTTCTCATAGACACGAGACACACTCCTGACTCAGGATGGGCTCACCGGTTCCTCTGCCTGAACAGTCACTTAGTTACCTCCCTCACCTCTTTCAAGTCTTTGCTCAGATGTCACCTTCTCAATGAGGCCTCCCAGGACCCCCCTAATTAATAGCAACACTCTCCTCCAATCAAATCCCAAATTCCCCAATCTCCTTTCCTCTGCTTTACTTATTTTTTCCCATCACACTTAAACCATCTTTCACATACTCTCTAATTTACTTGTTTACTGTGTTTATTGGCTGCCTCCCCGTTGTCATCTCCAAGAAGGCAAGGTTTTCATTGTCTCTTTCAGTCATTGATGTATCACTAGAAACTGGAATAGTGCCTGGTACAGGGTAGCCACTCAAATATTTAGTGAATGAATAAATGAATGCTAACATTGCTCAAGTATTTCTCTCTTTCTTTGCTTCCCCAAAATGGCCATGATGCCAGCCTCCTTGAAATCTTGGATAATTTAAAGAGACAGGCGTTAAGAAATAGCCTAAAAAGGGATTTTAAAAATTACAGCCATATTCTTCAGGGTTCTGACATTAATGTTGAAATATCATGACATCTTGAAAGATTCTCTGCCTTCTAAATCCTCACAATGATTTATCATGTCCGGGAGAGAATTAAGTGAATTATTCTCTACTGCTTAATCAAGAATTTAACTGATTTGCTGTTTTTCCTCATTGTGGTGTTCTGTCATATATAAGCACAGCTTTGATTTTGTGATGAACTTTTAAAAACTATCGTTAACTACTCTGTGTGACATATTTCAGGAGGAACTGTCATTATTTCCACAAACATCTATGGATTCACCAATATCTGTTCCTCATTAAATATAATTATTAAAGTGTAATGAGTCCTCAACTCTAAGAATGATAATCTCTCCAGAGTAAGAATTTCCTTGCGTGATATGAGATCAATGAAATCTAATACTATTATTTTTCTTTCAACAAATAGTGATCAAGGGTCTGCTGTAAAAGACCTATTGCTAGATACTGGGGTCCCAGAGACGAATAAAAACCAGTCCTTGTCCCAGAATAATTCGGTCTAGAGGAGGAGGCTAATCACTAATGTCCAACAATTCTATGATGTGCTGAGTGCTATAGCAGATTCATTGAAAACTGCTGTGAAAACATGGAAGTGAGAGTGGTTTTTTTAAAAAATCCCATCTAATCATTATAAACCTTTGTATTTTTTTATTTAAAAATGTTCCTTAAGCACCCACTAAGTTCCAGGCATTTTGCTTGTCCCTTGGGATGCGGACATGAATACGAGTCTTCTGAGAGGTGCTACTGATGGTCATGATATTCATGTTGATCTTACACATGTGGCTGAAACACATTGATTCTTGACATGCCATTTAGAAAAAAATGACCAGTTGTAACTAGGGAAGATTTTAGAGCATGCCTTTTCCATGACATACTTACTGGACACGGGGCCAGGCCCCAACCTCGGTGCTGCTAAATAAGTCTATTTTTCAATCACTGCATGTCTGCGTACCTGGTGGGCAGGTGGCTACAAGTTCCAGGAAATATTTCAACCTAACAAAGCACCCAAGACTTGTACCTACTCTTGTTCATAATCTTTTCTTTGATTCTTGTATAATGTAATAAGTTTCGTATGAAAAGCCTGAATGCATCGTAAAACTTTAAAATCTTAAACGTTATTACAGTGAAAGGAAAACATTAAGAAAAGCCAAGAAATACTTTCAGCCACTTACATGAACATTTAAAATTTGAGAAACAGACGAAGGATATCTGTGGATTGAATTGCTCATCACTTTAAGTTAATATAGTAGCCAAAAAGGCAAGTTTTCTTTACGTTAAAGAATATTATAAAGCCTATGTACAGTGATGTAAAGGTGTATTTAGCTTTAATTACATTTAAAGTAATTAAATTACATTTGTGTATTTAGGGACCACAAATTTGGTATTATAACCATTAACATAGTTGAAAAATGACAATAATAAAATTAACACTGAATATAGTATTTACTATATACTGGGTACTATTTATAGAATAAGTAATTCAATCACCTAAATGACCCTGTGAGTTAGGAACTTGATTGTCCCCACTTTACAGCTGAGGAAAGGCACAGTGAGGTTTACTAGCCGAAGGTCACTGCTCATAAATGGCAGAGCCAGAATTTGGATCCAGGTGGTCAGGCTCTAAAGTAGGTAACAGCAAATACTATGTTATATTGCCACACAGGTAAGACAGGCAGATTAGCCGTGTTCATTATTTAACTCACTTATAATTTAGCAAGGACTGTTCATATTAAGTAGATGTTTGCACTCAGAAATGTATTAGGGAAAAAATGCTCAAAGTGTATAATCCTGGTTTGGAAAATGTTTACCTTTTAAATGTTTGTTATGTAGCATCCCAAAGCCTTAAAATAACTTTCAAGGGTGACTCATTCTGTACTTACCCAAAATATTACTAATGATGAAACAGCAAGACCTCAGAACTTTTAATCACCAATCACACAGTGCAGGACACACCCCGCTAATTATCTCTCTTACTGTGAAGCTAGGTGTCTCCCTATGGCACATTCACTTTGCAGAGCACAGAATTCAAAGTGCTGTGAGCTCCATGGTCTCCTGGACCTAGAACTTAAATAGTGAGTGGTGTCATTTTGAAGAAAACTGCTGAATATTTTATAGCAAGGTGACTTTGCAAGTAAAAATCTTCAAGAAGATTTTATGTGACTTTAAAAATCAACTTAGATGTTTGGAATTTGGATTGCTGCACTCTTACTCTTTGGCACGTCGACAGGTAAGACTCACAATTTATAATAAGTTCCGTAAAAATAATGAGTATATTCAAAGTCCAGGTCAATGACCCAAAATGTAATTGACCTGGACTTTGAAATACTGGCTCTGTTTATATTTTAATTTATTTGCATAAAAATATCTAAGGAAAATACATCAGTTTTGTAATAATGAATCTAAGAGCATCTGAGAAGCGTCTATTTCCAATAATACAAAAGTTGCTGGACAGTCTTGTACATGGCTTCCAGCTCTGCCATGTACTAGTCTCATGGCCTCACTCAAGTAACTTATCCATTAGTCTCAATTTCTTCATTTCTAGGATGGATATGTAGCGGTAAAGAAGACAATATATATTTCCTATCTCAGTACCTGACTCACAGAAAATGCTCAATAAATGTTTGAATGAATGAATGATTAATACTGATTGGAACTTCCATGTTGATTTTTTCCATTTGTGTCATGGTTGTCTGAAGGGATTTTGGTCTTGGACATTTCTTATACATTAACTCAATATTCATTGACTTGTGCTCTTTATACTGTGAACTTGTTATGCATTTACTATATAATAGTTATTGGTTTTGTCTGTTCTTACCACCCTGGTTCAATATTGTAGCCAGAGGCACAATAAAAGTTAGTTGATATGTTTTAACCAAAATAGAATCAAAGAATTTCGGTGTTTTTCAGTCCCTCTCCTCCAGCTCTCCTCTATGGGATAAAAAATGAAAGGGATGGAGCTATCATTAATTTTAAGATATGCCAGGAACTGTGCTCTTTTCTATGATTTTCCTGCCCCAGGACAGTCCTGTTTGAAGGCTGAAAGCAGTGAGACTGATGAGTTCCAGAACAAAAAAGAAGTGAGCAAAATATGCCCTGATCTGTTTTCTGGTATTGTCACTTTCTCTGCTTCTGTGGCATCTCCTCCTTCCAGAGCCTTCTTTGCTATCTCCACTCACAGCCCACCTCTCAAAATACTCTCTGAAAAAGGGTGCTAATGCATTTTTTAATTAGCAAACACAATCACCTACTATGTGCTGGGCACCGTGTTAAGCTCTAGAGACACAGTTGTGATTGATACAGCTTCCCTGCAGGCCTTCAGAAATATTTGTTTTTCAATATGGAGTGACTTCTGTTTGGAAGCTCATTGATTTAAGCACAAATTGTAAAATGGCAGGTACCAGAGGACTGAATGCAAATGGATCTGCTATAAATTTAATAAATGCAATATAGGTAACGATACAAATGTGATGTAGACTCAATTTTTTTTTTATTTTGGCAGCTATGTAAAGGACATATGTTTGTAGTATATATCATCTAAAAAATATTGTATTTGGCAGCTCTCTCCTCACTTACCTAGTTTAAATCCCACGGTCAATCGTAATCGCTCCTTAGTGTACACATTAGACTTCTCTGATGCTCTCGTTTCACTTGGCTTAACCATGACCTTGATTAAATCCAGCACTTTGCCTACTTTGTGCCTGCACCTGTGCACCTGAATGTGCCTGGAAAAAAGCACATACCATGCTGACTGTCTCCCTGTGAATCTATGGTTATTAAACTAAAGTGGACCCTAAAGCTGCAAAGCCATCATACTCTGCTTCCCAAGTCCATTCATTTTCCGAGGTTCCTGGGTTATTTCATTGTTCGCCCCTCTACTCACACCTCAACACCTTCCTGCCCATTAGCACTCTTGGCTGATGGCCTTATTTTCTATTTCAATAAGAAAATAGAAACAAAGACAAGAGACCTTCCATAAGCTCCCAGCACCACACCCATCTAGCTGTCTACCTGTATCTGCCCAAACACTCTGCCTTCTCTCTGCCCCTACACGCATGCTCCCAGCAAAGATCACACTTCATCCCACGTATCAGACCCCATCTCCTCTCACCCACTCAAGGACAATACCCAACAATACTCCCTTCTATTTCTCCTGCTTCACTGATCTTCCTCCTCTGTCCTGGATCATTCCCAGCAGAGCACAAACATACTGAGTTCTCCCGTCTTAAAAACGTCACTTGTGATTTGTCCTTCTGGGGTTTTCTGTTTCTCCTCTCCTTCTTTCATGTACTCTCTCCCATCAGGCTTAAACCCTGCCCCTCCACTGAAACCGCACCTGTCATGATCACCCCCATGCTGATAGCCAGTGGTCATCTAGTTGGACTTAGCAGTATTTGGTACTCCCAGTTGCTCCCTCCCTTGGCAGTCCATTTTTAGGTTGGCTTCTAGGATGCCGCACATCCTAGTTTCCTCCTACTTCTCTGACCACTCCTCGGCCTAGTTCCTCTAGACCACTCTTCTTTGCTAGTTCCTCCTCATATTCCTGATTTTTAAATGATGGAGTGTCCTAGGACTCACTCTTTGGACTGTCCATGCGCCATCCCTCTTCTTTGCCTGCAATCACTCCCTTGGTAACCACATCCATCCTCATGGCTTTAAACACCGCCTTTACACTAATGACATTTACATTTAAACTTCCCTCTGATCTCCCTGGAATTCCAGTCTCATATATCCAACTGTCTCTGTGACATGTCCACTTACGTATCTAACTCATATGAAAGCTACATATCCAAAACTAAGCTATTGATCTGTACCCCAAACCTGTTCCTCCCAGTTTTCCCCATCCAAATTAAAGGGCAACTCCAGTCTCCCAGGCACTTCTCTCATAAACCTTGATGTCATCCTTAACTTTTCATTCTACCACACCTCACTGCCAATTAGTCAGCAAATTCTTTGGATCATCCTTCAAAATCTGTCCAGAACCTTACCACTTCTCACCACCTCCGCTGCTACCGCCATGATTTTAGGCACTATTGTGTCTTATGTAGTTTTCTTCAATAGCCTCCTAGATGGTCTCTCTGCCTCTACCTTTGGCTGCTTCAATCTGTTCTCAACCGGAAGCTAACAAGTCAGTCTGTCACTTTTCTGCGCAGAGCCCTCCAATGGCTTCTCATCTCACTTCCGAATAAAAGCCAGCGTACTTCCAAGGACCTACTAGGTGCTGCATGCTTTAGCCCCGTTACCTCTCTAGCATCACCCCTTGCTATTTGTCCACCATCCTTTATTCAAACCCTTAGGGGCCAGATGCACTCCAGAATTCAGATGTTCTTCGGAGTTTAGAAAGGGACTATGGCAAGTTGATTGTATAACAGAAAATGCACAGAGGAATCTGGGACAGCACTCTGTATACAACCACATGTCTATTTCTGTAGTAAAATTTACAAATATTCATAGTAAATGAGAGAAAGACTAGATATTGCCTTAGGTCAGTTTTTGCTGACAAATGAGTTTGTTGCAAACTAGAAAACAAACAAACAACAAAAAAACCGTAAACCCCACTTTTGTTCCCCAGAGATTCTTAGGTTTTGAAATTGCAGAATAAGGCACTGTGGACCTGTGTCTCCCCGTTCCCTCAACTCTAGTCAGGACAGCCTCTGCGTAATTCCTCAGTCACAGCAGGCAGTCACAGCGTTCCTTCCTCATGGCCTTGTGCTTTCTCTTCCCTCTGCCTGGAATGTTACTCCGTCTAGAAATCCTCATGGTTTGCTACTCACCCTCTTCAGGTCACTATTCAAATGCCACCATTTTTAATGAGGTCTTGCCTGACCACCCTACTTGAATTGCAAACCCCTCCTCCCCTACACACACATGCATCTTCACCCTGCCATGTTTTGTGTTTCTCCCAGCACCTGCCACTATTATGCCATGTTTTATTTCTTTGTTCTTATTTGTTGTCTGTTCCCCCACCCCTAACTAGGCTGGACTAAGATTATTTTTTCCACTGTTGAATCGCCAGTGCTGAGAACACCGTCTGGCACATAATAGGCACCCAAATAAATATTTATTGAATAAATTAATGAATCTATTTTCCAGCTTCTCTATGTCATTAGAAAAGACTGCCAATAGTAAGATAGAGAAATGACTCATTTGGAAAGTGGAAATCAGGAAAATATGAGCTAATATACCAATTTATGTGATTTCTTAACCAATTAAAACCAGTTTCATGTAGTAAGCTATATTTCAAATGTTCCTTTAAAGAACTTTTAGGTCAAAGAGGAAAGAAAACTCTTCAATTGCAGAATATATCAAAATATAATGACTCAAGAACTGAAGAAACTAGAGAAAGAAACTAGAAAAAGTTGAAGGAAGAATTTAATAAAAATAAAAACAGGTTAATGCATTAGGAAAATAGGAAAAAAAATATAATTGATAAATGTATGTAGTGGTTACTTAATAAAACTTAAAGAATAGAAAACAGTGATAGCAGATTTAAATAAACAGAGAGAAATAGCCACAGGTATGGAAGACATTAAAATGATTGTACTTTGTAGAAATTCAGGCTAAGAGAAGTGAAATTCTAGGTGAAAATCCTCCTCTTTACATCAAAATAAATTTCAGATAGCTGAACATTTAAAAGTAAAAGAATGAAGCAATAAAAATATGAAAAGAAAACAGGGACATTATTAATTATGTTGGAGTAAGAAATGTTTTCTAAACAAGACAAAACCCCAAAGCTATAAAGGAAATGGTTGATCGTTTTGTTGAATAAAATGTGAAAATTCTATATGACAAAAGATAAAATCTATCAGACAAAAATATGAACAACAAACTAGAATATCTTTCCTAAATACCTGACTCAAAATGGGCGATCTCTCCACTATTCAAAGAAGTTTTATAAATAAATAAGAAAATAAACAAACTTTAGAAAAATGTGTATAGGACACGAAGATGTACAAATGGCCAGAAATGCACAAAAAGATATTCAAGTGTATAGGTAATTAAAAAATGCAAATTAAAATGACAAAAGGTTTTCATTCTGGTGGTACATACAAAAATTTATTAATAAAACTGTTCCCCCTTGTACAGTAGATTGTATTACTGTTCCCCATTATTTATTCTCCTTACCTAGAAGAGGATTCTACAGTCCCATGTTTGACCATGGGACGTGGCAGAGAACAGTGCCAAGTCTGAACGCTGCTTAAAGAGCCTTTGCATAGTTCAGCCATTACATCCTCTTCCTCTGTCCCAGGAGCAACATGTTTGGAACAGGATCTGCTCCATTAGCTTTGATCATAGAAGGAAGAAGGCTGGTAAATCAGAGCCACAGCCAACCTAAAACCATTGCAGCCAAAATATAACATGAACGAGAAATATCCTCAATATTTGTAAACCAATGACAAGCTATTTGTCACCACGACATAAGCTAGCAAAAGCTAATTAACGTACTTCCAGTTCCACTTAGCGACAGAGTGATCTGCATTATGGTTCATTTTTTTCTTACAATTTAATAGCAATAAAACATTGGGCAAGATGACCACTTTCTAAGTCTTCATTTCTTCACATATATGACACACAGGGCTTAGTCTGTTTTTGCTATTTTAATTATTATTAATAAGACAAAGAAACAAGATGACCTAGTTTGGTAAAGAAGCAATGTATTTTTTTTTTTACTTTTGTGACTTTTTTTTTATGATAAGGTAGTTCACGCTCATAATTGAAAATTTGAGACCATAGATAAATATAAAGAAGAAAATAAAAACCACACAGTCTCACCATTGTTAATATTTTGGTGCACTTCCTCTGAATTTTATTTTTCCCCATACATTTTAAACGAAACTACACATAATTCTTTAACCTGCCTTTCCCACTAACATATTCTTGCTTTCATTACAAGTTTCATTACAAATTCTCTGTAAATCTTTCAAATGGCTGCATAATATCTTTAATTCTATCATTTTAAAACTATATCCTTTGTTGGCCATTTAAGTTATTGGCCCAATTCCAACTTATTAATTTTATAGTAAACATCTTTTTTTTTCTGAGTACTTTAATGCCTTATGATGTTGATCAGTCTCCTCATCACATCTAGTTTATTCTAACTTTATGACCTATTTACCGGTATGTCTTTGTGGAATAAGGGCATGATAACCAATAAGCTTGGTAAGTTATAAACAGAGAAAACACAATATTTACAATCATCTTCATTTCAAAATTCAAACTCTCTTCCATAGACTGGATAATATAGTTGAGAATTTGGGGCAGGGGAAGCCATGAAATGCAAAAAAATAAAGGAAAAACAGAAAGTTGTATGAGAAAGGCAAAACCCAAATGTGAAATCATTTTGGTCCAAATTAGAACTGGATATATGTGTGCTTCAAGAGAAAAAACAGAATGGATTCCAGGCAGGAGATATATTGTTCGACAAGCCATACTATACTAGGAATATATTGAGGAAGGCACATGTTTGCACTTCCAACAAGACAAAAGAAAGGCAACCAGAGAAACCAGGAAAACAAAAATGGCACCAGAAAGGCCTGATCCAAATACGGAGCAAACTAAAATGACACTTATTTTGAGCAATTCGTGTAGAAGAGAAGAGAATTCATTTGAATAGTCTCCTTTGAAGGGAATGGAATCTGAACAATAAAAGTGCAGAGAAGGGAATGTAATTACAGCATGCTGGCTGGCTCTGGAAGGAAAAATATTTATCTAGTCAGAATAATATAAATTGTTTATTGATTTTTTTTTTTTTTGGAGTCAGCCTACAGACAAAACATGGAAGACTTAATTATGATTACAGAACAAAGTCTGAATGTTATCTGTCTTGACACAATGACAGTGGAAGTGCAGCTGACAGACTGGAAGATGAAAAGAAGGAAGGGAGAGGCAACAGCACTTAACACTTCATCTTGCAAAAGTAGGGAGTCAAGTTATAAGGAATCTGAGGTATGGATCAAGAAATAGAAGATAACTAAGTTTACAGTGGAAGCCAACAAATGAGCTAAAAAGAGTGTTATAGATTGTGTAGGAGGAGGAGTTGATAGAAAGTGAAGAGGACAGCCTGGCTATTGAGCTGTTGTCCCTGGGCTTCAAGCTGGCCCTTGCTGTCCCAGCACTGAGAAAGGGCAAGCTGGCCCTTGCTGTGCGAGCTGGGACAGGGCAAGCACGGTTCCACATTTCAACCACTCCCGAGAGGCGCTGTCAGTAAAGACCCTAGAGGGACACGGAGGTTCCAAGAGAGAGAAGAGATGTGTTCCTTCCTGTTTGCTCCTGGTTCCTGTCTGCGTGTTTCCAGCAATGGGTTTTCACTCCAGCACAGTCATTCTAATAACAGCCATTGGTTCCTTTTGCGGTTTTTCGAATACTCTAAGAACCAGATACATGATGCCCACTCAACGATGCCAGCAATAGTGAGATAGCAGCCCTCCTCGGGCCCACATCCCAACTCTGGAGAACCAGCACTCCCTCCCCCATCTCGCAGCCCTTCCCCACATTTCCACGTTTCAATAACTCAGCCTCTTCTATTTCTTTCACCAGCCCTGGAGCTGGTAGCTGCTGCCTGCAGTTACTCCCTCTGAGCTACTTAACAGCGTCCCCTTTTGTCTTCAGTTCTCTGATACCTGATTAATAACAATCCATTATCTCTCATAGTTAAAATAATTGGTGTGGATTCTATTTCTTGCCCTAATCCTGGCTGATGGGGCGAGGGGCGGGTATGGTAAATCCTCATTTATTATTGCAGCAAGTTAATAGATCATGTGTGGCTAAAGTTGACCAATTGAAATTGGCAGTCTACGCACATTGTATATAATATGTAAGTAACCACAGGAAGAACTGCAGACCTGTTTAAAATGGTCGCCTCTGGAGAAGGGGTTGGGTTTGGGGGTGGGCAAGGGTTGTTGTTCATCTGTACACGTTTTTTTAAAAATATACAAATATTTCTTTCATTAAAAAATAAGTTTAATTTCCTATTCTTCCTCTTTACAGTTATGTGGAATCTCATTCTTAGAGAATGGAGAAAATGCAAAACCTCCTAAAATTTTGCAATTAAAAGCTAGTGGATTTGAGAATCTAAAATTTATTTAGTATTTTTTGATAAATCATAAAAGAAAATCCTGAAGATCAAGTCTTCAAACAGTGTAACCAATACTAATAAATAATCAAAGTGAATAGATTACAATTAATGTAATAAATAATAACAATTGAATAAATATAGATTCTAATCATAATTAAATAAGTTGAACTATCCCTCCATGAAACAGCATGAAATGAAGTTATTTGTTTTTGAGTATTAAATGAAAATGAAAAGGAGAGTCATCATGGAATCTACACAGTCGTGGTCATAATATGTGGGGGCGGGGGCTATTTTTTGAAGAGAAGTTCCCTGAATCAGATTTGTTTAACTTAAAGATTAATTTCAGTTAATCCTCAGAGTGGGAAACAGAGCCTCTCGGTGGGCCTGGTTCCTACAATACTGCCACTCCATCTTTTTGTTGCAGGAAAAGAAGTTTGCTATGAAAGGGTGGGATGCTTTAAAGATGGCTTACCGTGGTCCGGGATTTTGTCAAGACAGTTGGCAGGTTTACCCTGGTCTCCAGAGAAGATAAACACTCGCTTCCTACTCTATACTAGACGTAACCCCAAAGCCTATCAGGTAAGCTAACTTGCTGCCTTCACACATAGGTTATTCTAAAATATAAGCTGTAGCTATAGATATAGAAGACCTAGATGATGCAGTAATCTATTCTGGCATACACCGTTTATTTCAAGGCAAATATTTCATTTTATAATTGTGAGCCAGATTTTTTTCTCATACTATTTTTCCTAATATTTAAATATGAAGATAGATCTGAATATGTTGTCTCCTATGAGATAAATTTGATATTTTGTTCAGTTAATACATTGGTTGAGAGCCTTCCACTTGTAAGACTGAGCAAGCGACAGTACCTATTATGCATTAGATTGAATAAACAAGACAGTGTTTTAAGTGTATTATATTAGGGTAAACGGGGTATGTAAACAAATACCTTTATTGCAACACAAATTATGATCTGTGATGTAAGGTACAATAAAAGACTCTGGGAACGCAGTAAGGAAGGGTTTACCTTCCCCTTGGGGGTGGGGATGGTAACCAGGAAAGGCTTTGGGGAGGACACACATTTGAGGCGTGTCCTGAAGATGGGCAGAATTTTCATAAGCAGAGACACAGGGAAATGGCAAAGGAAATGGTATGGACAAACGTTGTGTTAGATGGGGGACAGAGAGGAAGTTCTCGAATGGAGAGTTAGTTAGAAAAGTAATTTAGAGACAAATCATATAACTCCTTCCAAAGGAGTTTGGATTTCACCCTGGGAGCCACGAGGCCCCACTGAGAGTTTTTAAAGAGGCTTTCGGACATTTGCTCTGGCTGAAGTGTACCTTCTTGCCTGGAGCTGGGAGAGCCTGGAGGTGACTGCCAGACCATCTAGCACTATGCTACAGGTAGCCACTACCTACATGTAGCTGTTACGATTAAATACAATTTAAAAATTAGTTATTCGGCTACACCAACCCCATCTCAAGCGCTCAATAGCCACACATGGTTGGTAGCTACCATACTGGACAGTGTACATAGCGAATATTTCCATTATCACAGAAAGTTCTATTTGACAGCACTGACTCAAACGTGATGGTGCAATTGGATCAGACATAGGGAACTAGCCTGAGCCAGAGTCATAAGAGTGAGTATGGTAATGGAAGACTGACAGGATAAACATCATAAACTGTCCGGAGATTTCACACATGACTGAATGGAAGAATAATGACCCTCGTAGCAGAAAAATTGGAGGTGAAAGAGAATGAGTTAAATTTTGAAGAGGTCAGGTTTGGGCAGGCTTTAGGAGCTTTTAGTCTTACAGCTTAGGGGGCAGTCCAGAGCTGGAGAAAGAGATTCCAAAGTCTGTTATCCAGAGGTGAAAGTTGAAACCCAAAGAATGCATGCAATCTCAGTGGCAGAGAAAAAGGCATGAGCCTAGAACCAGTGGAACATCTGTATTTAGGGAGCAGGTGGGAAAGGGGGTCAGAGAAAGATCATTTGCAGTCTTGATTGTGTCTGTGACCTTGAGGCTTGATATTCAGCAGAGCCATGACACACAGGGCAGGCCTTGCCAGCCCAGACAACCTTCTGCTATGCCTCACACCATACAAACATAATCTGATTTTTAGCTGTTTCCTTACCAGACACACACATGCATGTGTACACACAGCTCTTTACCAAAATACGCGATCTGCTCTGTAGGTAACAACTCTGTCTAGGACAAAGAAGAAAGTCCTTATTGTGGGTATAGAGAAACTTATGAAGTGTTATCAAAAGCTTGATTTTTTGAACTATCAAAAAGCAAAGAGTGCAATATTACTCACTATCAAAAATGAAATTCTGATAAATACTACAACGTGGATGAACTTTGCAAACATTTTGCTGTTATGAAAGCCAGACACAGAAGGACAAATATTGTATGATTCCAGTTAGATGAGGTACCCGGAATAGTCAAACTCACAGAGACAGAAATAGTCATTACTGAGGGGCAGGGAGTAGTGGGGAGTTTGTTTAATGGGTACAGAATTTCAGTTTGGGATGATGAAAAAATTCTGGAGATGGGTGGCGGTGGTGGCTGTACAGCAATGCAATTGACTTAATGCTACTAAACTTAAAAATTATAACTTTTATGTGATGTATATTTTACCACAATTTGTAAAATGTAAATAGAATCTCTGTGGGTGGGGCACTCTGTTGGTTTAGGACTTTCAGGACATATGTGTCCATTCAGGACTAACTGTAGCCCCTGGTCTTGACCCTCAGTCCTCATAAGACTCACTGGTCCTTCATTCCTCTGCCCAGTGGCCATGCACTTGAACCTTGCAGAGCACAGGCACTAAGACAAAAGATGATGAGCACTAGTCTTAGGGTGTGGCTGGACCCTAAAGGCAAGGAAGAGAGTATCAGAAACCAAATGCTTCCCTAATAAAGGGACCGGAAAAACAGTGTTCATCACGTCTTCTCCACTCCCTTCTGCATGGAAAGGATCATGTGTAACAAACCAGATCTATTCTGGAATTTCACAATGGATAGAAGCCTGAGGGTTTGCTGTTAAAGTGTCTTTTAACAACAGCCAGTACATAGGATGAGTCAAGGTGTTATACTAAAAGAAAAAAAAAAAAAAAGGATTGTCCCAGGTTTAACCCCTATGCTGTACTGTATAATGGCTGCCTTTATTTAAGAGAAAGCAGGGTAAACTATGCAATGGTTTAACACACACTTTTCCTGGAGGGAGGAATTGTGAAGGGGAAATAAAGTTGGTGTGAGAGTCACCGGTCTTCACAGCTACGTACCTTTCTGCAAGAATAAAACAACCCACTTCCATCACGAATCCCTCACTCTTTAACCTAGAGTGGCTCCTGCAGACACTAGGGGTGATGCACATTTTGCATAATTATGGTAGTTTCTGTGCCTGCAGCCGTTGTCAAGGCTGGAACATACCTACCTGGTGACTATTTTTGATTTACTGAAAATGAGAGCACCTGTAGAAAGGCTTGCTCTCATACCCATTAGGCTCGAGTCTCCTCAAAGACAAGAACGTTGACAGAAAAGGCCCCAGCACCCAGCTAAACACTGATACTTAATCAGCCCTTTCTCTGGATAATCTGTCTGTTCTGACACCCTTTTTAGTTTCCCTCGTTGTGGCAGCAGGATCCCCGTTGTCTTCTTTTGATTCCATGATGTTGCTTGGCGTTCCCCATTTTCTAAGTTAGTATGCTATTTTACAGGGTGTGCGAGATGGAATGCAAAGTGAGCAAAATGTTTTTTCTACCTTTTCTACTTTATTAAATTCCTCAGTGGCTTTTGTGACAACGGAGGATGCTCGGATCCCACAATACGTGTCCAATTGCCACTTTGAGACTTGCCCGAGGTCCCACTTCTTCAGACAATTCTCATGACCGGGGAAAGCCTAAACAAACTTTTTCTACTAAATTCCTCTTCAAAATAGGGATTTTTCTGGTGTAGAAACAGGAATATAGTAGGTGTTCAGGGGGGCTCCAGCTACAGTTGAGTATCTGGATTCTTTTAGGTACATGAATGGACAAATGCTTTTGCACTTGGATTCCATTATTTAGCAGAGAAGTGCTTCCTGGAAAGCCCAACTACAGTTGATTTTATTACTTGCCTCAGTAAATCTCGCATCTGATGTGAGCCTTTTCAGTAGAGAACTCTATGATCAGATCACAACTTGAGAGCCCAGCGGTTTAGCACATGACTTCAGAGAAAGACCATATGGATCTGAACCCTTGTTCAGGACTCACTTAGCTGTAGTACTTTTGGACAAGTGACTTAACCTCTCATCGTGTCCCTTCCTGATTTGTAAAATTGGTACCTACCTCACTGTTTTGTGAGGGTTCACTGAGCGGCTCTATAAAGTACTTAGAACAATTCCTGACACATACGCAGATGTGAGTATTATCCATGTTATAATTGCTATGAATATCAACATAGCATTTGCATAATCATTTGCTTACAGTCTTGGAGATACTTTAACTAGCCAGTAAGTTGTATGATTAATTGCACATCACTTTTATGCACAGGCAGCTGGTAACAGGCTCTTAGTTTGAATTTCATAAGTATCTATAATGTGTTGCTCTCCAATTACAGGATTCGCTATTGTCAGACTTGCTATTTGCTGATTATTCTTTTTTTTCTCAGTACAATTGCTTATACTTGTGCATATTAATCTTTCTTTTAATAAAAAATTACATAAATTCATAGTATTCTAATGTCTTTGGGAGTTTGATTATGAAAACAACCCAACAAAATATAAATACTAAAGAATATTTAATGTAATCACATACAATTATCTGCAATAGGCTGTTGTCTTTCATGTGGTGAGATTCTAACCTCCATTCCTCACTCATAAATTGGGGTGGACAGTCTGTTTTGCCACCCTTGTTGCGACAATTCTCAAATAAGACAATTCTCATGAATTACATTGACAACTGAGAAGTGTTATACAAAAGTAAGGCTTACTGAAATTCTGATTGAAACTGATCCAACATGGTTTTACAAACATTGCCTTAAAACCAAAGATTTTTATTTCCTTTTGTCATGATTAAATTTGTATATTGCATTTTACAATGCATTAATAATTTCTGGGTACCTTTGCAATATGTGGCAGTCACTGTTTCTTTGGTAAAAATGTATTAAAGAAGGTTGTTAAAAATTAAATTTAGTGGAAGACTTTTGAGCAGATTTAGAGTAATTCTACTAACTGTTAAATGATTTTTGAGTTATTATTTTACCTTAATCTCTTTTCACTTGAAACAGGAGATCAGTGCAGTTAATTATCTAAGTATCCAAGCCTCACACTTCAGAACAGACAAGATGACCCGTATCAACATACCTGGATGGAAATCAGATGGAAAATGGCAGCAAGACATGTGCAATGTATGATGTGGATAAGCTCTTCTTTACACTAGTATGAAAGCTTTATGTTTACCGTGAATGTACTTTGCATGGTATTGACACACGTTCATGAAAATCATCCATGTGGCTGTTCACGTTGTCCCAATGCCTCAGACGAATTATCCATTCCCTATTTATTTTAACTTACTATGAATTGCATAGGTTATAATGGCAGCATATGTTTAAAAATCATTTTTTTGGTAAATTCTCACCTTTCACAAAAGGTTGAATGGTATGATCAATTTCTCATTTGAGGTAAAAAAATTTCTAAGTTCACTCCAAGAAATTAATTTTCCTCTCTTCTACTCCAGATTAATAGACTGCTAGCATAGCAAGCAGTTATTTATAAGTCCATATACAGTGTGATGGAGTCAGACTGTCTGAATTCATATCATGATTCTACTTACTAGCTGGGCAAGTTAATTAACCTACCTGTACCTCAGTTTCCTGATCTGTAAATGAGGATTAAATAAATTAATCGTTGTAAAAGGGTTAAGACAGGACCTAGCGTGTAGTAGGTTCCCAGCTCCTGCTAGTGTTGTTTCTTATTATGGAATCAATTGTTTCGGCACTTTGGTTTTCTTTTAATTCTTAACTTCTTTAATGCTTGTTACTAAATCTTTGTACCAGGTGTTGCTAAAAGTGGAAGATGTGAACTGCATTAATTTGCACTGGATTAACGGCTCACGGGAATACGTCCATGCCGTAAACAATCTCCGCGTTGCCGGGGCGGAGGTGGCTTATTTTCTTCATGTTCTCATGGTAAGAAGAGTTATTTTTTAAAAAATTATATTTAATTGGTTTTATATCATAACACCAAGAATTTGGGGCAGTTTTATGTTCTTTTTATTAGCTAACACAAGTCCTAATCATGTGAAATAATCAGCATTCCTGTATGGTAGCCAGAAAAGGGAAGTGACTTCTTGTGACAATGCCTGTGGGTATATAAAGGGCCACTTGGTGGCAGTGTCCCTTCACAGGCCCCTCACCAAAGACTTTGCCCCCATTTTCCCCTCCCCCAAGGTCGCTACCTTGGTTAGCGTGTAGGACCATCTTGGTTAGTTTTCATCACATTGTAAACCTATCTTTAATGATTATTAACTGTTTCCATCTTGTGGACACTATGTGTTTAAAATGTGAAGTGTATTTTCTTACAGAAATTGTGTTCTGTGGCGGTAAGTTACGTCTATAGGCCAGTCCAGGCACAACTCTTTAACCTACACATTTCTAAAAGAATAAAATAGACTTTGCTATTTATAAGGCTATACCCTGAGACATTTATAAATCTCCAAGTGCTCCACCATTGTAGAAAGTAATTTCCCACCATAAAATGCAGTGAAGTAAAACTAAAGATTTATGATCCTTTCAGATTCTTCAGGAGGGTTCACTCATTCATTCGACAAATATTTTACTGTGCACTTGCTGTGAGCTGGGCACTCTTCTAGGCAGTGAGGGGACATGGTGACCCAGACCGTGTGTCTGCTCTGACCAAGTGTAGGGACAGTGCTGTGAAGAAATCCAAGGCAATGTGATGGAGAGTAAGTGACAGCTGACTTAGATGGGTGGACAGGGAAGGTGATGTTGGAACTCCAAGCACAGTTAGGAAACAGCCTGGAGGAGAATCAGGGAGCCCACGACTCATCGCCGCCCCCCACACACACATTACTCCTGGACACACTTGTCTATCTGCCCTTCCTCCTCTTTCAGGAGAGACTGGGGTACAAGGAGGCACTTAGACTGGGTCTTTGTTCACAGAGAATGAAATTGGTTTCATCTCTTCTTTGGGGGAAACCAGTCATAAGCTTTTGTGAATTTCTTCGTTGACCCTGGAGCCTGAGCTGTGGGCTCCTCTAGGTCCCGTGTCATCTCAGATGTTTGCTCGAGTTCCCTTAAACTGAAGGAGACAGACACAGGCAAGGTGGGTAGAAGTATGGGTGTGAGCCGCCTGTGACCGTGTTGGGGACGTGCCACAAGAGCTGGGTCTCAGGAAGGATGGGCATGAGCTGGAAGCCACAGACGCCGTCCCTGGGCTGCTCTCCTGCTCCCGGCGACTGTGCAGCCCCTCAGCACAGGGAGAGGGGCCCTGACAGAAGGAATTCCTCCAGGCCTGACTGACGCTCTCTCCTTCAGCCACATAAGGGTATAGGTGGAAGTAGAGGTCATTTTTGTCACTTTATCAGTCCCGGTCCTGTATGTGAGAGGGAGAGACATGTCAACTCCTTTTTTATGTTAAGTGTACGTAAGCCATTCTACGTGTTCTTTTAAAAATACTTGTTCTGTTTTCCTTTAAAAAAAAAAAATCCCATCAGAAAAAATCTGGATATTCCCCTTCTAAAGTGCACTTGATTGGCCACAGCCTGGGAGCTCATCTGGCTGGGGAAGCTGGGTCAAGGACACCAGGCCTTGGAAGAATAACTGGTAAGCCTGCCGTGGAGTGGGGCTTTGAATTTGTTTGCAGAGTTGTTTACACATGAAATCAAGTATCTGAACACCCAATGAAGTACCAGAAGCAAACGTAACATACAAGGAACTGTGATTCACCTAAACTAAAACTAAAACAAGTGCTTTCAAAGCATGAGGCTGTAGATCCAAGTTCAAGGGTGTTCACCGCAGCGTTATCTGTGATGGCAAAGTGATGGAAACTGTGTGACTGGCCACCTGTCGAGGGTGGTTGGATGAGTTATGACCTGAAGCCACGCTTTGCAATTCCATACCCGCTAACACAGAGAATGAGTTAGAGCCCCACCAATGGTCCTGGAAGGTGTCCCTGCCACGTCTGGGTCGCAGCTCACCCCATACACACTGGCAGTATGGATCCGGCTTGTTTAAGGCCTGTGCCCATGCCATTCCAGTTGCAAAAAATGTTAACATCACTCCTGGATATACTGTTAAGTCTAAATATAAGTTTCAGAGTTCAAGTATATACTGTGAATTAGGTTTTTGAGGATGATAATCAATCATTTCCCTTCCCTCCACTCTGACTTCCAAACCAATGGAGTCAGATGGATGAAGATCAAACTATCTGATCCTTTATCGACAAACTGGGCTGGCCTCTCCCTCCGCTGCATGTCCCTCGGACAGTCAGTCAACAGGTCTCATGTCTCCTTCATCCACCTCGTGCCTCTCCAGGCCCTGGCCCCTCTCCTTCTCTTGCCAGGATCTTGGCCATCGGGCTGGTACCCCAGCCCAGTCTCCCACAAGTACTGCCAGTGTCATCATCTTTCTAAACACAGCCAGGTCCCTCCACTGCTTGAAACTTTCCATTGCCTGAAGCTTTTTAGCTTATCATATACACATGTCACGTTTCATCGTGTGTTTTCAGATTTCTGGGCCTTTGCACATGCTGTTGCCCCTCGCCCTAAACATCCAACTTAACCCCTTCACGATGCGTCCCAAATGTGTCTTCCTCAGGTGTTCATTCTCTGTGCTTCCCGTTCCCTTTGAAGCATGCTTCTATTATATTTGAAAATGCAACTATTGTATCACGTGGTCTTGTAATTATCCATGCAGCTGTTATTTTCAATAGACTCTGAACCACTTAGAAAGCCTACCTTACCCCACCCCCACTCCAGGCCCTCACATAGTGGGTGCACATTTTGTTTGTTAAAATACGAAGCTGCAGTTCTGTGTATACACACACATATTAATACACACATACATGCTTTAAATTAAAATTGTAATTAAAATTTTTTTTTCCTAAAAATAGTTAAGATTTCCAAATTGGGTTTAAAGTATCTTATCTCTGCAATCTCTTGGGCATTCCTGCTAAACAGGCAGTCCTGGCATTCCTGCTAAAATTTTCCAGGCATTCCTGCTAAAATTTTCCATTCTCCCAGCCCTCTGATCCCAATTCCAACCCCAGCCACCACCATCATTCTTATTTAGAATAATAAAATTGTACTTTTATTCTGAAGTCACGGGGTGGCAAAAAAAAGTACTTTGCTAAGTTTTCAAGTCCTAGGGAAAGAAGAACATACAACTCATGAAGAGGGACCCTCATGGGGCCAACACAGCCTGTGGACATTTAAGCCCTAAATTAAAGGGAACAACATTGCCACACATGTATTAAGAATTCACACCAGGTTACAATAAATTCATGAAGATTTGTTTTTCTTAATTCTTATTTCAAAAACCAGATGCTTAATAATTCCACTTTTTCCTGCCAACTGAATTATCCTGTTGAGTAAATAGAAAACAATACATTTTGAAAGGCTCTCTGAATGTCCGAAGAATTTATATAATTTGGATGTTGCAATCTATTTTCCTTCTAAGGGGTTAGTTTTTTTAAAAAAAAAATATGTTTCTTGAGTAACAAAAGAACTGAGACCTCAAGAAAGATTGTAGCTTTATAATAAAACTAGTGTAAAACAAAATCAATTTGGTGGATTTTAAGGCATAAGTTTGTGTGTCTATGGTACTTAACTGTAACTCGCTGGGAGTTGTCATAAATGGCTATAGCATGCGGCTGCTCAGCCGAATCAAGCTTTGTTTTATTTTGATCTATAAACAGTTTCAAAGTTTTTCCTATTTGAGAAGAGATTGCTCCCTCTTTGCTGACACATACACACATGCACCCAAATTCATACACACTAATAAACTCAGATCCCCAGTGGTCAAGCTCTAGCTCTGGGCACATAGTAAGTACTTCAGAAATAATTGCTGAATGTGTCAATGAGTGGATATGTGAATGATCGGAACATTTTAGAGACCTCTGGATAGCTCACCTTTATTTTAATGGACATTTGAACAGGAGGCAATGGACTGAGAGTCGACACCGGGGATCTAAGTCCATTTTGCCGCCAACATTTGATGACTTTGTCAAGTCCCTTCACTTCGCAGGGCTTCAGGCTTTTGATTTGTAAAATAATGAAGCGGCACTAAGTGAGCTTTAGCTGACAGCTAAGATTCTGTCATTTTAACTGTGCTGCTTTGTAGATTCATTTTTACATGCTGAAGAGCTCTTGTGTTTTATTTCTATTAATTTTTTTGCATGCAGATACTGCTTTCGAGATCATCTCAATCTATAATCTTAATTGTTTATATGCTATTCCATACACAAACCCTAGGATAGCCACTTACATTTTTCTGACTTTGTTAGCTGTTTGGCATTGTCTATACTCCGCCTTACTTATGTGTAGGAATCTGACATTGCAGTATACGCAGACCCAGCGCTTATATACTCAGTTTATGTATCTGTACTTTGTCCTGGGTGGTGTGTGACCTGTATACATCACAGAGAAAAGAACACCTTGCCTTCAGCACCTATCCTCCCAAAAACCACAAAACTATCAATGTGCTCTTAAACAGAACATGCCTTGGTTTACTAGACCGTATCCTTCTTCCTAGGGCTGGACCCAGCCGGGCCGTATTTCCACAACACTCCGAATGAAGTCAGACTGGACCCCTCGGACGCTGACTTTGTCGATGTTATTCATACAAATGGAGTTCGCTTCCTTTTTGAGTTTGGTACGTTTCTAACACAAAAAGAAACTACAGTGAAGCAAAGAGGAGGATTTTTAGAAGCATTCATCCAGCGCTTATCTCTTTCAGGTGCCGGAACTATTAACGCTTGTGGTCACCTTGACTTTTACCCAAATGGAGGGAAACACATGCCAGGATGTGAAGACTTAATTACACCTTTATTGAAATTTGATTTCAACGCTTATAAGGAAGGTAAATACTTTCTAACGTGTGAAGGCTGCTATTATCCATTCACTCATCTCAGCTCTCTCCTCGGACGGGGTCCAAGTCCTTCTTTATATAATATAATACAAAAATATATGTTAGCCTAAAACACAGTTGATGTACGAAGCTCCCACCAGTTGTGAGATCCGCAAGGTCAGGTTTATGTTTTAGTTACCTGTGTATCCGCAAAGCCTAACAGAATGTTTAGCACGCTGTTGTCACTCAATATAACCGAGGAAGGTGGCTTCATTCTTTTAACATATATGTGTTGAGTGCTTACTATGTGCCAGGCACTATTCTAGGAACAGCAGATATAGGAATGAATACAAAAGACAAAAAAAATATCTTCCTGATGAAGCTAATATTCTAATTTGCTAGAAAAACAAGAATAGAATACGTGCTAAGGAGACAAAAATAAAGCATGGAATGAGAATATGATGTGTGGATGACAGGAAGGATGAGGTGAAGAATAGACAATAGGAGATTTCTGACAGGGTGGCCAGGGAGTCCTTACTGAACAGATTACCTAAAGGAATTAGCCATAGGGATACCTGGGGAAAGGCATTCCAGACTGAGGGGTAGAGGTAGCAAGTGCAAAGGCAGTGAGGAGCCTATTGTGGTCGGAGCGAAGTGAAAGAGAGGAGAGAGTAGGGCATGAGGTTAGAGAAGGGATGGGGCAGAAGGAGATTATACAGAGCCTTCTGGACGGTAGTCAAAGCTCCAGCTTTCACTCAAGTGAGATGGGAGCTGTGGGAGGATTTTGAGCAAAAGAGAGACAGGATTTGATTTACTTTTTAACAGAATCACTCTGGATCACAAATTAAACAAATAGTATTTAACCTTTTTAGTGGTTTTCAATAGTAATCATTTCTATAGAGCATTTAGTTACAAGGCACCAAAAAATTTTATTGGAGAATTCTGTTCCTTCCCATCTCTATATATTATCATCATGTAAATAATAAAATATATCATGCATAATGTATAATATGTGATAATATAATGTATGGTGATATGATAAATGTCTGGATGATTCTAAATGTCTCACCACCTAATCCCATGTGGTCAGAATATGTAGATGATGTAATTATTTGATCTTCTATCGGCTGTAAAAATACGTAGAAGGTGACACTGAGAGGAGCTCAAATTGTTTCTTCTTCACTAGAAATAAATTACAAAATTTGAATATCTGTTCTAAATGCATAAATATAATTAAAAGTATCTGTTTGCAATGACTACTTTAGAAAAATAATCTGGTGAACCTACACTCAAGATGAGAATTAAAGCCAATCCCACCTAGTATAGATAAGCAGCATTCATACAAAAACAGGCCTATGTAAAACTTATTTATCTTATTATTTTCCACATTATGATTTAAAGTCCTTCCTATTAGGATAAAATATAAATCATAAGATACCTTTCTATAACTATATTCAGTGTTATACACAGAGCATTTGAAATTCTGTGAAGAATTAATTCAAGTAAAACATGCATTTGTCATAGCTATCATTTGAGACTATTTCCTACAACTTTATTGAATTAAAAACACTTTTATCAAACATGTTAAGTCTTCAGATGAGTTTTAAGACTTCAAGATATTCTATCTTACATTATATTTATTATTAAGAAACCATTACTTTTAAAATTCACAGTTCCCTATATTCTAATGAACCATCTTGTCTAAATCACAATTACTTATGATAGAAATCTGTATATAAAAAGACCTGATACAAGAGAAGTCCTCATTTAAAAAAAGAAAGGATGATGCTAATTATTGATCTCTGCTGACTATGTTGCGTTTATAAAAGTATGCTATCTTATAACAAACCATAGTGCTTAAAAGAACAAAGATTTATGCCCAAGCTTCTGAGGCTCAAGATTCAGGCAGAGTTCTGCCAAGATTCTGCTTTCTGACGTGTTGGCTGGGGTAACTCACGGGATCACATCCAGCTGGAGACTGAGCTGGGCCTAGCTGAGTGGGAAGTTCCAAGATGGCTTCCACGTCTGGGGTCTTGGTACCTGTTCTCCTTGATAAGTGGTCTGTTCCCGGTCAGGGCCTCTCTCCCCAGCCAGTTAACCTGGATGTCTTAACATGGTAGCTGGGTTCCAAGAGAGCAAGTGTGGACCCGGGAAGGTCCTTTAAGACCAAGACCCCAGAACTGGCACAGTGTCAGTTCCTCCACATTCTGTTGGTCTAAGCAAGTGACAAGACTAGCCTGTAACCCAGGAGGGTGGAAAAATAGGCCCCATCTCTTGCAGGGAGAAATGCTAATATGATATTACAAAGGGGTGAGTACTTAGAAAGGTGTTATTCACTGGAGGTCATTATTATAGAGTAGTGATTTATCACATATACTAAAACCAAAATCTAGTTTCTCAAAGATCAACCAAGCTGTGTACATCATTGGGATAATAGTTTATGCCACCCAGTAAAAATGTCATTATGTAAAGTAAAGAGCATAAATGACTAGGGTGCTATAACCAGAATGCACAAAGGTGTTCAGATCTCTCGTATTTATTATTGCAGTAATCCTAAATATTGGTGCCTGACAATGACAAAACAAATTTGTCTTTAGCATTCTTTAATAACACCTCCCATCGGTCACACCTTGGAGTTCAGCTAAAGGTGTGCACTGGTTAATATTGCTGGCTGTATTGTGATTAAATAGAAAGGAATTTGGTCCTTCCCGCAGAAACAGGGAGACAGAGAATTCATTGGTCTAAGGTGGAGATGCTGCCTGCACAGGGATACCTAAAGCTCCAAGTGCTTATGTCAGAGATCTGGGAAGCTTGGGGAACATTAGTGTCAGAGCACAGAGTCATCTACATTGGCATTTGTTTGTTTTCCCTGCTTGAATATCCTTTTACATTCACAAAGACTTCTTTGGTACAAAGAATATAATATGTAACATTGATGTATTGTGCAATATCCAAGCCTACACACAAGGTCTATCTATCTAGACCCCAGTCAAGAACCTATCATTTAAGGTTATTTTTTCTAAGAAGTGATTCATACTCTCAGTTATCAGTTAATCAGTTCATTGCTATCAGTTAATTGGAAAATTTTTTCACAGAAGTGGCTTCCTTCTTTGATTGCAACCATGCCCGAAGTCATCGCTTTTATATGGAAAGCATTCTCAATCCTGATGCATTTATTGCTTATCCTTGTAGATCCTACGCCTCTTTTAAAGCAGTAAGTAAAGCATTTTGCAGGGGAATTTAATTAACAAGTCATTTTTTGAAGCATAATCAGCCAACTGAAAATTAGGGCTTTGAGTTTGTGGTGAAAAAATATCCATCTGCCATTTTTGAAAATGGTAGATGCTTTCTGTGCCGTTTGCCGAACAGTAGCTGAGGTTGCTGAAGGGCTTAAATAACTAAACCAACTCTTTGTATTCTGGTTGTTTCAGCTCTTCTGAAGATTATATCCAATTTTGCTTTTTTTGGCCATTTGTTATGCAGTAATTAGGTGCTACTATGTAACAGGAATAAGTCCAGGGCTCAAATTTTTCTGTGTATATATTTTAAATGTCATCTTCAAAGATGCCCCAGGAAAGCTGAACCAATCAATAGCTACAAGCAAGCATGTTACTCTTCACTTGGAACATTAAAATTATTTTATTAAAATTTAATTATTTATACAGAGCAGAACTAAGGCATAGATAGCTCACAGGAGTTTCACCCAGATCAATATGTGACAAAACACCAAATCTGATTTTACTTGAGTCATAAAGCACACGGTGCCAGATCTGAACTAAACATATTTTTCATTTGGTTATCACTGTGAAAAGGAGAAAGAAAATCTATTTTGTAGTGGGAAGTGGAAAGATTTTCCTTCTTATGTGTAGAGACCACTGTTTTCCCAGGGTAGAAAGACATGCAGGGGTTCCAGCTGAAGTTTAATTGAGTAATGAAACCTTGTAACTAAGTGCAGTGTTGGGGCAGGAATGTGCTTTCCCTCCTGTTACAGGGCAGGTGAGTGGATGCCCTCAGGTCGTCTTCGCAGTTTCCTGAGCCAGTTGTCCTTACTCATAATGTGCCCTGGGGACTTCCATTCTCAGAAAGCTTGACAGCCACACTCTGGCCTTTCCCCCTGTGACCTCCTTCTCCTCCACCAACCCCTTCTACCAGCCCGGATGCTGCTCAGAGCGGCTAAAGGGTCCTGCTGTTGACCAAACAGGTAGAAGCAGCCCTTCAGAGTCATGGTACATTCACAATACTGACAGCGTTCAATCGGCCAGGTTGGAGGACCGACCTTAGACTTCTGTAAAAGTTATGGCTACAAACTTAAAGAACATCGAATCACTCTCCTTAATGTGTTTTATTGTACTTAACCCAGTCATGCAAATATAATTTAAAAATAAAATAAAATAAGGAGGGTTCCTAGCATGAGGCTGACCAGGTTCACATTCTTGTGCCATCCCTTACGAGATGTGCAATGTTTTCACATCTGTAAAATAGGCAGATTGAAAGCGTTATCGTAGGAAGGGACTTCTTGAGGGTTTATTGAGTTAATTGTACCTAAAGTGCTTAGAATAGAGCCTAGCACATGGCAAGCACTCAGTAAACATGAACTGTTATTACTTTCCTTCATTAAAAATGGAGTTTTAAATGTGGTGTTTTACTATAGTCCTAGCCCAAGTGTCCATGGTTTATAAATCTAAAAGTTCAAAATCTAAAATAGCAACTACTCAAACACTGCTACCCAGATTTTTTTTAAAGTTAACGTCTCGTTAGTTTTGCTTTAGATTTTAAAACATACAGATAAAATTAAATAACTGAATTATTTTATATTCCCTCACTACCTCCCCTAAGGCAGTTTGAAGTGAAACAGATATATATTGAATAAATAGCATCATACTGTACATATCTTTCTGGATTTGCTTTTTTCGTTAAATTTTATAAATTTGAAATCTACATTGATGTGTGTAGATCTACATATTTATTTTGTAGGAATCAGTCACAATTTATTTATTCATTCCCCCACTAAGGTGCCTTTTGGTTGTTTCCAGTTTTTGTTATTGAAAGCAATTCAGCAGTAAACACCTCTGCATGTTCCTTAGGGACTTGGGTGGAAGTTTCTTTGCGGCATATAATAGACGTGCAATTGGCACAGCATATGTGCATTTCCATGCATTGCCAAATTGCCGTCTGCAGTGTCTGTCAATTTATATTCTCATCAGAAGCAAATGAGAATCCCCCACTCTATGTCTTCACCAGTACTTGAGTTTGCCAAGTGTTTTAATTTTTGCTAATCTGCTGAGTATGAAATTGCTTATTGTTTTAATTAGCACATTCCTGACAACTAGTAAGATTGAGCCTCTTTTTGCGTAGTTTTTGACTATTTGAGTTTCCTCGTCTGTGAATTGTCTATTCATATTGTTTACCCATTTTCTAACAGGCCATTCTTCTTTTTCCCCCAACTTGTTTTTGTCTTATGTTGTTTTTGAAAACAGGCAGGGTGGCCTGTTAAGCAATGTAGTTATTTTTTAATGCATATACTTTGTTTAAGTACCAAAGATTTTATTATAGTTTAATAATATAAGTTTATTGAAGAGCAACATTTCTAATTACATTTCTGATTACCTCGTATTTTTCTGTCACCAGGGAAAATGCTCCCATTGTCCCAAAGAAGGTTGCCCAACGATGGGTCATTTTGCTGATAGATTTCACCTCAAAAATCGGAAGTCTAATAGATCATATTATTTTTTAAACACTGGGGCTCTTTCCCCATTTTCCCGTAAGTATTATAGCTAAGTTTTATTGTAATGCTTTAAGGTACTTACTGTTTTTTAATTCAACAGTTTTTACTGAGGAGCTACTAAATAAGTGGGCATTGGACCAAACTGTGAAGATGCAGTGAGTTAGGCTGATGGAGAAGACAGAAAAAAAAGAAAACAAAATCTCGGTTTCAATAAACCTGGTGTGAGGAGACAAAGGAGGGACTTCCCCAAGCAGGTCAGGGAAGTATTCTGAGGGAAAGTGACTTCTAAGATGACCCCTGAAAGATCGGTAAGGGGGAGAAGGAAATGAGGAGTATTGTGGGCAGAAGGAACTGCATAGGTAAATGCCTGGAGATAAGAAAGCCAAAGCTGAAAGAAGATGCCCCTGCTGGCATTCTATATAGACCGGGAGGAGAGGAATGTGAGATGAGGCATGAAAAGCACATTGGGTCAAATATAAAATTGTATACCCTATGGGGAGTTTGGGTTTTGCCTTTGGCCTAGTGGAAAGCCACTAAAGGGCATTAGGACTATCAGGGTTTTTTTGTTTTGTTGTGTTGTGTTTTGTTTTTTTTTTAGAAAAACCACTCTAGTTGCTGCATGGATTAGAAGGGCACAAATGCAGGCAGAGCGACCTGTTAGAACAGGTGTTGTCTCACCACTATGGGATGGATGTGTTAGCTTCATTGTGGTAATCATTTTGCAATACATGTAGATCAAATCATCACCTTAAACTTACACAATGTTATATTTAAATTATGTCTCAGTAAAGCTAGGAGGGGAAAAAACTAGCAGGTGTTGCAAAAATCCAGGCAGAAGGGTAGAGAGAAGTGGGGAGAATACAGCGATGGTTGGAAGGTAGCAGCAAAAAGGAACTTGGTGAATGGGGGATACAGGAAATGGAGAAGTCAGGGGTGATTCTGGCTGGGTAGATGATGTGCCATTAGCTAAACTTAGTAACACAGGGAGAGAGGCTGGTTTGGAGGAAGTTGATGGGCTCAGTTTCTAACACATCAGGTTTGAAATGCCTTTAAGTCTTGCCCACTGGGCAGTTAGAGATATAGGCGTCATCCTCGGAACATGGCTGAGGTCTACAGATAAAGATTTGAGAGTCACCTGCATTTAGACAGTAATCATAACTGTGAAATCCAATGATATAATTACCCAAGAAGAGTGTGTCAAATTGAGAAGAAAGAGAGCAGAAGAAAGAGACAAAGGAGACTGAGGAATGGACAAAGAGGGAGAAAGAAAATCAGTGTCGGGGTAGTAGTTAAAAGAGCCAAGAAAAGAAAGAGGATAAGGAAGGGAGGATGCATTTGCTGCACCAAATATGCTAAAAGGTCAAAGCAGAGGGGGGCCCAGGGGCTCACGGGATGAAGCACCCATTTCGCGAGCTTTGGGGGACAGGTGTCCGTGGAGAAGTGACAGTGGGAGTCTTGTTTCAGTAGAATGGGTTGAGGAGGGAAAGTGAACTCTTTGGCAATGATTACTTCACTGAAAATTCTCTCTAGAAGAGAGAATATCCCCTTGCAGATGCTTTTCAAAAAATTTTATGAAGAATTGCACTTTTTCAGTGTGTTATTAATAAGCATACAACAATTTCAAAATTCAGAATGAAAAACCTGTTAATTACTTTTTTTTAAGGCTACAATTGACCATTTGCAAGGGCATTATCCTATTGGCAGGTTTGTGCTGGCCCAGACCTGTACTGGCTGGGCGTTCCTAGCACACCTCCCTGCAGGAAAGGAAGTGACTATTCACTTCACCTCTGAAGTAATTATATAAGCACAGACTTTCTTGCCCAATAAGTTTTCTAGATTTTTTCTGAATTAGTTGTCAAACTATGGCAAATAAAAACCTGGTCTTGGAAAGTAATATATGCCACAGGATACAAAGGAAATGGACAAAGACATGCAACTTTGGTTTTAATAAGTCATAACAGTGCCTGGAAAATTGAAGAATCTTCTTTTTTAAATATCATTAAATTATTTATGTGTGGAAAATTGAAATGTGGACATTTATATGTATTTTTAAATGTAATTTCTCACCAAATTCACTCAAGCTGTCTAAAGTTGTATTTTTTCATGAACACGAACAGCCTTATCCACTTTAACCCTGAAAGATGTATTTACATTAAAGTGCCAGAACTGTTGTGCTTTTCACGTATTTTTAACCCTTCTTACTCTCTCTCTCTCTGTCTCTCTCTTTCCAGGTTGGAGACACAAATTGTCTGTCAAACTCGATGGAAACAATGTCACTCAAGGGAGCATATTTCTCCGTGTAGGTGGAATGACCAGAAACACAGGAGAGTTGAAAATGGCCAGGTAGGCAAGACAGGAACCAACAGGTGACAGCACTGGGTGCTTGGGTAGCCTGGCTCGGTCATCTGTTCCTATAATGCCACAGACTCTCAGGCTATACTTGACTTTTCTTTTTACTTCATGTTTTCCAGATATAAAATAGGAATCATAATACATAGTTTCTTCATGGTTCAAGCTACAAAGAGAAAAATGTTAGGAAATGATAATGTGAAAATACAGATCTAGATAGTGAAACAAGTGGAAAAAAGTTGACAGGAGAGTAAATAAGATATATATTTAGCTAGTCATCCAGTCCATTTAATATTATACAAACTTGAGCATATATTTTTATTTGTATAGGTTTCAAATTACTTATGAAATAAAACATTTATATCAACTGCCAAATTTCTCATAAGCTGCCTCAGTGGTACCCACATATGGGACATGTGTTGGAACAGTCAAAGGTAGAAATAATTCAACAGAGACATCACTGCGTATTCGGGGCAAAGTCCCCTTTTATGTTGTTTTCCTTAATCTTTTCTTTGATCAGGCTTAGCACTTTTGTATTACCTATTTCACTTTTATAGTTTAGTTCTGTAATTCATTTCAGAATTTACATTATGCACACCAATTAGATGTTGCCCCTTTGCAAACTGATGAATGGATGAAATGTTTTGCTTCTGTGGTTTTCACTTCAAGTACTGGGCAGAGTCGTGAAAAGCAGAGATTTTGTAGTTATTTTGTCAGTGGGAGGATGCATCAGGTTAATCACTCTGGTAGAGTTTATGCACATCACCTTGCTTTGGCACCACTCCCTTTAAGAGGGGTTTCAGGCAGCAATCGTCTGGACCCGAGTTAACACACACAGCCCAGCCCACCTTTCTAGCCATGTCTCCACCATGAGGTTTCGTTCGTCTTCAGCTCATCCAGGTTACTCTGATTGAACCGCCGAGCACTGAATAGATCCCTCCCTTCCCTCTCTTCTCATCTTCAGCTATGCTGTTCCTTTGTTCCAAATACTCGTCCCTGTCTTAGCCTATCTCAGCCCACCCGATCTTCATGTCTCTGAGAGCCCTTCAGCATGATCGTGTGCTTGCAGCTCTGAGGACCTCAGCCCAAGGCTGTGCTGTTTGTGCCCTGCACAGAGGCCCCTGGCCTGGGCAGGTGGACATGAATATACAGTTCCTGCCTTCTTGAGATCTGTGAGAATGTTTTGCCACTTCTGTACTTGCAATGTCTAAAGAAGCTGAGCAACGTTGTTACATAGTGACCCAATCCCATTTTAAGAAGAGTTAAGCATTTCTGGTTCACGGTAAAATGTCTCATCTTAAAATGAAGCCACCTACGTAATTTGTACGTTAGTCTGTTCCTATTCTTCAGTCTAGCTTTAGAGTCTTGCTTCACCGTAGATTATATTTTAGTTATTTGAGCTTCTAATGACACTGTTGTGAAGGGCTGCACTTGTTTGCATGGAGTAAAGGCAGTTCAGAGAGATTGCCCTTGAGAACTGGGAGGAAAATTTGCCTTCTGGTAATTAAATCAATTAATTCTACGTGTAATGGAGTAAGACAGGCTCGAGCAATAGCAACATTTATTCATTCAACAAACATTTCAATGCCCACCGTATGCCAGGAATTGTTCTAATTGCTGGGGATAGCGACACAGGTCCTACTCTTGTGGAGCTATCTTCCAATTAGAGGAGACAGACAATAAATTAACCAAGGAATAAAGAAGTAGCAGGGGTAAGGAAACCTCATCTGGTCTAATTTTGGTTTGAATAAATTTGCCTATGCCTCAAGACAATCCACTTCTCCCTGCTCGAGTGCCATGCTCACCAAAACATCGTTTGATCACTAGTTTGGTTACCCAATTCTTTTTATACAGATAAAGAAGGTACCAGGGAAAAACTAGGAGAGCATTCTGGTCAATACAAGGGAAGCATTTTTCCATTACGAACTGATCAACAGGCTTCTAGTTTATAGATCAGTTTGGAATGAATTGACAATTGGATCATTTCCTGGTATCAATGAAATCTGGTTTCTGATACTACAAAGCCTGGACCAGATCTTTTATTACAGAGAACTCATCAAGATAATGCCTGTCGAGGCATCCCCTAGAAATCAACTCGTCAAGCTTCCCATTCACCTCACCCTTCTTTCAAGCTTCAGAACCATGCAATTCTGAGATGCTGACCAATAGAAAGAATAAAAAGAATAAATCTCCTTACAAGCACCTGCCAGCAAATGCAACTTTCCCTTCCCGGGTACACACACAGACGCTGTCTTTCGCTTTAGCATGTGAATACCCAGTACCAGATTATAAGTCTTATTTTTCTGTTCATAGTGGAACACTGAAGCCAGGCATGACATATACAAAACTAATTGATACAGATGTTAATGTTGGAAACATTACAAGTATTGAGTTCGTTTGGAAGGAACATTCATTTGGACGTTCTCAGAATAAGCTGGGAGCAGCAATGGTGATAGATATATCTGGAAAATATGGCTATGAGTAAGTACTACTTTGTCCTTTGCATTTTCATCGTTTGAATTTTATAAATGGTATTTAAAATGCACATATCATTTAACATTTGCAACTAGTATAATAATGTGTACATCTTGAAATTTTGCAATTAAAGAAAACGAAAATTATTTAGGAAATCAACACTGTATTTGCAAAAGTGTTTACAAAATAATACTTGTCATGAAATTAGAAGATTTACCGATGTCTTTTTTCCCCTCGAATCATATTAATGTCCTATGTCCCCCTTTAAATTTTTCAGATCTGCCTTCTGTAGCCAGGATATTAGGGGACCTAACATTGCCCAGATCCTGAAACCGTGTTAATCGCAGATACAGTCTTGATGGATTTTTTTTAATAGGAGCAATGAAAAAACAATCTCCTTCCAGTTGGTAATCAGACCAAACTTGGCCTTTGTACGTAAGATGGAAATGTACAGTTGTTGTTTTTCTAAGTAGAATTTTTTTCTCATTGACAAATTTTTATATGTGCCTTAAAAATAAACTGAATCCTAGGACAGAGTATAGTACTATGATCTATAGGAATCTGGAAATCAGACAAAAAATAGAGCTGTGCTAGAATTTCCCTGAATAAGAGGAGATGATGGAGCAGTATGATGATGCAAACTCACTGGGCAAAAGTAAGACTCTGGTTGAGTGAAGTATGTTTTGAGTATTTCCAGGTAGAATAATCATTGTTCTAAAATGGTTTAAAGAACACTTGTTATGTTGTTAAACCTTACTAAGACAAATTATGGCTATAGTTCATGATATATAAATTATAACCCTGTGGGTTGATACATCTATCTATTAGTAATTAAAACTAGTGAGAGTACGTTAGTATTTCCAAGGTTTTCTTTGGTCTTCAGGGTGTGTGAGCGATCAGAGAGATTTTGGAGCTTATCCAGGGTATGTGCATCAGTTACCCATCGGCCCTGAGGATCATCAGCCCCTTCTTCTAGAAGCCCCCCTGCCACAGAAGTACTCACCTCCCCGTTACAGATTTGCATGGAGCCTGAAGGTAGCGTCTCATTTGTAAAACACTTGACTAAAACTTTGTGTTTGCAAATTACAATACTGTAATATTTAAATGTGTCAATTGTGCTTTTTCTTTTATTTTCCTTCAAGTTGTTCTAATTCAGTTGTTACCCAGTGAAAATGAAAGATGTATGTTTCTATTGCTTTGCTTTCCATCCCTGGGCTCAGTGTTTTAGCCCGTAGCACTTTGCTATAAATATTGTTGCAAAGAAATGATGGCAGATACCCTGAAGAGGGTTTCTTCATTCTCCTTGGTGCCTCGCTGCCAATTGAACCTTAAGAAGAGACCCATGGGTGTACATAAACTTGTGTTTATGTTGTGGCAGAAAGCCAAGAACAAAGCGGGGTGACTCTTTCCCGTTGTACAAGTAGGAGATAGAAGATTGACTGGAGCACAGGCTTGGTGGAAGGAGAAAAGTAGATGGGACACATTTGGTATGACGTTGCTGGGTGGTCCTGTCCCTAATGGGCATATCAGCCCTAGGCCTAGGCCCACCCAGAAGCAACGTGGTCCTGGGCACCTTCAGTGGGAGGGCCTGAGCCCTACTGGGTCACTGTCACAGCCCCAGCACTACATAGCAACCTGGCAGTGGAGTTGGCACCATGGCTAGAGGATAGTGGGTGGCACCTTCCTGTGAAAGCAGCAGTCCTGAGCCTGCACTGCTCTTTGCTCAGCCTGTCTTCTTTTTGGGAAGGGCTCATCGACCAGGAGGAAGAGTCCTGAACCAGGACATGGCATTGGGCTCTGTGAGTCCTGGCCCAGGAGGCCTCTTGGCCAACTCTTCCTAAAAGACAAGTGGGAGTCAGTCAATTTCTGGCATCCCTATTTTAATAAAATATAAACTTTTTGCACCATAGTTCTTAATATCTGTCCCCTTTTTTGCATTATAGGACTATTGTAAGGGCAATCTAGGCAAAGGAATTCTGGAAGTTCAAGGAAATAGTATTTTCTGTGTGTATTGTTGCCTAGGAAAGCTCTAAAAAATGGCCCCCTTTCTCTCTGGGTGTCCTGCATTATGGTGGCAGAGTATTTGGGGCCTGCAACTGTTTTGGCAAGGACTGTTAGGAAATTCTTTTGCTTCTTGAATAACTGCCATGAATGCTGAAAAGTGACTTCCAGTGCAATTAGCCATTTACTTCCTCCACTTCCCGCTACTGAGTCACACTTAGACCTTGTCACTGTATTATGCACCAATGCCCACCTGTCAACTTGCTAATCGGAGCATCTGCCTCTCCAACCACAACTGTCTACCTTCAGGTTTACCAGAGTGACAGTCTCAGACCTCCTTGCGACTTCTGATCCACGACCCTTCGACTTTCTTGAAATCCACCAACCCCATTTCCTTTCGTACCCAACTTCAGGTGCATGATCATTTGGTTCAGTAATAACGCCTATCAGCACCCTATACTCCCTGTCTTTTTCTTTTTTCATCCTGTCAGGCAAAACCTCAACCTGCATGCATCCAGTAGTCCCCTTTCTCTAGTCCAGCACCCCAACACTGGAGTGCTAAGGCAATCACATCACAGGAAAGACCTATGTAACTATAAATTGAACATCAGCTGTCCTGAAATTCTACCTATTTTTTGTTTTTTGATTTGGGGTTTTTATATACCTCCTGCCCGAAACTCTCCTTGTACTTTACACAGAAAACAGATGTCAGCAGAGAACAAATCTCTCCTCTTTTTGATCCAAACGTACCAAGTGCTACATATGCACCCCTCCCATCCTTTTGCTACTAGGGCAGCTTCCCCTTCTCGTATCCAAGATCAACGCCTGCCCCTGTGCATGGGATCTCACCCTCTCCTCCTTTCTTGGGAACCTTATCCCCCATTGGTTACGTTTTCTTCCTTTTGTATATTTAAGCTCTCATTGCGTCAGGTTTTTAAAAGTCTAAGTCTCCCCCATTGGGGGAAAAAAAAATCATTCTCAACCCTGAATTCCCCTCTACTCCTGTCTGACCTCAGAACAACTCTCACCAAGATTTCCTATCATAGTCACTAAGCTGAACAGGAAAGTTTTCCTCATTCATTCCATCCCTCAGCAGAATTAAACACTGTCAACTCACTCCTGCTCGCTTTCTCTTTAAAATTAAGAAATTTCCATTTTAGTTTTTATTGTAGAAATTTTCAGATATTCACAGCAGCAGAGAAATTGGTTAGAGGGATCCCGACGTACCTGTCATCCAGTTTAATGATTTGCAGATTTCGCCAATTCTATTTTATGAGTGCATATATAAACACACACTCTGTGTTTTTGTTTTGTTTGTTTGCTTTTGCTGGAGTATTTCAAACCAAATCCTAGATATAATGCTATTTATCCGATTTACACTTTCATATGTATCTCTAAACAACACATTTATTTAACATAACTATAATATCCATTTTATAAAAATGATCAATAATAATGTTTCATTAAACATTTTATTCAAGGTTAACTTTGAAAATCAACAATGATTCCTTAAAATCATCTTATATTCAGGTTGTGTTTAAATTTCCCAGATTGTCTGAAAAATGTCTTTTGTCAGAGAGTTTATTTAAATTGGGATCCAAGCAAGATTAACACATTGCATTTCACGGACTTGTCCCTAAATTTCTTTTCATTTACAACAGCTCCTCCTCCCTCTTCTTCCATACCGATTGGTGAATAAACCAAGTCACTTGTCCTGTCAAATTTCGCACATTCAGGTGATGGAACCCCCTGGTATCATTTGGCCTATTTCTCTATCCTGTGTATTTCCTGTAAACTAGTACTTATGTAGATGGAGGGACTTGATGAGATTGAGGGTCCTCTTTACTAGGCAGTGGGGACCAACCACCCACCTGCTGACCTGCAGGGGGGGGTAATTTCTGCACCTACCTTACAGCTCTGAACTGCTGACCTTTTTTTTTTTTTAATATAAAGGATTATGTGTGCAGTAACACTTTATAAATTTGAAAGGGCTATGTCAATTAGAATTGTAGGTAAAATAGAATATTGGCTGGCTTGGAACCTACTTGCTAAATGCCTGGCAGACAGGAGAAAGGTACCTGGATGAAGGTTTACCATGGTTTGTGCTCTGGCAAGACTGCAGAAAGGGGCAAGTGGTTGTTAAAGATCCAATTACGGAAGAGGCATTAAACTCTGTGTGTTGCCTAGAGCTGGAGGTAGATAATAAATGCTCCAGCAACAGCTACGGAAAATTTAGATACCTGGTGGAGTAGTGTGGCTATTTCCCCGGACTCCTCAGATTAGAGTGAATAACAGAAACTAGCCTGTTTAATAAAGCCCTCAGGTTTTGTTGACTCTGCAACTCTCCAGAACAAGCAGAGGACCTCAGGGACAGAAGCATAATTTATGCCAAGTTATTGTTTCCCAGCCTTCTAAAAGCTAAGCTCATGTTAGATAAACATAAAAATCTCATGTCCCTCCTGGGGACTTTACTCCCCCACTTGGGAAAATCAATCTTTGTTTTATATACCCTCCTACCAAAAAAGATTTTGTAAATCTTTCCTTTCTGTGGATTGTTGTAATAAAAATGATAGGTGTGCTTTGTGCTGTGTTAATTTTTTTTTTCCCCAAATACATACTTACATTGTAATACCAGATGGGCTTTTTTTTTTTTAATTTTACACGTGCTTCCTTAAGAGTTCTGCTCTAAATGACTTAAGTCTTACACTCAGGAGAGTGGAATCTCTCTACCATATTTTATTCTAGTAAAGAGGCTGAATGTCTATGTAGACTGAGCCCAAGATTTTTGGCAGATGTTTTCTTCCTTATACAACCTATTTTTTGTTTGCGTTTTTCAAACATTTAACCATACATCATCACATATTTTCTTTTCATAGGCTTTTCAATTCATTCATTCATTCATTCAACAAACACTGAGTTATCCTTATGCACCGGGCATTGTGCTAAATAATAAGGTTATATGAAAAACAAGAGGTAGACCCTGCTCTTGAGATATACAGCATGGAGGACACGGGAAAGAACTCACTGATTATAGTACATCATAAGAATTGTGATAGAAGCAGGCACGAGGTGAGAGCAGCATGGAAAAGAGCCAGCTGGCTCGGCTGCTCATGACCTTCACGCTCCATTCATTGATTTCCTGTGGAAGCAAGAACAAGAGAGAGAAACCAGTAGGTTTTCATTTCCGAATTTTGTGGTTACCACATCTATTGCTGTAAGTGATCCCATTTCGAAAGTCAGTGTACTTTATTTTCCAGTAGCTATGGTCCTGGAGGAATAGAACTGACATTGCATGCATCCATACACGCAAACATCTATCCATCAAGGATCTACCGACTGTCACCTGTGGCCAGAGGAGCAATAATTTCCTTGAGGGTCCCTGGAAGAGGGAGCAAGGCCACACCCAACAGATTTAGACTGACGCCAACCCAAGCTTGACAAACTGCTCGTCTTGGGCTCGTCTCTGACCCAGTCCAATGGTCCTGACTGCGTCATTTGCACAACAGTGCCCATTGATCATGAAGACAGATGCAATTCCCAAACTCGAATCCATCATTTCAGAAAAACCATAGCAAATGTAACACTTAGAGTAATTTAAGGCTAGATATATGTGAGCATGTGGAGAACAGGAAAGTAAAGGAAATGCCATTATGTCCTTACTTGGCTTCAGAGTACTTGGACAGCAGGCGAAGCCCCTCAATGCTGTTCATTTCTATAGACAAGACTCTCAAGCTCCTTGTTTAAGTAAGAACTCTATCCAAATCGTAATACCACATGGAAGTGTAAGAAAAGGGAAGTGTTTTAACCCAGTGATTTCCTCTGGGTTAAAAATGAAAAAGGTATGCGTATTGATGGCTTCTGGAAAGCAGAAAGGAATTTCAATTTTAGTTGCACAACAAAACATGTTTAAGTCAGCCAATGAGAATTAGTCCTTTTACAGGATGAGAGTTACCTTCACACGATATAACATCAATATCTAACATCCAAGTGTTTCACTGATAACATTTTTGTTATGCAAAATGCCATAAGCTTTTTCTCTGACGCTGAAGGGGAAAAGGCAACATTTTCTCTGACTTATTTCCAGAGGTTTCTTTCACCAGCACGTACACAGACCTGTGGATCTTCAAGGCCAGAAACTGTAGTCCCATTGGCTACCACGAACAGGAAACAGGCCCCAGGAGTCCAAAACACGATGTGAAAAAAGAAAAACTCAGAAAACACATGGAAGATGGGACACATACTATTGTGCACCAACGATGCAGATGATGTTTCATGAAATCTCAGAAACAGAAGTTTATTTCTTTCTGAACTTCCACAATATTTTAAAATTTGACATAGCGAATAGAGCATAGAATTGTGAGTTAGAGGGTCTGAAGTCTGGTTCTGATTCCATAATCAGTTAATGACATGGACTTGGGCAAATAATTTCTCCTCTTTCAGCCCCACTGTGTCCACCTGTAAAACAAATATGATAGTTATGACTCTTGGGGTTACTTTCTCATGCTGAAATCCTTTGACTTATTAGGTGAAGATAAATATGCATGAATGAATGGATAGATAGGTGAATCAATCAATAAAAAATAAAATTTGGATTTTCTTGTGTGGTCATAATTCTCCCCAACCATATAAAGCTCTAACTAGGTGTTTATGTGTTTTTATTATGTACACTGAGTGTACCTTATAAATTCACGTTTGCTAGAGTTTGATTTGTCTTTTTACTGTAGAAAGCATTGCTTACTTGAGTTTAATATATTTATTAAGGTGCCCTCTAGTGGAAGGATGAGCATATTGTGTCGTCATCCAGTGACAGCTTCATAACTCACAAACCCCTTCATATGCATTTTTACAACATCATATGCATTTTTAATGAATCAAACCTCTATACCAGGTGCAGTGAAATGTTTAGTTTCAAGATCTCACTATCTCACTCAGGTAAAATCCTGGTTTAGAACCAATCTTGAAATTTAATAATAACAACATGTATAAAGGTGGGGTATCATTGGGAAAAAAAACAAAAAACCTGTCCTAAAAATCAGTTGTTGCTCTTGGAGTCACATTGCACATTGGACTAAATAAAACACAGAGGGCATTTCATTGTGGTCACCAAATGCATGAATGCCGCTCAGTACCGTGTTTCCTCCCAAAAATAAGACCTACCCGGAAAATAAGCCCTAGCATGATTTTTCAGGATGATATCCCCTGAACATAAGCCTTAATGCATCTTTTGGAGCAAAAATTAATATAAGACCTGGTCTTATTTTCAGGGAAACATGGTAGAAAGCAAAATCCCTGGGGTCCTGGACTCTGCTGTTTGGCTGCGTGATTCCCCTGACAGGTGTTTCAGGTGGGGCAGAGACTGTACCTGTGGAACATGGGAAGGTGAGCTCTAGCTATAATAGAGATGCTCTGGCTTCCTGGGATATCTAGGGCATAGGAGCAGAAAGGGCACCGGATGTGGATGTGTAACTGTCACCAGGTTCAATAAGAACTCACAGGTCTTACTCACCAGTGTCTGTTCTGATGTAATTGCTGTTGGTGTAGTAATCAATAGAGATATTTCTCTCCAGAGATCGAACTTTATCCTTGGTTGAACACAACCCACAGCGTGTGAGGAAACATTTAAGCTGTGTCTACACACCAATTTAACACAATTAACTTGTCAGTTTTGTTTTTAAAAAGTGACAAAAGCATTTTAGTCAAGCAACAAAATTGGGTTGCTGTAAACAGAATTTTACCAGTTTTCACATATCAGTTCACCAGTCCCTCCAAAAATATCACATTGGTTGTTTGTATAAGTGTAATGAGTAAATAGAAAGCTAGAAAGAGATGGTCACCTGAATGTCACGGGGCTAAACAATTACCTTGATTAGTATTTTATAGGGCAACATCTGATGTGGTACATTTCTATAACAACTCTTCATATCAAAGTTTGATCACTCCTCACAGCAAAAGGACAATAGATAGATAGTTCTGTGACAACTGGTTTAAAAGTTAGATGTATTTCCATTTTTATGTAACTGTGGAAGAATTTTATGACTAATAATCCTTGCGGTGCTGACAGTTCTTGCGTTGACTGGGGCAAAAGCCTGCCATTTCCTTGTAGCTTCTGTCATCACAGCAACTCCTGTTTGCAGAGGTTTATGCGTCTTTAATCCGCATACCTTATGTCCTCTCCTTCTGCTGTTCGTGCCACTGACCAGAAGCTGGGCTCCCACATTACTGGGGAGGTTGGAAGGAGGATAAATGGGGCCAGTGGGTGACTCATCGTTTGGTAAAGAGAGTGAAAGCTGGAAGACTACACTCAATGTCCAAGTGTAATCCAGGCTGCCATTACATAGGAAGCGCCTAGGAGAGGGGCTGCCAGCGTTTACTTTTGTTTAAACTTCTTTTAATTGAGCAGAACATACAGACAAGAAAGAGCGCATATCATAAATGTGTAGCTCAATGTAACTTTTCAAAGTAAACAGACCCACGTAAACTTGAGAAATGAAGAATATTAATGATCATCATAGAAATCTCCTTTGTGTCCCCTCTCAGTCATTACTCACCCAAAGGTAACGGCTATTCTGATTTCTTTTACTATAGGTTAGTTTTGCTTGGTTTTTTTTAAACTTTATGTAAATAGAATCATATAGTATTTATTCATTCTTAGGTTGTCCAACATTATGTCTAAAAGATCATTGCAAATGGTAATGGTTTGTTATTTTTCATTGCTGTATAGCATTTTTTGCATGCTAACTTATATATTCATTCTACAGTTGATGGACGCTTAGTTTCTAGTTTCTTTTTATTTAATTTTATTGGGGAATATTGGGGGACAGTGTGTTTCTCCAGGGCCCATCAGCTCCAAGTCGTTGTCCTTCAATCTAGTTGTGGAGGGCGCAGCTCACTGGCCCATGTGGGAATCGAACCAGCAACCCCATTGTTAAGAGCTTGTGCTCTGACCAACTGAGCCATCTGGCTGCCCCAGTTTCTAGTTTCTAGTTCTCTTTATAGAAATATTCCAGCTAACATATGAAAAAAGAATGCTACAATTAAAATACCATTATTTTCAAGCCCTAACAAATTAAAGGATCTAGGCAATGATTCTCAATAGCTGATACAGAGAGGCAACCAGCTATCTGGGCATCAGAGTCTAGAATACACTACCTCCAAATGCTGTGTAGAATCCCCGTGTAGATTTTATCACTGTTCCCCAAACTTGTGTGTGCATCTTGTGATCAGAGGATGTTTTGTAAAACACCAAACCCTAAATATTGCCCCTGAGCTTATGCTCCAATAGGTTTCAGGTGACGAATTGATTTTATAAAGTTCCACAGGTATTTCTGATGGTCAGCCAGGTATGGAAACCACGGATTTGTGTCACTTATTGTCCCGAAAGCCTCACCTAGTATCCTGCATGGAGCAGACAGTAGGCAGGTGAAGCCTCGGGGTTTTTGGAGAATCCATCAAGAAGCGAATACTGGGAATGGAAAATACGTGGCCGTCGTGTGCCATTTTTCACTCCCAGCCCGTAGCCCCACTACTAATTGATCACCATCCTCTTTCCACTGAAATCAGATGTGGCCTTAGAATCCTTCTCACTCCAATGCACCGGGAAGTCACTACCAGTTAACAAGTGTTAACACACAAATCAAAAACAATTTGTCATCCTTGGCTCTCGGCATGACTGTTGTCCCTCATGCACTTTGAGTCGGCAGAAAAATAGGATTTGTTTGCATCTACTTCTTAACATGCATAACATTAGGAGAGTAAAAAAAAGATTAAGTGGGAGAAATCATAAACATGTCGTGTGTCTGAGGCTGGTCGTGGTGATGTGCTCACTGCTTCCACAAGTGTTTGCAGAGTTACCACGTTCAAGTCCCAGGCTGGGCAGCAGAGTTCAAAAGGAGGAAATGCAGACACGGTCCTATCCCCACAGACTTTCCTGTTCCACACTTCTCACAGGGGCTTCTGTCAAGGGGTGAGCGGGTGGTTTGGCAGTTGCAGAAGGAAAAAGGGATGAAGCAATCTTGTTCACATACATCTGACAAATATGAAATATAACATTTGCTACGATTTCCACGGAACTCCGGTTCCCTTCTTAACAATTGTGGCATGTACTGTGAGGATGGAACAAGTCCTTTGGCTTCAGCAAGCATTTTGCCTAATGAAAACAGTTCTCATATTGTCACATTGATGCTTCAATTGAACTCGTTGATTTGCATAATTTGTTGTTATTTCTGTGTTTGTTATGCCTCCAATTTCACTAAAAAGCATTAGTGACTCAAAAGTTGTTCGTTGAGATAGAAAATTAGAGATGACAAGAGTAAGAATATTATGGCACAAAATAATATAATAAATTAAAACCAGCTCTAGATCGTATTAATCTGGAAGGATGAGAAGAACAAATTGAAAAGCAAAACTTCTTCCATTTTCTTTCAGGTCTTTCGTATATAAATATTTCTTAAAAGTGGCATAATGTTTTTGACAGTCTCATGACACTTTTAAGCAGAGTATAGTGACCTCTTTGTTAAGTATATTGAGTATTTTTTAAATAAGCCAAAACTAATACTTTCCAGTCTGAGGATTATTCACAGGGTATGAGCTCAGTAACACCAAGGCATCATTCAATATTGCATTCCTTGTAGCAAAAACAGGTGCAAGTCACAGTATCACAGAGGAGCTTATAAAACCCGTTTCAAAGTCAAAGACAAATACTTTGCAAGAACACAGAATCAGCTATTGGTGAAATTGCTTTAACAGATGAAATTGTTGGATGTAGCATAGGGGAGGAAACGTGTCTTTTTTTCTTAGCCCGTTAAGTGCTGAACTAGGACCCCTGTAACGGAAGATTAAGAGAAAAGTGTACAAATTTATTTCAAGTAAACTTTACGTAACACTGGAGCCTCTGTAAGGAAATGAAGACGTGGAGAAACAGTTACACCTGACTGGTTTTATGCTATGTTTGATGAAGAGTGGAAAGTCATGGAGAGACGATCGGCAGAGTCTGAGCTGAGTGTGGTGTGCTGAGTGTTGTAAACTGAGGAAAACCTATCAAGCCCTGTTCAGATTCTTCTCTGTGCTCCTTCCTCTGGGAACAAGGAGGGCATCTCTCCCATGAAGGCTTTGTGACCAGCTTCGGGGAAGGTCAGAAAGTCCTTCCTGCACCTGCCATCCCTCTGATTACTTCAGCTTGAAGTATTGAATGTGGCAAGCTGCCATATTTGGGGGCAGTGTGTCCTGAGCTTGGTCTCAACAACAGCACACCGTATGGAGTTGCTATGTCCCTGCACTTCCGTGTGTTCTCAAAGATATCTGCCCATTGGACATGTTAATACAGGTACGCAGTTTAATTGAACGTTGTTCCATTGTCGTTATAAATGATGATACCGCATCATTCTAACTGGTGATATAAAAGTACACACCAGAATCACCAGGCGAGCTTTAAAAATCGAAACATCAGGCCACCCTGCAGCCCAGTTACACCAGTTTCACCAAGAGTGGTGGGTCCCAGGCATCAGTGTTCTCTTTTACAATCTCCGAGTCATTCCGTGTGCAGCCAAGGCTTAGAAACCAAGGTTGATCGCAACACTAAATTAGGCAGAAAACAAAAGAGTTTGTCACAAATAATTAGCTTAGATTTTTTTTCTTCTTTTTTTAATCACAGCTTACAACAACCAAGCTATCTTCACTGGTTCTGAGGGATTCTACCTCTTCTCTTTTTTGATCTCTTTACTAAGTACCATCGGCATTTGGGAAGTCTTGTGATTAGCATTCTGGAGCTCTGGGACGTAGCCTAGCTTTATGTAACTGAAGCCGGGCTTTGAGATATTGTGAATGAAGGCATACCACCCAGGAAGCCCTGAATATGTAGGCATACTCATATACCTTAACAGCCAGCTAAACAGACAAAAAGACTACTTACAAGAAGGTTGAGGGAAAAAAGCACAGGGGAGCTGGGCTAGAACAGTTTCAAAGGGCAATATTTCTGTACAGATACCCACCTAATGCCGTGTAGCTGGGTGGATCATTAGAGAAGGAGAGTCCCCAGTGTTGCCAGGCGTGGGGAGGCAGGAGATAATCTGCTTGAGCAAAAGGGAGGTGAAAGCAGAGCTGAGAGACTGCGGGCCCTGTGTCTCCCCGGCCTTGGGTGAATTCCACTGCTCTCATCATGCTTGGAATCTCGTTATACTGACTCTCTGGCAACCATATGGGAAGGAAGACAAAGGAACAACTGTTGGTTTATCTGCAGTTCCTTGTTTCTCAGACTTCCAAACTCATCCTCGTTTACTTATTCAGCAAATATTTGTCTGAGGTAGGGGCCTGCATGGGCCAGCACAGTGTCCGGTGTGGCCAGAACCAGAGTGCAAGGTGGAAAATGAGAGGAAATGACGTCAGCAAGCAAAGAGACCAGCCTTGTAAGACATGGTAAGGAACTTGGAATTCATCCCAAAGAAGTTAGGAAACCAGTGAGAGATTTGGAGCATTTCCTATAAGTTGACTTTCTGATAGCATAATTTTACCCCTAACTTTTACAGAGCTGTTGGCCAAAAACATGTCCCCATTTTTGTGACTAGGCTGGCCATTGACAGACTAATAATGTAAAATAGGTGACCTTGGTAATCTTGTGGTAGTTTTCCCTTTAAATTCAGTTGGATATTTTATTTAATGAGCCAGTTTTTCTGAGTAATGACTTCCTTGCAACTTCTTTGCAAGTAACTGTCTTCTTTCCTCCATGCTTTTGTTTCTGAGTCATTCTTTCACACAACCCACAGACCTTAGCAGGATCCCTGTACTCAGAAAAAAATAGATTCATGAGTCCTGCTTTCCCTCCTGTGGGCATCTGTGACTGATGGGGACCAGAGCCAGGCAAAAGGGAACCCGAAAATAAGACCTAGTCGGACAATCAGCTCTAATGCATCTTTTGAAGCAAAAAAATTAATATAAGACCCGGTCTTATTTTACTGTAAGACCAGGTATAATATAATTAATATAATATAATATAATATAATATAATATAATATAATATAATATAATATAATATAATACCAGGTCTTATTTTATTATAAGACTGGGTCTTATATAAGAGAATATAACATAAGACTGGGTCTTATGTTAATTTTTGCTCCAAAATACACATTAAAGCTGATTGTCCAGCTAGGTCTTATTTTCGGGGAAACACGGTAGTTGGTCTATCTCAAGATGTGACGTGCAAACTGAAGGACAGGTTTTGGTGGCCAAGTCCAAGCCCACCTATGGTATTTGAGTGCCGTCTGTGTACTGGCCCATTGGGCAACTTCAGCCTCAGAAATGGTGTCTGGGGACCCAGGACACACTGGCTAAATCTTCCCTGTGATTTTGGGTTTCACTTGACCTCAGGCTGCCTGGGAATCACAATTCCCATAAGTGTCATTAATAACAAGGGTTGTATTTGAGTGCTTTACCAAATCACAAATTTCAGGTAATTTGAGGCAACAAAGGGAATTTTTTTTCTAATATAGAAGAGTTCCTTTCAAGATAATTGGGCTGTGCACAAATATTGTTTCTTCAGAAATATTCATAAGTACTGCCCAAACCATTAAGGATGTTTGTAGCCCAGTAGGAGATTTTTTTTTTTTTTTACTTTAACTTTTAATGGACTTGAGGGGAAAATCAGTAAATAATGAAACACTGAAATACTCTAAACTGCATTTCTACTGGGAAATAAATGGCACTCTAGAGGCCTGAATAAATCATTGCAGCTAATAAAATTTCTTGATCTACCCTCTAGTGACTTTGCACCAGGAAGATTGAATTTGTACAGATTTGTACAGTCAAATAAGGTCAGTCTATATAAAAGAATGCTGTTTATCCAGCATTTGGGCAGCATGGATTTAGACTGTTCATTATGTAACCACTTCTGTGGTGGGCGCCCTTTGGAGCTTTCCTATGAGATCGGAGAATAGAAAGCTTTCATGCTAGTAATACCCATTACTGCCAGTAAGAGAGGGCAATGGCCCGATTCGTTCCCGGGCGCCTGGACCCCAAATCTGTGCCTTCAGTTTGCACAGGCTCTTGGGGTTTTTTTGTCTTGATGAAATGATATCTCACTTTAATTTGCATTTTTTCATCACTATAGTTTTACATTTTTTTAATATATTATGTATTTCATATATAATTTTCACTTTTCATTATTATGTTGTATATATGTTTTTTTGACTTCTGACTATGCTGTTTGTGTGCTTTGCCTATATTATATTGATTGGTAAAAACTCTTTGTATATCAGAGTTATTTATATATATATATATATATATATATATATATATATATATATATATATATGGCAAATATTCTCCCCAGGTTGTGGTTTGTATTTTGTCTTCATTTTTATGCTATAGAGATGTTTTTAATTTTCAGGATCTGTCAGATTTGGTGTAAGAAAGGAGGTTAGCATTAGTTTTGCTTTGTGTTTCAAATTGTTCACTAATTATCTAAAATTCGTCGTTTTCCACTGATTTAACGACACCTTTATATTAGATTATATTTCTATGACATTTTGGTCTTCTGCCATATTCTCTATTCTGTTCTATTTGTCTACGTTAGTTTCTCAACCTTGACACGATGGACATTTTGGGGCCAGATTATTGTTGGGGGTAGGAGTGAGGGGTCCTGTGCATTGTAGGATGTTTCACAGCATCAATAACCTCTCCTCCCCAGGTGCCAGTAGCACCCCATCCCTCAGCTGTAACAATCGAAAATGTCTCCAGACATTGCCAAATGTATTCGAGGAGCAAAACTGCCGCAGATTGAGAACCCTGAGCTATTTCTATCCTAGTACCTCATTATTTTAGTGACTGGCTTTATAGTATCTTTCGGTATCAGCCAGGGCAAGTTACCCTCTTGTTTTTCAGAATTTCCACGTTTGGACTTCCAGAACTTAGAATCATATGGTAAATTAAGAGAAAAAATCCTGATATGAATAATTCTATATCAATAAAATTGTTACATTAAAAAGTCAGGATTTTATTAGCTTTGCATTTAAATTCAATATAATCTGATAAGAACTGATATCCTTCATGATACACATCACCCTAGTCAAAACATATCTCCATTGAGCAGAATGGTTTTATGATCCCTTAGTAGAGTCCTATAGTTTTCTTTGTAAAGATAGAGTGGCAGTCTTGCTTGGCGATTAAGATCACCAACTTTGATTCAAATCTGACTCTGCTGTGTTCTGTGAATGACCTGGGGAAGCTATTGAACCTTTCAGAAGCTCAGTTTTTTCAATTACCAAATGGTTATAATAATAACAACACCTACCCATATTTTGCTTTGAGGATTAAGTGATAATATAAAAAAAAAAATCTTTCTCAACAGTTGCTATTAGGTACAATTGAGGCTGCTAGTTATTTTCTGTCTTGCTGTTTTTGTGAATAGAATCTTTTCTCTCATGCTATTCATTGTTTCCATAGAGAGGAATCTGTTGATTTTTGCGTATAAATTTTATAATTGACCACCTTACAGAATTCTCTTATTATTTTCAATGTTTTTTCCATAAATATAGTGATAACATCTGGAAATAAGGGGCTATTACCTCTTCCTTCCCAGTTGGTAGACTGCTTGTTGACTTGCTTGAATTGTTACATTACTTAGCACTCTCACAACAATTTAAATTATAATAAATAACGAGTACCCTTGTGTCATCTGGTGTAAATGAAAATTCTTCTAGTTTTGCTCCATTAAGAATTGGTTCCTGAGAAGAAGTATTATTATGTTGAGGAAATAGCTTTCTATTCTTACTTTCTAAAGTGTTTTTAAATGGGGTGTTGTTAAACAACTATTATAAAGTTTCAGTTATGTGACATGAGTAAGTTCTAGAGATATACACAACAGTGTGCCTATAGATAACCATCTGTATTGTTTACTCATAAGTCTGTTAAGAGGGTAGCTCTCATATAAAGTGTTCTTACCATAATAAAATAAAAAATTTAAGTAAAAGAATAAATATTGAGAGAAAGAATAGACAAAGTGACCTGGTACGACAGTGACACAGACCCATACAAACAGGGAAATAATACATTATAGAACTGGCAGATCAGACTAGTGGAAACACATTGGACTTTTCAACAAATAATGCTTGAACAATTGGTTATACATATGAAAATTGGATACCCTACATCATATTACACTTTGAAAAAGCCAATTCTAAGTTGATTCAAGACTCAAATGTAAAAGGACAAACTATAAAATAATTAGAAAACAATATCAGATATCTTTATAACTTTTGAGTTCGGAAGGATTTCTTTCAAAAGATATAAAAGAATATATGCGATAAGAAAAAAATATATATTCAGTTACACTAAAATTAAGAATTTCTGTTTATGAAAAGAAAACATAAAGTAAAAATCCCACAATCCCATCATTGGCAGAATATATTGCAACACGTATAACTGACAAGTTATTTATATCCAGAATGTGTAAGGGATGCTTACAAATAAGAAACAGCAAATAACCCAGTAAAAAAAAAAAGGTCAAGAGATATTTATAGAGAAAGAAACCCAAACAGACAAAGAAGCTCAATGTCATTGACAATCAAGGAAACGCTAATTGAAACCACGAGGCTGTTTTACTGCGAACAGATTGGCAAAAATGTAAATGTCTGATAGCATCAAGTTATTGTGAAGCTGTGGAGCAACTGGAAAAGTTAGACAGTGCTGATGGAAATATAAATTGGAACAGTCTCTTTGAAAATAATTTGACACTATCTAGTAAAGACTAAGAATGAAAGACCCGACACCCTATCAAGTCCACTGCTAATATGCCTAAAAAAACTGACACCATTGCATAGGATCATGGATAAGAATGTATATAGCAAGAATTTTTGTAATACCAAAGCTAGATACAATTCAAATGTCAATAAACAAATGGATCAATTCATTGTGGTATAATCATATAATAAAATACTATACAGTGGTGAAAATGAATCAAAGCTACACACAACATGGATGAACTTCAGACATAATGCAGAGTGAAAAAAACACAAATCACAGAACAATGCATATAGTATGATGCATTTATAGAAAGTCAAAAATATGCAAAACTAAACAGTATATTTTTAGGGATACAAACATAGACTGTGTTTCAACCACACAAAGTATAAAGGAAAGCAGGGGAGTGATGATAAACAAGTTTAGATTGTGGCCACCTCTGACAGGGAGGGAAGAGGATGGAATAGAGGATGGTCTTGCAGATTAGTCTAATTCCTTCGATTAGGTGGTAGATACAAGCATGTTTGCTCCTACACGCATTCAACAAATACTTATTTGGAGCCCTCCATGTATCAGGGGAGATGGCAGCGAACAGAACAGACATTCTGCCCTTGGAGCTGACTTCTTGTGCTTAAAGATAGACAACAAATATAATTAATTAACTCTATGGTACATAGTGATAAATGCCAAAGATTTTTAAAACAAAGCACAGAGAAGGGAAAGTGTTGAGCAAAGGAATAGCAGTCATTTTATCATGATAGACGAAACAATTCAAATGTTTCAATTAGTAAATAAGCTTGGGACGTGGCCATAAATAACAAAGGCTGCCATCATTCAGTGTTGGGTTTCCTAAATTGCGGACAGCAGATGCTGTGCAAAACTCACCTTCATGACAAGCCCAGACGTAGTCCAAATGCCTTGAAGAATTAGGACTCTGGTTCTTAGAAGTTTCTGTTCTCTGTTGTTTTAACCAAGTTTTGAGATAATGAGAGCTCATTAAAATACCAGGGCAAGATTTTACAGGCAGCTGGTGTGACTAGGCCCATTGTACAAGATAATGGACACTTACTTCCTCTATCCACAACTAATCTGATTTTATCAGAGCTGGTTCTTTGCTTCATGTTGTATCATTACAAGCAGATCACTCACCAAGCTTCTTGATCATGCGTTATACACAAAGGTCTCTGCCGTTTTATTCGTCTTGTTTTCTTTTTTCTGCACCTGCTGTGTTATCTGGGTAGAGAATCATCTTTTTTTTTATAGACACGTATTCAAGACTCAGTGGCACTCCTCCTTTGCAGTGTGCATGAAGCCCTGCTCCTGCCCTCACCAAGCTTATGAGTAGGTAAACCAGACACTGAAGAGACAATCTCTAGTTCTCCTCTCGAGAAGATTGTTTTTGCCTTTTTCCTATATGGGATTTTTCAAGTTGAATCTCAGCTTACTCCCTCTCTCATCATTTCATCTGGTAGCTTATAACTTGTTCTTCCTTTATGCATTAACCACAGTTCCTTTGGTTACCTTACGTTTTCTTCTGCATTATTGTGGAGAGGTAAATTAGTCCGATATACTTTATTCTAAGTCAAAATAACGCCCATTTTTCTAGAATGACTTAATTACCTTGTTAGACTAGCAGTGAAGAATTATCTTTAAATTTATGCTTCAGAATTTACTATGGGTTAGACAAGCTGTTCATAGAAAAAATATGTGGGCCGGTAATTTTTAGTGTTTGTTTGCCAAGCTTCCCTAACAGCCTCCATGGTAACAAAACCCTTTCAATCATGAGCACGTATATATTCAGAATTGCAAAATAAAACAAGAACCATTTTTAAATAGTGACTCATTTAAACATTGATTACCCAGATTTAGAAATAAATTTTATGTGAACATTTATGACTTTCCCTAATTATTATTGATAAAAGCTTTTCAATGGTTAAAATTGGAAACTTATCCTTGGAAATTTCTCTTTTTTCTTGTTCTATTTTAATGGAACTATAGGCAAAATGAAACTTTATCTATACAAGGGCATTTATACTCTAGTGTGATATATGGAAACTCCTGGAATTGCCTGGTGAGTTGAGATAATGTACCCTATTTAATTAGATATTACAATGCTTTTCAAAGTATATTTTTAAAATATGCTTTTTAAAGTATATTTCTGATACATCGCTATCTATATTCAAATTTACATGTATCATAGCTCTGATTTCTCAAGAGTAGAATTGCAGCATCACAACTAAAAAAAATTGCAAGTTTAACTTTAATTAGATAAAATACATAGGCATTAAATACAAAAATAGCAAGTAGTCTTACTTGAAAGTTGTTTCTGTTATCATTAGAGGAGCAAATATAAATATCTTCCTCAGAGGAGGGATCTTTCCAGAATCGCTGCTCATGGAAGGTTATATGGAAAGCACTCCAGAATTGAGCTTCATGTTTATCCAAAATGTGATCTGAGGACCTCTCTCTGCCAAATGGTCTATGATGTTAAAATAAAGTTTCTTTCCATGTCTTAGCTATTGTGAATAAAGCTGCAATGAACACGAGAGTGTTAATATCTCTTTGAGATCCTGATTTCAATTCTTTTGGATAAGTACCCAGAAATGGAATTACTGGATCATATAGTACTTTTACTTTTAATTTTTTGAGGAACCTCGAAATAATTTTCCATGGTAGCACGTCATTTTGCATTCCCACCAACAGTAGTACACTGACAAATATTTTTCCTAAGTGGTTATATGTTATTACATTCCTACCAGCCATCTATTTTCCATTTTCCACTTTCTTCACATTCTTATCAACACTTGGTATCATCTGTCTTTTCAATTTTAGCCAGTCTAATGGGTGTAGTGGTATCTTATTATGATCTTAATTTGCATTTCTCTCATTATGCTAATATGTTCAAGAGTATAAAGGAAATTATATCTATAATGAATGAACACAGAGGAAATCTCAACACAAAAATAAAAGGCATAAAAGAATAAATTGGAAATCCTAGCATGAAAACATAAAATATATGAAATTTAAAATTCCACGAATGGGCTTAAAGAAGACTGGCGATGATAGAAGAACTGAAAGATAGATCAATATAAATTATCCAATCTTAAGAACAGAAAAAGATGTTTTAAAAGTAGAAAGAACAGAGCCTCAGGGACCTGTGGAACACTATCAAAAAGTCTAACATATTTATTATACTTCGAGTCCTAGAAGAAGAGAAAAATGGTGCAGAACAAATGTTTGAAGAAATCATGACTGAAAAATTCTCAAATTTGTTGAAAGACATAAACTTACAGATTCAGCAGGCTCAGCAAGGAAGGATCAATGCTAAGAAAACCACACCTGGGCACAACATCATCACACTGCTGAAAACTAAAGATAGAGAAACTCTTGAAAGCAGCCAGAGAAAAACAACCTATTGTGTATGATTTAAATGATTGCTCACTTCTCATCAGAAACCATAAAGGCCAGAAAAAAAAATAGAATGTCTTTCAAGTGCTAAAGGAAGGAAAAAAACATCAAGCCAGATATCTATAGCCAACAAAATATCCTTCAAGAATGAAGTGAGAAGAAAACAAAAACACTCACTCAAAAATCTTTATGCAATGAACTCTTCGTGTTCACTGCAGCATCTGTTACAGTAGCCAAGATATGAAAGCCACCTAAGTGTCCACTGATGGATGAATGAAGAAATGTGGTGTATATATATTTATACACTGGAATATTATTAATCCACAAAAAAGGATAGAATCTAGCAATTTGCAACAACTTGATGGACCTTGAGGGCATTACGCTGTGATATAAGTGAAATAAGTCAGAAAAAGACAAACAACTGTATGATCTCACTTACATGTGGAATCTAAAAAAAAAAAAAAAAAAAAAAAATCCAAGCTCATAGATAACAGAGAACAGATTGGCAGTTGCCAGAGATGGGGAATTGAAGATGGGCAAAGAGGGCTTGTGGGGACAGAGCCTCAAAAAGCAGTTTCCAGGCTCTCGGCCTCACATAGAAAGGTGCTGGCTCAGGTAGTAAATGGCCATCGACTGTGATCAAATGGCCAGCAGCTGTGGCTAGTTGGCCGTCAGCTGTAACCAGTGAGCCATTGGGCATGAATAAACTGCCGTGGCTACGGTAGCAGCAAATGGGGGCTAGCAAGACGATGGTGGCTGAGCCTGCAAGCGGCGCAGTGAGGGTTGAGAATTGTGTAGCTCCTGTTTCCTGTGTCTCCAACCCAGCCGCCAGCGAGAATATAGAGAAATGACTCCCCTACCTATGGCTCCGTGGGTGTTCCTTTTTGGCCTAGCCATGTCCTGCGTTCTTATGTGGGGAGCGGGAGCAGAGACCCCGCAGGCCGCCCTGCATGACAAATGGCGCAGCGAGCAGGGTCCCCGCACGACAGGGCTTAAGGGTGTCAAAAGGTATAAACCTCCATTTATAAAATAAATAAGTCATGGGGATATAATGTACAGCATGGTAAGTGCGGTTAATCATATTGTTTTGCATATTTGAAAGTTGCTAAGAGAGAACATCTTAAAAGTCCTCTTCACAAGAAAAGAAAATGTGTAACTATGTATGGGGACAGATGTTAACTAGATTTATTGTGGTGATCATTTCTCAGTGTACACAAATATCAAATCGTTATGTTTTACACCTGAAACTAATCTAATGTTATATGTCAATTATACCGCAATTTTTTAAAAGATTTTTTCAAAGCTCAAAGAATTTGGGAACCCTCTCTAAGAAGAATAATGCAAAGTTACAAGTGTAAAATTAGGCACAGACCCTTGGAAGGAATCCACATGAAGGGCCCTGAAATTTCAGCTCCATCGGGCAATCCGGTTTGGGATTATTCTTACTGGTATTCTGATTGCAGAATAGTTGCAGTTGCTCCTTTTTCAAGCAACCGCAACAATACCAGTCTTTACAATATAAGCCTCTGTCTTAACTAGGGCTTAATCACGATATTTCTATTCCTCATTCTTTTTCTATTTCTGCTCCTAATTACTGTTTCTCAATTTGAGATAATTTGACAGAGCTGTAAGAAATGGTAGGTCTCCTGGGTTATTCCTTTACAAGATGAAAGTCCGCTGCTCTCAACAACCATTCTTTCACGGTCTGAATCTTGTTGTATGCCCTGGTTTTAGGCAGGAAAAAGTATCTTTACGCTGAATTTTTTTTTTTTAACCTAAAGTACTCTTCCCTCTTAATCCAGAGCACTTTCCTTAGCAGTTTTAATTCTCTCTTTCTAGGAGGTCTTTCTTCCTTTTCTTAGCATCCCTAATTCCTGAGTTGGCTACTTCCCTGAGTTCTTGCTATGGCATCACTTCATGTTCCTGCTTGCAAATAATCAGAATGGTAAAAAGACTTTGGCATTTCAAGTCAGAGGGTCCGGATTTACATCCTTACTCTCCTACATACTAGCCATGCTGTCTTGAATAAGTCACTTAGTACTCTGGCCTCAATTATTTACAATTGAAATGGGGATAAAGTTATTATGAAAGAAAACTCTGAAAAAGCGTGTTGCAAAATAAAGAATATGTTTTTTAAAAAAGAATAAAATATAATAAATCCATTTCAGATCAAAGAAAACAAAGAGAATGTGTGCCCACAACCCTGTACTACAAGATATGCTAAAGGCTGTGGAAAATGATTCCAGAGGGAAACTTGGAATGAAGCACATTGGAAATCGTAAATCATATTGGAAATCAGCAAATCAAACAGATTATTTATTTACTCTTAATTTTTTAAAAAGTTGTGACTTGATTTTAACATCGTCTTGCAGGATGTAGAATGTTACATATATAGATGTAATAGATGTAACAACTATAGCATAGATGGGAAGGGGTGGGAAATGGACCTACATAGTTACAAAGTTCTTAACATTTTATGTGGAGTGGTACAATATTTACTCTAAGTAGACTGTGAAAATTTAAAGATAAGTGTATATATATATATATATATATATATATATATACACACACACACACACACACACATATATAAATCTGTATCTCCCTAGAGCAACCACAAAAAAATAATGCACAGAAATGTAATTTAAAAACCAACAGAGAAATTAAAATGAGATAGTAGAAATTATAATCATTGAATTTACATAATCAGAAATAGCTACAGCAAAACCCAAGGGGAAACCTGGGACATAATTTAAGGCCAGAGACGCGTGGAAGTAGGAGCACAATTCCACCTACAGTGACAAAAACAGCAGTGTTACCTGATACTTAGCCCAAAAGTCAGGGGGTGTGAGAACTTTTCCCTGGACTTGGGAATCAGAAGGAGGATTATTTATTCTAGATAGAAGGGTACATTGATAGACAGATAGATAGATAATGTCGATAGACAAAGAGAATGTTGTTACACTAGAGAATAGTGGGAAAATCATGGAACTGGGCCTGGGTAGTAGGGGCATGGAGTCTGGTCCAGACTGGAACTCTGGCCCTGGGCAAATTATTTCCCCTCTTTGAGCCTTGATTTCTCCAATTTTGGTAAAATTGACAATGTTAAATGTTATTTCTAAGATTTCTACCTTTTAAAAAAATATTTGTAATGAGATTAATTAAAAAATTAGTTATTTTGTTAGTTTTTTTTTAAGTTTCCATCCAGCACTAAAACTGTAAGATTCTATTTTTTATCTTGCTTATGACATTCTCCTCTGATCATAGATCCTCACCTTAAAAACTCTACTTGAACACCTGTATGGTTTTATGTGAAATAATTTTTTACTGCTATATAGTAATGGTAGACATTCTTTTGTTTTTTTAATGACTTTTTTTTATTAATTTATTGGGGTGACAATTGTTAGTAAAATTACATAGATTTCAGGTGTGCAATTCTGTATCACATCATCCATAAATCACACTGTGTGTTTTTAATGACCTTTTTATTGTGGGTAAAAAAAAACCTTTTTCACTTCCCTTCAATATATTTAGTTGAGGCGCCCTCTAGTGGAAGAATCTGCATATAGCACTACAACAATTAAGTTGCTTACAGATTTAATAGCCCATACTGTATTTTATACATTAAAAAATAAAAACATATACAGAGTGTGCCAAAAAAAAAGTATACATATTTTAAGAAAGGAAAAAACTGCATTACCGTATTTCCCCTAAAATAAGACCTAGCCAGACAATCAGCTCTAATGCATCTTTTGGAGCAAAAATTAATATAAGACCTGGTCTTATTTTACTATAAGACCAGGTCTTTAACATACAATATAATACAATACAATATAATACAATATAATACAATATAATACAATATAATACAATATAATTTAATAATATAATATCTGAGTCTTATATTTTTTGCTCCAAAAGATGCATTAGAGCTGATTGTCCGGCTAGGTCTTATTTTCAGGGAAGCACAGTAATATTGTAATACTTGGGTGGCCTGATGGCTCAGTTGGTCAGAGCGCGAGCTGAACAACAGGGTTGCTGGTTCGATTCCCACATGGGCCAGTGAACTGCGCCCTCCACAACTAGATTGAAGGACATCGACTTGGAGCTGATGGGCCCTGGAGAAACAAACTGTTCTCCAATATTCCACAATATTCCACACACAAAAATGTTTTTTTAAAATTGTGGTAAAATATACATAACAAAATGTAACATTAAATTTTTTTTAAAAATTGTAATACTCGATATGTACCGATAACAAAAGATGAATACAAGTCACGTTTGACTTCTGCAATTACAAGAGGTGCTCAAAGTAGTTACCATCACCATAATTTTAATATAGTTTTTTTCATTTCTTAAAATGTGTATACATTTTTTGGCACCCTCTGTATATGCCTATATTACAGTAAAATTCTCAAGATTCAAGTTCTCACTCAGGTTAAGCTTCTATTTTGAATTCAATATTAAAATATATGAGACTACATATATAGGATTATAAGATTTAAATATTTTCTGTCCCAAGTATTGTTTGTTGACAGTAGATTAACCATGTGCATGAGAAAGTATAATATAGAGAAAATTTCATTTTATCCCCAAACTGCATTTTATCCTCCAAATGCATGGGTCCTTAATGATTTCCTGCTTTCCTAGATAGTTCCTGCATTTTTCAGATGAAAGGGATGAACACATCTTTTTGGACTGGAGGGAAAGTACACTGGTTCCATAGGAGCCCACAGACTGCTCTCCGAGTTTGTCCTAAAGCAAATTCTTAAGTGTGATAATTAATAAAGACACTCCTTCGGGAGCGTTGGCTTTCCCCTTAATTGAACAAAATAATACTACGAATGACAAGTATTTTAGAGCTTGTCATGCAGGGCATCCGGCGGGGTCTCTGGTCCCGCTCCCCACATAAGAACGCAGGATATGGTGAGGCCAAAAAGGAACACCCACGGAGCCATAGGTAGGGGAGTCACACCACTATAGTTTCACTGGAGGCTGGATTCATACGACGTGCGACCTACTGTCCGCTTTTCTGCCAACTGACCAACTCTCCTCTCTAGCTGCAATCCACCGTGCTAACTGCAATCCGCGCTTGCTAGCTGAGCCACCATCTTCTTGCTAGCCCCCATTTTCTGCTAGCATAGCCACAGCAGTTATATTAGTGGCCAATGGCTCACTGGTTACAGCTGACGGCCAACTAGCCACAGCTGATGGCCATGCAATCACAGTTGATGGCCATTTACTACCTGAGCCATCACCTTTCCACATGAGGCCGAGAGCCTGGAAACTGCACTCCTGGCTCTGTCCCCACAGAGCTCCATTCAGAAGCCAATTTGACCTCCTTTGCTAATCAGTTCTGCTCTTAAAAATGTATGTAAATATATCTAAAGCAGCTTAATTAAGCATTTAATCTGGTCTATAAACTAAATTCCATCCATTAGTTTCAGTTTTAGTAAGTTGATATAATTCATCAAAAACATCAAATCAGTTGTGTTAAAGGGAACCAACCTCATGGAGCAAATAAAAAACTAAACTCATTTAACGAAAGAGGTTATGAAAATCATCTCAGGCTTGAATTTCATGGGGCTAAAGTAATTACGTTCATAATTAGTTTTTAAAGCAATTCTTTCTAATGGCAAGTTCCGAAAATGACTCATCATTAAATTTATCTCCTTATTCACAGTAGAAAGGCAAGATAATAACCCATGACAACTATCCTAAGAGTTTGATGTACTCTTGTTTTCTTACATAACTATTAAAATAGTTATGGTTGGAGAATATTTGGAATGCTTTTATATTTTCCCTTGAGTGGGCCCAAACCTCCCTGTTTCTCTGCAGATGTTATTGTCATGTTATCTTGGCGAATCCAGGGGCCAGTGGTTTCCATTACATTCCCCATTTTGTTACTGACTCATTCTGAAGAAGTTTACTCTCCAAAAGTGGGCACTCATCTTCTGAGGTTCACAACTGGAGATGCTGGGCTTCCATTTTCCTGGGGAGACTGGAAGGAAGGCAGGAGGGGCCATCAGGCAAATCACAGTCTGTCCATCAGGCAGCACATTTAAGAGAGAAGTTCAAAAAACATTAGCCAGGGAGAGTGGATCCCAAGTGTTTTCAGTTCTAGACCACATGGTTATAAATCCAGTGTTAAGGAGTAGGTAGTGAGCATTTTTTTACTGATACCAAACTCGGAGTTGGCAGAGCACATATTTCATATATAAGTATTACCTGAAACTCAAAAGTCAGTCACGAGGTAATTTTGAGACCTCCTTCAGGAGGTTCCAGTCTAAGATGCTGACATAGGAGGCTCTGAACTCACCTCCTCCCAAAGACACACCGAATCTACAGCCATACACGGAGCAACTCCCTCTGAAAGAAATCCAGAAACTAGCTGAGCAAGTCCTACACACATGTCAGGAGAATGACAAAATACCCACATCGAAAAGGTCTTGGCACACCCTCAACTACTGGGAGCCGCTAAGATCAAAGAAGGTCATTTGGACAGTCACAAAAATTCCAGGGACAACCAAGAGATCAGGCCTGGCTGAATGAGAAGCTCCATCTCCTACACGAGACCACTCCATCAAGATGGGAGGGGTTGGCTGTTTTATACACGGAAACCAACACAGAAGCAAGGAAAATGAAGAAGAACAAGATAAAATTCCAGAAACAGATCTTAATGAAATGCAGGTAACTGATTTACCTGCTGGAAGGACCTCATACACATCCACGTTCATTCAGTTGGCCGTTCCCGATGGCCCAGATTCATGAGGCAATTTCAGTAGAATTAAACTTGTATAGCTCAAAACTCCATAACTCATGACAGCTAGCTTCACTTGCAATCGCTCATTGATGCGGACCTGCCACCCTGATGCCAGGTAGTGCCAATTTCTCAACAGTAGCCATGGGAAGAAGTCAGACTCTCCAGTTCATGTTTTCTGGAGAATCAGTTCAACCTCAGGTGGGCTGCATCTCATGGCCAGACAGGACACCCAAGGCCTAGGATGGTCCTGTTACCTTGGCTCACAACATCAACTTTGTAGATTCAAATCACATGGATGCTATTCTCATAATCCCCTAATGGACCAGGAACATTTCAGGAAGTACCAACCATCTCCCCGTAACTTCCTGTCTGTATGGCTTCCCTACAGTCATCAGTTCTTCAGGAAATTTGGTTGTATTCAGCAGTCCTAGAAGGGATATTTGGCATTTGGAATCTCCAGCAGTTTTATTTGCTAAAGAGAAGTTCTCCATCACAGTTGAGCTGCTTTAATGGGTCCAGCATTTTCCACCATTTGACACAATCGTAACAATTAGTCCGGCGAGCAGCTAGTCCTCAGTCAGGCACTGTTAGGTATTTGCAGCAACTGCCATTTGTTGAGTGCAAATGGGACTGTGCTAAGCTTTTATCTACATTATTTTGTTTATTTCCCCACAATAACTCTGCAATGAAGTTACCATTATTCCCATTTTCCAAAGGGGAAAAAAACAAAACTGAAATTTAGAGTAGAAGTAAATTCTGTCGATTTCTTCTTTAACATAAGTGGCAATCTAGGAAGTTTCACTTCAGCAAATGATAGGGGAAATAATAGTTCTCTTGTCCCATACATACACCCAATTACAAAGCTGGTGGCTATGTGCCCATCATTCCCTAAGAAACAATGCTCCTATGCGTTTACACCCGCGGTATTAACGTGATGGGTAAATGTTTGTCTTAGGGTTGAATCTGCCAAGGCTGTGAAAACCTGAGACACCACTGATGCTGTATTTTTAGATGCAGTTCCCGCAATCTCTGAATGGATGAGCTCCTCAACCCCAGTTTTCAAGGATGATCTGCTATTATTCTTTGGTTGGCAATTTATTAACTTCACCTTCTCCCTTTTAAAGTATATTGGGTTTTGGAATGAGTCACATTGGGGCCATCCAGACCAGTGTTTCTTACACTTGAATGTGCAACACAAAATCTCCTGCAGGTCCTATTAAAAAACAGGTTTTGACTTACAGGTGCAGGTGGCTTTTGCATTCCTAATGAGTTTGCTCCCAGGTGAAGCTGACGCTGATGACGCTGCTGGTCCATGGACCACACTTTGAGCAGCAGAAATCTAGATTCCTCCCAAATGGAGGAAAAGAAATATCGTATGTAAAAAGAATCATCTCCTACACTCTGCAGACTGAGTCTAGGACCGTAAAACCACTATGTGTTTATACAGATTTCCTTGGGAAAATGTTCTTTTGCCAAACTTGCTAAGTATTTGATATTATCTAGTTCTGTTTTGAATACAAAATAAGTCCAAATATTATTCAAAGAGTTCCAGTGTTCTGTGAGGATGCTTCTAAGGTGAGGGAAGATAAAACTGTTGGAGAAATTAACATTGAGTGAATCCCGATTATCCATGGATGAGGTAGATTCGTCTAAAAGAATCAGTCTTTTTGTCTAACTTTTTTTCACGCCTTTTCCTATGATCTAACTATTCAAAACAGCTCTTGGGAACTAACAAATGATTCATAAGGCACAAATTATCCTTCATGATTGTAACGTCTCTCGATGGGATTCTGATCCAATTGACAGTGATCTATTCCATTGTCGTATCCTGATCAGCATACGAACTAGAAAAAAACAACTGTTATCAATGGGTAATCAGTTCTGATTTCATAAGAGAGTTTATGGTGTGTAAACACTTAAGAAGTGGTTATTCTAGTAGCATTGTCAACCCAGACAGCTTTGCTGGATATCTTTTCCCTTCCTGTAATGTTTAATCAAGAAAAGTATTTTTCATTACAGGGCAATGACTAGGGAATGATATCACCCACGAAAAATAGGATATTATTTCCAGTAATTTTTATGACTCATACAATTTTCTCATATATTTAAGAAATACTTTACATAACGGATTTATCCAGGAAAGGCTATTTTAGAGAAAATGTAATTTAATTTGACTTTAAACTATATTTAATTTAACTTCAATTATGCAAATGACTGCCTCATCTGAAATATTTACTTTTTGTCTACATGTTTAATATTCTCTAGACAAAGTTTTAGTCATCATATAAACAGAAACATGTAATTGGCTTAATTATCTGGTGTTCTGTTAACTGATTTTTTTATGTACTATAAATCACTTGTCAGTGATTCCTTATAATCAAGTTTTAAATGTATATATTTATTAAACTCAGACTTGATGATATGTGTCATTTAACAATTAAAATATTAAATTATATGTTAACTCTGGTATTGATCAGAGGTGAGATCTATTGGTGCAGAGGAGGGGAAGTATTGAGCTTAATTAGAAGAAATAAAATAAATTGTTAGTAAATTCTGCAAAGCCTTATAGAAACACAAAAAAAACAGGAAACATTCATCAGAATAACAATAATAATAATATTAAATACCTATTAAGTGTCTACTACATGCCAGACCCTATTCTACCATGCTTTATCTGTCCTGTCTCATTTACTCAGAAGTCCCCAATGAAGTAGATTCTAGAACATTCCTATTTTACAGGTAAGGGAACTGCGATACAGGAACTTAGACAACAAGCCTAAGATCACATCAGCACACAGTGGAGTCAGGATTCACACCTAGGCATTCTGGTTTCTGAGCCCACACACCTCACCACAGAAGTATATAGAAGGTTTTGCATTCTTGGGGGTGTGGCTACAAACTATGGCCCACGGGCCAAATCTGTCCTGCCACCTTAAACCCACAAGCTGGGAATGGTTTCTACATTTTTTAAAAATCGAAAGAAAAATAGTATTTTTTGTGACACATGAAAATGAAATTAAATTAAAATTTCAGTGTCCATAAATAAAGTTTTATTGGAACACAACCACGTTCATTTGTTTACATATTGTCTATGGCAGTTTTCATGTTACAATAGCCAAACTGAGTAGTAGCAACAGATCATATAGTCCACAAAGCCAAAGATATTTACTATCTGGCCCATGACAGAAAAAATTTACCAACCCTTGCTATAGACCAGAAGTGAAGGGAACAAAGAACGCAACATTTACGCAAATACAACTGAGAATCCATGAAAATGTGGGAGTCACTCAGGGTTACCGGACATGAGGCCTCACCTTCTGACATAAGAGTAGAATGAGAAACATCAGATGCAATTAAGTACATAGCAATCCAAGGCCGAGAGATGGTTGTCTAGCCTACTCTTCATGGGGCGAAGCTGTGGGAAGAAGTTTGGGGGGGGTGGTCTGGGCAGCAGAGGAGGATAAGATAGTTAGGGCAAAATTATGCCCCCAGTCTTCTGCATACAGCACGTACCTGCTGTTTCCTTCACTGGTTTGATCAAAACCAGAGGCAGTAAATCAAGGAAAGACAAAAATCTCCTCCAACTGGTGCCGTCATTGCCTGGAAGGGAATTTGGACTTGAGACCTGCAGAGATCTTCCTGGAGGCTGAGTTAGGGATGAGTTGGTGTTTACATTGGCTTGGTGGTGCAGGGGTGCAGCCTGCACAGGCTAGCCCCCTTGTGTGTCAAAGGAGCTGTCAACCCATGTGCCCTCACTCTAGAGTGGCAATATTTGCTGGAAAATTATTCATTCCCTACGTGTCTTCCCCTGGAAATAGTCTTTCAAGCAATAATGTTTTTAAAACGTTATAAAGATCACTGTTTACCTCCCAAATAGAGATTACTAGAGGATATTGTCATTCCTAGAGAAGGTGAGATGCCAAAGATTTATTTTCATTAAAACACGTATTTTCATTAGCACAGATGGGCTGCTGTGCTGACACATTTGTGCTGCGGCTGCAAAGTGGTGGGTCAGGCCAATTATCAAAGCACCAGAGATGCCAGTCATTTTTTCCTAAGTTCGCATATTGGCCACCAAAAAGATAAATCAACTCAAGACTATACAGGCATTATTTAAATTGCATTTCTTCTAATGAAAACAGTTGCAAATCTACTATCACAGAGGAGCCTATAAAACCAACCATCAGCCACAACGATAATGATACATATTATTTTTGGAGAGAAAACAAATAATGGGCTATCAGACAAATCCACTTATCAGATGACATTGTTGGATGTTGCATCGTTGCAGTGGCATACTATGTGAAATTATTATTCCGAGCATGCTAGAGACATGTTTCACAACTACAGTTGGATATACAGGGTAGGGATTGGTTTCTGGCACATGTGGCACAAAGAAGAGGGCTTTACACATTTCTGCGTAAGTATTCATATAATGATGATTAAGATGCACTGGGATAAGTAAGGACTGGGTTTGCAGTAGGGAAGGGGATGGTTCTCAAGCTGTAAATGGTAGCACTGAATTCTGAGTCTCAGAAACCAGCTGGTGGTCAATCAAATGCTCCATGTCCCTGACTGAGTGTTGAAGGACAGATGGCAAATCGTAACAATAGAAATCTCTCTTAGATCAGTCTCGACCTAGCCAAATTGCTGTATTTACTCATGTTCTCCGTTCCAATGGTCAGTTCTGATTCTTTACCTATGAGGCTTTTGATCATTTCACGTACTTGAAACATTTCTTCTCTCGGTCACCATGATAACAACTATGGAGACAGAAAAAAGATCAATGGTTGCCAGGGGTTGGGAGTAGGGAGAGGGATGAACAGGCAGAGCACAGAGGATTTTTAGGGTAGTGAAATTACTATGTGTAATACTATGCTAATGGATACTTGCCATTATACACTTGTTTCTGTTGAGAAGTCTGCAGTCATTCTTATCTTTGTTTTCCCTGTATATGATGTGCCCTTTTTTTCCCCTCTGTCTGCCTTTAACAATTTTTTCTTTATCATTGGGTTTCAAATCTTAAACCCTTACCCTACCTCAACCCTAAACCTAACCCTATCTTTTAACCATGAACCCCAAACCATAAAACTTTTCTTCCTTCCTTCCTTCTTTCCTTCCTTCCTTCCTTCCTTCCTTCCTTCTTTTCTTCCCTTTTTCTTTCACTTACTCTCTCTCTTTTATCCCCCTTTTGTCACAGCTCCAGTATCCCAGCTATGATCTCTGAGTCTGTTGAATTTTGCATCTCAACCTATTTCTCTCTCTTCCTGCTCAGTGACATCTAGAAAATGTTGTTAGTCCATTTTTTAAGTACCCTATAGTTGGATCCCATCCAAACCCTATGAGAGTTTATATCTTGAAAGAAGTTCGGAGTGGCTGGAAAATGGGTCAAATGGTTATACAACAAGGTTAGAAACCTCAGAGAAGCTAACTAGATCTGTTAAATCTTATTCGTGACGTTGAGAAGAGTAAATTTGATCTAGAATTGTGTTATTCAACACAGTAGGCAGTGACCCCTGATCACTTGAAATGTGGCTAATGCCACATGTTGAAGTGATAATATTTTGAATATTTTAGATTACGTAAATTACGAAAATATATTTCATGTATTTCTTTTTGCCTTCTCTTAATGTGGATTACAACATGTTTCTATTGAGCAGTGCTGATCTAGAGAGCCCAGGGCAGGGGAAGGGGGCTGAGGTTTTAAGAAGGACCATGACATGGTCATTCTGCAATTTAAACCTAACTCTCACTGTGTAGAGGACAGACAACAGAGGGGACTATCTGAAGGCAAGAAAAGCAATTGGAAAACTACTGTAATGGCCCAGGAAAGAAATGACTATCATATTCAATGTCATAAAAGTTGTATTTCTATGTGATAAAATTGCTATTTTGCTGCATTAGTAGTAGGGAAGCTAAACACAAATAAAATAGGTTATCCAAAAATGGGTGCAACTTTGTTTTGGAAAGTAGATAATCCAGTCTTACACATGTGTACACATACACACACACGCACACTACACATACATATTAACACCTCCTGCTGTATTCATTCGTGACCATTTTTTAGATCAATTCTAGACAAACAGCCTGGGAAATTACGGTCTACTGTGTATTCACACAAGCAAGTCATCTGGGGCTAGTGGAAAGAATTTGCCCCCAGAATTAGCTCTCCTACTTACCAGCCATTTGACCCTGGGCAGATTGCTTAAATTTTCTGAGTCTCACTGTTTTCATAAAAAAAATAGCTAAAGCTTCTGTAGGTTCTACGGAAGATTAAATGTAAAAACTTTGCAAGTATGTACAACTAAATGATTAATGCTATAAAATTAAGTATGCTTGCTATTCTGTTCCACAAAGTATACCATCTTCATGCATAACAGAGGAGAGTTGACTATAATTTCACTCCCTGGTTGGGGTGAACTGAACCCCCTCCCATTTGGCAGGATGGATGCTCTGGAAGGTGTGTGGCAGCAACAACCTGGATCATTGCAGTCTTCTTCTTCTTCAGCAAAGTTTGGCATCCCCAGGCGAGCACGTTCTCCCTCAGTCTGGCATCCCCAGTTCTCCCTCGCACTGCTGGCCCTGGCAGTAGACTAAACTGGATAAGGGAGGACAGGCCAGACTCTCTGAAGGTTAAGTAAATGAGACCTCGTTGGGCTCACATGCTGGTTATCTGGCCACACAGCTGTCCCAGGGCCTTTCTTTCCCTCATCTGGAGTTTGGTGTCACAAGGTTGCCAGAATCAGAGCCTAAACTTATGTCAATATTTAACCCCTCTGCAAACATAGCTGCTGGATTAGAAACTTCCCTGTTTCGCATTTTTATTTTTAAATGTCCAAGGTTTCAGAGTCAAAGCTGAGTCAATGTTATATAATGCTCTGCTGACTCCAGGAATTAATTTGCAATGACAGCCCACTTTCAAGGCTATGGGATACCTGAAGAAGGACTGCCATGGGTCTATTACCTTTCACATGGCCCACCTTCTAGCCCACAATCCCGAGATGTGAGGAGTAACAAAGGCTGGTGGGGAGCAGAGTTTGGTGGGAGCTCCAATCCACCTCCTTGTGGTATTTGACAGTTTTTCTTGTATCCAGCAGACTGAACTGCTCCAGCCACACATAAGTTGCATCTGGGGGCCCAGACATCATTGGGTGATTTTCATTAAATCCTAAGATATCATATGGCCTCTGATTGCTTGTAAAAGAAGGGACACCATTAGGATTGAACTGAAAAATGCCCATTAAAATTTAAATTCTACAAAAATGGAGTGAAAAACCTGAGCAATTACTTTTTATAATTCAAGAAGTGGCAGAAAAGGGGCTTTGTAAAACCCAAAATTAGGAAAAAAAAACTGTTGAAGTATTGATATTATACATCAGTACCATCCAAATCTAGTGGTGAAATGTACAGCCCAGGACTCAATATTTGGTACTTGAACTATTCTTGGAAGTAGGAGAAAACACTGGACAATAAAATAATTTCTATAGGTTAAGGGAAGGCTAGTGTCTATAATCCTGAAATATCAGTGTCTTAAAACAATAGGAATTTATCTCTTGTTCCTGTAAAGTTCAAAATGAGTCTTCATGATTGATGGGTGGCTTTTCTATAGCAGGGAACCCAGACTCCTTCCATCTTGTGGCTCTGCCAGCTTCAAAATATGGTCTTTAAGGTCACTGTACTTGTCTGCATCAAGCCATGAAAAGGAAGGCAGGTGGAGGATCATATGTGGTTTTTTATGAAGAAGACTGGAACTGGGGCACCTCTGTGCACTCACATCTCATTGGCCAGAATTTGGTCATGTGGTCCATCCCCCTGAAAGGGAAATTGGGTCATAGGGTCTAGTTCTATTCCCTATAAGAAGAGGCCAGCAATCTCTGCCATGCACTCTATAAACAGACAGTCCTAGCTAGCACATTAGTGGTCGGAATGAAACAATATGGTTCACAGAATTTTACAACCCAGCTAAAGGGTTCAGCGAGATTGAATTTAGGGGAAGTCGTTCACCCAGAGCTCACCTGATAGACTACTGATTATGTACAGTTCCCTTCTTAGCTTTTATAACAGTTTGGGACATTGAATCTTTCCAAAACATTCTAAAATTTGAACCTATTTTACTTTATAAAATAATTCCCCATGGACGCTGGTCTCTGCCTCAGGATTTGGTTACTTTTGGTCCTGATTCTAAGGACTATGTTAAAGAAAGGTCATCCTAACTATGGATTAAATTTTGTACTACCTAAAATGCCAATTTAGAAGTTTTGTGTAAATGATTTGGTCATTCACACAGAATATGTTTTACTTCATAGTAAACCCAAGAATATTGGCTCACTAGTTTTTGTTTGTCGGTTTGCTTGTTTTTAGTAAAAAGGGCTTCAGAAAAATCACAGTTCTGTACTGTGAGATTGTGGAGGCAGTTGTTACTGTAGCAATTATGCAAAACAAATTGCTTTTCATTTTCATTCCGTCATTTGTTTGTTCATTGATTCAACAGGGATGTGTTAAGAGCCTGCTATGTACCATCCATAGAATTCCTTCCTTGCGCCTTCTGTCCTGATTTTAACATTTCCCTTGCCCGATTTTCTTGAACTTTCCTCACGTACAAATAATTGTGTTGCTTTTTTCCATACTCATAAATTTTGTCAGGGAACTGAATTATTTGACCATTTTTGACCTGTAAATGTGGCAATTTCATATGATTCAACCTATATCTGTGATGCTGTCAGGTTAAATGGCTCCAGTCTCTTAGATTTGTGGTATCCCATTACAATCTTTTAGAAATTTATTTTAAGCAATCGATCACCAACTGTAAATATCCCAGTTCTTTTCTATCAAATACTTCTCTTTCAAATTATGTTTCCCAAACCATTTTTTCTAAGTTGAATTTTATTTTTCTCTCTTATTCATAATTTCATATGGTGGCGGGGTCACTGATTTCATCTCTGTGCTCTTAGAAGTAGCCCCAATTCCTTTTGTCAGTTCATTTATTCTTTTTCCCATGATATTGTTGAGAAATAAAGTAGTTCTATGGACTATCAAAATAAAATATCAACTGCTTTCCTAAAAGGAATGAATTCTCTTGAAGAATTGCCTCTATTTCACTGTTTTCGAAGGTAAGGAAAGGTTATACAAAAACTGCCTGAGCTGGTAAGCTTTTAGTATTTGTTTTCAAGACTGTGAAAGACTATCAAATCAGTGAAAACAATTTAGTTTCACACATATCCACAGGCCTGCACAGGGTAATTGTACATTTAAAAGAGGGCAGACTAGAACCTTCACCAAAATTATGGTAATTCTGAGCATTGTATAATCAGATTGGAAAAGACCTGTCCATAGCTGCACTTTTCTCATCTCCCTTAAGTACAATGGAAAACTTTACCTACTCTATCAATTTTGGTTTATTTATGATTAAAATTAGAAAGACATCCTTGGAACCTCCTCTCTTTTCATGTCACTTTTCCATGGAACTGCTCAAAAGATAAGGTTTGTCTATAAAAGGACCTTTATGTTCCATCTGGTTGTGTGCGGAACCTGACGGAACTGCCACGGTGAGTCAGGAACATGTTTCCAAGCCTAACTTACTAGTATTTACCCATTTTCCCCCAAAGGTCTAACAGAACTTGCATTATGCCAATCTTTTAAAAACTTATTTAGCTGGACTCAATCATATTTTTAACTTTGTTTAGATGATGCTAATCTGGACACTTTCGCTGCTGCTGGGAACAGTTGTAGGTAAGTAAATGCATTTATGGAGTACTAGGAGAGAATCACTGCTCAGTAGTTTCCAGAAGAACTATGATAGCTGAATTCAAGCCACTGGGAGGATAATGAGTAGAGCAAGAAAGGTGAATGATGAAAAGCACAAGTACTGGGGCTAAGGTTGTCAGAAAAAAGCTAACATGCCCAGTTAAATTTGAATTTCAGATGGACAACAAATGTTTGACAATTTAAAAAATATATATATTGTTTATCTGAAACTCAGATATAACTTGTATTTTTATTTGGTAAATTTAGCAACCATAGCTTGGAGTCAAGTATAGGGTTTAAATCCTGGTTCCACCAGCCATGAATGTATTACCCTGAGCAAAATTCTTAACCTCTCTGTGCTTCACTATCTTCATCTGTGAAATGGACACATACTGCCACCCCTGTCATAGGGTCATTGTGAGACTTAGGTAAGATAGATCATGAAAATCATCTTATCCAACACCTGGTCCAACATCATCTTATCCAACACCTGGCCCATAGTAAGATTTCAAGAATGCAACCCCTACAATAGCTATTACTCCTGCTCTTACTATTACTCTAGACTTTATCCCCCTCGAGAATCCTTCCTTTGTGTTGTTCTTTTATGGGGTAACATTTAAGCCTAGAGTTGTGGTAAACCATGGACTTTCTATTTAGTCATTTGTGAGTAGTTTCTTCATCACAGGAATCCAGGAGGCCCCTCAACTATAGGTCAGAGACCTAAATACTCAGCCATGTGGAGAAACAAAGTCATATGCATTTGCATGAATCTTAAGCTCTTTACCCAAAGCCTAAAGCCAGAAGATGGCTACAAGGAGTTGAGAGAGTCACCTCCTCTCCCAAGGCCAGGGGACACAAGTTTTATCCTTTCTTGGGCACCGGGGATTCAAGGAAGACACCTGTGTTGAGAGGCTAAACAGGATCCAGCACAGGAGTGGACAGACATAAGGGGAGTGAGGTGACCCATGTGTAAGAAATGAGGCACAGCAGCCCATCTTTAGCTTGGACATTGTTTATTGAAGCTGTTTTGTAGATAGGAATATGTTTGGGTATGTGGAGGAAGAAAATATGCCACTAAATGTAATTTAACTCATATTTTGGCAAAGACCATTAATAAGAGCATTCTGGTTAAAGTAATATCCTGGAAACATTTCTGGGTTTTTGCAGGAAAAGAAATCTGTTTCAAACGACTTGGCTGCTTCAGCGATGATGTCCCCTGGGCAGGAATTGTGGAAAGACCGCTCAAAATACTGCCCTGGGGTCCAAAAGATGTCAACACCCGCTTCCTCCTGTACACTAACGAGAACCCAGACAGCTTTCAAGTAAGAGTGCTCATCGTTTTCAGGGCTGGGTTCCATCTGTTTTATGTGATAAGGATACTGAATTTCAAGTCTTCTAAAGAGACTAAATCAGACAGTGGAATTTACATCTTGGTAGACTTTGAGGACCGTGAGCTTAAGTGTTATTTTATGTAACTTGTTTATAAAATGTCCATTAACTTGATATTATTCTTATCCTACCTCTATGGTACCACTTAATAAATAATCTAAATATGGAATATATATTATTTATACATATATAATCTCCCATTATATATATTTTTCCAACATATATATATATACGTGTGTGTGTGTGTGTGTGTGTGTGTGTGTATTACACACACAAACACAGAAACCCTTCCATTGTATGGGAGCAAGACCCCTACCACCAATATTATAGCAGATGTGTTAGCCTGAGTAGAACAACTGCAAAAATGTTGTGAAGTCTGGAAAGCAGCAACTTGGTGATGACAGCAAATAGCTTGGTTGAAATGGGAGAACGCTTACTCACAAAGCTCCCAAGTCGGGGCAGTCTTCTCCTATCTACCACCTCCCTTTACATACAAATGATTCTATTAGATACTATAAGAAACTTGACATTAAACACTTCTGTCCCCTAAATAGGAAATCATTGCAGATCCATCAACCATTGAGGCCTCCAATTTCAAAATGGACAGAAAAACCCGCTTTATTATTCACGGATTCATAGACAAGGGAGAAGAAAATTGGCTGGCCAACATGTGCAGGGTAAGATGTGGTTATCTCTTAAGGGAAGATTGTTTCCAGAGTGATAATTAGCCATGGGGAAGACATAGGCCCCACCAGTCAGGACAAGTACCAGGCACTGTGACCTTGGAGAAGCCTTTGACCTTGCTGGACCTGGGGTCCCAAGGGAGATCCAGGAGGTGGTAGGGGGTGGAGGGCACCTGGCACAGTCAGGGCAGCAAAGTTGGCAGGCACTTGGTAGCTGTGGGTAGCGGTTATTCAATAACAAATACAGAGATATTTCAAAATTTAGCAACAGATTTTGCCACACTAATACATGAGTTGCATTTTTACTAGTTTTTAATTTTTTCAATAGGTTTTCATTTCTATATGAAAAGCTGAGATAACTCATTTTGCCCAAACTAATGATTTTCCTTTGATTTTCACTTGCTACTCTTTGATCTCCTATGGTAACGATACCTAGGAAAGTGGTGTAGGTTTTCATTTCCAGCTTCTGCCGTTTCAGCAGTAGTGAACTTATTTCCTTTAATTTGCTTCTGGCTATGTGCCCTGTGATAATGAAGAATTAAAAGACAGAAATCAAATCAAACAAATTTTCTTAGTAACTGTTCGGTAACTGTCAAGGAACACCATCATTGATTCCTGTATTTATCAAGCTTCTGTGGTCAGCTGTAGCACAAAGTTGCAGTCACGTCTTCAGGAGTCTCAAGAGAAAAGACCAAGGTTCTTATAAACCTGTTGAATTTCAGACCTGTCTATGACTCAAGCCAAAAGCTGACTTGAGACAGCTCCAGGGGGTTTCTGTTGATCTTCAAGACAGCTACAATGAGTGGGCTAATTCACTTCATAAATTTAGAAATAATCAGTAAAACCATGATTTGTGTTTTAAAATTACTTAAAGCTGATGATTATTGGGAGGGGAGGATAATAATAGATTTCACAGTGAAGAAAAAATAAGTGATTCTCAGCTCAAAAGGAAGGTAGAGTTTTAGAAACGTATATAATTTATTTCTGAGATCACAAAAGCAGATGTGTTTTTCTTGCATTTGGTTTGGTTTTGACATCGTTGCACTCTGATGGAGAAAAGTAGATTAAACCAAAAGGTGAAAGGTCCTAGATTTCAGTTCTGACCATCCTGAGCTAACCATGACATTAACACCCCTCTTGGGATTTTTCTATCTATAAAATGAAGGAGTTGGGGATGATTTCTAAGATGGTTTAATGAAACCATCTTCTCAAATTCCTCTTGGAAAAAAGGTGAGGATATGTATGAACATACAGGCAAACAAACAGAATTCCTGCCAGACCTAACATTCATGAAACTATCATGGACCCCCATCAGACAAGGCTTCCAGTAGCTATCTGGTAGGTTATGCTTATCTGTGAAATAATTCTTCAGTAATATACAATAAAACATGTTTATCCAAAAACTTTGATTAGTTTTCCCATCATGGAAAGGCTTACACGTTCAGTGTATTTATTTAAGGGGGGTCCTAACATAGCCTTTCATTTATTCATTTATTTATTCATTCAATAAATATTTATTGAGCATCTACTATGTGCCAGAAACTGTTCGAGGCACTAAGGATACAGCAGTGAATGAGGAGACAACGTCCGGGGGTGCATTCTAGTAAGAGATGACTTAGTCTTATGACATTATGATGCTCTAATGAGACAACCCATTGTACCATTTTAAACATTTTTCCCTGAAACAAGTGTCTATGCAACTGTTGCAGTAAAATTCCCAAGAATCCAGTTCCCATTATGGGCAGACCTCTAGTTTGGAGCCAGTGTTAAACTGTAAAATGGATTCCATACCCATAACAGACCAGAAGTTTTGTTCATTGCTTTGGGGTCAAAAGCAAGCATGATGTTGTGTAAGTCCAGGGAGGAATTTATTCTAGTCCTCAAATGTGTTAATCAGGAATTAGTAAAGATTCTGAATCCTTTACCTCTTTATTGTGTCTCTCCCACCAGAACCTGTTTCAGGTAGAAAGTGTGAACTGCATCTGTATAGACTGGAAAAGTGGCTCCCGGACCAGCTACACCCAGGCCTCACAGAACATCCGGATTGTGGGAGCAGAAGTGGCATATTTTATTGAAGTTCTTCAGGTAACTTTGTATAACCTCTGGGTTATGTGGATGCCTATGTACTCTGGATTCTCTTCCATAAACCAATAATAAATGCTGTAGGCGTGGTAATTGCAAAAGACATTTCCCTACTGAGATTTGGCTTTTCCCTTAGTTGAATAAAGTGCAAAAAAAAAAAATCTAGATTTGGGCATCATCAATATGCTTATTAAGATCAATAAACTAGCTTTTAAAAACTGTACTATTTAAGCCTCCCTACTATTATTCAAGCCAATCTAGCTATTATCCAAGGTCGTTTGTTTCTACTGTGTTCCCCCCAGTATTTCCTTTAATTTCATCAATTATTAAACCAAGTTGATTTGATAATGTCAACCTCAAGATTAAACTAATTTTGGGTTGGATTTTTTTTCCAGAGAAGCACAATGATAATAAGCTAACCTGATAAAATAACTGAAAACAAAGAAAATGTTAAATTTGAATGTGCTTAAGTGGTTGTTTTCATTATCATTAAATAGCAGAAATTTAATTATTATTATTTTATAATCCAAATACTTGCTTCACCACCTCTGGGTAACAATTCCTCATAGCCGTCAAAGGTTCTCTCCACATAGCAAAACAACAAAAGAGAGCCCTACTCCCACCAGTTTAAATGTTAAACCCATCCTCATTTTCTATAACTGGAAAAGAAATTTATGAAGATCCATGGCTTTGAAGGGGGGGAGTATGTGTTCTTAAAACTCAGGTTTTCAGAGGTTCCCCTTCTGCACCCGTTTTGAATCTTGCAGTATTTGAAAACATTCTGAAGACGTTTTTTTTCTAACAGTCGGAATTTGGGTACTCACCTTCCAACGTCCACATCATTGGCCATAGCCTGGGTTCCCACGCTGCTGGGGAGGCAGGACGGAGAACCAATGGGACCGTTGGACGGATCACAGGTTGGTCAGAACAGTGAAAGCTTGCAAAATTAGACTAAATGTCGCCTACATGGATGGAAGCGTGGTGCAGCCCTGCTTTTTACCTCAAGAGACAGGTTTTCACATTTTTCTGAATTGGGCCACATGATCAGACATGAGTGTGTCCTGAGACCTTGTAAATTGTTGATTGATCTTGATCGTCAGCCTACGGAGCCCTGCCTAACCTATAAATATTATATGTGACTAACAGGTGAATTAAGAACATCTGGAAGTCTTATGCGTATCTATTTTCCCTTTTTCAAGCATTGACAAAAGACAAGTTTCATGGATAGGCTAAATAACAGCAACAATAGAATAAATAATAAATGGAATTAAACCCAAAGAGCTCAGCAATGTGTAATTAATTATATTCTGCTTCAATTGCAGTTGGTAGCTAGCCCAATTCGCCTTCACCAGAAAGTCCTTGGGGGCAGGAGGTCAGGCTTCCCTGCAGCTGCCAGTTTCGCAGGCTGTTAATTAGATAAAATATAGTATTTTACAAATCTCAGACTGGGTGCATTTGGTGAATGGAGTTCACACGTGGAATACCCAGGTCCTCAAACAACCCTGTAACTTTATAAGAAAGACTTTGCTCTCCTGGATCTGAGCAATGACTAGTTCAGGGAACGGCCGCTTTCCTCTCCCATCTTCCCACTCTGTCTTTGACCTCCAGATTGTCTTTTTAATACTTTAGATAAGTTGGTTACCTTTGGGTTGTGGAGGTCCCTGGAATGTCTGTTGCTAAAGTGCTGGAGAGACCGTTCTTTCCCATAGGCCGTTAATGTTTACAAGAACCCACTCCGTCAGGCTAACTGTGCGAAGCTGTGGTGACTGTGAAAGTCAAGGTCCTTGCCCTCATGTGAGTTAACAGTACAGTGGGGGCTCTTTTAGCCTGAGCCGCTTTTAGGAGTGCAGCGTCTCCCAGAGTCTGGGTCTTTCCTTGTAACAGCTGCAAGTGAAGAGTATCGTCCCAGTGACTAAGCATCCATAAGGAGAGCAAAATGCCATGGTTTGAGGAAAATTCACTTTAATGCAAATAGTAAATTAGACCAGATTACCCTTTCCGAAAATGGTAAGGTTGGGAAGAACTAGTTTGTCTCTCTAGGCGTAGTACCATGATGACCGCCAATGCTGGCACTTGGGTCTATCACTAATGAAGAAAGGGGAATATGCGTTTCCACGGATAGATACTAACATGGCACATCCTGTTTAGGGTTGGACCCAGCTGAACCTTGCTTTGAGGGAACACCTGAATTAGTCCGATTGGATCCCAGTGATGCCCTGTTTGTGGATGTAATTCACACAGATGCTGCCCCCATAATCCCCAACATGGGTGAGTGCCTCAAGTCATCCTCCTAGAGGGTTTTTTGAGTCTAAACATTAACATCAACTTTCCCATATTTTAAAATTTCTCAGGGTTTGGAATGAGCCAAACTGCGGGACACATAGATTTCTTTCCAAATGGAGGGAAAGACATGCCTGGATGTCAGAAGAACATTCTCTCTCAGATTGTTGACATAGAAGGGATCTGGGAAGGTAAAACATTCTGTGCATGAAGAGGTTTTTCTTGGGGGAAAATTCGTGTTTTGTTTTGCTACACTTGCTAAATATTTTGGTATTGTACAGGTCTCACATTAGCTATAACCAAGGACTTTTAATGGGACCCCCAAGATACAGGCTTTTCTTTGGGGAAAGTGGGCATAAGAAGACTGTAGGAAAGAAAATATATTTGTAGTCAACGTTCCAAGGATCTGATTCAGGGAATGCATTAGTAAATTATACTTTTATCTATATGGACCAGTCTTCTCCTTCTAAAATTATTTTTTCCATTTAAAAAAAAAAAAGGTTATTTTGCCATTAGCTTTGGCATAACTATTATAAACTTAAATGGTATTTAACGTCTGCTTTCATCACGAATCATAAGGGCACTTCATAAATGATTTGTTCTGTGACTGCCATGAGTTCACACCAATGAGAGAAATCCACTCAACGACTATATGCTGATCATGATGTTAACTTGGAAAAACGAAATCCGTCACTGACATGGAATCATGCCTGCTTTCACAGGCTCTCGTGACTTCGTGGCCTGTAACCACTTACGAAGCTACAAGTATTACTCTGACAGCATCCTCAGCCCCGATGGCTTTGCTGGGTTCCCCTGTGACTCTTACAGCGCCTTCACCTCCGTGAGTAGACTCTGTGTTGCATCTGAAGGATTTTGTGACCATCATCTCTCATGACCGATGGGCTCACTGGCCATGTCACCCATTCAGCGAATGTTACCATAGGACTGCCACATTTCTTCTACTTTTAATCATACAGATTTATTTTAATCATGATAAGGTATTGGAGAACTTGAGAGAAATGGGCTCGTCCATTGAAATGTTCCATGTCTGCCTTGCTCTCTATCACTTCTATAAGTATCACGTAAATGTTCAAATTTGTTTTGGAAATCATTCTAAGTAAAATAAGTAAAAAAAGAAAATAATCCATGGACATCTGAGCTATGGCTACAGGATGCTGATAAACATGGAAAACTTGTCTTATATGCTGATCATATAAAACTATATCACGATGGGCATGTGGATATTTCTGTGCCATCTCATAATCGCCCAGATTTTTGTTTTGTTTGAGTTTTCATCTTGTTTGGTATTATCGCTAGGTCTAAAGATCCAAGCTAGGTTAGGGTCTTTAACTGTGATCTCAAATGACATATCTATTTTTTTAAACTGTTTTTCCTTGCAGTATAATTTTTTTCAAATTAAAACATATAACTTATGTCATTTAATAAATAAAATTTCAAGTAATGTACCAAGTGAAGTCATAATTACCCAGGAGATATACATTAGTGATGAAGAGAGAGAATCTGAATCCTGGTTTCATCTTTAAATTGCTGAATGATCGGGGGCAAAATGCTTAGCTTCTCTAAGACAGTTTCTTCATTTCTAAATGTAAATAATAATGGTAAACTCCATCGATTTGGTGGGAGGATTTAATAAGATGACATGTTTTAATTGCTTAGCCCAGACATTGAAATATAATAACTAGCATTCAGCAACTGTGGGCTATTGTGTGTGTGTTTGGGGGGAGTGCATATTTTATTGACAGTGCAGCTTGTGTATACACCCAGAACAGCCCCCTCTTTTCTCTGGTCTAGCTTTATTTTTATCTTCTCCCCAAATCCCTGTTCTCTAGGTAATGACGAAAACAAAGAAGTTTTAGCTTCCATTCAATTATAATTTCGTCTGAACTTAATAATATAAACAGCCCTTTTAGGTGATGCTCAGACACTTTTGTAAGAAAAAAATTCTCAGTCTTGCAGATATTGCAGCCCTTCTTTCCAAGCTGGTGTTGGGCAAGGTGATCGTGGTGGTGGTCAGCGTGTGTCGGGCACAGGAGAGAACTTGTGGGTCCACAGTATTGCTGGGCCCAGGGCAGATGGCTGCTGATGAATTGTGGGCGTGTCTACTCTTCTGGCTCAGACAATGCCCTCAAAGCTTCGGCCATTCTTCCTTACTGTTCAGTCTCCCCTTACCTCTTACTAGATTCGGGAGTCCACTACTCGCTCTACTGTGGAGCAGTGCTGCCCTTCCATAGCGGCAATTCATCTGCAGGGCTCAGAGGCCACTGTCCCACTCTGTTCCTCCCTTTCTCTCTCTTCTTCCAACTGTTCCTTGGCCCGAAAGAGAGGATTTTCCTATATGAGATCCATCTTTTCTAGACCCCAACCTCATAGCTAAGCCTTAACAACCAATTGAGGCATTTTCTCTCCACACTGAGAAAATTCTGAGATCTGAATTCTTCACACCTTGATATGTTCTATGTGGGAGCTAAAGGAATTGAGGAAAACCTGACTTTTGAGCCTATTGATCGCCTACGGGGTCCTACTTCGCATATCAAAAGCTGATTATCACCTGCTCTTCGCTTGCAACCTTTCCAAAATAAACTCTCACCATCTGCAGGCAGATGGATGTCTTGGGGTAACTGGGGCAAAAAAGAAAAGATTAAAACGTGTGTATATATATATTTATATAAATTCTCTTTGGGGCGATTTTTATAATATTTTTGTTAGTATTGTTTATTTAACAGCAAAATTGCTGATTTATCATTGTAAATAATGAGATGCATTTTTAATCTTTGCTGAGATACTATCCTCATATACCACCAGAACACAATTGGCTTTAGAATACCGAGAATGCCCCCCAAAAATGTACACCTTTTAAGAGATGTTACCTATGTATTCCTTTTTAAAGTTGAACTGAATTACGGTAGCAATGAGTAGTATGCTACACGCTCAAAAAATGGCATTCATCAAATGAAGGCTAGTGTCAGTCATTGTATTACAATTTTAATACAGCTTTTTCCTTTCTTAAAATGTGTATCCATTTTTTTGGCACCCTGTGTATTTGAGTTTCAACAACATGTGGGAAAAGATGATAGACGCACTATTAAAAGATAGAACATCCTCCCTCATTGTTTGTTTCTATTCCCTAGAACAAGTGCTTCCCCTGTCCAAGTGAAGGCTGCCCACAGATGGGTCATTATGCTGACAGATTTCCTGGGAAAACAAAGGGAGAAGGCCAGACATTTTATCTAAACACTGGTGATGCCAGCAGTTTTGCCCGTAAGTATCTATTTGATTTACCTTCTATTCTTAATGCTATGGATTTTATCATGTCTAGTGAAATTGTTTTTCTGTACAAAAGTTTTAAGTGCCCCTCCTCAGAGTGGAAAAATACTCAAATGCCATACTCAGCTAATTTGGGTGGCAGAACAGAGTTTGCAGCCTGAACTCTCAGTGATACAAAACTAACTTTCTTTATATTTGATTCTGGTGCTGAATTGAAGAGGCTGTTTCTGCTCCAGCCTCTTCAGATTCAGTCAACATTTTCACTGAGAAAAATACTGAGGTTTTGTACAAGCAGAAAAATAATCCAGGAGAAAGCTGGCAGAGGTTGTAGGAATGAAAAGAACTTGACAGATTCAAGAAATATTTAGAATTAGAGACTCCATGAATGATGAGAATTAGAGGATGTACGGATGGTAAAGCATGGGGACAGATTCCAGGTTTCTAGAAGAAGAAAACTACTTGTTTGGGCACCAGTGGGGTTAACTGCATTGTAAAACTAAAACCAAATTTTATCTCCTCCCCAATATCTCAGGCTAGCTCAAAATGGCAAAAACTGGTAGTTTACTATTGACTAGTACCATAAATTGGTTACTATCAATTAATACATTTCCAATGTCAATGGAAAGTTGAATTGTAGAATTTTTAAAATAAATTTAGGCTATGTAGACAAAAAGATGACAGTAATCTAAAATGTGATGATCTATGAAAATGATGTAAACTGATGAAAATGTTACACTCTACTATTTTTCCACTATGTTTTAACATAAAGTTCTTTTAACATTGAAGAATAAATTGTTAGGGTAAAAAAATTGAAAGAAAAATATATTACTTTTTCTCTTGATTTGAAATCTATTGACTTTGGGAAAATTCTGTGCTCTTCCTCTCCCCCAATGTCTGCCCTCTGAATATTTAGATAAAGGAATGTCTATGATTGTTTGATTAAAAGAACTACCAATATTATATATAAATTATTTAAAATTCAACAGTAGTAGGAGCCAAGTTAGCCTGTTTTCAGTGTATCTTCTCTACAAGCTAACATTTCACAAATTTTCCCCCCATGCAGGTTGGAGGTACAAAGTAACTGTTATTCTATCTGGAAAGAAGGTTAGAGGACATGTGCTAGTTTCTTTGTTTGGAAGTAAAGGAAACTCTAAGCAGTATGAAATTTTCAAGTGAGTAAAGTATAATTCTAAGTTTCTTAAATGTTGGAATACTTTGCATATATAATGTCTGTTATGGACATCAGAGTTTATTCATTACTATGTAAGCGTGGAGTACTGCCACATATCATTAAAAGGAAGAGATTTATTTCACCCTTGCACCTTGATACCTTTCAGAATTTGTTTCTAAATTTTTTTTCTCTGCTATTCCTGAGAGACACCCTGATGTTTACTTTGGTGCATGCCATCTGATTTATAAGCAGTAAAATAATTATTCTGTCCACAAAACAACAGGGAAAAGATGGTATAATAATGTCACCATTTATTAAATTGTGGGAGGATTGTGACCAAATCATGTTTGAAGTTTGATTAAAGTAAGAATGACTTTCCAATAATATGAGATATTGATGGCAAATTAACTACTACGGACTTAGAATGCATGTCTGCATTTATTTAGTACATTAGAATGACAAATGCACTATCAGTCATCTTACTACAGATGCATCATAAGCTGGTTGCAGAAACAAATATGTGTACATCTAATATGTATATTTATGTATGCTCACATGTGTTTTTAATAACTTCTCAACTCCCCAGGGGTTCTCTCAAACCAGACAGTATTCATTCCAATGAGATTGACTCAAATGTGGATGTTGGAGACTTGGAGAAGGTCAAGTTTGTTTGGTACAACAACGTGATCAACCCAACTCTACCCAGAGTGGGAGCATCCCAGATCACAGTGGAAAGAAATGATGGAAAAGTGTAAGTAAAACAAATCCAGAGAGATGTATAGTTCTAGTCCCACTGATAGTTTACTTTTAAGTGAAATCTCCTCCGTGGTTCCCCTACATCCCAGCCACAGCTACTTCCTAATACCTTTCGTTTCTTTGGGAGAAAGTATGGAACTTTAGGAAAACAACTTGGATAGATTTGTCGATGAGTGTTGTGTTATCTAATACAAGTTAAGTGTGACGATGAGAATCGCGTTTCATGATCGAAGGTGAAAAGAATGATTTCATTTAGCAGCTGAGCCTTGTGCTATGTGTGTGCTCAATATGTGTATCTTCCCCAGAATTCCTGGGTTCAGCAAATTGCCACTTCAATCATCAGGAAAATACTTAATTTATCAAGGAATACAAATGAGCGGTTCTGTATCCCTGGCCATCTTAGTGAAGAAAAAGGTCAGCCTTGGTTCTAACGAAGACTGAAGTGTGTGTGAGGCAAAAGATACTTACCCTGGCGAACAACTAGAGAAAGTGACATGATGGTGATGGTGATAGTTATAACAATATCAATATTAGCCTGGGGTTTTGAATATAAAGCCAAATTCTGAGGCACAGTGCCATGCTATGCTTCTCCTGTCATCATGTCATTCAGTCCTCATAAAAGCCCAATGAGGAGACTTTTGCTTTTGGCAAAGATGAAGTAAGAGCGACTGAATTTACCTTCCCAACCGAAACAACCAAAAATTCAGACAACATCCATAAAATAACAATTTCAAGACACTGAACATCAGGCAACAGAGGCAAGTGACCCCTGAGAGACAAGAAACAAATAAGACAATTTTTACAATTGTCTCAGCTTACTGCCTGAAGAGCATTTCCAGGATGTTTCACAAGGAGGAAAAATTCAGGCAGAGCCCAATGGACTGCCTGAGTTGAGGAGACAGAACTAAGAATCCAGAAAATCCAAGGCAATTAGATTTCACAGGGCAGAGTACCAGAGAGGCAAGATCTTCAGAGAGCATCTCACAAATCTGGAAAGTTCCATTGAATATTCAGCAGAGTACTGATCACATGTCAGAGCACACCTGTGTGAGGAAACTAGCCAAGACCAGTGAAATGTCCACCCGGAAGATGAGGGAGAACAGTGCCCAGTACTCTTGCAGGGCTGGGAATAGGACCAGTTTCCACTAGCCAAACTGGAAAAGCCCAGAAGTGAAGAAACATTGAGTAGAATATTTAGGAAGGTCTTCCCTCAGTATTGGGAACTAATTATCCTAGATTGAGTAAGACCTGGAAGTTTCAAATGGTTTCCAGATAACTTAACCACAACCCAGAACAGAGCTCAAGAAAATTTATAGGAATATAAAATTATCCAGCAGCAAACAGGCTAAAATCCACAATATATGACATTAAATAAAAGTTTCTCGGGTATACAAAAAATACATGGACAATACAACATATGATGAAGAGAATAATCAATGAATTAAAACCAAACCAGAACTGATACAAATGTTATAATAGCAGACACAGACACTAAAACAGTTATTAAACTTGAATTCCACTTGTTCAGAAGGTCAGTAGAGGCGTGGGGTATATGGGCTAAAGCCCCAAATTGAATTTCTAGAGGTGAGAACTTAATATGTGAAATAAAAAAGTACACTGGATGCAATTAATAGATTAGACATTGCAGAAGAAAAGATTAGTGAACTTGAGGATATAATCGAAAATATCCTAAATGAAACAGAGAAATAAAAAAGAATTTTAAAAATGAAAAGAACACCAGTGAGCAGTGAAATAACTTCAAGAAATATATTATACTTCTCATGGAAAACCCCAAAGGAGGAAAGAGAGAAAATATGTTTGAGGAAATAATGGCTCCCAAATTTTCAAACTTAAAAACTATAAACCAGCAGATCCAAGCAATATAACAAGAAACATGAAGAAAACTAACCAACACACATCAAAACCAAATTACTAAAAACTGGTTATAAAGAGAAAATCTTAAAAGCAGCCAGAGGACAAAAACACACATTACACGTAGAGGAATAAAGATAATCATTACAGCAAATTTCTCATCAGAACTGATACAAGTAAAAAGACAATAAAACAACATCTTTAAAGTACTGAAAGGAAAAAATTGGTAACCTAGAATTCTATACTCACAAAGTATCTTTCAAAGGTGAAGATTAAATAAAGACTGTTCAGACATACCAAAGCTGAAAGCATTTATCACCAGCAGGGCAACATAATGAGAAATGTTAAAAGAAGGTTTTTTTTCAGGGAGAGGAAAAATACCAGTTGGAAAAGAATCTCCAAAAAGAAATTAATAGCCTAACAAACAGTAACTACATTGGAAAATACACAAGGTCTTTAAATATTATTATTTAAATCTTTAAAAATAATTGACTATTTTAAGGTGATGGCAATATTCAGGGGGTGATAACACACGTATAAGTAAAATATATGATAACAAAAAGGGTAGGAGGAGAGAAATGGAAATATACTATTGTGATGTATTTGTACTATATGTGTCATTGGTATAATGTCACTTGAAGGTAAAATGTGATAAATTAAAAATATATGGTATAAATTCTAAAGCAACTACCAAAATAATAAATCGAAGAACTATAGCTAATAAGCCCACAAAGGAGATAAAATGGAATTAAAAAATAATCATAATAAGGCATAAGAAGAAGGGGAAAAGGACAAAAGATAGAGGGGACAAATAGCAAAGTAATAGCCTTAAACCTAACCATATTAATAACTGTATTAAATAAAAATGGTCTAAATACAATAATTAGAAGGCAGAGATCGTCAAATTAAATTTTAGAAAATCAACACCCAATTGTATGCTGCCCACATGAAATGCACTTTAAATATAAAAATACACATAGATTAAAAGTGAAAGGACAGAAAGAGGTATGCCAATTGTTATTAGGGAAATGCAAATTAAAACCACAATGAGATACTACCATAAACTTATTTAAATGGCTAAAATTGAAAAGATTGGCAATACCAAGTATCAGTAGGGACGTGAAGAATCTTAAACTCGCATACACTTTGGATGGGAATATAAAATGATGCAACCATTTTGGAAAATAGTTTGGCAGTTTCTTAAAAAGCCAAACATATGTCTGCCACGATTCCCTTCTTAGGTATTTACCCAAGGGAAAAGAAAGCATGTGTTTATACAAAGATTTGTATATGAATAGTCATAGCAGCTTTCATTGCAATAGTCAAAAACTAGAAATAACCCAACACCCACGAACAAGAGAATGGGTAAACAAATCATGGGCTAGCCACACGATGAAATACTACTCAGCAATGAAAAAGAATGCAACAGCATGCATGAATCTCAAAATAATTATACTGAACAAAATTACCCTGAATGATAGACGTTAGACGAAAGAGTGCATACATCTTTGATTCCATTCATATAAAATTCTATACAATTCAAACTAGTCTGTAGCAACAGCAGATTAGTCATTATCTGTGGGGAAGGAAGGTGAAAAGGGATAGGAAGAAAAGCTTACAAAGAGCAAAAGGAAAATTTGGGGGTGATAGATGTGTTTATTCCCTTGACTGTGGTGATGGGAGGTAGGTACTATTATTATCCCCATTTTACAGATAATTGAATGAAAGGTTAGTGTCAGAATTCCTATGCAGGAAATACGACTCCAGCAAATTCAGTTCACTTCTAGTCATATATAGATAATGTGTGCCCTTCATTTCTTGTGTCCCTTATTAGTATTGGTTTTTGACCTTTAGTTTTCCATCTGTGAGTCTGCCAGTCATCAGACCACAGGGAGGGAAATGAAGATGAAGAGAAAAGAGCATTTTTATGGGCCAGGAATTTTACTTATGCTTATATATTTTATTAAAGAAAATGAGCCCCAAAGTATCCTAAGTATCGTTCAGTCTTAATGAGTACAATTGGTCATTTCACTTCAATTATTGAATTAAAATAAGAATACCTAGCCAGTGTAACACCAGGAGCTCAGGATTTTTACTCTGGCTGATTTCTGGTCATGCTGCCGACCTTACTCTTCCTCAGTTGTGTTGATTGACAGTATGCCAAGTGCTTAATAGGTGCTTTTAGGGTGTGACAAATGAACCTTCCCGGTCCTTTGAGGTGTCCAATGACACCTCCTCTCCCTGCTATTGCACAGCCAGGAAATGAAATTGAAAAGGAGAGGCCTGTCCTTTAAAAAGATGTCTTCCCTCCGCCAATGTCTAGTCTCAGGCACAAGTGTGCTCCTCACTCAAATGGAGGGAAGAGCAGAGGCCGTCCTGTGTACCAGGAAGAGTTGACTTCTGGATTTTCTCTCCACAGGTTCAACTTCTGTAGTCATGACACCGTGAGGGAAGACGTTCTACTCACTCTCACCCCATGTTAGAAGCCTGCTGACATGTGACCGTTGAATCTTATCGCTAATAAAATCTATTGGTGAAGCAATACCGTCCTTTCTTTCTCATCATGTCCATTTTTCCAATGAAACTCTTGGATGAGGTGATTGAAATCCAAAATTTGGAGATGGTCTGAAGAACCACAAGTGTCTGTTGAATTTTGCTACATATTATGTGACATTTAAGCTTAGAAATATTGTTTTTACTTGATACTAGCATCATATCCATTAGTGATGTCATCTGATCACTTAAGGCAGACTTTCGGGTCCAAAATGACTCTCTTTTGGTGGGCTCACTTGGGAAGGACACACCTTTGCCTCTTTTTCTATCATCTTAAAGTTCTATGTCTGCATCTCTGTCCTCAGACGTCTCAGGAGAGACGACACCTGAGGAGACGAGGACTGGCCACATCTGATGCTTCCTAATTCATCACCCTGCTCCCAGTGGGGCTCCCCCAGACCCTCTCCTGTCTGCAGCCTCTTTGATTTTCCTAAAGCACAAATCAAAGGTTCTCCCAGTAGAAGGATAGAATTCACATTCCTTAGGGAGCATTGCAAGACCCCTCGTGGCCTGGTTTTCATCCAGGACTCCTGCATCATCTCTCACCACCTTCCTTCTGGACCTCTACATTCTGGCACTGTCCTCCAAAAGGCCTTGAACTCGGATGCTACCGGACCTTTGCATAAACGCTTCCTCTCCTGTCTTCTTATCTATTTAACTCCTACTGATGGATGAACTTCCTGTCTGTCTAGACATCACTTCTTCCAGGAAGACTTTCTTCACCTTCACTACTCGCTCCCCTTAAGACTGGATTAGCGGCTACCCCACTACATTCCCACCGTGCCCAGAACTTCTTCCGTCTCAGTACGTATCTATCTCTCCATATCATCATTGCTTGTTTACTTGCCTGTATATCCCATTTGTAAATTCCTTAAAGGGTTTGCATGTTGTATGTGCCTGGTTTAATTGAATGCAGACTGTGGGAAAGGTTTAGAAAACAGCTTTCTCAGAACACTTCTTTGGAATTAGGGGTCTCTGGGAACCAAGCTTGAACCAATTCTTCCCTGAGAATTCACAAGATTGTTCTCTTACAAGATGACAAGGTATGTGAACATTCTGAACTTGAAATTGAAGGAGAAAACAAGAACAGAGTGGGTGGAGGAAAGCAGCTATTCGTCTCCATCTGGATGTGTGGACATGGCAGATGACGGCTAGCGATCTCACTGTTTATCTTTGTGACCCTCAAGGAATTATACATTTTGAAGACAGGAGAGCTGTCTGGTGGAAATGAAATCATAGTTTCAGAAGAGATCCACAGATTTGTGTGCATATGAATCCTGCCTTAGTTTCCTGAAGCTGACCGAGATATGAGTTCATTGAATGTATTTCAGCTGTTACTGTTGTTTGAAAGTCTCACCTAGAAATCTTTTCATCTGGTGTGGAATGAATCCATTGGTCTAGGAGGCTCTAAAGGAGATGCAGTTTAGACCTCAGTCTTGTTAAAGGCTTAGTCCAATTATATCCCCCAGGGCATTTAAACAGAAGCCAGTGCATTAGAGTGCATATTGACGAATGTGGGAGTTAGGAAAGAACATACCCTCAATTGATGTGTGCCCAAGAATGATGACACTGAGTGCAATGATAGCTGCTCTCTCTGAATCCCAGGACAGGATGAGCTGAGCTCCTGCGTTGGTTAGCTACTGCTGCATAACAAACACCACCAAACTCAGTGGCTTTAAACTGTGAGCATATATTAGTAATCTCTGGGTTAGTTGGGTACTCTTCTGGTTTGGGCTGGATTCACTTGTGTGTCAGTGGTCAGAGTGAGTTGAGTCAGCAGGGCTGCTAGACTTAGCTGGGTTTCTCAATACTTGGGGGGTAGGTTGGCTTTGAGTTGGTCCAAGATGTCACTGCCATCACATTTCATAACCAAATCAAGTCACACAACTAGTCCAGATTCAAGGGATGGGGAAATAGAGTCCAGTTGTTGCTAGAAGGAGCAGCAAGGTCACATTGCAAAGGGCATGGCTATTTGGGGGGAGTGGGAAGAACTCTGGCCATTTTCACAATTCATCTATTACCATCTCTAACCTGTTTCTCCATCCTGGGAAGCCTGGGGTTGGGGAAGGAACAGGTCAGGTGTCAGGAGGGTTTTCACAGTGATGGGTCAGCCCAGGCTCCAGTCTCTGGCCTTCTTATACTGCCTTTTCCTCATTGCTACCGTCATCAGAAGTGAGGGCGCCTTTTTGGTTTCCTTGCTTTTGACTTCCTCGATGACAGCATGTTTCTTATCAAACAACTAATGCCCATGAATTGAGAGTTGCTCCTTTTTATCTTAAAACAACACAACTGTCCTGATCAGAGTTGCTGATCAGGAAATCCAGTCTGCACACTCATCATTCCCTGTTGCTAACTCATGCGAATCATCTTTTCATTATTTCAAGGAGTGATAAATACAAACAATACTTTTAAAGAAACCCTTTACCCTCCACCACCGAGCCACTAACCGTGCACTTTTGTACACATTTAGCAGAGACCGCTGATTTAGAATTGTTATTCTATTGATGTGGAACCAACACCTCTTGCAGGAGCTGACCAGCTCGCAACTTCAGCTCCATCTCTGGGTGCACGGGGGTGGGTCCCCTCAGCCAGGCCTGCTCAATAGCACCCATCCCCATTGCTAATTAATTCAGGGACAGCTCCTGACCTAACCAGGTCAATCACCTGGTAATTAAAATTACTGAGCTGTGATGCACAAAGCCAGAGAGTCCGTGCAGCAGAATCTGGTCCAAGGCAGAGGGGATCTTGGGGTGACTGACGTCTTCAGGATGACCCCATTTCTTGGGCTTCCCTGGGTCTCATGGTTCAGCAATTTCATAGATTCCATGAGATGCCCAATAGTTTTTCAATAAATCTCTCCTTTTTTAAAATTTAGCTAACTAGAATTGATTTCTGTTGCTTACGACCAAAAGAATCATAACAGCCCTGTAAAAAGTTACCTGTTCAAATAGCGAACGATCTACTTCACTTTTGTTCTGGAAGTGGTGGGGTGGGGAGAGTAGCCAACAGACACAGACACATGTGAAATGTACAGATCTTTTGCCCCTGAAATTCAACTTTAGGAATTTATCCCACAGATACACCATCCATGTGGAAAGTGCCAAGTGTATAAGAATATTCATTAAGGCATAGTAAAATATTGGAAACAACCACATTCTACCACATGTAGAAGACACATAAACTCCGATCACCTTTAGGTGGTTTCAGCCACTGAACCCCCGAGGCAGAAACCTTTCCCTTGAGGTTGACGTGGAGCCAACAGAAAAACTTGGCCATAAGGTGAACTGAAGCGGGAAAGGCACGGGGGCCTTACCCCTGGGCAAACTGTGACACATCGTGTGGTGATTATTCTAAATTGAATCAGATGTTCATATTCTTCCTCCTTGTCTGAAGAATGACATCTCTTTCATTCTCCTCCTTAAAACTGTGCCCTCTCACCTTTCCCAGCCGTGAAACTGAGAATAAAATGCTCATGAACTCCATTTATGTGCACCGTCCTCCTTTCATTAATTCCTAACCACTTCAGTGCCAGGTACAGTTCTAGAAGCTGAGGTTACAGCAGTGGCCAAAACAGAGGCGGTCTTTGTCCCCATAGAATTGCATTTTAGGTGGGAAAAACATGATCGCCAATAAATAAACAAATAATATAGATAATTGTAACTTGTCACAAGAAGAAAACAAACAAGGTGCTGGGGAGTGGGGGACTGGGGTCAGGTAGGAGGTGACCTCACCGAAGAGGTGACATTTAACCAGTTGTTGAATGACAAGAAGAAGCCAGCCCAGTGGAGGTCTAGGGAAGAGAGTTTCAGGCCATTGGAAGAGTAAGCTCCAAGGCTCCAAGGTGGGAATAGACTTGGCATGTTCGATGCCCAGTGGCAGCCAGTGTGGCTGTGTGTGGAGGGCAAAATGGGAAGCAGGAAGAGAAGAGGCCCAAGAGGCAGTCAGGGCCATCTGACATCTGCCACCAACCTGTTTACTCATTTGCTCACCCTGAATCTCTCCTTGAGTCAGTTCTGCGATGTCAAAGGAAAGCATAAAGGCCTTTGACTTCACCAGCCTTTGGAAGGTGCTCCAGCACCTTCCTAGATTCCTGAGCGGACGTCCAGAGCTTAAATACCTTCCCGCTTAGGTCAACCAGATGGCTCAAGTCAGGCAGTTTAGGGGGAAAGTTATTTTCTGTTTCAATTTACTCTGTGTAAGTCATCCCCCTATTCTATGTGGTGGACACCCAATAAATCTTGTTGATAACTTGCTCAGAATAACGGAATATTCAACAACTCCTTGTTTCATTCTGTATAGACTGGATTCAAATCCCATCTCATCACTCGTTAGCTGTGTGACTTTGGAGACAATTTGTTTATCTCTCTGTGCCTCCGTATCCACATATGTAAAGGGAGGCAAATAACGGTACCTACTTCATGGGGTTGTTAAAAGACTTAAATGACGTAATATGTGTCAAATGCTTGAAACTCTGACTGCACACGGTAAACCTCAGGAACTGCTGGCGTTTATTCTTTGTTATTCCTGGGGAAGTCCTTTTCATTTTCTTAACAGGGGAGCCCCTCCCACTGTACCCCAGTGTTTTGATTACTCAGAAGGAGTGCGAACTTCGACGGTGAGGTACATTTAATGTGGGGGTGGGGTAGGGCACCCGTGGTATTTGCCACGTGAAGGCTTATCTGCCTGTTGTGTGAACTGGCCAAGCTGCTCACAGACGCACGTCTGTGGGTAATTCATGACAGCCTCACAGGGGCCAAGTCTCATAGGTCAGGTGTGCAAACTTCAGAGAGTCTAGGGAAACTCAACAGGTGTGACGTGGTCTGGTGACATGGGCTTTTAGAGGCTCCTAAACCCATCTTTTCAAAATTAGAGTGGGACAGTAGAATACTTGCTGATGTTTTAAACCATTATGTTTTGGGTTGGTTCATTACATAGCATTACATAACTGGGACAAGAAGTTAATGGGGGCTTGTGGTCAGAGGCTATCGTGGGGGCTATTGAATTTGTCTCCAAAGCTCAGGTCCTCAGGTATTACCCAACTGCCAGAGAAAGAAAGAGACAGAGACAGAGAGAGAAGGATTTTCTCAATCCGACACTTCCCTTCACTTTCAGCTATGTGGGGGGCATGTCTACTTACTCGAAGTGACAACTACTACCCTCTATTATTAGAGTTAGCTGCTGTGTCCTTATTGGAACTTGTCAACAATGCGGTGATGAAATAGAAAATTGGAAAGTGGGGCCGACTCAGCTCACAATTACATGCACAGGCACATAGGTACAAAGTTAGGGACTTTGCACCCCCTTTGAACCAACCATTCTTTCATCTTCCCAGACTTGTGGAAAAACAGGACCACAATTATTAATCTTGTTTTGTGTATTTGTGCAGATTAAAATATTGAGTTCACATAGCACGTTTTATCATCACTCGCTATTTCCTTGAAGTAGCGTCCAAATGATAAGGCCGGAGTATTAAAAAGCCCTGGGCACTGCATCCAGAGGGAGGGAAGGCCTGGAACATCCGACAGGGTAAGTCGCCTTTGCTATTCTCTCCCCGGCTGTGAAGGAAAAGCAAGGCACACAGCCTCAAGTTCCTGAGAGTCTGCTCACTGCTCTGGTAATGCTTGGTGAGGCTGAAAACATCTGAATTTATTGCAGATGGTGACCATCTGGACAATCGCGCTTTTCCTGCTGGGAGCAGCCAAAGGTGAGAAACAGTGCGCTGTCTCCTTGGGGAGGGGCTTAAACCCAACGTCTTAGCACTGGCCAGAGAAAGCCTTGGCATGGCAGGGCGTCCAGCAGCTCCAGACAACTTCAGTTCCAGAAAAAGGCAGACGGGGCTGACACTCTACCTGGGGGTGAGGGGGCAGTTTGAGGGGGACCCACTTCACAGCATCCCCCTACCATTTTGCCTTCATACCTGGGGTGCCCCAGGCCAGACTCTTGTAGGTAAAGCATTAAACACCTGCCTGAGTTAACATATTGACTTCTTAGTGCCCGTTATCACATCAGTGAAACAAATAGGTGTAGCAGAAGAGCTAGGGATGAGACACAGAACTCCGAAGTTTTGATGATGGTTCTAAGTGAGGCACAGTTGGGGGTCTCTATGGGACTCGGTGGGACTGGTCCCAGAGCAGAAGGTGGGCACTGGGGTCCAGAAGAGACTGTGTGGGGCAGAGGCGGGTATTCAGGCTGTCACCAGGAAGGGGAGTGACCAGGCCTGAGCAGCAGTGATGTCTCAGGTCCCTGCTGAGGAGCTAATCCTGAGTGAGTCATCCTTTCTCTGCAGGAAAAGAAGTTTGCTATGGTAACCTCGGGTGCTTCTCTGACTCTGAGCCCTGGGGTGGGACTGTAATCAGGCCCCTGAAAGTTCTTCCCTGGAGCCCTGAGAAGATTGGCACCCGTTTCCAGCTCTACACCAACGAGAACCCAAACACCTTTCAGGTGAGACCTCAGTCATTTTAGCATCTTTATAACTGGGAGAGGCGCTGTGCCCACCCTGCAGACCAGGAGTTCCTTTTCTCTGTACCCACCTCCTTCATCATACTCTGCCCCACCCCATCCCTCCAGCTGCACCCCAGGACTAGCCAGGCCTGGACAGAGTAGGTCTTTGGTAAAAAAGTTAGCTTGAATGAATGAATGGTTCACATTTGCCAGAACCTCTAGCTGGTTGTGTGATTCTGATCTGTGGCAAAAAGCTTACTGAACAAGGCTATGAAGGGTAAGACCTTGAGCCACAATACAGGGCCAGTGGAGGCAGGGTTTCTTGACTTGGGGAGGCGGGACAGGAAAAGAGAGGTCAGGGTGGGCTTCATGGAAGAGGTGGCTTTTGTGCTAAACTTTGGAAGTTTGTAGCATTGGCACAGACATAAAAGGGGAATAGAGAGAGAGGCCTGAGTGGCTGGGTTGCAAAAATATTCAATCCTGCATCTGTCACAGATTCTACTTCCCTCTGATCCATCAACAATTGAGGCATCGAATTTTCAAACAGACAGGAAGACCCGGTTCATCATCCACGGCTTCATAGACAAGGGAGATGAGAGCTGGCTGCTGGATATGTGCAAGGTAGGGGCCGGCTCTGATCCCCGCGGCCTACTCTGCTGGCTGCTGCCCCTGCTTCCCACTCGTGTCCTGCCTCCCTTTAAGCAATTGCAGTAAATGAGCTCGAAATGCAATTAAATGCCTCTGTTTATGAACATAAAAATTCCCTTCCACACTTCTGGACTATATCGGTAGTGTGAAGCAATGATATTTGCTATGTGGACAAACACGTCCTCATTTCTGGTTAAATCAAGGCTAAATGTTGTCTGCTTCCATTTTCAGTGAGGGTACGTATTCCTGTAAGTGAGAGATTATGTTCTTTTTGTTCAAATCTTTCCCTCGTCCCTGCGAGTCAGAGATGTGTTGCTATGACCACTTATTTGAGAATGGAGAACTAAGATTGATCGGTGACCAAAAAAAAAAACTAAGTGACCCAAAAAAAAAAAAAAAAGGCAGACTAGAAAGTGCCAGAACTATACGTAATATAGCATCCGTTGGTCAGAAGAACAAACAATAGTCAAACACACACATGTGCATGCAAACACACATAGACACGGGTGTATACATTTACACAAATATACGCAGAATATACCGTCATCCTTTCTTTTTATGTATACACCGATTCACTTTATTTTTCTGACACATAAGAATTGACCTCAGCATACACCTTCATAACTCTGACCTATAATGTCAGCAGGGAAAGTTACAAACCCAGGGAATTAAAGTCGTGCCGCATTTGGCCTTGGTTTACCAAGCATTTAACTCTTCACGCCTCTGCGTCCCACTATATTAAGATATAGTCCCAATATATTAAGATATATTAAGTATCTTAACATATAAACTGTAAGATATAGTTTACACCCAAATTCTTCAGGTTTGTAAGATATTCCTCGGGGTTGCTTTCAACATAAAAATCCCGAGGAAACACTTCTTCGTACCTCTGTGTGTGATCACACATATTAGTATTCGTGAAAAGATTCTGAGTGGATTTGGAATTTATAAATTCATTTTAAACTCAAGCTGTTCGTGGGGACTGCCTGGAGGAACTTCTAAGGATGTATCAGTTCCTTTACCATCCAGGAAAAAGTTTTTCTTGCAAAATTCGTCAATCTCTTTTAAATCAGTGCAGTTCTATTTTGCAAATATCTGCAGGGTGTGTTTTCTCCATGAAAGCCTGTGCTTTCCTGACTGTAAAATAGTGATGCTTCCCTCTAATTTTAAGACGTACTAAATGCCCGGCAGGCTGAGGTGAAGGCAAGCCCAGGATCGGCAGCATTGCCAAGAGGCCGAAAGGAGCCTTAGCACTGAAATCCACGAGGTCATTCAGACACGCGCCACCAGAGCTTTCACTTGAGGACTTTGCTTTTCAAAAGAGGGCTCCTTTAATGATGCATCTGTTTTCTCCCCTAAACCACCTTATTGAATTTGGTCGAAGGAAACCAGAGAGTGGCCAGCTTTTAACTCATCTACAAGCAACACAGGGAATTGATTGGCATTTGCCCTGAGGGATAATTGACAACAGGACTCCCTAAAGTCTAGTTATCTCGACGCCCCAGCTAAGACGAAACAGCAGAACAGCCAGTCGCAGCCATTAGCCACCGGTTATGTGGTTTCACATGCCCCCATGATACTACTCTGGTGTCTTTCCCACCCCAGAACATGTTCAAGGTGGAGAAGGTGAACTGCATCTGCGTGGACTGGAGGAGAGGCTCCCAGACCACCTACACGCAGGCCGTCAGCAACGTGCGCGTGGTGGGCTCGCAGGTGGCCCAAATGATCGGCATGCTTTCGGTGAGTGGCCGGCTGGGTGGGCTGCTGGGGCGGGCAGCGCCCACTGGGCTCTGGGGGGTAAAGGTGCAGCTGGGATCATGTATTGAAAGAGGAAGTAGGAAGGATTGAGAGTTCTCCTGGGGTCTTTCTTGCAAAACCCTGAAATTCACCTTAACAATGAATGGCACGACACACCCGTGGCAGAAAATAAAAAACGGTCAGAGCTAACACTTAGGAGGTAGAGGCTTTTATTATCATCTTCAATGGACAGATAAGAAAACTGAGGTCGGCGGGTAGCGGTGGAGGGGGGCGCTTAGCTCAGTCAGTTAGAGCGTGGTGCTGACGACACCAAGGTTGCCGGTTCTATCCCCGCATGGGCCACTGTGAGCTGCGCCCTCCTTAAAAAAAAAAAAAACTGAGGCCCAGAAACTAGTGTGTCTCCCCCCCACACCCCTCCAGAATCATAGAGCAGGTAAATGTAAGAGTTATCTTTTGGGCCCCAAAGCTTCTAGCCCACTACACCCGGTGGGCTCTGTTTGGGGGCAAAACACAACATCTCCAGGGAAAACCCAGTGGAGCTGAAGGGCCGTGCACACAGCTGGACCGTACCAGCTGCACTGGCCTGCTGTTACGGATCCTGTTGTTGCTGGAGCATCTCTTCTGTCACAATCAACTCAGCTGTTTCTTCCTGCCCTGCTCTTCACTTTAGCTAATTCTCTAAGTCTTGCACTCTTTCAGTTACGTCGCTAGGTTTTTGTGACTATTTTCTAACCAGATAAAGGTCCCAGCCATTTGTTTTATATTTAAAGGGTCTACAAAAGTACCAATTGGTTCTAAATAGTCCTGCACCCCCACAGAAATCAAAACCCAGGGTGTTTGTACTAGGAGGCGCCGTAGACTAATAGACGAGTATATTTGGGCAAACACCTATGTCTGAGACCAACATGTGCAGGCACCTCGTAGTTCTATGTCTCTTGTTTGTTCATGATTTGTTTGGGGAATACAGTGTCAGGAGCTGTACTAAGAGGTGAAAAGGATGGATGAGGTCCCAGGCCTTGGAGGACCTTGCAGTGAAGACTTGACAATGGTGTGTGGTCAGGGTTCGGATGGGGCAGAGTAGGGCTTTATGGGAGCACTTGTGGGGGCTGGTCCACATGGGGCAGGGATGGGGCTGATGTGAGCTGCATCCACGGGAGCTGGGTAAGTGGTTGGGCGGATGGACAACCACAGGAAGAGAATTCCAAACCAGACCCCAGGACGAGAGACTATGGCATATTTGAAAGTTCCACAAAAGGTTTGGCTAGAGAAGAGTCTAGAAAAATAGGTGTTGAGTCAGGAAAGCTCTGAGACCCTAGCAATGAGTTTGGGCTTGATCCCGAGGGCAGTAAGTCACAGAAGGTCTCAGAGGAGGAGGAACAACATTAGGTTTGCACATCACAAAAAGCACAGCATAGAAATGTCCTGAAAATGCAGTCTTCCCTCTCCAGACAAACCACAGCTACTCACCTTCCCAAGTCCACCTCATTGGCCATAGCCTGGGAGCCCACGTGGCTGGAGAGGCAGGAAGCAGGACTCCTGGCCTGGGCAGGATTACAGGTAAGACCCAAGGGGTGGGGCTCCAGGCTGGGTCCCCAGTAACTCCACAACATGGCAAAGACCACAGCACAGCTCGGAGCTGGCCCGAAGGAGACAGTTTCCCTTGGCTGTGGCAGATCTGGGGAGAGCCTGCATGGAACATTTCAGGAAGTCCCCCCAAGAGCCCATCTGTGTGGCAGGGAGGTGATGGCTTCACTCCCCTTTGTTTCCCTTTGCTCCTCCCACCTCTGTCTCCACCCCTCCTCTCTAGATCCAAGTTTTCTGGCAGTGTGGGTTGCTCAGCAGAACTGGGAACCCAGGAAAATGCAGAGTAAGGCTGGTATGAACACAAGCAAACATAATGAAGAAAGATCCATACTGTCATTTCTTTTCCCCCTTCTCTTTGAAATCAAAGGAGAGTAGAACATGAAAAGTTCGCTTCCGTTGCTTCTACTGGCCGAAGAAACCCAGCCACCATCACAGCCAAAAGCATTATTTTAACCCAAACAAGCCTTTAAATTATAACAATAGCAACAAAATATGTCAATATAATGAAGTAATATAATATAATATAATATAATATAATATAATATAATATAGTAAGCATAGATTAAGTGCCTATTTATCCCAAATACTGTGCAAAGTGCTTTGCATTTTCTCATTTAATCCTCAGAACTGAAGAAACAGGCTCAGGGAAGTGAGTAGCACAGAAATCTATTATATATTTCTTTGCTCATCTGCCCGTTTCTATCCATGCCACTGGAGCCCTCATCAAGATTTTATGTCCTCATATTCAATACCACAAGCATGGCACTGCCCAATTCCAGGTTATGGCACCCCTTTAGTTGGCAGTGCACAGCCTGAGCAACTGTACAGCTTGGTCCTGCTCGCGCCCACAGCTAGGCCCCCTGTCTGAAGTACTGACCATCTCTTTTAGGGTTGGATCCTGTAGAAGCAAGCTTCCAGGGTACTTCTGAAGAGGTTCGACTTGATCCTTCTGATGCTGCCTTTGTTGACGTGATTCACACGGATGCAGCTCCCCTGGTCCCATCCCTGGGTGAGGCTCCATGATGCTCCAGCCTTGAGCACGTGCAATTGTGTTGTACTCAGGAGAACCTTGTGTTATGAAAAGCTCATTGCTGTTCCAAACACTTCAGGTTTTGGAACAAGCCAACTGTTGGGTCACCTTGACTTCTTCCCCAATGGAGGAGAGGAGATGCCAGGATGCAAGAAGAATATCTTGTCACAGATTGTGGACCTCGATGGCATCTGGTCAGGTAAAGCCAGAGCACAGTGGGGCATCACCTCCCTAGGGTGAGCAGTGCCTTTCCCGTAGGAATATTAAAAATAAAAACACCCTGCTCTTTAAAAACATACATTCCCCCTTCTCGACCTTATTTCTGAAAACTGTAGCTACATATCATTTGTTACATCAAAGCTCTACTGATTTTGTACTTCCTTAAAACATTGCTGGGGGTGTCCTGAAGTGTACAAGCAACAAAGAATTGCAAAACCGTTGCTTAAAGCTATAACTCCAACAATCAGTTGGTAGATACACATAACAAAGGAAAGAAAACCCATAAAAGTAAACATCCTGACTCTAACGAACAGTGTGTCTGCCAATTTCTCCCTTGGGAGTCAGTGACATAGTTCAAGCTTATGCAACTGGCTTCATTTCAGTAGCTAAAATAAAAATGTTTCCAATGATTTCCCTGGTAAAGCCGCTTGCCCAGTGAGTGTCACCACTCCTCAGTGTTGGATCAACAATGAGAAGCAATCACAGGTAAGAGTGAGACTGTGCTATTCAACGTGGTTACTCTTTATCATTGATCTGGCACACCTGGGATAAAGAGCATCCTTCAGACACAGCGCCGACTCTGTATTTAATAAGATGAAAAGGACAATGGATAGGTGAATTTTTCAGCCAAACTCATCATTTGGCACCACACAGGTCAAAACCGTTAATGGTCTGACCAGATCTAATGAGTAGAGATTTTTACTGAATTCAATCAAAATGGCTTGGCAAGTATGGACACCATCAAGGCAAATATGAAGGATGACTTACATGTTTGTCGTTTACATCCTTATGAGAGTTTGCATGGACGGGGTAGCTCAAACTCTCCATGAGTAATGGGCAAGCAAGTTCAGACCAAGTCTAGAAGGTATGCCGTGACATCTGTCACTTGGCAGGAGTTGTGGAAGCCAAGAAAGATTGTAAGGTGTGAGGTGCTATGAGAGTAACAGGGATGCTCATATAAAGCCACCTAAAGCCACTTAACCCTCCTTTTTTATGTGCCTGAAAATGTTGTCACCCTGCTTTTATCATGTCTGGGAGGTCAATGTTACATCTACTTGTGTCTTTGAGGACCTCCAGCCTGGTCCCTGGGTTGCAGGATGGCACAGAGGTTAAAGTCATGGACTCAAGAACTAGATGGGCTTGGGTTTAATTCCCAGCTCTGCCGTTTACTAACCATAATCTGAAATCTGAGTCTGTAATCTATAGATCTTCCTACAATTAGGGGTGGGATGGTAAGAATGATGTGGACAATACATACAAAGTTCTCAGAATGTGGCTCAGCACACAGAAAGCACCCTCTATATGTTAGCGGTCATGAATGTGGCAGGATTTGGGTCTTGTCTTAAATTTCTGAAAATTCAGTCCAATTTTGGAACCATCCCACTTGGAGGGAGAGGCAGAGAAGTTGTCAGCACCCGCCGACCACGTGTGCAGACTTCTTCCTTTGTTTCTCCAGGAACCCGGGACTTTGTGGCTTGCAATCACCTAAGAAGCTACAAGTATTACTCAGAGAGCATCCTCAATCCTGATGGGTTCACTGCGTTCCCCTGCAATTCCTACAAGACCTTTAAGTCTGTAAGTTATTGTCCTGCCTATTTCCACTGTGGGACACTGGGCCAGCTGTGTTTGGAATTTATAGTAGCTTATCACCAGGTTCTGATCATCCCCTACTTATTATGTATTGCCCCTCAGAATTCATGGTCCTGCGGAGTGCAGGAAAAAAGAACTTTAGGCAGGAGGCAGCTAGAATTCTAGATGAGTCCTATGGGCGAGGAAGACTCTGGGAAATTAGAAAAAAAAAAAAAAGAGCAGTCAATTCAATGATCTAGGAGGCGTCCTGCAGGGGGCATCATTGGAATCTGGCTTGTAAAATCATAGAGTTTCAAGAGGAGGAATGCACGTGCCGAGCCAGGGCAGCACAAGAATAGAAGAATGTGTGAGAGACAGACTCACATGCAAAAGAGAAGGAAAGATGGATGCTGGTGCTCTATATGCCAGGCTGAACTTTGCGCCCGTGTAGCCGGCAACAAGGGAGAGATGGAGGAATGACATGCTGGAGCCCGCCTGCCCTGGCTCGTGGAGCCAGTGGGAGCAATCTCTCCCCAACTCCATATTCAGTAGCATTCTGTTGGTAGCCTGAAATTGGCCACAGTCAGAGTATTTACACCACAAAATTGGTAAACGCTGCAATCAGGGTTTTGTGTCCCGGAGTCAGCTGTTAATTGTTCACCAGCATATCATTCGATGGAAGATACAATGGATCTAACCTGGAGCCCAGTATTTTCTAACTATGGCCATCAGTGTTTTCCAAAACTCCCCGCGCAATTCTAATGTGATGTGCGCCAGGCTTGGGAACCCCATCCTGGATGAAGGTAACTTAGAGATCCTCTGTTCCAGTCTCCTTCCGGTTACAAGTGAGGAAGCTCAGAGGGTATGAAAATTGCTCCCCCAGATGTATGGATCTTAAAATGATTAATCCACACCATACAGCCTGGTCTATCTCTTCTCATTAGAACAAGTGCTTCCCCTGTCCAGATGAAGGGTGCCCGCAGATGGGGCATTATGCTGATAAATTTGCTGACAAGGCAGCTAAGGAGCAGCAAAAATTCTTCCTGAACACAGGCGATTCCAGCAAATTTGCCCGTAAGTTGCACTTTGACTTTCCCTTCCAGGTAAAGAAAGTTTAGTTTCCATTATAAACGTAGGGCTTGTCTCTAACCATCTTTATTGTCTTAGAAAGAGGACACATCCAACCCACAGGATCCCATTTAAGACTCTACTGGGGATTTAAAAAGAGTCTGCATCTCTCCCATTTTATTTGGATGGCATGAAATGTATGGAAGCAAATAGTATTACTAATGGATAACAGTCATTTACATGTCTTTGTGGCCATTTCCCCTGAATTTTTACCACTCCACGGTCCCTTTCATATTTAAGTTTGTGTCATATGCACCTGTTATTTTATTCATCCAGCAAACATTTCTTTGATACCAGCTCTTTGCTGGGCTGAGCCCCTTAAGAAGCCCAAAACTCCAATCTCCCCACCCCTCCCCCACCCCCATCCATGTGCACCTGTTCCCCAGGAGCTGCCCCTCTGGTGGAGGGTGGGCGGCAATCAGACAAGGATGACATCTCTCAAAAACCTGCTGGATGGACTAGGGCATAGGGTAAAGACGGGGCAAGTCTGGGCCACTTTGTGCCATTCTGCCCTATGATAGCTCCTTAAGATACTGCACTCTACAAAAGAGACTGTATTATATAAATACATGAATATAATACATGTCTTATATACATAAGACAGGTTTATTGAGGCATAATTTATATATAGCAAAATTCACCCTTTTTAGTGGAGTTCTATGAGTTTTGACAAACAGTCATGTAACCACCTACTCAATCAAGATATGGAATCTTTTCATCACTATATACATATTCTTTAAAAGGACATTAGTTAATCCTTCCACTGATGTCGTGATGCACGAAATACTTGCCCATGTTTTAACAACACATTAAACATTCAAAACCCATCTATTAATTCCTCAACCAACATTTATTTATAACCACACCCCACACACACACTAGACACAGGGGATGGGGGATGCAGGAATGAACAAGACACTCTGCCCACGACCTTTATACCCCAGCAGAGAAGACAGAGACTGAGCCAGCAGCTACAAGCGTGTTGGGCAGTGGCACTGTGGCACAAAGGACCTGGCCCTGAGCAGAGGGAGGGACACGGGCAACATCTCTGAGGATGTGAAGGACAAGTAGGAATTAGGCAAAGGATGTGAATGTATGTGTGTGTATGTACGTGTGTGTGCATGAGTATGTGTACGTTTGTGCATATGTTCATATGTGTGTTTATGTGTATGGTAGTGTGTGGTTATATGTATATAGGTTGGTGTGTGTGTAAGTGTGCTCGTGGGCACTCAGACAGCACTCCAGGTACAAACGTGGGTGACGACGGAGCCCCACCCTGTGCTGGATGCTGCGTGGGCCCTGGGGGTGCAGAGATAAGGGGCTCATAGGACCGCACTCCTGAGCTACATTTCCAAACGTGGGGACAAGCCCTTGTTTCCTCTCTTTTCACCTTAACTCATTACACCGTCATTCTAGAGCAGAAATGTCCAACAGAACTTGCTGCAATGATAGATATGTTCTGTGTTGTCCAGTACAATAGTTATTAATTAGCCCATGTGGCAATTTAGCATTTGAAATCTGGCTAGTGAAACTGAGGCACTAAATTTTTTTTTTTAATTGCATTTAAATGTAAGCAGCCACATATGGCTTGTGGCCCCTTTGCTGGGCAGTACAGATCGGGAGGGGGACAAACGCTAGATCTGAATGTCCCCTTATGGCCTAGTTTGGGCTGCAGAATAACATGTAGAATATCTTATACGTTGATGCCTTATTGTAAGCGACGGGGACAGGAATCTGAGATTTGGGTCAACTCTTTGGTGCATGAATAAACTGAGCTCTTTCCCGTACCCTGTGCAGGCTGGAGATACGGCGTTTCCGTCACACTGTCTGGAAGAATTGCCACCGGTCAGGTCAAAGTTTCTTTGTTTGGAAATAAGGGGAACACTCACCAATATGACATCTTCAGGTAAATTTGCTATTTTAGCGCCACATCTCAGTTGACAATTTACACAGCCTTCAAATCCAGGCACTTAGGGTAACACTCATTATCTTCTCATCTATCAATGGATTTTAAGTTCTTTTCTTTGTTTACTGAAGTTAATTTCAGACTTCTGCTAACAATTTTTCTTTTCTCTATTATTTAATTCTTTCTCAGTAGACCAGATTTTTTTAAAAAAATAAATCTAATTATTACCCCAAATATCATGTTTTCTAATTTGCATAGTGACACATGCTTGTTGTATTAAACTAAGTGGATAACTTGTTACAATACAAATAACTCTTCCAGAAAAAAATGATATAAAGGAATTATATCATTTTCTATAAGAGTTTTGAAGAGAAATTAACTTGAGGAAACAATATTTAACAATATTTAAACACTATTTAAGTACGTAATAGTTTGATGGTCTGGCTTTTCCATTTCTCCATCCTTTATTTGAGAATGAATTTTGAAAAATAATCTCATTTGTCCAGAGTAGAAAAGAGTGGCATGGCTTTACATGGTTGTTAGAAGTTATTTCTATTTCTCTGTGTCAGGGGGATTCTCAAACCAGGCTCCACTCATTCCGCTGAGTTTGATGCAGAGCTGGATGTTGGAACAATTGAGAAAGTCAAGTTCCTTTGGAATAACAACGTGGTAAACCCCACCCTCCCCAAAGTGGGTGCAGCCAAGATCATCGTGCAAAAGGGAGACGAGAAGGCAGTGTATGTATCTTGGCTGGCTTGTGCCTGAGGATATTTGTACATATTCCTGTTTGTAATGAAAACTCACCCCAGAAAGTCAGTTATGGTTCAGTAAGAAAAGCCAAGAAAATCGACCCGTCTGGGGCCCTTTCTCCCAGCAAACAAAAACTGACAGGGAGCATAAACCAGTTCTGTTGGGTGCACCTTACTGAGTGTTCTCCCCCCTGTCTGTCTGGGGTACAGAAGATAGGATCCCCTTCCCACCTCCAGGCTGCACATGGCTCCCCATCCGGCTGCTCGGTGCTGTGCTTTAGTTGACAGGACCTTTCTCCGCTGACCACCTGGTGGGGCCAGCCCCTCTGTCTTCCCTGCGATAGTTTGGGGAGTAAACAGCTGAATCTGTCAAATTATTCAAATAATTTTGCTCTTATGAAAACAGCCAATAAGTACCATTTTAAAAAATCATCGTCATCATTAGGAGGCTAAAGAAAATCAAGATTTTGTTCCAATCTCTTCTCCGATCCCCCTCAGATTAATTTAGTCACCTCTTTGGGCTTTCAACCCCTACTAAGGAATATGCTGACTAGAAGTCCCTTTAATGACATGGTATTAAAAGAGAAATGTAGCACTCCCCATAAAGATTCCCCCCCTTTCCTTTCTCTCTGACCTTATTAAATACCTACTGTATGCCCAACAAATAGGAGGGGATACAAAGACAGAGTCTGTCTCATGGAGTTTACCATGTAACTGTTGAGAAAGATTAGATTTATGAATGAAAGATCAAATGACAGAATACAGAACTCGCCATGAAGTGCCCAAAGAGAGTGGCTGAGGGGGAAGGCAGAGGGCCCGTGGACGGGAAGGAGCCACCAGGCATCTCTTGGGCGGAGGGATTGCAACTGGGAAGGGCACCAGCAGTGTGTGAGGGACAGGGGAAGACCCGGCTGCTGACAGCAGAGCTCAAGGTGCAGAGAACCGGGAATACAACTGGAGGTTACTGCAAAGGCTTCAAGGAAGGACAAGAGAAATACAAAAAAGGAAAGTGGGGAGGGCCGGTGAAGATAAGTGAGGAAACTGGGCAAAGCTTCAGAGCTCAAAAGTGGTGAGGCCTGAGAGAAGCCCGTGGTTCTTGGAAGAGCCGTAACGATAACCACTTATGTCTGCATGGGTTGTTGTTGTTTTTTTATTAATTGTAAAGTTGTTTACATTGATTGTCATGAGAGACTGCAATATTGACGTGAGGGTCTCAGCAATCATGGGAGAGAGCAGCGCCCTTTTCTACAAATGAAGACACCAATGCGAAGCCTCAAGTACCTAGCCCCATGTCACCTATGGGAGGCAGGGAGGGGAGAGCCCAAGGGGAAAGCCAGGTCTGAAAGGTAAGGTCAAGAGAGGTTTGAAGTGGACTCTACTGTAGAAACTGTGGACTCTGGCATCCGAGAGACCTGTGTTTGCATCTTGGTTCTTTCACTTGTTAACTGAGAGTCCTCTCTGCCTCGGTTTCCTCTCCTATAATATGGGACTCATAATACCGTGTTTCCCCGAAAATAAGACCGGGTCTTATATTCATTTTTGCTCCATTAGGTCTTATTTTCAGGGGATGTCTTATTTTTTTCATGTACAACAATCTACTTTTATTCAAATACAGTCATATCATCTTCTTCTGGAACCTGATCATAACGTACTAAATGCATCCATCTGGCTGACGATCGTAACGGGGGCTTATTTTCGGGGAAACACAGTAATACCTCCTCACACCAAGTGAAGTTTGCACAAGTGGATCACTTAGTGTTGTTGCCTGTGGCTCAATACACTGCAGCTACTATACTGTTTAGTCAGATCCCCAGGATGGCTGAGCCAAGAGTCGGCCCACCTGTAAACCAATCTGCCGTGTTTCTGGAGGGTCCGCATGTACTTGTGGAGAAGGAGAGCAGGTTAGGTCCAGTCGCTGCCCCAAAGAGCCCACCGTCCTGTTGGACAGAGTCCTCAGACACCGGGGCTACTTATTACGAGCAACAGTCAACCTGGTCCCAGGGCCCAGCGACCCTGTCACCCAGCCCAGAGGCAATCAGTTCCCCAGCAACCGGTTGAAGCTCCAGCCCAGTGCTTCCCTCATTGCTTTTGAATTGTAAATCGGCAAATACCTTTGCTTAACTCCAATCACCAGGTAAGGATTTCCAACACTTACAAAGGATTCGTGTTTTCTCCACAGGCACAGCTTCTGTAGCAAGGACACTGTGAGAGAAGACGCACTGCTCACTCTTACGCCCTGTTAAACTCCAGGCACCATATAGTCACTGTGTTAACATCAATAAAATCCACTGATGCATCTATCTGCTCAGTCTGTCGCTGATGTCAGCTGCCCCGGGTGGGGATATTTGGGAACTGAACCTTTTAAAAAGCCCAGATGTCCTGAACACGTCGATATATTTGGGTTTCTTGCCGCTGACGTCCGATCACACACTCGTTCTGTCCCAGCTTCCTTGGTCCTCATGCCGAGTGTCTTCTCCTCACCTAGGAAGTGGCCCCAAACCGCAGAAGGAGCGTGTGGGTGTTCGGGGCGTCCACAGAGCCCTCCGCCCCGCCTCTCATCTGACAGGTGAGGGCGCTGAGGCTCAGGTTGAGGGAGTCAGCTGCTCGAGCACAGAGAATGAATCCGTGTCCCATCAGCACGAGGGTTGGTCCCCTGACTCTGACTCCAGGGCTTCTCCCTGACTACCATCACCTTGAGGGATCGTGGAAAGGCTGTGCTATGATGTGGTCGTGAACTTTCTGGTGCTGGGATCACTCGGTGGGGTGTAAGGTGCTCCAGCATCCAGAGACTGTGGTGGGCACATTTGCAGAGCACGGACAGGCTCCAGCCCTCTCGCCTGGGCCGGGGCTGGCTCAGAACCCTCTCTCTGTGTGCCGGGCAGGCGCCATCCCAGGGCAGGGCCGGGCACTGAGGAAGGATGGCTTCTGAGAGGAATACCCAATGCAGGTGCTCGCTGAGGGGGATTTTTTGGCCATTCTATGGTCTGAAGCCACCGGGGAGCCCTCAGCCAGTCAGACTTGAACGTGGGTTCCACCCACACAGGTGTTCTTCACCTGGAGGGGAGGGTGTTCTTTAAAGTGGCCCAGCCTGTCCCATGATCGTCCCTAGGGGGCTGTACAGGACTGGGAAGGTCACCAACTCCCCCAAGTGCGTCCCCTCTTGGTCACCAGAGCTCACATCTCACCACAGCAGTTTCAGGGCCCGGCCCCTGTTCCTAACCGTCGGTGGCACGTCAAGCTATTATTGAGCTTCAACCTTGAGTGGGAGGAAGTTCCAGGTTGTTCCTTGAAAGCAGATGTTGTGGTTAGGATGAAAGAAACGACTGTATGTAGCAAGGGCCTTATGTGAAGGGCGCGAGGTGAGTGCGTAATGAACAGTGGTGATAATGAGGGTGGGGGGGCGCCGGGCAGGAGTGAGTGGAGCCCAGGGTGGACGCCCCTTTGTCAGTTCTGCCCAGCACTGGTTCCAGGCCTGGGCGAGGCAGCATCATGTTGGCAAGAGCTCAGTCCGTGCAATGTAGACTCTGCCGACACCACGAAACACCGGCTCTGTGCCAGGCACTGGGATGGGAGGAAAGCACACCCAGTAGGAAGCACAGGGAACCCAGTGCGTGAATAAACACCGCCATGCTGTCTGATACATGCAAACAGCAAGGGATGTCCCAGGACAGCGTGGCCCAGAAGAGGGGGGAGCAAGACGGAAGGCTCCACAGACCCATTGGTTCTAGGCCCAGACTTACAGGGAGACGTCCTACTGAGTGCAGGCTAGGAGGCCAGCTAAGAGGAAGAGGTCCCTGAAGATACCAGGCAAGTGGTGAGAGGCCTGTACGAGGGCAGTGAGTGGACTCCAGACATAATGGAGGGGGCTCGACTGATTGGCCCTGGGTGACAGCCCTTCTCCCTGATCAAGGACAGGCTGTCGCACCTATGTCCCAGAGTGCAGATATGGCCGATGACTTGGGGGAAACAATTTAAAAACAGGGAGGAACCTGAAAACAGTATGCAGCACAGAAAGAGGAAACCAGTTGAGGGAGGCTCCCTAAGGCTGTTGGCCACACCACAAACACTCAGCAGAGGCCCTGCCTGAGCCTCAGGGTGACCTGGGGCGACCGGTGTGACCTGGGTCTTGACCACAGGTACAGTGGTGGCCATAGGCTCCAGAAGCAGGGGAGGCAGCCGATGGAGACCACGCTGGAGTGGGGCCAGGTTCCTGTTCTCTCTTCCCATGACCTTTTGCTCGAATGGACAATGTCCTTTTATCAGATATGCAACTGGAGGAAACTGCCAGGTTCCAAGGTCACTGCCATGGACCTTGGCTACTTATCAGTGTGGCCATCAAGCCTCCACTTCCTGACACTGCTGTGGAATCCAAGCTCAGCTCCGTACATCATGACCCTAACACACCATCCTGGGACATGGGGCGTCTGGGGCTCTCTGTGCTTACTCAGAGGTACACCTGCAGTGTCTCTGTGGCCCTGGCCAAATCTGGTCAAGTTTCCAGATCTCAGAGGCTGCATGGGGCAAGTTTGATTGGGCTTTGTTTTCTTAAATAACAAAAGTTGCACATTGTTCAAAATGTATATGGATACAGCCTTTGGAGCAATGAAAATATGCCATATTCATATTCAGTTTAGTGACATAAAGTTCAGAGAAACATTCCATCTGGTTGGAAGCTCTAGAAAAGGCACCGAGCTGGCAGTCAGGCTGCTTGTCAGCCCCGGTGGCCTCGGGCAAAGGATTTCCACCTCTCTGGGCCTCAGCTTTCTCATCTATAAAATGGAGGCAACCTGCCAGCCCTGCCTTCCTGGTCTTGTTGTATTAAGGCTCTAACAAGAGAATCAACAGCACCATGGGAATGGAAGGTTCTAGTCTAAGTCAGTGTGCAGTAAGGTGAGTGAAGCAACCTAAGGAGTGGGGCCACAGTCTGGCCTGAGGCCCAAAGTTACAAGAAGGCGGTAGGCACACAGAGTGTTGGGTCCCTGGACCCACAGTCGTCCTTGCTAAGGTGGCCTCGTGCCCACCCAACACAGACCCCACAGTGTGAGGCTGGCCCTGCCCCCTGGGGTATCCGAGGGCTCAAGGAACTAGCAGACGAATGCTCCATCCTGACAGAATCACCTCAGGTCTTAAATGAAAAAACAAAGGGGGGATTCTCAGGTCCCCTCCACTCCCCCGCCCCCCACTGATTCAAGAACCCCCCTGGGCACAGGCCTTTTTCCAAAGCCCTCGATGATGCCCACGGTGAAGCTCCACCTCGATACACAGCAGTCTTAGGCTCCCAGGGCTCCAGGCTTCCTTTTCTCTGAGAATGTATTGATTTTGTGTTTCCATTTTAATGACAATCCACATTTTTACCAATTATAGAGACTAAGTTGTGCCTTGGTTGTGCTAATTTGCAGGAAGGCTTTTGTTTCCTGAGTTGATGTGCAATAAAATGAGGTTAACGGGAATGGCGGCTGGGGAGGCGCAGGAGAATTTTTTGCAAGGATGGTATCGTTACTTGCTCAGGTCTGAGAAACCTTGGAGAGTATGATCTGAGACTGAAAATGTGGTGTCACAGGCTTTGAGAGCAGAGCGTTGGCCCTGGAACCTGTAATGGAGGAGCAAGTGCGGCAGGAGGAGCAGGGATGACGGAAGAGGACTGAGCCTGGGGGTGGGGGCGGGGCCTCAGGGGTTACTTATGAGGCCTGGAGATGCAGCCGACATCCCTGGTTGGGGAACCACAGGTGCAAAAGCTCCGAAGAGGGAAAAAGGCAGGTTCATTCCAGAACTGTGTGTCCTTCCATCGAAGCCGTTGTAAGGTAAGAAGGCCCTGAGGGGGTGGCAGAGGCCTCACGGTGGCCGTATTAGTCAGCGCGAGCTGCCACTACAAAGTACCACAGCCTGGGTGGCTCAAACAATAGAAATGTATTCCTCAGTTCTGGAGGCTGGAAAGTCTGAGGCCAAAGTGTCTCAGGCTTGCTTCCTTCTGAGGCTGTCAGGGAGAACCTGTCTCTCCTTGTGGTGGTTGTGGCAAACTGCCATGTCTTGGCTCGTAGAAGCACCCCCCAGCTCTCTTTCTCCGTGTTCACATGGTGTTCTCCCAGTCTGCGTGTCTCTGTATCCAAATTTCCCCTTTTTATAAGAACACCAGTCATGTTGGATTAGGACCCACCCTAATGAACTCATTTTTCCTCTGCAAAGAAACTGTTTTCCAAATAAGGTCATATTCGGAGGACCCAGGGTTAGGACTCAAGCATATCTTTTTGGGGGAAACACAATTCAACCCATAACAGTGGCCAACCTTGTGTGCCTGGTTTAGGAGCTTGGTCTTCACCTAAATTCAGACCCCTCTGCAGAGGACCCCGTCCAACTCATTTTCTTTGGATTGGAGCCCAAATGACATAGCCCAAGTACAAGCCCTCCTCCATGTGCTTTTCCTCCATTTGTAATTGTGTAACTCATTTGTATGTATTTGTAGGGGATCAGTGTCTGTGTCCCATGGGACCATCAGTCGCATGAGGGCAGGGGAGGAGGGTGTTCTGGTCACCTCAAAGCTGGAAGAGCATCCAGGACATTGCAGCCACATGAATGAGTGAAAGAACATGTGAAATGTGCGTCTGAAAGTATCAGGTAGCACCCACAGGATGAAAGCTGGGAGGAAGCTGAGTGGGAGGAAGGTGGGATGCAGTGACCCAGAGAGAGGCGATGCCAGCTGTAGAGGACAAGGGCAGGGGGAAGGAAAGGGAGGGGACACATAAAAGAGGTGTTAAAGGAGAGAAGCAAACAAGTTTCATCAGACATTGGGGTGCAGGAGAAGGAGGACCCTACCTTCTCCCATCCCCCGGGCAGCTGGCATAGCTCCTCCTGGTCCTGACCCTGCCAGTTGCCAACATGTGGCCAGCAAATGACTTTTCCCACAGGTGCTGGCCTTCCCTTCCTTCCCAGGGCAGACAGCTGGCAGAATCTCAGAACCTCAGGTCCCCAGAGAGAAGAGAGGACCTGAGCTGGCCCTGCCACAGGCAGTCTTAGGACTATTTAGGAGACTAGTGGGTCTGCCCTCAAACACTGGTGACTGTGGCAGGGGTGCCAGCCCTCCTTGGGGGGCAGCTTGGTGCAGGAACAATATTCCTAAATTAGCAACCTAGATTACACCCATTTCACAGGTCAGCAAACTGAGACCTAAAGAAGACGAGAGCAGCAACAGCACCGTAGGAGATAGAGCCCTAAGATCAAGGCCTACTCTCCCATTCACCCTTAACCTAAACCCCTTAACCTTGAGGAGCTCGGTTGTCTTGGCCATAAAATGGGAATAAACAAGGTGCTCTCTATTTCTTGAGCAATTTACAGCTCTAAGAGCTACGATTTGATCACTGCCATTTCCTCTCAGGACACCTTTTAAATCAACCTAATTTACTTCTAATATTCAGCTCTCTTTCATGACCCTCAACACCTGTCTTTGAGATTATATTACCCAGATGTGTTTGCTCAGTTTATTTCTCATTACCTTGGGTGTTGTCACTTCTTGGGAGATTTCTTATCCTCTTTGAAAGGGGGGTTTGGATGGTGTGCTGCCTCCGGTGACTCTTGCTTGAATAGAAAGATGGCGTCCTTTCTCTAGGCTGCAGTCGCACAATTTCTTATAGGATCCCAGATTTGAAAAGGACCTTAAAAGTAGATCACCTAAATCAACGCTCACGTGGTACTTGGCTTCTGTTCACCTCTATTCAAGTTGTAATGTCACCCATGTGAGGTGGGGCAGGGGGTCACTCCCCACCAACAAATCCCTATTCTATTTTCCAATGATTCTAACCTTTGGAAAGTTTTTCCTTATATTGAGTAAATCTGCCTCAGTGAGTCCCTCAAGGACATGGGTGACAAAACATGCCCTTGACATTTAGGACAGAGCCTGGTGACCTGGAAATAATAAGAATGGAACTATAATGCTCTCTCTTCTTTCCAGCTCTTCCCTCTAAGGGTGGCTGTTGACCAGATGAAACGCCACTCAGGTAAGAAGTCCCCTGATTCCTTGACTAACCTGTGGCTGGAGCAAGGAGAGCATGGATGATGGGAGCCACAGGTGACCTGAAGGTACCTTACTAAACCTTTGGCGAAAACTATAACCAAGTCCCAAAATGGGTTAGCTGCTATTAGTGTGGGTGGCAAAACCAAAAACCCAAGAACTATACTTTCCTAAAGAGGACAAAAACGCTTATTTGGAATATGGAGTCAGGAAAGGGAGGTGCGCACGGCCTAGCTAATCCCCCCAGATGGACCATAGGCCTGTGAACCACATTCTCTCTCAGGAAGAAGCCAGTGGCCAGCTACGTCTGTCGGGACCCCAGTGGAAAAGAGATGGTTCCCTCAAAGGGCTTATCAAAGGGACTATTTATAGAGGTGTGACAGGTTAAGGCCCCTGAAGCCCCAGGGATTAGCAGCAGCTAGAAGCTCTGATTTCCCTGTGGCCTGAAACCCGGAAGGAGGGAGCTGTCATAAGAATCTGAAAGGAGCTGGGGCCATAGACAGAGCTGCTTGAGAGGAGGTGCAGTCCTCAGGAGAGAAGTACACACACATTGCCCACCCACAGCACAGAAGGGAGGGAACCTGGGCAGAAATACTCTAACCTCTCCCTCCTCCCAACCTCTGACCTCCGGGAGTGCCTCCCATTGGCTGAACCCAACCAGAAGGTCAAATAGCACAGGAAGCCACAGAATCATCCTCCAGGGCATAGAGCAGGGAGGAGAAGGCAGCAGGGATCTGGCAGTTATCCAGCTCACCAACTCAATGACTCATTAGCTTGCCAGATCCCATCCTCTCACCCAGCAATGTTTCATCCAACAATGACCAAAGTTTACTGATCACCTAGTACGTTCCAGGCACCATGCTACGCTCTGGTGACACAGAAATGACTATACAGCCCTTGACCCTTCCACCAAGGCAACGTTTGAACAAATTATCGCTGAAATATATGAACATATCCCAATTGGAAGGGGATCGAAAAAATGAGGAACACGGTAAGAGCATAAAGGAGGGTGGGGTCCCACTCGGGGCATGGAGGAAGGCTTCTTGGAGGATGTAACTTTTCAGCTGACTCCTGGGGGATAACTTCAACTTAGTCAGGGAAAGGGTGGCAGCAGCATGTTTCAGGAGCAGGAAACAGAATATGCAAAGGCCCGGAAATGGGCACTTTCAAGAGACTATCCACAGCCAGCCGATGTGCCTGAAGTTCAGTGAGCAAAAGGAAGAGATTCAAGGGGAGAGAGGGGAAGAAGGCAAGGTCCAGGTAACATGGCACCCGAAAGCCCATGGGAAGGAGTTTGGGTTTTCCCGAGAGCAACGGCAGCCGCGAGCCCCGTGTCACGGGTCTAGGGCTTCCCTCCAGCCTAATGACTGTCCAGCCTCCTCAGTGGGGTCTTTGCTGCTGGATACCTCCAGGGGCAGCAGGCTGGAAACATCAGGCTTTGGGTATTCAGGTGCAGGTGACCCTATTCAGGCTTCATCATCCCTTTACCTGTTCCACAAACCTTGAAGAAGCCAAATTTTCTACACTTGAAACCCTCAGGAAATTGCTAGCAACCTGTGTTTCTGGGATTGATCAAAAGGCAGGAGTGGAATGGGAAGTAACTGCAATGCTCATCCAACACCTGGTGGGAGTTTACCCAGGTGCTGTCACTTCGGAAAAGTGTTTGGCAGCCATGTCCTAAAGCTAAGCAGGCACTAACCCCAGAACCCAGCAATTCTGCGCCTGGGCATAAACCTGAGGGAAATGAGTGTGTATGTCTACAAAACACTTGTACTGAGCTAGAATGTTCGTAGCAGCATCCTTCATAACAATCCCAAACGAGAAAGAACCCACATGCCCATGAACGCAGAAGGGATAAACCAGCTGGGATACATTTACACAGAAATACCTCAATATGACCCAGCAGTGAAAAGGAACCAACTACTGACACGTGTAACAACACGGAGGAACCTCACAACCGTGTTGTGTGAAAGAAGCAAGACATGAAGGAGCACATGCTGTCTGATTCTATTTATATGCAATTCTAGAAGAGACCCCACGTATCCATGGTGAGAGAAACCAGAGTGTTGTGGGGGTGGTGGAAGAAGGATCGTGAGAAACTTCTGGCAGCTAGAAATGTCTTATGTCTTGGGATATGAACAAATGTATACACAGACAGGAGTATACATTTGTCAAAACTCGTTAAACTGTACTGAAGCTTGAACTTAAGATTTATGCACTTTGGTGCATCTAAACTAAAGTATACATCAGTTTAAAAATGGCCAGACGGCACCTGGCTCTTCACCTGGGTTCTCCTCACAGCAGTGAAAGAAAAAAAAACACTTCCGCCTTATCTCCAGGTCAAGGTACAGTCGCTGCAGCTTAGAAATACTTTTAAACCGACCATATTTTTTCTAAACAAAGCTATATTTAAACAGTGTTTGTTTCATTCTCTCAAGCTTCTTGGATAACAGGGTTGCCTTTGTTTTTATTTTCTCTCCAGGTTCTCTGGAGGGCAGCTCTCCACCCACCCCACCCCCAAAGCAGAGGAGATGTATATCTTCATAAACAGCGACTTCCTAATGTGAGGCAGTGAAAACTAGAACACACATTTTCAGCACACATTTCAAAATGCTTCAGCGCATGTTAAAATAAAACCAACAACAACAACAAAACCAGGCACTTCCACGGAACAGCAAGCCTTCAGACGTCCCGTTCCTGCACAGCTTGGCCAGTCACTATGGCAACAAGACAGGTTTGGGGTTTGTGTTTCCAAAGGGATTCTGAGGGGGAGGCACTACAGCTTGGCATTTCCCTGTTGTCACTGGGGGAACACAATCTTTTGGCAACGGAACGTGTACATTCAGATTAACAGGGTCCTTTTCCATGCCCAAAGTCAGTTTTCCTTTCCTCGAATCTCACTTTATAAACAGTCTTGCTCCCGGCGAAGAAGTCTGTATGTGTTTATGATAACCTTGGTTCAGAGCACACGTGGGCAGAGCCCTATCTGTCCTGCCGCTCCTCTCCTCCGAGGAGTCCAAAGGATAAAGCCTGGTTATAAAAGGCCATGGCCAGCCTGCTGGGCTGTGAGTGGAGCTCCACTGTCTCACAGTAAGTCCCTGCCCAGGCAGGGGGCTTGGCAGGGTTAGGGCTGCCAAAGGGACGCGGTCCCAATGGGGAAGAAGCCACTGCCGTGGGAGGCCCTGAGTCCAGGGTCCTGGAGCGGGGCTGCCCAATTCCCTGGGTGTAGGGCGGCCTCAGCCTCAGGGTCCCTGCCTGGAGGGAGGGCTCCATGGGGCCCAGGCGCCGGGCTTCCGTTTCCCTCACTTTCCTGGGTGTGCCTCAGCTCTGTCTGGGTTCAGGGGCTGCCCGCACTGTCTGTGTGTGTCTATGTTTTCATCCGTATAGATGCCGCCCATTTGGATCACCGGCTTTCTCCTGCTGACCACAGTCAGAGGTGAGGATGCTCTCTCTAACTCTTTGGGGAGAAAGTGACAGTGCCTGGTCTGGCCTTTGGGTGAGGCAATTAGAGGCATCAGTGTTGTCATAACGAATAGCACTATCATTATTTCAAGAAACACGACAGTCACCACCATTCAGGATGTGTTGTTGACTCTGGTAAACACAGGGCAACATACTTGACACAGATGGCCCTGGGGAATCTATCAGTCCTGTTCTGCCCGCAAAGGCTCTAGTGGCTGTGAGAGGGTGGCAGAGGTGGCAGGCTGCTGGGGCAGGTGGGGGTGGGCATTCTTGGCAGGTCCCCAATACCCTCAGCCCGTGGAGTGGACAAGTGCATGTCCACAGACTAAAGCCACGTGGATGTGTCTTCCTGAGAACTCCTGTTCTGCCAGGCCTACCAGATGAGCCCACCCTCCTGCCCATGGCCTGCCTTTCATTCCTCTCAGTGCCCATGTCGGTTTCTCCAGCTCCAGCCTGAACCTCTCCTCTGGCATCCTTCTGCTGGGGCTTTCTGCTCCATCATGATTCCTCCCTCTTGTCTCCTCAGCTTGTCCCCAGCCCATTCTTGCCTTCCCTTCCATTTTGGCCATGCAACAAGGCCTGGCTCCTGACAGCAGAGCCCGGTGGGTCCACGTGCAACTCAAGCCTTTCTGACCCTTCTTTGCTCATCTGCGGCCTCTTCCTGCCCTAAATGTGGGTATTCCCCAAAGGTCACTCCCAGGCACTCCCCTCCTCCTTCTCTTCCTCTGGGCTTCCCCTTTACCCAGCCTCTGTACCCTCAACCTCCCAAGTTCCGGCAGCTCCACCAGAGATTCCCACCGTGTCTCAAACGCACGTGTCCATGCTCAGGCACCACTCCCTATCCGCATCTCCCCACCTGTGCCTTAATATCCACTGTCATCCAAGATGAGAATGCCCGTTACCTCTCCAGGCCCACCACCGGGGCAATGCCCCAACACCAAGCCCCCATATCTTCCAGGCTCTCCTGCCTCCGAGACACCTACAATGGGCTTCCTGAAAAACCTTCATGGAGCACAGGTTCCCCACCCCAGGCACCAACTCAACGCCCTCTAGCCCCTCCCCACGATCCACCCAACAGCGCAGGTGTCTTAACTTGGCCTTCGAGCCCCTGAATTTACCTAAAGTGTTGCTTTAGCCTCCGGCAGCCCTTCCTCCAGAACTGGTCTCTTCCTGGAAGGAATTCAATGCCATCGTTATTCCTTCCTTCTCAGATTTCTTCTCCTTCAGGGCAGAGTTTATACCTGATTTGTCTTGGTGCCTCCGCAGTGCCTCGCTTTATTCCTAATTAAACTTCCTCAGTTCAAATCATGGCTCCACCACTGGCTGTAACTTTGGGCGGCTTACTTTTGTCTCTCTGTGCCTTGACTTTCCCATCTGTAAAATGGAAGTAATACTACCTCCTTACTCATTGGGCTGTTTTGAGGCTTAAAAGGGATAACACTGGGAAAGTACTAGTGTGGTATCTGGCACATAGGAAGCAACGAGTGTTAACTATTACCAGTTGTTGAGTGAATGACCAACATTTGGTCCCATCAGTTTAGGAGTTGAGGAAGGCTAAGAGAGAAGAGATTGTAATCTCTTGTAAGAGATTGCAGAGATTGTAAGAGCCTAAGAGATGGTAATCCTCTGGATTTGATTATGTCACCCTCAGTGACCGCTTTCTATGAAAATATTTATGCTGTCGACTAGGGAAAGGACTCTCAGATTTAGATACAGTGATTTAGGTTATCGGTTGCTTGTTTGGAGCCCTTAATACGATGTGAAAATAAATCATCCCAGTTTTAAGAAATTTACCTTTTCAAAGAACAACAGGGAAAATTTGAAATGGCAGAGAATACTCTGGGGGGAAATGTGTGTAAAAGGATGACATGAAGACGTGCGAATTGGACAGACACCCATGAATGGCTGCTGCCTGGTCTGTGCTGGATGTAATGGAGACGTTAGGATTAATGGAGACGTTAGGATAAATCAAGTAGTGTGACTGTGCTACAGAAGTTGTGGGCACTTGATAGATACTTAATGCTTGATGGATTCACGTAAGGGTCTATCTGGGAGTTTCCTGGAAGAGGTACTTTTAAGCCAGAAGGTTCCCAGGAATTCTCAGCCATTCTTCAACTGGCCTGATGACAGGGCCTAAACAGCATTATAAACATGCAGTTTCCAGCGTCCCACCCCAGACCCTCTGAAGCACAATCTGAGACAAGGGCCTGGGGATGTGTATATGCGATCCACACGTTCACACCCCCAGCTCCCAAGTGATTCTTGTCACCATGGAATTTGGGGAACGCTGACAACAAAGAGAAAGACCCACACTGGCCTCCGCCAGCCCTGTGTTGCACCCTGAAGAGTCCTGCTGTGTAGCTGAGGTGACATTGCTCCTGTTCAGAAGCTGACAAGTGTCCTGTTTGTTGCTCTTCCTGCCCCAGGGATGGAAATCTGCTATAAACCTTTTGGCTGCTTTTCCGATGAAAAACCATGGGGCGGGACCGTTCAACGGCCTTTAAAGATGTTTCCCTGGGCCCCCAAGGATATTAAAGCCCAATTTCTTCTGTACACAAATGAGAATCCGAACAACTACCAAGTAAGTGATTGCCTGATGGCTGGGTTGGGGTGCCCACGCTGGTCATCTAAGGAAAACTGCTCTGCCATGGCACTTTTCAGGTGATGCTCCCTCGCCATTGTTAGACCTGGAGCCATCTCAGCTCTCGGCATCATAAACCCCTGTGTATAGCTGATGAGACCTATGGATGCCCAACCCAGAAAAGCACACATTCCACACACTTCTGCACAGAACTTCAGGCTTCCCAGCATTCGAACCCTGTCCCTAAAAGGAAGGGGATATGAGCAGCATTTAGGGAGAAATCCAGGCCTGGTATATACCCAGCAGGGCCTGTCTTCTTTCTGCGTCAGGCAGTGCAGGAGTGAAGCCTCTCGGGGTGGGGGTGGGAGGATGTAAATCCTTCCTAAAGAGCTAGAATTCAGGTGGGGGAGAGGGGACATTTAATCACAACAGAGAAGCGGTGAGACCCTGGGAGCAACCTTCAGTTAGAAGCCCTGCCCGTTGACAGCAGGATAGGCATCTTCCAGGTCCTTAAAAGTGACCAGGAAGAACTTGCTCCGAATTCAAGCTGCTCACAGCTCCTGTCCCTGATAGTTAAGAAAGCCAGGTAGATCTCTGAGGTCAGCTGCGGTGGGATTCTAGGTGACAAACTCTCCACTCAGAGCCCCCGCTGGAAGTCTGCTTGGCCATGGTGCTTGGGCTGTTTTTTATCTTGTGATCCTGGAGTGGGTCTGAACAAGCCCAGGGCATGTAGAAGTCTGTCCTTAAGTCCTACAAGCTCGAGATGCCCCCCCACGGCTCCACTGAGCTGCAGCTCCCCTCATGCCTGGTGCTTCTGGCCTAGGGGTCATTCATCTTTTCTGTACCAGGGACCTCTTCCACCATCTGGGGAAGCCTAAGGGCCCCTTCTCAGGATGATGCTTTTAAATGCATAAAATAAAATACAGTGGATTATAAAGGAAACCAATTATATTAGAAAACAGTTAACAAAACATTAGAAAGACAAATATGTGACTTAGTAATTAATATAGGTGTTGCTTTATTATCTCACTAAATAATAAGATCTAGGGATTGGTCTAATAATTACTGTCACTTAAAATAGTAATGCATTTAAATTATTTTTAATGTATCTGCAACAACTGTAATGTGACATAAAAACATCTGTGACTTCCATTGGTGACAGGGTGTTGCTAAGACAACTGTGGCTTATTGTCCAATTTCATAATTAACAGAAATGCTAGCTTTAAGTTAGCAGTTAATGAAAATAGAAAGTCTATGAACTTGGACTTTCTGAATTCTATCCTCAAACCCCAGGTTAGGAACTCCTGTTCTAGCCCGTCCCAACTTCATGGGAATTAAACCCATGACCTGACTTATTGGAACTGTTTCTAACAGGTCTAAGCCTTGGAAAGGCCAATATCCAAATTCATCTTTTCTAATTTAACCAGCGGATCTCTCCCACGGACCTATCCACCATCGAGGCTTCAAACTTCCAACTGGACCGAAAGACACGCTTCATCATCCACGGTTTCATAGACAAGGGGGAGGAGAGCTGGCTGACCGACATGTGCAAGGTAGGGGCCCACTTGCTTCACCTGGCCACTCCCAGGTGAGACCAGCACCCAGTACACAGATTCAAAGACTGCACCCCCAATGCCCCTGAGACTGGGAAAGGACATACTTCAGATAGAGGAGGCTCCTTCCCAAAAACACTGTGGCAACCCTGGATTCTCAGGACCATCCATTGTCAAGTTCTTCTGACCCAACAACTTCTAGCCAGCCATCTCCTCGTGAGGCTAAAGAGACCCAGAGTCCCATCAGAAAGTCCCAGAGGTGGAGAATACAGGAAATTACCTGGCATTCATTTGATGGTTTATATAAAAACCCTATGTGACATAAGAAAGAAAAATTAAAATGTACCCTCTAAGGCACCACTATCCAGTAGAACTTTCTGTGAAAGTGAAATGTTCTAAATGTGCACTGTCCAGATCAAGAGCCATTGTGCTAATTGAGCACTTGAGATGTGGCTAGTGGGACCAAAGAACTGAATTTTAAATTTTATTTAATTTTAATTAATTTTAAATAGCCCCATGCACCAGTGACTGCAGCACTGGACAGTGTGGCTCTAATGTTATCATGAATATTCGTAATGAATTATTCTTCATAACATCCATTTCCCAAGCACTCACTATGAGCCGGACATTTTGAGAATCATTTCACAGTTTTTGTCCCATTTAATACTCCCAGCAACATTGTAAGAAAGGTATAGTTATTGTTCCCATTTTATAGATGAGGAAATAAAGGCACAAAGAGTTCAATATTTGCCCAAAGTTGAATCCAGAGGTGGCATGCAAAACCAGGTCTTCTGTCATAAGACATCACAGTTTGTGTCTCTACGATTTAACCTGTAGGAAGCAGCCATGAGCACGGCTCTTAGCTTAGTCTGCACTGGGATAGACCTCAACCAGCTTCTGCCCAGTGGATCTCTGCTCTTCTTGAGGTTGGGGTGTTCACATGTGCCCCCAAGTCCCAGAAGGAGACTGGAGCTGTAAGAGTCTGGAGGGGATCTGGTCTACTATGATGCCCTGGCCTCCAGCCAACTCTTCCCCACTTCAGTCCTAGGTGCAGTCCAGGGTACCCCAAAACGAACACAGGATATGGAGCGGCCCTTTCTGACATTTACTTTCCCCCCTCAGGGGACCGGTGTTTGTGTTTCGCAGTAGGCTGTAGTCACACCACGTCATATAAAAGAGGCATGTGTCTGGGAGAGTTGTAGCCTATCTTAGCCTAAATTTTATCTCATTAAACTTGTCCCTTAATACCGTATATCTCCTACCTACACGTTGTTGTCAGGAACATAAAAGCAGTTCCTCCGTGGCTTCCACTGTCTAGTACAAGGGTCAGCCAACTTTTCCTATAAAGGACTGAGTAGTGAATATTTTAGCATGTGGGTCATATGGTTTCAGCTCAGCTCTGTTGTAGCTGGGAAGCAGAGGTAGACTATATGCAAACAAATGGGTGTAGCTGTGTTGCAATAAAACTTTATTTATAAAAAACAGGTGGCTTTGGCACTCGGATCATAGTTTGCTGAGCCCTGATCTACTAAGTGATCTTTTTGATCTGGCTGTGTTAATAACCATCTGGGAGACCTTAGACAAGTCACTTACTCCATTCCAGGCCTCTGTCCACACCTGTTCCGTGGGGATAAGATACCCAGTTCATGGTGACATGTGAGGATTAGGACAAGTGAGAGGAATATTAAAGCTCTGACACAAACTAGATGCTTGATGGGTGTGAATTCCTGTCTCTGGAGTGTGCCACCTGTGCCTGTTAAGAAGTTGGTTTCTCCCTCTTGTTTTTCTTCCCCAGAAAATGTTTAAAGTGGAGGAGGTGAACTGCATTTGTGTGGACTGGAGACATGGCGCCCTGACAGATTACACCCAGGCTGTGCACAACATTCGGGTCGTTGGAGCGCAGATAGCTTTCTTAATACAAGGACTGTCGGTAAAATCCTGCCTGGGCCACATCCTGAGGGGAGCGGGCAGAGAGAGGGACAGGCAAGCACGGCAGTGCACCCAAAGGCAGCAGGGACGGGTGGGCAGGGGCCAGGCCTGGAAACCTAGAAGCCCAAGATGGGCCTTTTCTCAGATGAAGCTGCAACCTTCCTCCCTCCCAGAGTGTCCTGAAGATCCCTAGTTGTGGGGCCGGAGGCAAACTGACCTTTGAGCCCTAATTTCCCCTCCTGAAATAAGCCTTCCCTGCATGCTGTTCTGGGAATTTGAAAGCAGGCCGGGCTCCCCAGCAGTTCTCAGGCCAGATGACTCTGCATTCTCCCACAGCCCCTTAGGGAAGGCCCCTTACAAGCCTTCTGGAAGATCTATTCCGGAGAACCCCAGACCTGGGTCCACTACGCAGGCTGTCCCAGACACGCCCACCCTGCTGGGGAGGAGGGGAGGGAGGCCGGCAGTGGCCCGTGGAAGCAGGCAGCGCACATCCAGTCGGGCCAAGGCGGCCTGCAGTTGATGCAGTGGCCGCTGGTCAGCACTGTTGGTCTGTACACCAACCGGCCCGCGGGACTCAGACTGCGGCGGCCCCGGGACCGGGTCGCGCTGTCCTAGGCGGTCCTGGAGCCGAGGGTTGCTTTTCCCCGAATCCTGCCCCCACCCCCAATACGCGAGCCAGCATGTCCCCACCCGGTCCACAGAACCTGACGCGCCATCCTTCCGCAGACCGAGATGGGCTACGGCCCCGAGAACGTGCACCTCATCGGCCACAGCCTGGGCGCGCACGCGGCCGCGGAGGCGGGCAGGAGGCTGCAGGGCCGCGTGGGCAGGATCACAGGTAGGGGCGCGGGGATCAGGCCTCCCGGGCCGGGGGCCGGTGCCGGGCGGTGGAGTCCCGGAGCCACGCATATCCCACGGCCAAGGACGCCCCTACCGGTCTCCCGGGAACTGGTTTGAGGTGGTGCCCCTATTTAAATTGAAAAGTAATTGCCCATCTATTTTTTCATGTGTATTAGAAAATATATGATTGTAAATAAAATGCATACACACACACACACACACACACACACACACACACACACATTTTAGCACCTTAAACCCATGAATTCAGGATTGTTGTTGCTGGAGTATGAATAGGTGGGGAAAAACGTAAAATGATTTTGGACATTAATTCATCAGTTCCACAAGTGCTTCCTTATTGGTTCTCTTTGCTGTGCCAGGCACAGGCCGAAAATGAAAGTGGCTGAGACCTGCACAGGGGGTCCTCAGAAAACACTGAACGAATCAATGAATGAATGAATCACTAGGCAAAGGGAATCCACAAGAGGGAGACACAACCACTGACTTTGTGTGGCCAAATCTGTATGTAACTTGGGCAAACAGTTCAACGTTGAATGACTGTCTCCTTTGCTCAGGGGGTTCTGCTAGGCAATGGGTGAAGAATAAGGGGATAATCGTTTATGTTTATGGAGAATTTTTCAGTTTGCGACGTCCTTTCTCTTACATCTTTTCGTGGGATTTTTCACAATAACCCTGTAAGGTAGGTTGTTGTTATTCCCACTTTCTGGACGAGGAAACTGAAGCTCAGGGAGGACAGGCATTTGACCTTGAGTAGAATATAGGTCACTGTGAGGCCTGTGTGCCATGCTTCTTCCATCCTCTGCTTCTCTGTGAAGATGAACTAGGCAGAGCCCCTGCTTCAGGGAATGCAGTCTAGCCAGGCGGCAGACAACTAAGCAGGTAAATAAAATTCAAAGCAGACTTAATAAAAGCAAAATAATCCTATACAGTGTGTATGGAATACGCTGAGAAAGGAGAGGCTACATTTTCCATGAGGAGGTGGTGTTTGAGTCAAGTCTTGGAGGGAAAGATTCAGATTAGGGGAGAATGTAGGGAAGTGAGTCACAGGCTGGAGACAACATAAGCAAAAACACAAAGGAATAGACAGTGTGGGGCTCAGGACTGGGGGGAGCTGGGAGAGGCCAGGGAGCTTGCAGCTGTGGAGAGCAGTGGCCAAATGGTAACAACTGAGAAGCCAAAAAAGGAAAAGGGAAATGAGGGCACCACCTGGATCCTGCATGGAGCCAGGCACCGGAGGTTTCTGGATACTCTTTGACAGGCAATGACCCACCTCTAGCCTTTCTGTCCCAGCCTCTCCCAAGCAGACCAGAAGCTATAGACCCAATTCCCCAAACCATGGCTCCTGGGCTATGGAGACTTTTGCCCAGGAATCCCCATGGCTTTTGTGGGTACAGGGGTTAGATCCTGGCTTGTTATATAATATGACCTCACTGTCTACCTCCCCCTTTCAGGACTGGATCCGGCAGAGCCATGCTTCCAGGGCACTTCTGAGGAGGTTCGGCTGGATCCATCCGATGCCATGTTTGTGGATGTGATTCACACAGACATTGCTCCCATAATTCCTTTCCTAGGTGAGTGCCTCACCCTGTCTCTTGGTGACAAGCTATAACTGATTACAGTGGGTCCAGGTATCCCATGCACACACATTCTGCAGGGATGGTATTCAAAATGGTTAACCACAGGAATAGCTTGGGCATCAACCAATTGAAATGGATCACAAATACGCAGCTAGTACAGTGCCAGTGATACCAGCCTGTGGCCCCAGATAGGACAAAAAAACACTTCTCTAGCCTATGGAAGGTTGTTACTCTTCAAACCCTGAGCCCTTCCCTAGTCTGCCAATATCCAGAGTGGCAGATGTGTTTATTACTGATGTTTGACCTGTACTTGCAAAATGCAGTTAATTTCTTTCTTCTTTTATCAAAGCTTTGGTGAAAGTTTGTTTTGTTGGAAGGAGTTCAACACTCTCTATGGCCACAACCTCACCTGGGGACCACTTAGCTCCTTGCTCACCTCTGCTTCCAACGTTTCAGGTTTTGGAATGAGCCAAAAGGTTGGCCATCTGGATTTCTATCCAAATGGAGGAAGGCAGATGCCTGGATGTCAGAAAAATATTCTTTCAACCATTGTTGATATAAATGGACTATGGGAAGGTACGTGAATCAGAAAAGCAAGCCAGTAGCTACCCCACTTGGGGAGAAAGCGGAGTGTGTGGACTGGTCTCCATCGTACTGAATTTGCTGCTGCGTATGGTGTGCTAGTTCTGTCCTAGGCATTTTCACAACAGTGTCATGAGATAGTGACTGATGAGCCCTACGTTACAGATGAGGAAACTGGGTCAGAAGTGTTAAAAACTTGCTCAAGGTCACGTTATATTGAAGCCCAATTTCTGGCTACAAAGCCCCGACCTCATGCGCCAGCCTGTACCATCTGCCCCCCTCATCAGGATGCTGACACATGAGCTGGAGGGGCACATTGGCAAAGACCCAGCTCTGGCTTCCTCCCCCTGCCCCTGCATCCTATCTTCCGCGCTTGCTCCTTGAAGGGCATAAGCAGAGATTTGAAGGGCTTTAATTTTTTTGTGCTTTGCCATTATCAGGAAAGGGATCAAGCTGGTATAGACCAAGTGGGGCTGTGCTCTGTGGGTTTGGGGAGCTTGTGCGTGGAAGTCTGGGGGGACAAGCCTTGTGTGTGCCAATGTAAGAAATGTCCAAACCTATAGAAAATGTTTTTGAGTTTATTTGAGCCAAACTGACCACAATTGGCAGGAAGCAAAACGTCAGTGGATTGAGAAAATGCTCCAGAGCATGGCAGTTTTGCAGCTTATTTCATACATTAGAATAAAAGGAGGAGACGTAAGGAGGGTTACCTGAAATCCATGGGTGGTAGATTAAAGGGGCGGGAAAAGCCAAAGGGAGGGAAACCTCTGGAATTGGATAAAAAGTATGAAAGAGAGACACACATTTCCTTTACACTTGTGGGTACAGGATAGTTAATAATTAACATTTACAGCACATAGAGATGGTGTTCTGGGAACAAGAAAACAGTGAGGTTATCTAGCTCTCCTATTCAGGTGCCAGAGGTGGTGCCCTGAGGGGTCTAGAGAAGAAAATTACTCTGACATTTCAAAGCTATGTTATCTTAGATGCACAAAGACACTAGGCAGGCTCACTTAAGGTGAATATTGACCTTTGTCAAGGACGCTACAGGCCTAGGACGTGACTACCCACCATGACCTGCTTTCAGTCAGGAACGTTTGTCTTGAGACCACCCTATGTGGGTACTTTCTGTCTCTGAGTTTGTAGAGCCTGCCATGCTCGCCTCCCCTGGGCTTGTCAGGTTTAGTATATGGCCCCTGTTTCATCCACGTGTGTGTCCCCGTTTCCCTGAGAGAGCAGACTCCGCCCCCCTGATGGTGGGTGACCGACAGCAGCATCTCTACCAGCTGCCCTTGCTTTGGCCGCTGCTCTGTCCCGTGGCCCCTCCCCTGAGACAGGCTTCACTCTTCTACCTGAAAAAGGAGGCTTTGAGTCTGCGATCATTTCATTTTAGTATTTATTTTTCTGCACTGGGAGTTCCCCAAGTCCAGGGCCTGTGTCCTGAGCATACCAGGTACCCCAGTACCCTGCTCAGGGCCTGGCCCAAATTGAGCCGAGTCACCTTCTGTGGCATTGGAATATTCTGTGTGTTTGATGTGAAAGAATAGAGTCGATAAAGCAGCAGCCAACAGCCCGTGAATGGAGCCTTTGACCTCCTCGCCACCTGGCATCAGGTAACCCCAGGGAAGACATGGCTGTTCCGCTCCCTGAAGAAACACCAGAGTCACAATGAGGGCTGCCCCCTCCCAGAACTGACGAGCAGGGCACACATAATAGAAAGGAGCCCAGGTTTAATTAAAGAAGCAATTTAGAGCGAACAAGCCCCTGCACACTGGAGTGTGCTGCCGTTGTGTGCAGCTCCCAATCATCCAGGCACTGGGCACCGAGCAACAATTAAATCCACTGGCTTCTCTATTATGGGATCACTGGGCAGCAATTTTGGATGAAAGAAACAATTACGTTTGAAACAGGTTGTGTTGTCTGGTAATGCGTATTGGTGTGGGGCACGGAACCGGCTTCAGCTGGAAGTCGCTGGGTCTTGGGGCAGGCGGAGCTGGGGGCTATGGAAAGCTAATCCCCCCAGCACAAAGGGACCGTTTCTTTCTACATGAGTGGTGGATAAAGGCCCCCAGACCCCCCAGAAGTGGTCCCCAAGTATGTCTGCAGTCACTGTGGATCACTCCATGGGAAGTTCTGTATCAAGTAGCTGGAGAAATGGAAAAAACAGTTTTGCAAACAAGAAGACTTTGGCTTAGAGTAAAAGGAGTAAATAAAATGCAGTGAAAGAGTCGCCCCAAGCTGTGGCGCTCTTGATTTCCACTGCTCTTCCCTTGTGCCTGGAATAGAAAGGAGGAGGAATTTCTCAGCCTGAGGCCAGAGGCACAGAAAAGCTTGGTTCCTGCAAAAGGCCCGTTCAGTGTGGTCTGGAGTTCTCAAAGTGCGGCCCTCTGCGGAATGCCACCCAGAGCAGCATGTCATTGGCCTCCACAGTGACTAGTTTGAAAATGGGAGTGTACTGGTATCATGGAAGCATGGAAACGTTTTCATGTAAAAGTCAAGATACTGGCTTTTCATGAAAAATCAGAAGACCAAACAATCTGAGCTTTTAACATTAACAGCTGGCTGACCTGTGTAAGATCCCTTTTTAAAACTATTGCTATTTTCTGTGTGTGTGTGTGTGTGTGTGTGTGTGTGTGTGTGTGTGTCTCTGTCTCTGTCTCTCTCTCTGTCTCTCTCTCTTTCTGTCTGTCTCTCTCTCTGTCTCTCTGTCTCTCTTTCTGTCTCTCTCTGTCTCTGTCTCTCTGTCTCTCTCTCTGTCTTTCTCTCTGTCTCTCTTTTTGTCTGTCTCTCTCTTTCTCTGTCTCTCTCTCTGTCACTCTCTCTCTTTCTGTCTCTCTCTCTCTGTCTCTCGCTCTGTCTCTGTCTCTGTCTCTCTCTCCCTTTCTGTCTCTCGCTCTTTCTCTCTCTGTCTCTCTGTCACTCTCTTTCTGTCTGTCTCTCTCTGTCTCTCTATCTGTCTCTCTCTCTGTTTCTCTCTCTCTCGCTCTCCCTCATTATCGGCTGTATATATTTTTTCCCTCACTTCCCCCCAGCCTAGGCCTCCAACACTCATCATCCATTTATGTTAGATGCCTGGCCCCTGGGGGGTTAGACAGACATGCCTTTGACACCTTGTCACTCCCTAGCACTAGCCTGGCCCTAAGTAGGCCACAGTGATGGGTAGAGGAAAGCGACTCTTAACCAAACACCATTACTGACACAAGTCCCCCAATTTCTGACTTGCCGAAAAGTATGTCAAAGTCAAGGACAGAAATTTTGAATTGTGACCAAGATGTTCAGGAGTCCCGACACCCACCTGTGAAATGTGGAAGTGATTCCTTACTTGGTCAGAATGGCTCAGGCTTCAAAAGTGAAATGCCTCCTGTGAAGCTGCCGTGCCCTTTGCTTTCTCAGGAACCCGAGACTTTGCAGCTTGTAATCACCTGAGGAGCTACAAGTATTACGCAAGCAGCATCCTCAACCCCGACGGCTTCCTGGGCTACCCGTGTGCCTCCTACAATGAGTTTGAGGAGGTAGGTCACGCCAGGGGCCCGGGAAAGATGGCCGGGCCTCCGGTGGTGGTGGTTTTGTCCGTGTGGCTTGGAACAGAGCAGAGATGGCACTCCATGATTCATGGGAGCGGGTACAGGAAATGCTGAGGCTCACAGAGGCTTCCTCCTCCCCTCTCGGGAGTGGGGTGGCAGGAGGGGGTGGCACAGATCTGACTGGGCTGGGGCTTCCCTACATACCCAACTTTTCATTCTGGAAAATTCCCAATTGATGCGTGCATGCGTGAATCAGTGGAGGGGGGTGGAGTGGGTGGATGAATGGAAGGATGGATAGGCAGCTGGGAGGATGGGTGAGGGATGGATAGATAGATATTAGGGTGATGCAAATGTAATTGCGGCCTTTGCAGTTATTTCTAACCTTTTAAACTGCAATTACTTTTGCACCGACCTGATAGATAGGAAGATTCATTGATTAATTGAGTGAGTGATTGAGTCGACGGCCTATCACGGACAAATTTTATTTTTTCCCCCCTAGAAAGGCTGTTTCCCTTGTCCAGCCGAAGGATGCCCCAAAATGGGGCACTATGCTGACCAATTTCAGGGGAAAACCAGTGCTGTGGGACAAACGTTTTTCCTGAACACAGGCGAGAGTGGTAACTTTACTCGTAAGTTCCCATTCTACCTATTTAAAAGTTGCAAAGAATTTTAGAAGGTATATCAACCTAATTTGTTGGGATCCTTGGTGGCAATTGACAGAAACTCAACTCCAACCAGCGTAAGCTCTAATGGAAGGACAATAGAATGACATTTGTCTTGGGTCTCACATTTTCCCCTTTAACCAGTATTCCTGACTAGTCAAGTAAGGACCGGGATTGGCCCAGGCTGAGTCACATGTCCACCCACCCTGTGGCAGGAAGGCTGGATCTATTAACAGAAGAAGACGGGAGGGGGCGGGGAGCAAGGTGGGGCAGAGTCACGGTAACGATTATCGATCATACTAGTCCCCAGTCCCCCTACATACATACACATGTGAGCGTAGTATGTTTCGTTGTTAACATGCCCCTCTTCTCATTTAAAAAGTGCAAGATAGTAAAATTATCAAGATACATTCATTATAAGTAATATTACATGGTAGCTAAATAAAAGAGCTGTTATTTTCCAAGGGAGTTTTAAATTAGAAAAAAAAGTTATATAGCACTTTACAAAACACTTTTTATATACAATATTACATGTAATCCTCACAACGCTGACCATAGAAGATAACGGCGTGGCAGTATCTGTAAGGTCTTAGACGCATAGTCCTTTAACCCAGAACGTACTGCAGGAAGACGCTTGCACGTGTGCTTATGAAGGTACACTCAGGGATACTCACTGCAGCATTCATTTTAAAACCAAAAGATGGCGGGGAGAAACCTAGACATCCAACAAGTGGTAAACAACCAAATACTGTATGTCACGATTAAAAAGGAGAGAGAAAACTTCTAAGGCACATTAAGTGGAAAGGCAAGTAGCAAAATAACATGCAACGTATTACGTACCAGTCAGGGTCCCAACAGGAGATGGAACTCATCCAAGTGGTTCAGAGGAGGAGCCCTCATTGAAGGGCCTACTTTTGGAAATGTGGACAGGATTAAAGGGACAAACTAGGGATGCTGAAGCATCCAGAATCCAGTGTCTACGGGGCTTCTGGCATGGAGTGCCATCACAGAGGGAGGGAGCTACTGCCAGACACCTGATACTGGAGCAAGGAGCAGCAGGGAAGCAAATACCTCCACCTCTCCCTCCTGCCTTCTGATCTCCTGTCCAAGCCTCATATGGGCTGAACCCAACCAAAGAAAGCGAGCAGCAAGGACCCAGGGTATGGACAGCCTTCCGGAACACAGGGCAGGACAGAGAAGGGCAGTGAGTCAGTCTGGGGTAGGGATTGGTGGAGAGGATAGAGAATAACAGGGCATACTATTTACAGGAATAACAGAGCATACCATTTACAGAAGGGTGGCAGGAAACCTAGATTCTTTTATGTACGTGTGTGTGTGGTGTGTGTGCAAATGCTCACAGAAAGCTCTAGATCTGGGTTTCTCAAACTCAGCTCTGTTGACATTTTGGGGCCGGATAACTCATTGTTGTGGGGGGCTGTCCTGTGCATTGCAGTATGTTTAGCAAATCCGTGGCCTCTACACACTGGATGCCAGCAGCACTCCACCCACCCACCCCATTCTGCTGGTGTGACAATAATGTCTCCAGACAGTGCCAAATGTCCTCAGGAGGCAAAATCACTCCCTGGACTTGATTAAGTATAGAGACCAAACTGGGAAGAACCTGGGATGGAGGACAGGTAGGTGGGGTCCTGATGAAGGGTTTTGTTTTGTTTTGTTTTTTAATTTATCTGGGTTGTTTTTCCATTGAGGATGTGTCTATTGCATGTGAAAAAAGGCAAACACAAAAATCAAAACGAGAGCAGTAGGTCATTTATCCAAATGTTGGAGTCACAAACATCCCCGTCTACCTGTGGCCTTTCCGGTGTTGTGGTGTGTACCGGGGCACACAGGTGTGGTAGCCAGCCTCCTGTCATCCATCAGAGCATATACATTGCTGTACTGGGAAGAGATTCGGCCTAACTGTAGTATTTTCTTCCCCCTGAGTCCCTCACCCTCACTTAGGATGGAACCCCAACTTCACTGAAGGAAACCATTAGTCACGTTTCCCCTTACCTCGCACCCGTAGGGGATTCAGAGCTTGGAACAAGAATGCTTCCATGGGGTCATTTTGTTCAACAAGGTGAGTTAATTGAACTGATTATATTTCTTTGGACAGGCTGGAGATACAGGGTATCGGTCACACTGGCTGGAAAAAAGAAAGCGAGTGGGTACATCAGGATTGCTTTGTATGGAAGTAATGGAAACTCAAAACAGTATCAAATTTTCAAGTAAGTTTGATAGTAAAGTGAAATGACCATACTTTCCATAATACGTTTTTCATAAAAGACTGACTATAAAGTGCTTTATAAATCTAGCCCTCTATTATACAGAACTATTGAATCCTAGAATGTCAGAGCTGGAAGAAAGTCTTAGCATCTAGTTCAAATCACCCCATTTCACATATGAGAAAAGTGAGGCCCAGAGAGGAAGAACTTACTAGACATGTGCTAACTCCTGGAATGTCAGTCATTGCTTCCTTCTGGCTTAGGTTTTATGAATGTCAAATTCTCCTTTGATGAGGCACATTTATATGGCAACTGTCTCCCCTCCGACACACATTCCATCCCCACACATGCTCCACGTGACGCCTGAGGCCAGCTTCTTGTTGCTGTGGCAGCCTCAGCACCCAGCTTTTGCTGGGCATATGCTGTGCTTGGTAAATATGTGTTGGCTGAATTCGTAACTGTGCTTTAAAATTAGACTCTGTTTTTTTGCATTAACTTTTACATAATAATTTTCATGTACAGTTAAAGTTCTTTGACAACTTCTTATGCTGCGTATGAGGTGCTCTTTAAACACAAGACATCGCATTAATTAGCCCTGCAGTGAATTTACAGGGTTAATATGCCACCCCAAAGACTTGACTTCCCCCTTGAGGAACAAACTAAGACAGTGGAAACCTAGAGTCCATTATTGTTTTAAAGGGGTGTTCTTCACAAATACATGTGTGTCTTAACATGTCCCTCGATGTGTATGAGGTCATTCAAGGCATGTTCAGAAAACAGACAACAGCAGCCATTGTTTGGAGAAACAACAGATTGCTGTCGTCCTGTGTAGTCCTACATCCAGCCGACATAACATTGTATGTCTGTGTTTTCAGAGGATCCCTCAAACCAAATGCACAACATACGCTTGACATTGATGTGGACCTCAATGTTGGAAAAATCCAAAAGGTTAAGTTCCTCTGGAACAACCATGTGATAAACATCTTCCCGGCCAAACTGGGAGCTTCCCAAATCACAGTGCAAAGTGGTCAAGATGGGACTAAGTGAGTATCTTTTATTCCCCCTAACTCTAATTTTCTGTATTTATCTATCAATCTATCTATGCATCCATTCATTCAAATACCTCCCCACCCATCTATGTATTCATTTCCACTTTGGAGCAATTATGAATCATGCTGCTTAGTCATATGTACAGATAAATGCTGCTTATTCATATCTGTACAGAAAATATGTACAGATTTTGCTGTGGACATGTTTTCATTTCCCTTGGCTATGTACCTAGGAGCAGAATTATTAGATTATGTAATAACTATGTTTAACCTTTAGGAGAACAACCAGACTGTTTCCTATTCCCAGAAGTAGTGTGTGAAGAACCCTCCAGGATCTTAACTTGACAGGAAAGCCCCCTCGGGGCAGGCTGGGGCACCCCCGGCCCCCGACCTCATTGCCAGGCCCAAAGCCACAGGCTCACCAGAGACCCCCTTGGCTTTGTAAATCCTAGGCTGACACGGCTGACTCATGCTCAGTTTGTGGAAAGACCAGAGGAGGGGAGGATGTTCTTTGAGAGGTTTTTGCTTAGTAAAGAATCACGGGGACTCTGCCTGGTGTAGCAGAGCCTTTCAGTCAAAGGGATCTGAATTCTAGGCAGTTCGCTAAATGCTGTTTACTCATCTGAGATCACAGTCCCACGAGCTAATGAGCCTCACATGCTGAAAATGTTTTCCTCCACAGGTATAATTTTTGTAGCAGTGATACCGTGAAAGAAGACGTTTTACAATCTCTTTACCCTTGTTAAAAATGTGGTGCTTGCTCTTCTTGTACCTCGGTGGTAATAAATTTTTATGCCCTTAGATTGATGTTGAAGTGCTGGTCTGACATTCTCTGTACTCTGGGGTCACTTTTCAGAAATGATTTTTGGGACTGGAGCCAAGTTGGCTACAGGTAGTGCCTGAAACCTCCCACTGGCACTCCTCTGCCACCATCTCTCTCAGGGGAATTTGTGTGGCCTGTTCTCATGAATTTTATTTCCTTCGATAATAAAGTCCTATTTGAAAAGCTCATCATTATTTCGTTGTGTGGCACACCAGCTTTTCACATCCTAGGGTAAGGAGCTGACCCCATGTAAGAGCAGCCTGCAAGGCATGAGTAACTCTGAGCAAGTATTATTTAGGTTAAACCAGCCTGTGCCAGAGAGGAAGAGGGGCTTAAAATATAAAAATGGCACATGCACATGGCACAAAGTGCAAATGATCCAGAAGAATATTCTCACACAAGGTACGTCTTCTTCTACCCGTCCCCCACCCCCAAGTCTCTCAGTTCTTTTCCCAGAACAACTTGAGTTTTTTCCGGAAGTATTCTTCTTATACAAATCTGTGTACCTATCTCACATCTCAGCCCCACCCCTGCCCTTTTTTCCCCAAACAAATGGTAGCTACAATACACACCATTCTTACCTTGCTTTTTGCACTATCAATAAATTGGATATTATTCTCTAATGGTACAGAAAGAGCTTCTTCATTCTTCGTAAGGCTTTACAGATTCCGCTGAGGGATGCATGGGAGGTGGCCGTCCTTGCTGATGGACATGTCAGTGGTCTCCAGAATTTTCCTATTGCAAATACGCATGCATCTGCTATCCTTTTATGACATGTGTGGAGTGTGCCTCTTCCAGCCAGGCCTCCTGCCCAAGCATAGACTCCCACTAGCCTCCAGCCAGCCTGCCTACTTGTTCTTGGGGCCCCCCTGAGCAAGTAGGCTGGTGCCAGGTAGAGGGTGTCACTTTCAGAGCCAGGGGATGGTGGTGTAGGGTCACTGGTGAAATGTGACTGAGGGGGTTTCTATGACCCCATGACCACATCTGGGTGTCTAGTCGACCCTGATTTGTTTGCTGCCGTTCCTAAGTCACACAGCAGAGCCTCCCTTCTCTTTCTTTTGGGGACCTGTGTCTGGCACAGCAAAACCCTCTGTCTTCAGTCTCTGACAGTTTTGCCGCTTGTCCTGAATGTCATGCAGTCACCCCTGTACCAAAAGGCACTCTTCATGAGAACCAAGCCTAGCACCTGGGCAGCACCCCGCTGGAGTCAGCCGAGACCACAGTTGTGTAGACAGCTTTGTTTCTTACCATTTATCTACCCAGGCACAAACCATGTAATTCCACAAAGATCACATGGAATCAAGATGTTAGTGGAAACAAAGGTGCGATAAAAAGCCTCCCCATCTCCTTAAAAGCCAGCCATCTTCATCCTGTCTTCCCAGCCTCCCATAGGGGAAAAATAATGAATACTTTACCAAGCTATTTCATAAAATGTTATGTTAAATGAACAACAAATGACTTGTTCTTTTACTAGCTTTTAATGCTAATAGTGCCATTTATTCCTGACCTTCAGAAATGTGGGATATTTTAAATGACAACATAAAAAGAGTTCTTGTTTGAAAACGCAAGCTACTTTAGACTGCATATTATTACTTCTAAGTATAGCGTGTGCCAGCATCACTCATTTCAGCATCCCATTTGTATCTAACTGGTATATATTTCAGTTGACATTTATTGTTCTCCTGCACACGTGTCAAATTCCTTAATGATGACTCTGACAAAGGTGTAGAGCTTGGTGTATATAAATTACATTTGCTACCATATAATCAGTGTTATCTATTAGAATGCTATTTGTGACAAATCATGTTCAAAATAAAAATTGAATTGATTTTTCTGTTATTTTAATATTGGGCCGCTCACAGCAAGCCTTTGATTGAATCTTAAACACTTTAATGCTCTATTTTTGTTTGAGGCAGATCAGAGAGGCAGTTTGCACTATTCAGAAAGCTAAAATAATCTGTAAAACAACAAAATCAAATTTCCAAAAGCATCTTTATTTCCAAGGCAAGGGAATAAATGTGGTAAAGCTATCGTGACAGGGTACACAACTTGACGAGAGCCTCGCACGCACATTTAATTTCTATGCATCCATTTTCATCTAAATTAGATTTTCACTTTAATGCAGGGTATGAAAAGCCTGTACCAGGCCTTTGTTTCTACCTTTTCTCTCAAGCAATTGCAGGCTTTCTCCCAGCTCATCTGAGTTCCACATCACCCTTGCCCCTCTCTCTCTTGGCAGTGGGTTTGGGCTACATTCTCTCTATTCTGGGTGCATGGGGGTTCTGGTTCCCCGATCCTCCAAAGAGGTCTCTCTCAAGAAGGCACCTGCTTGACCCGTATTGCTTACAAAAGAAATCACTGATGACTAGACCCTAGCTAGCTAGCATCAGCCCCTTGGGTGAATTTGTGGTTTAGAGCAGGGGTCAGTCTAAGAATTAGGGCCCATGGGCCACGTGTTTTTGTACAGCCCTCCAGCCAAGAATGGTTTTCACATTTATAAATGTTTTTCTTTGATTCAAAAGAATGTTTTATGATACATGAAAACGATATAAAATGAAAATTTCAGTGTCTATAAATCAAGATTTATTGGAACACAGCCACACTCATTCATTGACATATTGTCTCTAGCTCTTTCCTACTGAAACAGCAGCTTTGAATAGATGCAACAGAGACCATATGGGCCACAAAGCCGAAAATATTTACTATCTGGCCCTTTGCAGAAAAGTTTCCAACCCCTGCTTTAGAAGGTAGGGCCTTAGTATTAATAATTGATGTCCTATTAAAAGGGTGTGCACTGTTAGTGAAAGAGGCTAGGGTAGCACTCAGATAAAATGCTGCATTCGTGACAATAAATCTAATAAAAAGGTTTTTTAGACACACTGGCCAGAAGGTCCTCAAAACGTTTATAAATAGATAAAGTGAGGGGAAAAGGACAGTCAAGACAGCCCAACCTTCTCAAAGCTACAGATGTGATAAATGTGTACACAAATTATAAGTCAGAAATGCCCTCAGGCAAATAGATTTTAAAATATTTTAAGCAATCACCCAAACTAGGTTGAGTTTAAGCAAATAGAAGCAATTTTAGATCAATTGGAGCTGAGGTCTGGGACTGTAGAGGGCAGGGAATGCCATAACCAGCAGGGGAGGCCTAGGGGGAGGTGTCCTTGGTGTGACCTTCACAAGAACACAGGCCAGAAACAAGGCCTCTAGGACCTTGGGGCTGGGTGCCCAGCTCCTCTAGGCCATAGAGTGCCTAGGGCCCTTTCCTGATGGTACCCTAGGCTGTTCAGGAAAGGTGGGGTACACGCTCCCTCTCAGCCTTTGGAGAATCCAGACAAATCCAGTTTGAATCTAAATATGGACATGGGGCTTTTGTTGAGGACACATAGCCTCCTTCGAGGGGCCACCTATATTTTTCCGGGAAGGAGGCCTGATTTCAGAAGACTGGTGGAGGCTGGTGTACCCCACCCTCCCCCCAAGCACACCCCTATTAGTTGAAAACAAGAGGCTGTCAAGGAGATGGAAGATGGGTCTGCCTGCCTGGGCCATGTCATCTAATGACAGTTCACACCTGTGGATGCTCGCGCTAGACAGGGCACCAGGGGAAACTGGATGTTTGAGGAGGGGAGAGCAAATTGCTTATGGAACCCAGAAGCCTTTTAGGAAAGAAGCTCAGACCCCAACTCTTGATACTCTTGGGGTGGGACGGGGTCTGATGAGCAGGGCACAGAGGCGAGGGGATCCAGCTTTGAGCCTTAGGTGAACTTCAAATTTTTGCCCTTTTTTTTTTTTTTGGTCCTTTTAGTGCTGTTAGCTGTTCTCAAAAAGCTGCAGAAGGCCTGTGAGTTTTATGTTAGCCAAATGCTAGGCCAAACCCTGTGTGTTATTCCATTTAAACAACCTCATGAGGAAAGTATTATCATTTTATAACAGAAAACTTGGGCTTAGAGCGGTTAAGTTTCACACTCAAGATCACTCAGCAGTTCATGGCACAAACCCACGTGACGACCCCAAAGCCCAGCTCGCAACACCTTAACCCCATTCTACTGGCTCTGTCCCATTCAGTATACTTTTGTGTTTCTTATTTATTCTCTCATCTCGTTTCTTTTTCTGAATTGATCTTATGTGGAAACCATGACTCATTTTGAAGTGGTTTGTGTTCCTGTGACAATGGCCACAGAGGTGGCTCACAGGTCATAGCAGTGTGGTACGAAGGTTAAATGTGCAGACTCTGGCCTCAGACTGGGTTCAAACCCTGGCTCTGCCACTTCCTGCCTATGTGACCCTGAGCAACTTATTTGACCACTGTGTGCCTCAGTTTCCTCATCTGTAAAAGGCAGACATTTATATTAAATAAAGCTATTCCATGTGAAGGGCTTAGGCCAGAGCCTGACACTAGCAAAGGTCATTAGCAGCTGCTGTTTATACTAGTATTTGCTACCGGTCCTGCCTGCCTCACAGGGTGGACACGTTGGAAGAAAAGTGCAGCCGTGAAAAGAGCATTTTCATCAGGGGCCAGGGGCCCCCAACCTAATCAGTTATAGCAATGTCCCCGGGTCACTTGACCCCAATGGTAGTTGATAATAACTATTTACTGAGCTTGTGCGGGCTAAAATTTGCCAGCCTAATCTTTTGATCTTCCGACCACACTACTGGGTAGATATTTTTGTTACCTTCTTTTAACAAACTAAGAATTAGAGTCTCAGAGAGATGAAGAAAAGCGTGGAGCCACACAGCCAGACAAAAACAGATTCGAGATCCAACTCTGGGAGTCTGATTCCTTGCCACACGCGTCACAACTGGTGCTGCAGCAAAGTTACAGCCAGGACTGAGACCCTGTTTCGAGGCAGTGGGTCACCACTCTGTGGGTTGGGGAGTGAGGACAGAGAATCCATGCACCCCCACCCCATGGCCCACCTGGGGGAACTGCACAGAAAGAGAAAGAAGTGACCCCAAACGAACACTCATTGTCATGGAAGTCAAACTATCCAGACAAAAGGTCCTGTTATCATGAGAAAACATACAAATCTGCACCCTCCGCTTCTTCACCCCTTCCAGTCCCAGGGAATTTTTGTCTTATCAGGTAATGGAATTGTTTTTAGTGGCAAGAATGAGCTCATTAAGGATGCAGTTTGTGCTAATAATGATAATTTGCGGCGCAGTAAAATCACCTCTCTACCTCGCCGACAGACACTCTAGAAATTATAGGCTAGGGAGAAACAAAAAGGACAAAGATTAAGGAAAAGAATTGCGACGCGGAACTGTTTCAACAAAAGAAGTTACAGATTTACATATTGAACGTGGTGATCTTCACCTTGAAATTGTAGAAGAATTAGATACTGCTGAACAATTTTTTAAATCGCCTGTATTCATTTTTGTTACTCTGTCATTGGGTGGTTGGTTTTTGTTTTTGCTTTACAGCGCAAGCCGTTTTTTAAAGCTTGCTGCCAAATGAATTCATCAGTGACTTAAAAATTTTGACGCATGATATGATCCCATGGATGAGGTCAAGATGAGGGCAGTTGTGAGAAGCCGTTTCAGTCGCGGCATCCCTTAATTTCATGGGAAAAACCCTTACCAACCTTGAGCCGAGAGCAGCTATCTGCAAAAACTGTGGTTTGGGAAGGGGACCAGCCAGATATACCTGTGTGGTTCATTTCTGAGGGGCCAGCAGTGATGCAGCAGGTGGGACCACTCCGGCCCAAGCAGTGAGGGCTCTGACTAGCTCCTGGTTTCCTTTCTGGGACTGTGGGGTCACTCTCCCAGGGTTTTAAGGAAGCTGGAAAACATTCTGACAATTCACTGAGCTTTGCCCCAGCCCTTCGAAGGGAATGCCAGCTACCTTCTAGGGAAGTGTGGCTTTTTTCCTTTAAACATACAATCTCTAAAAGGTTAAAATATCTTTTAATCAATTCAAATAAATATCCTTAAGATAATCTCTCTTCCTGATTATGAAAACCATACCTGTTAGCTGTGGAAAAATGAACACACAAAAATGAAAATAAAAGTGACCAGTGGCACCACCGTCCAAATGCATCCACTGTTAGCATTATGGGTTAGCTCCCTCTACCCACCTCCCTTTTTTAAAAACAAAAACCCATGCGAGCGCGTGTGTGTAGGTATGGGTTTGCTGTTATTACAACCTGCTTTTTTCATGTACTAGATCATGAATATTTTTCTACAACAGCATTCTTCTATCACATTATTTTTTTCCCCGTTTCTTCCGACTCCGCCCACCCACTCCGGTTCAAGCCGTTGTTTCTCAGTCTAGTTGTGTAGGACATAGCTCCCTAGCCCATGCTGGTTAAAAAGACAGGCATGTGACATCAGAGACTGTCATGTGGGGTGTCATATAGGGTCTCTGGTCCCACTCCCCGCATAGGAACGCAGGATATGGTGAGGCCAAAAAGGAACACCAACGGAGCCATAGATTGGGGAGTCATACCTCTATATTCTCGCTGGCGGCTGGGTTGGAGACACAGGAAGCAGGAGCCACACAATCCACAGCCTGCCGTCCGCTTCTCTGCTAACCAACTTCACTTGCTAGCTGCAATCCACCGTGCTAACTGCAATCCGCCTCTCTGCAATCCACAATCTGCGCTTGCTAGCATAGCCATGGCAGTTATATTAGTGGCTAATGGCTAACCGGTAACAGCTGATGGCCAACTAGCCACAGCTGATGGCCATCCAATCACAGTTGATGGCCATTTACTAACAGAGCCAGCACCTTTCCACGTGAGGCCGAGAGCCTGGAAACTGCACTCCTGGCTCTGTCCCCACAAGAGGGATGCCATGTGATGATAAAGATAGACTGGAGTCCTGCACCAAGAAACACCAAGGATGACCACCAGGAGCTGGGAAGAGGCAAGGAAGGATTCTTCCCTAAAGTTTCAGAAGGAGATGGCTCTGCTAATGCCTTGATTTTGGACTTGTAGCCTCCAGAACTGTGAGACAAATTCCTGTTGTCTTACACCACCCAGTTGGTGGTACTCTGTTACAGCAATCCTAGGAAACTAACACAGCTGTCTGCCAGCTGCTGGGCTTTCCTGGGTACTGGGTTCTTTAAAAACTACTGGGCGTGGCGCCTGGGCCAGTGTGGGAACGCTGTGTCAGGACCCAGGATGACTGAAGGGCAGACGCATTAGAGAGCTGGGCTACGGCTTCAGGAAGAGCCTGGTCCAGCTGCACAACATTACCTCAGGTTTAGGAAGAAATGGGCTCCACCCTGACTCTTCTCAAGGTCAACATAACCTGGGAAAAATCCCACAGAAGCCTTTAGCATGCTAAGACAAATCCTCTTTCTTCCCACACGACAATAAAAGGTCTTTATCATTAATGACATGTTATTGCCAACCAGTCAGGGTGCAGTTAAAAGGATTTTTATGACATGTCCCTAGTGCCTTTGGGGTATGGGTGAGGGGTGGATTCTCATGTGAGAATGGCGAGCTTTTGAGCCCTTCAGAAAGTTCACCTCTCCTTGGGAGGCTCTCCACTTCTAGCCTTGGCTGAGGACAGTGGCTCCAGATAAATCTTCCCGTTAGATGACATACTTGGCCTCTGAGTACAGCCACACGTCCCCAGAGGTCCAGGGTCCTCTGTCAGGGGTCTTCTGAGGGCAGGACAGCTACCACCTGGAAGAGAAACTATCCCCATGAGTTGCAGGCAGGTGACCCAGCTAAGCAGAGGCCACTGCAAATATTTCATCCCCTCTTTAAAAATAGTAGAAAGGGAAGGAAGAGTCCTCCCTTACCTGGATTAGAGCAGTTCAGATAATTTGGCAGCAGCTCTTCATGCTGCAAAACTGTTGGAGGAGAAGGAGGTTGTGTAGACCCAACTCCATATATTCTAAAGTAAGAACAAAAGTCATTTCTTTTATTGATAATAAAAATAATAAATATAATCTATGCAGGTTCTGTGTGAGCACGGGACGTTTATTTCTAATCATCTCCATTTTACAGAAGGGAAAACTGGGCCACAAAAGCCACCCTAAGCAGTGCCCTACCATCTCCCTCCCTCAGGCCTTAGGTTGCTGCCAGGATGGGTGGCCCTATTGGTTTTTACTCCCAGCCTCTCCCTGCAAAGCAGGACTTCCAGCGAATGCTGGGCATAGGTGGGGAACGGAACGTGGCTGCGGACTTAGAAGGCCCTGCAACTACAAACAAGGTCCCAGGTAAAACAAATCAGACACAAAAATAGTCCCCGGGCTGGGATGGGTACCGGTGGCCCAAGATCTGCGCTTCCCCTGGTTACCTGTGGTTACGCCCCAGGCCAGACTTACTCCTTATACGGTTTCAGGTGCGCTCTCTTTGCCTGCTCCACGATGTCCAGGAAGTCCCTGTAGCAGTTCCTGGCCATGACAGTGTACCGTGTGGCACAGCCTAATTCAGTGACCCTGGCTCTCGGCAGGTAGCCTGCCCAGCCAGGGATCGGGGGCTCCTGGAGGGGCTTCTTGACGTATTTGCATTCTGTAAAGAAACACCATGCTTCCTGAGGGATTTGAGAAGCCACACCAGGGCCAGTGCTCCCAAGGTAGCTGGCGCCCCAACAGTGAGCATGGTGAACGCCTAGGTCTCCAGATATCCTCAGGCTGGTTGATTCTCATGCCAGGCACCGTGGGAGGGGCTTGACATATAGCCTCTCATTTTATTCTCTCGCAACCCGTAAGAAGTTGGGGCCCTTATTACCTCTGCTTTATGGAAGAGACTGAGAGAACTCAAGGAGGTTAAGACTTGGCCAAGGTCACATAGCAAGGAAGTGGGAGCATCGAGATTCAAACCCACGTCCGTCTGATTCCCAAGTCCTCGCTCTTAAACAGATCCTGCTCCTTTCTCAGATTAAAAACTTCAGTCATGGCTCTTTGACAGTTTTTACAGGGGAATTAAGAAACATCCAGGTCAGACTCAGCACCAGCAACCTGCCTGCAGGTCATGAGTGACTCTGGCTGGCTGGCTGGCTGACCTTGGGCAATCTCACATTCGTGAGATGAAAGATTACATATGCCTTCTCCAGTTGTTGTAAGAATCTAATTAGGCCTCTGAGTCCCGTAACCTGGGAGCTGGAAGGCACCCTAGGTAGTATCTAGTCCATCCTGCCCTGCCCTGGATGAAGTAACTGGAGCCCAGAGAGGGGAAGCAAGTAGCCCTAGGTCACACAGCAAATAGGCAAAGAGCTGGGCTCAATCCCAAACTCTTAGACAGATGTTCTTTGTAATGTCTTGGAAAATTTTAAAGCACAAGATACATGTTCTTAAAAGGCCCCAAACAATTATAAGAATAATAGCAATGGCAATCAGTCCATTACTTTTCCTATAGGCCTTTAAACCTGAAAAGTGGTCAGGGCAAACCACCGTTGTGATTATTAACATTATATAATCACATCATCAGTTGTTTTTGTGGTTGTTATTCAGTGCAAAACCCCTTCCACCCAGCTAGTACCTGGAAGAGCTGGGTTCAAACCCAGGTCTGACCTTGGACAAGGGACATTACCTCTTGAAGCCTCACTTCCCCCATCTCTAAAATGGGAATGATAGAATCGACCTCACAGGATTGTTGTGAGTGGTTAATGAAATAATGGTGCTTGACACAGAGGAAGCAACTAAAGAGCAGAGACGGCAGCTGTCTGAATGTTTACGGTGAGACTTGCCCAGAGGCTCTTTGTTCCCAACACCCTCTCCCCTAACCTGTCCTTCTCCCCCTTGAAATGTTTGTTTCTCGTCTGAAAAAACAGAGCTTTTCCATTTTCACTGCCACCTGGGGATTTGGAACTGTACTCAGTTCTATGATGTCTGTGCAACTCCGTGGGCCTTCCAGGCCCTGCCCTGGGCCTGGGACAGAAAGGGGCTGGTTTCTGGGGGCTGGTACCCAGACTCAAGGGGTGGTACTGCTGGTAGTACTGGTGCAGTGCCCGCAGGACAGACTTCTCGGAGCCGACAGGCTTCAGTCTCTCGGCAGCAGCCACCGAACAGCGAAATTCCTCCAGCTGGTCTTTATATCGCTGTGTTTTCTCCTGGAAGGTTTTCAGACAGTGGGACATGTCATCCTCGCTGGAGGTATCCTGGCAGCTGAGATACGGGATGAAGCCTGCAAGAGCCCACGGAAACCACAGCCTTCAGCAAGGATTCAGAACCTCGGCCCAAACGCCGCTTATTTTCAGCCCACCACTTGGTATTTCTTCCTTGGCCAACAACGCTGCATTTTTCCAAAGGCCATTAATACAAGCAGTGCTGCTGTTCCCACTGTGACTGGGCCCTCCCAAGGCCACAACGAATGACCTTGGCGCCGGGGAGGGAAGGCCCATTTCAACAAAGGCGACGACAGTAATATTCTGTGATAGCAAAGCTCCTGATGTCAGCCTGAATGGCAAACGGGGAAAGCATGTAATGGGCTGAAATGATAGTCTGAGGAGTAATTGAAATTATTCGCCTTTTTAGAGAGAAAGCTTATTTTCCTTGACACTTCCCAAATGCAATTTGGGATCCTTCTTGTTGGGACCATCGGAAAATTGCGGGCTTATTAAAAGCAGAGACCTATTACACAAAAAGGTAAATTCATTATCTGCAAGACCCACCCCTAGAACAATTTTTCACCATTTCCCACAAAATAACATATAATCATTACAATTAGTATGGTTAAACACGACTATTTATTTAAACTGGATGCTGAATCCTATGTACTACAATATTGTCACAATAAAACCATTTTTAAAAAAGAACAAATGCGGAAAAACTGGTTAAGAACTTGGTTTGAAACTGTAAAATAAATAAATAAAACTCTCATGACTGAAGTCCAACATTTTTGCCTTTGTCCCTCCGTAAGGAAAACCTGGCTTCAGAGTTGAAGGCAGCAACCGACATCCCCTGCACCCTGCCAGATGCCCCCTCTGGAAGATTCTAATCACGAGAGACTGATCTTAAAGTCCTCCACCCACCATCAAATCTCCCCAATCCCTGGGCAATTAAAAGATACCCTAATGTCATGGGGGAGACCACCATAGAAACCCAGGGGCCTTGCCACAGTGGTTTCTCCTCCATCAGGGCCTACTCTGACCAGCACAGATTTTACAATTGTATAGATGCACACACAGAGGAATACAAGCCTCCTTTATTGACTCTTGCTGAGCACCAAGACATTTTAAATAGGTGATGTATGCTGGCTCCATCAATCCTTTACAACAATCTTATAAGAAGTCCATATTACCCCAAGGCAGTTGGTTGAACTGTGTCCCCCAACTACGTATGTCTAAGTTCTAACCCCTGGCCTCTGTGACTGTGACCTTACCTGGAAATAGGATCTTTGTAGATATAATTAAGGATCTAGAAATACAATCATCCTGGATTGAGGGTGGCCCTAAATCCAATGCCTGGTGTTTTTATAAAGCGAAAGGAGAGGGAGGTTTGAGACACACAGATACAGAGAAACAGGGCAGAAGGGCACATGTAGAGTCAGGTGAAGATGGAAGCAGAGATGGCAGTGATGCTGCCACAAGCCAAGGAACGCCACGGCCACCAGAAATTGGAAGAGGCAAGAAAGGAGCCTCCGAGACAGGCTTCCAAGAGAGCAAGAGAACACGTGTCTGTTGGTTTAAACTGCAGCCCTAGGAAACTAATATACCCAGTCTATAGAAATTTTTGCTTACCATAGAGAGGTAAGTACCTTCCTTACAATCACACAGACAATGGCTGAGCAGAGACTGGAACCTCAGTTTGTTGGAGCCCAAAGCGTGTTTTCTTAATGGACCAGGACCAGGGTGTGAGGCTGGGCAGCCTTGGGTATTCCCCCTGCATCTCTCCTCCTAAGATCGCCTGCATGTGAGAGCGGAGGGCCTACAGGGATCACTGGATTTGTCAACCCAGAAGCATTTAGTTGGGTGACCAATTGTCCAAGTGCCAAGGACAAAGGCATTTCCTGGGACATAGGACTTTCAGTGCTAATTCCAGGTAAACTAGTGCAGTTGGTCACTCCCCGTCTGGGGAACACAAGAAGGAATGGGAACACAAGAGGGAATGGGACCACAAGAACATTTCTATTGCACAGCTTGAGAAAGCCAAACTCGGGGGGAAGGACAAGGGTTCAAGCTTATTCGTTGTCTCTATCCCCATTCATTGTGTCTCTCCTGGTCCAAATGCATTTGATGGACATTAAGTGCTTCCTGTATACCAGGCCATGTCCTGGGAGATTTGACCTAAGTTGTATCTCTCTATTTATCAGAATCATTATCAGCCATCTTCAGCAATGGGGTGCTCTTAAAAGTTAGTGCCTGTATTGGCTCAGGCACTAACAGTGGGCCAAAGCACGGACAGTGGCCGGGACCATGGCTCTCCTGACAGGCGTGTCTGCAGGGCACGTCACCACTTACCACTGTAGCCTGGTGTGACTGGCAGCTGTCTCATGAAGGTCTTAGAAGACTCCATGATTTTGCTCTCTGCTAAAAAAGGGAAGCAGGAATGAAACAGTCCCATCAAATATCCCTGCCTCGAGAACTCACCTCGAGTACGCTAGAGCCCTTGGGAGTGCAGTGACCTTGTCAGGGGCTGGAATGGAGACGCAACGCCACCATCTTACACAAAACCAGATGTTGCTGGCTTCAGTTATAAAACCAATGACCTTATACCAAGCAGCCTGCACCTCTTAGGTACTTAGGTAACAGGTATACAAATCACCACCCTCTCCCTTCCCTGAGGGCCTCCTCCCACCCCACCCCCAACCTGCCATCCTTCCTTCCATCCATCATGAACTATGTACACACTAGGACCACCAACTGTGACAGAGGTTAGAAATACAGAGGTTAGAAATAAAAAGATGAGCAAGACCCAGGAGCTTCCATGTAAATAAGACTCATGAGTCTTGGGGGAAGGGAGAGATGAGGTATCCTTAACCCAGAGCCTTTCTTTATCCAGGGGGATTCAGGTCACAGTAGTGATTTTTGCTGCCCACCAGCACCCCGCTCCCCCCAGGACATCTGGCAGTGTCTGAAAACATTTTGGGTTGTTACAACAGAGGAATGGGTGCCACTGGCACTGGTATCCAGTGAGTAGAGGCCAAGGATGCTTCTCAACATCCTTCAAGGCTCAGGACAGCCCCCTAACAAAGAATTAAGAGTACATTCTGGATGGAAGGGCTCAGAAGTCCCAAAAGGCTGGCATGGAGTCCAAAGCGAGTGAGCAGAGGGTGATGCGGGGACCACTGCAGCAGGAGTTTATGCGGATGCTGTCTCCAGAGCCAGACCCATTCCCTTTTCCGGGATGGCTCCCCTGCATGGGCCATGCCAGCGTCTCACATCTGTTGATGCTGCCAGGTCCTACTCTGCAAAGCCAGCTCATCTCTTAAAAGTGATGCCCTCCTGCCAGGGCAAATGGCCTCAGGGAGTGGGAGGAGAGGGCCATAATCAAGTTTTGTCAGCAATGATGGGCATTTTTAAAACAGTTCAAACATTTTTAGAGCTTGCTACCAGGACAGGCTGAATGTGGGACTGCATTCTTACTAAATCCTGGCAACCATCCTAAGGCTTAGTTCCTATTGGAGTCCCCATTTTACAGATGAGGGGGAAAAGGCAGAGAAGTTAAATAACTGGTTTGAGGGTTGTTGCGTCCAAGGAGGTAAGGAACCCACCGCCTCTAAACTCTGAGCCGTAGGATTTTGTTGCCAAAATTAAGCCGTTAAGTAGGGGTCGGTGCCCGGCGCAGATGATGGGGGCGGAGCAGCTGAGGACCCCGCCTCGAGGCCCTCCTGGAGGAGGAGGAAGGGAGGGACGTGGAGACGAGGTGAGCGGGGACCTGGAGGGGCGGGAATACGGCCCTCCACCCACTCCACCTTCTCCCTCTCCCTAGTCGCTCACCTGAGCCCACCAGGATCGCTGCCCAGCGGGCCACTTTGCCGCCTCCGGCCCTTTGTGCGCTCACCCCGCCTGGGAGGGGGGCGGGGTCGGCTGTCAGCCTGCCCCTCCCCCTCCCTCACCAGCCCGCCGCCGCACCCGGAGCCGAGGCCCGCGGCCCGGGAGCAGGGGAACAGGAGTGAATGTGGTGGGACTTACCCCTGCGCCCCTCTCGAGTCGCCCAACAAATAGTTGGTTTCCAAAGCTGTTCTCTATTCTGGTCTCCCCCAGCTGGGGCCCTGTTAAATTTTGGAATTGGGAGGAGGGGCATACGAAGGGATCTAGGTCAAAGCCGCCTTTTAGTGATGACGCTGGGGCGGCCTGGGTTGGGGACCGGAAGCCCTGCTGGGAGGGAGAGAAAGGGCCTGCCTCCCTCGTACCCAGGCGGGGGCCAAAAGTCAGTGACCGGCGGGGTGCTGGCCACAGGCTGGGAGAGGAGAGGAGGCAGATACAGGTGCTTCCCTTGGCCTTCTCCCACTCCGACCCCCAGCCCTCCGTCTCTTATTAGTGAAGGCGGATTTACAGATGGCCCGGACAGGTAACAGGGCCGAAAAACGGCAATGCACCAAAATGAAGAAATGATACCGGGAAGTGGAGCCATACTCCTTTATAACCAGCCTCATCTTATGGGGTCCAAAGGGGTCCTGAGCTGCCTTCTCATTGGATGGAAACCAGAGGGAATGAGTGGCCTTTACAGACTTAGTCCCAGCCGCTCCCTGTACAGAGAAGGACAGAAGGCCTGACTGCTGGTTGTTCACTGCACCTCCCAGCGTTCCCTACCTCAGCTCTCCTCAGAAATGAACTTCAGATGAAGGCCGATGTAGCTACCCACTTAGGAAGAACCCATTTACACCTCCCTCAGGGTCCCAGGACCCCCCCCCCCACACACACACACACACTATCTGGAAGCTTCTAGAGCCAACTCTAGAGGGTGACCCAGACATAAAGGCAGCCAGCTTAGTGTGCCTGCTAAGATGCCAGGGCAAGGCGTCAGTCCCTGGCCTTGTGCTTTTTTTTTTTTTAAATGACCTTCATTTGGGTGCAAAGGAGTTGTCAGTGGCCCACCAGGCTTAGCTGCCTTCCGTTCGGCTAGACCACCTGCATCCAGCTTGGAGGCAAAGGGGGCTCAAGAACATCAAGGAAACTTTCCTTCCCAAAGAACAAAGGGGCTGGTCTTGTTGGAATGAAAGTTCCTGAAGCTTGCAACACCTAGGAAAGGACCTGAAAAATCTCCACCTGAGATGGGGGAGGTCGGTAATGATATGCCAGTACCTAAAATTCCATTTACAAATTCAGAGTGGGAAAAAAAAAACAAAAAAAAAAAACTATCTGGGCCACATGAGATCCAGAGTTTTACTTTATTAGACATCTGTGAAGACAGAATTTGCAGATACAATCTTGTCAAGTTGTGAACTGCTGCAAAGTTCTGTGAAGTCTGAATTTATCTTGTCGTGAACAAGACCCGTTTTAGAATATAGTTCCATATTCCAAGCAGATGAGAGGTGTCACATGGTGGCCAAGAACTTTTATACGAGTCATCCATTTCAGCCATTTCCCAGCATAAATATGCAGCTTAATCACAGCTATTTAATCTCTACAACGTGAAGTTCGATCATCGACTAATAATGCATTTTGACTCCTGTTTATATGGGTGCATGCGATTCTTTGCCACCCTGGCAATTACCCAGACTTGGGCTCTAAAAGCTAAACTTGATCTAAGTAACGTTCTAGGGGTAGGGCGGGGTCTGTCATCTGGACTCGTGTTAGCCGTCACTCTACACAAATGCTTGTGTCTCCACCCCTTGCCCATCTCCTGACTGTCTGTACCTGGGCCGGCATTCAGCATTTATTATTGCCTACCACGCACAGAAAGGGCAGTCGCATAGGAAATCCTTTGACAGTTCTGCCTCCAAGAAACATGAACGTCAGATAATAAGCCGGGGACAACTGAGTAATGTGTCAAGACAACAGGCCTTTTAGAAACTTTCTAAGATTAGAAAATGCGTCCAAGTGTACTCGTCCAGTGCTCTTATTCTAGAATATTTCCATAGCGGGGGGGGGGGGGGAAAGGAGAGGGATGGATTTGGGGGATCCATCAAAATCTCTTTAAAAGGAGTTCGACTATTAGGGCTGTATCTCTGGGGCTAGAAGAAAGTCCAGTAAAATTGTCACCGCCCCTCGCCCCCATCCCCTAGCCGTCATCTGTTTGCCAACAGTACAGATTTCAACCAGCACATTTTAAGAGAAATAGTAGACAAGGAGACATTCTTAATGCAAGGTGGGAAAGGCCTTACATTAGCCCCAAAAGGAGAACTTGACTTTTACTACCCACACTTACACCTAACCCAATAGAAAAGCTGGGTCTGTGCACCATCTGATTCCCTCCTTTGACCCTGTATACTGAAAACATCACACACGGTAGACCACACTTTGCCCTCAGAGTGACTGCTTTGCCCACAAGGAAAGGCTGACAACCTTGCAGGGATGCAAAGAGTTTTTGTAGGTTTTTCTGCACAATCACAATGCTTACAGAACCAGGACATTCAGCTCTCAAAAACTGGACAGGAGAATCGATACATTATTATGCTCCTTTAAATATAAACTGTGAACCTTTGGGAAGGATGTGTGTGTGTAGAAAGGTCTGATGAAGCCACTGATGCAGGCGGTCTATGTGTTCAGAGTATTCTGACCTTAGGCACCTCTGTCTATTGCTCAGTCTTGCATATATAGTCCATGGCTTAGTATCGGTACACATCGATTAGTAAGCACAATTAAGAAATGAAACCGTGGAAAATTAAAGGCAGCTATGTCACCAACAAAACTTAAAGAGCATTTTCCTTTCTTTTTTTTTAAACAAGAAAAGCACATTGTAGAAATAAAGATTCTGTACAATATTCTAATATTGTATGTACATAAAATTATATTATAACTAAATTGAGAAGTCTTATTAGTAGAGAGAGTATGGCTGGCAACACCAAAGAAAGACCCAGAACGTGTAGCTTTGAAGCAGAGTAGGCAGCAAGAGAACCCTAACAAACACACCTTTGTGCCTGGATGAGAAATCCTGTGACTAAGTTATGTGACCAGTGTCCTCTAGTTCTGTAGGTTGTTGTATTTCACATTCTAGTAGGTAATTCGGCAGCAGGCGAGGTGAAATAGCAGACATGTTAGAACGAAACTGGAAATGCTATTTAAAATCTGCACATTGGCTGTGACAATGGGGTTTGTGAATCCAACTTGCACTCGAAGTTAGTTCGCTCATCCTCCCTTCTTTCATTACGCAGACCTCCAGTGGTTTAAAATTGGAATGAACTCCAGCAGGTGGAAAAGACAGCTTTGAACAGATCAGACGGGCTGTAAGTCAGATTCTTGATTCTTTTTCCTCAGTTGTTTCCAGTATGTTGGAGAAAACTGGCTTTGCAAGTGCAGAAGGAAGAAGAGAACACAGACCCAACCAGTTGGTTCCTCACTCAGTCCTTTTCTTAGGGTGGCTTTCCTGTGGGGGTTTAAAGTGCCATCCCCAAGCCAGGTGGGGCCCCAGCCCCACTGACAAGAGGGTGAGTGTGCGACCGTCGTTCTTCATGTAAACCGGCTCCCTAAGGGAGCCCAAAGGGAGGACCAGAGGCCACAAGCTCTGGTCTGCTCTCAGCTTCAGACAAAACCTCAACTAGGACTTTCAGCTGAACCACGGTCACCTGTGGTGTTTACTACAAATTGCAGATTCTGGTCCTCTTCTCCAACACTTGACTTCAGTTCGGAAAACGGGCAGGATCCAGGACCTGTCTTAGCAAGTGCCCTCCTGCGGGCAAGCCACATATCTGCCTTGAAAACCTGACTTAATTTACCAAGTAGAGAGCTACGAATTCCTTTTGGACAGGCTTTAACACCTGAAAGCTTTAATGAAACATTTTATAGAACAGCTTCTCTGCCCAGGGATCACCAATGTTTTCCCTTCAAAATGTGGAACTAAATGGCCAAAACTTGTAGGGGGACGAGGGTGAGCAGGGAGGACGAGTTCATTTAAAACATGCCTGTTTTTCAAGGTGAGGGGCCGTTCCAGACTCCTGAGCTTGGTCATTTTCTCACACACAGTTCCTACTAAGCTTAACCAAAATTACTGATGAATTCAGAAATCAGGATTTGGCATCCTGATGTCAAAAATTATACAGCATCTGATTTGGGATATAGCAGTAGGTCTTTAATATCCATTTCCATCAAAGAGAGTTTCTAACCTCCCGAAAAACTGAGATGGCAGCCCTCCCACTCCCACAAATCCTAGAGGATTAGCTAAGGCTACAGTTATTCACTGAACCTATTTGGAATTTAAATCATGACAACCTAAAATAGTGCTTAGTGTAGGCAGTCTTCTCCCACCAGCGAAAAACGCTCCAAGTTCCCACTAAACCTCCACTTTTAATCACATGACGAGGCAAAGAAATTAACTGCAGATGGCTGGCATTTTATATTGACTGCCATCCAAAAACATGTAAAAAGAAAAGCCTCAAAGAGATGAAGAATTTCCTCCTGGCTCAAAGATATTGCGAATGTAGAAGGACAGCACTAGGGCATCTTAAGTTCTACTTGACGGAGATGTGTTCAGAGCGCGCTCCATCACTATGGAAATGCAGATTCCCTTGCTGGGTGGGTGTTTCACCATTTGGACCTAGGAGAGCCAGTTGCTCTTTGAAAATCCTTGAATTTCTTATTCCCAAACCTCAATCTTCATTTCCCGACAGTTTTTCTGACTCCAGTGTGCCCTCAAAACTCCTGAATTCTAGCCCTGGTCTATCTTCCCTGCTGAAATTCAGGTGAGTCATGGCAGGGTCAAGGGCAGGGGGAAGGACAGTCAGGGTTGAGGTCAGCGGATGCAGGTGAGCTGAGTCCAAGGGGGCAGGCGTCAGGGAAGTCCACTTAGTAATTTAAGAAGTCGATCCCAACCTTGACACTCCTCGAGGTGGCTATGTCGACGGCCGTGGCCTTGATCTCGGTGTCCCCGAACTGCATGAGGGTCTGGATCTCCCTCCGGGCGGGCACAGAGGTGCCGCTGGTCCCCGTGAGATCCAGGCGGAGCGTGCCGCACTTCTTCACCCCGGGGTCAGTGATGAAGCTCACGTTGTCGCGCTCAGAGCTGTAGATGTTGATGACAATGACTAGCTGAGAGGGCTTGGCTGGGGTGTAGCTGCGCTTGACCAACTCACCCAGGGCCACGGACTGGTCGGCAGAGATGAACTTGTCAAAGACGTCGGTGCACCAGCGAGTGCCATCCTTCACCAGCAGCTTCTCGGGCGGATGCTTGCCCTCCACGTAGCGGTTCAACACCCCGACCCCGTAGGTGAGCGGGGACCTGCGCACCTTGATGACGGCAGGGTCCAGGCCGAAGAGGACGGCGCCCTTGAGGATGGTGAGGCCCACGTCCTGAGGGATAATGATGCGGCACTTGTCAGCAAAGGCGGCCTGCACCGCCTGCTGTAGGAGGGGCGCCTCCGCAAAGCCGCCCACCAGGAAGAGGAACTTGACGGTGGACACCTCGGGCTTCTGAAAGAGGTCCCCTGAAAGGGAGGAGAGAGGGACAACGTCCCGTCACCGAAGCCAGCAGCCAAGGGGGGGCGGGTGGCCTGAAAATGTGGGAAATGGACAAAACCCCCGGCGCCCACTGGAGGACAGGCTTACTTGGACAGAGTTTTTGTGTAGCTGGCCTTTTAAAGAAAGGGGGTTCGCACACCAATATGCTCAGGAATAAAAAACAAAGCTATTGCTAAGTAGAAACCCATTTTCACAGATAGATGGTGATCATTTTAAGTAGCAATTTGTTCTGCATAAAGGAACACTCCTAACACTCACCACTGGGGTTCTGTTAAGTAAGTCAAGGCAGGCTGTTAGAAATATTATCCTTTGGTTTCCATAAAAATCCCATCCCACCACTAGGGGCTGTGATTTGGTAGGTGAGGGGTGGGAGGTGGGTGCCTGGATACTGAAAAAAGGTCCCCAGTGAGCCCTCGGTGTGTCCCTGGGTGAGGGCCACTGAGGCAGCAGACAGTTGCATGGCCAGATTCTGTTTCCCCTTTTATTGGGAGATTTCTTTGGTTCACACAACAGTTCTCCCCAGCAAGGGTTGCGGTTCCTAATTTGTCCTGATAAAGTGAAGACTACATGTTGCCGAGGGCCTATCACTCAAGGGTAATATTGCTGCAGAGCTCCTGGCTCCCTCACTGACTTGTGAAGCCGAAAGGAAAGCCCAGGTGAGGACGGGCCATCGGCTGCTTTCAGGAGCCTGTGCCCAGCAACCTCCTCTGTACGTACTCAGTGCTGCCACGCTGCCAGGGCCCTGGCCTGTGACTCCTGGTCCTGGCCCCCTGCCGGCCTGACTTCACATGCACGGTCAGCGATGCTGGAAAAGTCAGTCCCCATGAGTGGCCGAGCCCTGGCAGATACTTACGGAGATGCTCAATGATGCTGTCGATGGTCGGCTTAAAAAGTGCATTCATGGCATCTGGGCTCATCCTCAGCATGCCCTGTGAGGACCACTTCACAAAATCCACACTGTGGGATGCGGTGGAGGAAGAGACGAGCGGTGAGCATATAAACAATACCCACAGACAGAGACACAAAGGCCTGAGCCCTGGCAGAACAGCTGTCATATCTAAGGGGCAGAAAGGGCTTTCAAGTCCTTGGAAATACCCTAACTGGCCAGGACCTGGACCCTTAGAAGCTCAAGAGCTAAGACATAGCCTCTTCTGTTTCTCTTTGCCTCTTGCTGTGGCCACTCCTCCCCTGGAAGCCAACATCTAGTGCAAAAGACAAGGAGATAAAGGGACCTCTTTCTCTCTCTTTTGGATGGCCACTGTTTGAGCCGATAGTAGCTGGATTCGAGCCCATTAAAGGCTTATACGATGCGCCTACCATGCTGCCACGTAAGACTACAGGCCTGCGTGCTCAGGTGTGTCTACTTCAGTCCTGTGGACACCTATCCCATAGCAGTGTGAAGCCTAACCCTACCGGTGCCACTCATGGTCTCTGTCAAAGTAGCAATATGCCCAAAGCAGCAGCATGGAGGAGAAAGAACACTGGACAGGGAGTCTGGTGGCTGGGCTCCAGTCTGGCCTCTACCACTTAGTAGCTATTGGGCTTTAGGCAAGTTGGCCTAGTCTCTCTGAGCCCTGGGCTTCTCCCCTGCAAATCAAGGACAATACCACTTGCCTTACCTCCTTCATAGGGGTTGTTGTGAAGATCAGGTTGAATATCATCTCTGCAAAAACACTTTGTAAACTTTCTGACTGCAGCGTGTACCCCACTTGTTCTTAAGTTCAAAACGGCCCACTCAATGGCATGTTTGTCCCTGAGGCAAAGCACATACCAGCTGCCTCCCAGAATCACATGCTGCCAGGACTCCCAGACCAGGAATTCTTTCCATGGCTTAGGCCAAAGGACAATGTGGTTTGGTGTGGAGTGACCCAATGGCTGGCTGCGGCCAGTCTCCACAGTAGAAGAGCTGGCAGGCCCCAGAACTGTGTAGGTAGGGCTTGGGATTCACCTTGAAGCAGGTGCCCTGCAGGGGATCTGGGGCTGAGAGCATGTCCACCAGTGAGAGGCCGGTTAAGACCCTACTCCAAGGACATGAAGACCTGGAGTCAAATCGACTTTGTGTCCCACTAAAAGGAACCAGGGAGGGCTTCTTAGAGAAACGGATGACTGACGATCTGGGCAGGCAATGTGCGAGACGCGGCAGGAGCATGTTCACTGACTAGGAAGCTAAGGCCATTCGAGACCAAAGGCCAAGTCCACGGGACTCAGGAGCCATACGACCAACATGGGACAATTTGAACCTCACGAAGGCTATAATGCCATGGTTTAAAATACACCCAATGTGCTTTTTATAATCCATGAATTCTTAACGATACTCCCCTCGTGCCCCCGCAAAAGGAAAACAGAAAAAGAAAAAAAATTCATTTGTCACTTTGAAGGATGCTATGAAATCAATGATTTTTTAAACAAAACAAGCTTATACACAGAAGGAAAAACCAAGCATTTGTCCTGTCTTTGCTATAAGAAGTGCACTTCAGGGCAACCAGACACTGAGGAGTAGTTTCTCTCTACTCCACAGCCCGGAGTCCTGAGCCAGAGGCAAGGTCGACTCACTTGCTCTTCCTCAGGGCGTGCTCCACACTGTGCCCGCGGAACTTCTTGTAGTAGTCGATGAAGGAGAAGGGCAGGGTGATGTTCAGCGGGTTAGTTCGGTCCGGGGCAGCCGCCCTTTTGCGAGACTCAAACGCAATCATTAAGTCAACCCAGGCCGCGGGACGCTTGATTTTGAATTGTTCGATAAAATCCTCTCCGAATATTTTACACAGAAGTTTTTCAAATTCATAATCTACTCCTAGGGATCCATAGGGTCCACCTGGGTGAACAAAATGGGCGCCCGCCGTGTTTAAAAACCCTGAGAAACTGAATCCAAAGTCTGAGAAACAGCTTGCCCTGTGCACGTCTCTGAAACACAAAGCACAAACTTGGACCCTCCCTGAGCAAGCAGACCACAGCTGTGTTTTTACTTAGGGTCTTCTCATTCCTCATGGAGAAACTTATTTCGTACAGAAATCACTCGTCCAAAATCTGTTTAAGATCAATTACATTTAAATAAAATCAGAACATTAATTAACTAGGAACGTTGTGGTATTCTCACCCAAGAAATCCTAAGACTCATGAACCCCACCCCCACCAAGCAAAAGAGCCTGTTCTCTGGTTTGGCGATCTTGATCCAAGACCAGGTGTCCTGGGACATCCCTAGAAAGCACTATATCATAGGTGGCATCAGGTTTCAGTCACATCCTTCCAGAACTTTCAAAAGCAGACTCCCTTGGCCAGGATCTGTAACAGGCTCACTTTATTATGCCAAAACCCAAGTTACAGTGGTTTGTATTTTAAAGAACACTTCACTGCATTTCGTTTTCAAATTTCAAATAGGCCTCAGTGCCCTCTCCCACCTATAATCCCACATGCTTGTGGCATGGAGCGAATGAAATGCGGAGAGAAATCGGAAATGAGTGAAACGGCTCAGATAGAACATCAGCCATGCAGGGGCTCACCTGTTGCTTTATACAGTTCTTTGAGGTGTCCCTCCGGTAACCGTATCTGATGGACTGTCAGGTCTACGGTGCCACCGCCACTGTCCACAACCACATACTTGTCACCTGGTATAAAAACAGCCATCCTTTACATAAACCACTTGTCTACCTGTCCTGAAACAAGCTGGTGGGTATGACTTGCTGTACCCAGCTAAGCACCACCCACACTTCTCGTTAGTACAATGATTGTATTATTGAGCAGCACAGAGAGTTACTCATGACTAAAGAGAGTTACTCATGTCTGCCAGGAGCGACGGTTAGCATGAATGATAAAGAACACAGATGCATGAATCTTTCAAACTAAAGCATTCATGTCACACGCCGCTGCATACCCGGCACATCCAAGTGGCCAAGTTCTTGCCAAGTAAAAAGTGCCGTAAGATGACCTGCTGTTTAACAGAAGACGTACTCTGGAACTGGTGAGTTCCAATCCCTACCTTTCTTCTGAAGAGTCTGTATGGTTTTATAACATGCAAAATTACAGCTCCAAAGAGAGCTCTCCCAGGGTGAGTGGTCTTTAAAACCAGGTGATTTTGAACGTTTTCCAAAAGTGCAAAAGGAACAGATAGAAACGCATTTTTGCCAGCAACACATAGACAAAAAATAATCCGGCAAGGGCAAAAGGACATTCAAGGACGCTACCTTCCTCCAGCTCGGACCAGATCTCTCCTATGACATTCTCCACCAAAAAAGTCCGACTCTGCCGATTACGCCGTATGTGTTCCTTAGCTAGTGGCCGACAGAAAGAAAATGATGATGGGTGAGAAAGCATGAAAAAGCAGGCAGTCGTCTGAAGTCAGCGGAAGTGACGGCATGAGGAAATTTAGGGACAGAACATTTAGTGAAACACGATCAAAATGATTACATGAATACAAATACAACATCAGGAATTACAAAGCCGGCTCTTCCAGAGCAAGGAGCTGTTTCCACCGGCCTCCATCTATTCATCTGCGTGGCAGCTTTGGCCTGGGCCCTGCTGAAAAAAAGTTCACCTGGATGAGCGTCCCTTCCACCAGCGACATTTTGGGGGAATGGGTTAATAACAGCGGCCAGTTTGCTGGCTTGGTTGTCCCAGGGAGGAAGCGGTCTGCCAAGCAGCCTTCAGTGTGCTTAGTTAAATAATTTCACATCAAGGGACTTTGATACAAGGAATGTGGAGTATGTTTTCCTAATCTGGGTCCTGGATAAACTGGAGCCATTTCCTGACCTTGTTGAAGCCAATATGATCTTCAGCCACAAGGTGGCACTTTAGCCACAAGGTGGCAGCTCCAAACCCACCCTTTTCCTGAACACTGTGTGTCAACCTGGCTGTGGTGCCCAGCGTTGGGTATTTCATACCCCTGTGAGGCGGACACGGCCCTAAGTTTCAGACGAGGAAACCAAGTCAGGGAGGTTAAGGGACTTGCTGTTCCCATATTGTCTTGCAGCCTGAAATTAACTCCGACCATGGACCCTCGTGCTCTCAGAGATTTAACAATTTACAGTGAAGTCTGAAAAAGCAGAATGTGAATGTTAAGAAATGGGGAAGTTGCTCTGAGAGGCTACCTGGGAAGCAGTAGGGCACAGCCCAGGTGGAAACTTGGGCAAATCACTTAATCCTTCTGGGCCTCAGTTGCCTCATCCATTCAATGGGGATAATACTACTTGACAATATACTTGGCGATACTTGGTTTCTCACAGGCAGAGAAGGGACTGGTTCTCTCATTTGTCTTCAGCACCCTGTATGACACCTGGCTCACAGTAGGCTGATAATGAAGGTAAAACACCAAGTGTCAGACCTGGCACCCAACAAATGATCACTACCATGCCCGATTTGGAGCAACCACCGATTCTATGGGTAAATTCTATGTGGGCTCTGTCCACCCATCCCACAACCTGGCTACCCACCAATTTTAGTCCCTAAGTGGGTGCTGCTAACTTTGAATTGCTCTCCAAATCCATCTCTTGCTGTTTATCCAATAAGGGACCCTTGACCCTTTAGCTTTTTTCAGCAAGGAGCAGTGTTTGCAAAACAACACCGTCTCTGGGGATTAGAATGGCGAACACCCAGCCAGCTCTAAGTTCCTCGAGCCCTGGTTTATGGTGGAGAGGTCCCCTGATTACAAAGTGCCTGCAGGCCTGGGAGGGAACTCCAAACTCAGCGCTTCTCTCCTGTTCCCAGCATAGGCTCTAGACAAATTTATATTACAGATCCTGTAGTGGGCATTTGATTTTCTGAAACAATCTAGATGACTAACAAAATGGTGTTCATAAAAACACGGCCAAGCGAAGCTAATAAAACATGTTCTGAGCTCTCAAAAAATTATCCCACTTTTCAGGCAAATTAAGTCCAACAGTGTGAAAAATGTATCCTTTACTGATCTCATTAAATCCTTTTGGCATAAAAAAGAAAATATCGACAGCAAACCCTGTGGAGTTAGGGGAAGACGCCAGCTCCGTTCTCCTCCATGGGGCCCACTGGGCGTCCATCATGAAGGAGCGTCAGGGGCAGGGGGTGACCTGGGAGGTGGGGGTGTCTCGGGGCATCAATGCCATCCCGGGCACTCCCGATTAAGTGCTCTGCCAGGCCTCCCCAGACAGCACCCTCTCCTGGGACTGAGGTTCTAACTGCAAAGCAAGGCTGAGACAGAACCCCTGCCCCTGAGGGGTACTGGGGTTTGAGGATTTAAAAATCCCTAAAGCCCCTCTGAGCTCATGAGACACCAGCAAAGTCCACGAGGCACAGAACAAGCCACGTAGCAGTGTGGGGGTAGACAAGACCTATGGAAGAAAAGGAGACCAAAAACTGAGCTCTCGGGGAAGGCAAGCATTCAAAACCAGAGTTTCCCGCTCTGTGTCATACTTAGGAAGCTGTAAGAAGAGCGACTAGAATTAGCTCGTTCTTACGAATTTCTCTTTATGAACAACGGAGTAAGAGCCACATGTAAGATGTAAAACCCAGTCATTCCTCTTTTTTCCAATGAAAACAGTGAAGATGGAAATTTAAATAAATGTCATCCCGAGTATTGAAAACGTCAGTGCATTTGATTGTTAAGTAGTAGGGCTAGCCTCGCTCAGCACGCGCTGGGAAGGCCGAGCATGGCTAGTAAAAGGCAAACCAAGCCCTCAGATTTCAAGGGAAGCCTGTTTCCATCAATTCCGGAGTGAATCAGATCTGAGGAGCTAACACATAGCCCTGGCGGCAGCCCGGTGACAAATGAACTTTGCGCCCGTCTTGTGGCTGAGGTTCAGACTCTGCGATCTTGGGTTGAAAGCACGGAGCGGTGGCCTGAGAAGGAGAGGTGCGGAGGCGATGGCCCAGTACCAGCAATGAGTGCCCGGTAAGGGTAAGCCCGGGCCCAGGGCCTCGGGTATGGGGACCAAGGAAAACTTGGGGACAAGGCTGTGGGGGGAACAACCTGCGACAGTTCTCGCTAGTCATCTCTCTCCCCGTCCTCAGCTTGGGTCCTCCAGGGCAGGGTGGGGGTGGGCATGGGAGGTGGGTGGCTTTCTGCCCTCGAGGCCCTCACTGGGGACAGAGCCCAGAGCTGCTGTGCACAGCGCCACCTCCACAGCACTCTGATTAGCTTCCAAGTTCACTCACATTGGTAGGTCTGACCCTAACCTAGGGTGTCTGCAAACTGCGTGGCCCTAGACAGACCCACAGAGCCCTGGATACTGGGGAAAACAGTTCTGGAGACCAAGATTGTAACCAACTTGCAAACAGGTATATATGAGACATGAGAAAAATTTCCCTAAAATCCCCATCCTGGGTGTCCCTCCCTGGGTAGGTACCCCTTCCCACATCATCCAAGTCAGGAAAAGTCAGCCCTTCTCATCTGTAGTTTAAACTCTCGCCAGGTTTATGACTAAGACACATAATGAGCTCATCACACATGAAGCGGCCCTAATGAGTGAGTCAGTAATAAACCAACGGCCTTAATGGAAGAATTAATAACAGGCAAATGGGATTAGATTAAGAATCAGTTAACAGACAAGAAAGATTAAGAGCTTAGTAAAATGCAAAGCCAAGAACTGCTCTCAGGCCCCCCTCAGGTTTTTGGAGAGAAGCACCCTGCCCCCTCCTAAGGCACGTGGGTGGGGGGATGAACCAGGGTACCCACTGCTGAGATTACGAGGGTCCTTGGAGGGGCCAGGTAGGGGGTCTGAGCCCAGAGGTCCTTAGAACCCACCTCTCCGGGAGTATCTGGATTCTTCATTGCAGCACAAAGTGCCTTTAAATAATCAGAGGCTGAGAGACATGCAGGGGGCAGGAGGGGAGAGAGCAGGGAGGGGGAGAGAGAGAGCAGAGGTACCCTGTGCAAACCCAGCTCCTACTGTGTCACTGGAGCTGTACCCATTGACCGCGGCCTTGCTCAGTTCAATCATCTGGTACAGTCGCAGCTTCCGGCAGTAGATGGAGGCCGCCTCCGGCTCCAAGGCAATGATGAGCTGCTCCGAGTTCTCAGGGGAGGCTAGGCCTGCCTGGGAGAAAGAAACAGAGGCTGGGACCAGGGTTCCCCGGCTGGGACCTCTCCAAGGACCCCCACACCTGGGTCTGCCACCCCCAGTGAAGCGACACTCATGCTCCGCTTGTCAGGGAAACTCCCTCCACAGGCCTCTGCAGAGCTTAAAATCCGGGGTGATCAGGTGCCGGGCCCCAAGCCAGGTACCCAAACACCGCAGAACGGCCAAAGAAAACTGGGTAAGCACCCTTGGGAAATGCCAAGTTCCCGGGGCCACGGGGCCTCCCTCTAGCACTTGGGGTCTCTTATCCTAGAACTGAGAAGCATGAGGAGAAGGCCCCCAAAATTTGGAAAACCGTTACAGGAGGGAAGGCAGATGGTCTGTTTTTGGTTATAATAGGCCAAGCAGTCTGACCAAGTCACAGCAAGCCCCCGTCTTTGGTGGCCTAGGAAACAAGTGGCCCATCGCTGGATCTCAGCCAGGCGAGCATCTGCCTTTGCAGTATGGGACTCTGAGCAGGAGGGCTCCAGGGCTCCAGGAGATAGCCCCTCCTGGAACGTGGGGGGAAAAGCAGCTGGCAGGTATCTTTTTCAAAGCCTTTATTCCTTTAAATATCCCTTTCAATGCTTCTGCTCTGTGACATCTGGCTTGTTCCAGCCACAGTCCCTTCCAGACCTTAAGAAGGGCCAGCCCGGGAGCCCCTGGGACCACCCTTCTGAGGGTGCTCAGAGAAAAGGGCCTGGCATGGCCTCTACCAGGTCCCTGCCCACCTCTCCTGGCCTTGAACTGGGGCACCAGGTCTCACTTGCTGGTTGAAGCTGTTGAAGCCCATGGGGTGTCCCTGCCTGCCAGCATGATGGAGAACAGAAGCACGCTTCGTTCCTGTCACCGCAGGGCTTGTTGTTTTTGTTCCCATTTCCTAGGGAACCTCAGGATGCCGTCCTCGTGCCACCCCCAGCTCTCCACCAGGCTCATGAGGTTTGGTGAACTCATCCTGTAGACCATGGATGGATGGATGGTCCACCTAATGTCCCACGCGCACAATGACCTCTCACCAGGCAGAGCCAGCCTACAGTCACGAGTGAGAGGGGCTTAGAAGGTTCAATTATTGGGCAAGGAGGGGAGGGGGTTCAGGTTAGAATATTAGAGATGCAAAGGACCTTTTGTCGAACTACTTCATGCAGAAAGAAACCAAGGCTCAGGGATGTAGGGTGACCAACTGCCCCGGGTTTCCTGGAATACAAGGCTTTCAGTGCTAAAACCAGACAGTCTTAGGCTCAAAGATATCCAACCCTACGTGGCACAGCTGGCGCAGGCCTTGGTCTCGCACCTTGCTGACCAGCTCTTTACTTGATTCTCAGCAATCCTGCTCGGAGTGACTTGTTACTGTGGTGGGGCCAGGCCATCAGACTTGGACAAAACTCCCCAGTGCCTCTAATGCTCCCCCCTCGACTGGCTTAAAGGCATGATACCCATTTACTCTGGGACAGCAACCAATCCTGACCCACTGCCCATACGTTCAGCCTCAAGTTCTCTGAAATAACCGTACCCCAAATGAACAGGTTAGTTATGTCCTCTTGAGATACCATCAATCAGCAGGTAGGTGACTGACAACCTCCACTTTGCCAGTCCTGAATGACTCACAGCACGTGGGAGAACCTCTTCTGGAAGACTGACCTTACAGAACTGGACAGAACTGCCCCATCCAGAGGAAACCTACCTCCTTATTACCTTGTACCTGCGACTGTGGCCGGCCACGTGGGCAGCGCCTATGCCCATTAGCTTGGTCCCCAGGTTGAAGAGGCAGGGTCTGCCCTTCACTGGCATGGGTCAACAGGCCAGTGCCACAGATGCATGACAGAATTTCCCACTACTCCCTATTTAAGAGATTAAAAGCCCCCACCCCCAGGCTCACTTTCTCACAGGATCACATTAGACACCCCCGGCACAAAGACAGCTGAGGTTACAGCACCCACCCCAACAGGTCAGGGTTATACACCTAAAGTGCCGCCAGGTATGTTGAGATCGCTGAACCTTAGTCCCCAGGATCCCAGAAGAAGAAATCCAAAATGAACCGCAGACCGCCTGAAACAGAAGCCACCGGGCCCGGCTTCCACATTATGAGGTGAGGAAGAAGGAAAGACTAGCTACCGAGAAACAGTGGGGCCTCGATGTACCAGACTATCCTCCAAGTTCAGAATGGAAAATAATTTGGGCGGAGAAGTCGGGTGAGCAGAGCGCCAGCGTGGCACCCAGGGATTCAGAGGAAAGGAGGAAAGGCAAAGGGGCTGCCCACTCGAAAGGTGCGTTACTGTCATCATGTCCCACTGCGATGTCAACCTGCCAGGCGGCCCCCACGTGGCCAGCGAGGACAACGGGAGCCTGGGCCTGACCCTGGGGGACAGATGGGAGGGAAGAAAAAGTCGAAAATAAATGCCATTCGTCTCCACACCCTGCCTCAAATTCTATGCAGGATCCCGGATTTAGACGATATATCTACATGGAAAATTCAACTCAAGGAGTCAAGAGGAGAGAGAACCTTGAGTCAAATTACACAACTGGACGTGCCCAAGTGTCCCTGGTGTGTGACTGCGCCGGTCCCCACCAGGGTGCTCCCACATCCCAAAGACCTGAGTGCCAGAACAGCATGGCTGCACCTTCAGGAAAGGCCTCCATCTGCCCGTCCCCAGCCAGGCTGGCCTCAGCTCCACGGCAAAAGGGGTTCCCCACGACCCCCGGGAGAGGATACAATGGGGAATGGAGGTAAAGAGGACCCCAAACCAGAGGGTAGGAACAGGCGAGGTGAGAGAAGGGCCGGGAAGCGTCTGAGGGACACAGGACAAAGAAACCACACTATTTTGCTTGAGCCAGCCCTTCAAGCTCCCCAGAGAGCAAGGGGCTGTGTTCCCACCTGTAACTCTCGTGGAGGCCACAGTGAACAGCTAAGGGAGAGAGGAAAGAGGAAGCAGCTGGCTCTGTACAGATTCCACCCCCCGCCAGGAGGGGTCCCAGGGAGGCCTGTGGACTCCAAGAAAAGGAGGAAATACTAGACCATCCGCCAGACTCCCAAACCCAGCTGGCTTTCTCTCTGAGCAGGAGGCTCCAGTGCCTGGAAGTGTAAGCTTTATTTCTGTATAAACATTGGTGGTCTTCTCAGCAGAAGCCCTCTGCCTGGTAGCTGTCAGGAGACCTGGGGGTCTGGGATCAGGCCAGGGTCACCTGGAGCGGAAGACAGGGGGCTCTCGGCTTTGCTAACTGGGCCTCTGGAGCTAGGATCTCATGGCTCCTGTGCCGATGTGAGTGCTCCCTCCGCTGGGGCCCATGTGGACGTGTCTGGCCTCTCCTACAAGATGGTGTATTTTCTGAGGGCAGCAGTCAGGTCTTCTTGCCCCAAAGCACACAGTAGGTGCTCAGAGAGTAGCTGCTGAATCAATGAATCAAGCATCCCTCCAGCCAGCCTTTCTTCTGCAATTCCCTGGCGCTCATCTCTGCAAAACTGAACTGAGAGCGAACATTCTACTGACGTGACCTGGGGATTCTACAGAAAGTGTCAGAACCAAGAGTGTGCTACCCCACTTGACTCCTCCGCGAATCTGGGGCAGCAGGAGCGCCATCGTAGTAGCTTTATAAAGTGCTGTTTTGTGGTCATGAGCCCCACCGGGGAGCAGCAGCAGGTAGGTGACTTCAGGGAGGCCACGGACGTGAGTGTGGCCTACTCTCTGTTCCTTGGCCCTGCACTCAGCTAGGAAAAGCCGCCAGGGACTGAGTTCACAGTTGCAAAACATGACCAGACGGGCTGAGTGCTCTGCTGGCCTGGTGTCCAACTGCAAAGAACTACAGCTGCACTGGTTCTGGGAGTCATGGGATGGTGGTCTTCCCGCCGTCCCCCTCTACCCCCTGGTGTGATTATTTTTCACTGTAGTTTGTTCCGAAACGGAGGCAAATGCAAGCTACAAGTCGGTGTTAGATGAAATCAATCATATGTAGGGGAACATCTTTTATTTAACAGATTTCTGGGACCTACAAGAGTTACACATGTTAGGCAAAATGCCTCTAGAAAGAAACTGGACTGTTTCCTATTTGTGAGGCTCTCAAAACTCAGTGGGCTAACTACCTCCCATTCTAGGTCTTTTCCGAAGGCTTCAGAAGAGGGAGCAGTGGTTCTTTCTGCTACCATCTTTTCACTGAATGCTCTTCAAGGGGCTAAAGGGGCCCCGACGCTGTGAATTATAAAAGACAGAGATTTGACCTACTTTTTCAACAAGCACTCAACAAGCAGAGATTTTGGAGTTTCACAGATGAGGCTACAGCTCTCACTGGCCTCTGAGCAGAACCCCAGAACCATCCACTCCAGGCCTGCTTCTCCCATGGCGAGGCTGCCCAGAGCCGCGTCTCCTGCTCTGCAGCCAGGCCCCTCCCTCCTCCACCAGGCTGGGGGAAGGAGAAGCTCAGCCCCCACGTGATCGTGCTATGAACTTGGGTTCAGGGAAGCTCTGATAGGCCTGGAAGGAGGGGCTCCGTTTTTGCCCGCATGCAGGTGGGATGGGACCAGTTTCCCCGCTGCCCTAACCATCCTACTTCATCTTTCTGGCTGTTCCGCCTGAAGCCAGGCTGATGAGCAAAACTTTGGAGAAAAGGGTTGGTGGGCACGCTCCGATCTCAAAAGCTGTCTGGGCCAAGAACTGTGGTTTTTGCTTGTGTTCTGCCTTAAGGTTCTCCAGAGAAACCAAACCAGTAGGATGTATGTATATATAGAAAGAGATCTATCATAAAGAACTGGCTCACGTGATTATGGAGACTGGCAAGTCTGAAGATGTGCAATCAGCAAGCTGGAGGGCCAGGATAGCCAATGATGGTATATACGAGTACATAGTTCCTTTGCTGGCAGGCTCAAGACCCAGGAAGAGCCGATGTTTCAGTGTGAGTCCAAAGGTAGACAAAAAAAAAAAAATGATGTCCCAATTTGAAGGCCGGCAATCAGGAAGAATTCCTTCTCATCTAGGAAGGTTCAGCCTTCTGCTCTAGTCAGGCCTTCAACTGACTGGATGAGGCCCACCCACCTTAGGGAGCGCAATCTGCTTTATTCAGTCAATTGATTTAAACGTCAATCTCATTGCAAAACACCTCCCAGCAACACTCAGAATAATGTTTGACTAAATATCTGGATACCCCTTGATATTTACACATAAAATTAACTATCACAGATACACAACTTTGATTCTGTATAACAAATGGGGGGTGAGGGAGTTGGAGAGATGCTAATTTTGGCCACAGAGCAGCAAGTTTCATTTCCATTTTGTCATGAGGAATCTTCCAGAAGACAGGCTGAAGAGACCGCAGAGAGTGTGGCAAAGCAAGCATGCCCCTAACACGCCCTCTGCCCCTGTCCCAGAAGCAGGAAAGCCTTCAGAGAACCACTCAGCTGCAAGCAGTTTGCGAGCAGGGCCCATCTTGGGGGCACAGGGCATGAATCCAGCACATACCACAAGTCCTGTCACACAGAAGGCCCCAGCACAGATTTGTTTAATGAACAAATGAATGACTGAATGGTCTCTGCTATCTTGAAATCCATTCAGTGACTGTAAACTGAACACAAGTATCAAATCAGAATGACAAATGGCCCAAAATTAAGCTTCATAAACACTGCACTAGACAAAAGCTACCCGGCATCGAGAGGACAGGTCCATGTGTAGCATATCTCTGGGCTTCAGAAGGCAAATTCCCCACATCCATAAATGCTGGTCACGTCTGCCCTGCCCAGGACCTGCTGACCCTTCTACCCTCTGAGGTGCCATTTTGATTCCGCCAAAGCCCAGAGGACACCACACCCCCTTCTGCCTGGTTTCCTTCCTCCTGAGCTGCCCCAGTGTTAACGGACCTCTCCCCCTGGCCCTGCCCCCGACTCCTACCCTCTCAGAGACCCTGTCCTCGGAAGAGCCAGCCAGAGTTCCAACAGCCCTGACAATCTGCTGGTCACTAACCTCTTTCTTTTTCAGGCTAAAAATAAGAACTAACCCTTTTCCGGGTCACACATTTGTTGTCCAAGTCTTCCTGTGGGCTGGAAAATATGAGTCAAAACCATGAAATCTGGAGTAGCCTTCCTGGGAAAATCTCAGAACACTGGGCTATCTTATAGACAGCAGTGCCTGGTGTCCCATCTTTGGACACTGCCTGAAGGCTGAGCCCAAGGCCAAGCTCCGTGGTGCCCAAGGCTTCTGTGGACAGCTGAAGTGCATTTGTGTGCCTTTCTTTTTAAAGAAGTCGCCTCTTTGTGGAACTTCCATCCTCTTCCTTCATCCCTATGAAAACAGATCTATTTTTGGCAGATACATACACTGAGCCAGATTCTCACGCTGAACAGACGACGGGGAGGGCCAAGGAGACAGTCTGGAGCAGGGGAGGGAAGGCAGGGAATGGGGGAGAGTGGAGGGAGGGGACACTGCCCTTCCTTGAACTCTACCTGCCACCTGGAGTAAAGCCCCAAGCGTCACGTACAATTCGTGACACCAGTGTGCCCATGGCCAGTTTACTATATTCTCGTGTTCAGGGTGGATTCAGAGGGTGTTTTGAAAGGAAAGTTTCATACATGTGGCCAGAAACTCACTGTCAGAGGTATGGGAAAGCTGGCTGTCTCCCGAGAGGCATGGCAGTCGGCAAAAGGACATCTATTACCTTGGTGACCTTCCCCAGCCCAGCTCAGGTGGACGGCTGTGAAAACTGACTTTCAGAGCACAGCAAGTTGACCCAGACCCCAGAGTGGGCTTTCATTAACCCAGGGGATTAAGTACACCGGAGCCGACTCTGTTCTGGGATCAGAACAGCAGGTCAGTACAGCCGGCCATTCTTGCCATGAAGTCAGACCTGCATGAAAGCCTCGTGTGTCACAGGTTGTCTGCAAACAGTGTGAGGGTTAGAGGCCATAAGGGTTTGTGGCATCAGTGGTACTCCCAGGCGCCCACGAGGGATGGGCTGGCCATCAGCCCTGGAATGCTCTGTCTCCAAGGTGCAGTGATGGCTGACGTACTCCTTAGTCATACCACAGCTCTCATCCAGGTGCCTGCCACTATGCAGGTGTGACAGCCCTCACCCCTCTCTCGGGCGACCATAGGTTCTCCTGTGTGTTCACAAGTGAAATGTGCAGAGGAAAATCATGTTTCCTTTATTTCCCAGCTGCATACGTGCAGGTTTCAGCCTCCACAGCAAGCTGATCTGTCTGGTTCACAGCCATTGGCCTTGTCTTTATTCCTTTCTTATTCAAATATTCTTGTCTCCCAAGCCTTTTACTTAAAGTTCTCAATTCCATTCACCCACGGAGAAATGTCTCTGAACCCTAGTTTGAAATCCTAGTGCCAGGGACTCCACAGTGGCAGCGTGGCCTGGAGGTGCATAAAGCCAGAAAGAAAACGGAGCCCAGCCCCTCCCCTTCTCAGTCTGACCCCCGTTCTTCCCCCAGGAGGAAGCTGAGGAATAAGAAGACTCCTGGTCCCCCTGCCTGTGGGAGATCCCTCCATGTCTCCTAAGGAAGCCTGTAAATGCTGGGAGACACCCGAGTCACCACCGTGGGCATCCTGGGCCCCCGTCTATTCCCACCCCCACACTCACCTGGTAGGCAGCTTGTCTCATGAACTGCTTGGCAGGCTGTTTCCAGATGGCAGGTACCGTGATGACCCATCTGACATCAGAGTTCTCAAACTCCGAACCGGCCTGGTCACTCAGCTCCTAAAGCCAAAGAAAGTGTAGCAGGTCAAGTGGACAGAGCTGGTCCTCCTGTGGCTTTGCTGAGAATCCAGGCTTCTTGGCCGTGAACTTACTTAATTTCCACAGCCTACTGAACTTACCAGCGTTAAGGAGCAATGGTCTGTTTTCTGAATATTCAGCAAGCAGAGAGCTCCCAGCAGCTTTCACTCACTGACTGACTGCAGGTGAACGGCAGGCAGGTCGTCAGAGGCCTGTGGCCACTTCCTAGTCATATGACTTTAGGTAAGTGACAACCTCTCAGGCCTCAGTGTCCTTATCTGTACAATGGGGTTGTTGGGAGGATTGATCATTTCTGAGAGCTACATTTACTGAGAGCTTACTCTGCATCAATCTTGCTAAGAAAGCATTCTGCACACCTCATCTCCAAGAATCCATCTCAGGACCCTGTTAGGAAGGGATTAGAACTGTGCCCTTTTCTACAGATGAGAAACTAAGCCTTAGGTACGTTCAGCTTCTTTTTGATGATTGCACAGCTAGAAAGTGGCAGAACCAAAATGTGGACCCAGACCCAGGTCTACCTTGACTCTAAAGGCCAAGGTCTTAACTAAATTGTTCCAGGTGGCCTCATACCCAGAACAGCGCAGGGCCCTGTAATCCTGGTGGCAGCTGTTGTCAGAGTTGTCACGGTCATTTACCTCCCTGAAAGCCCAGCACATCCGGGGAGTTTTCCTGACAGGACAGGAAGGATCTGAATGACATGACCTAAGCAAGAGCCATGCTGCCCTTGATTTTTGGTTAAGGTTAAAAAAAAAAAACCGTGTGGATAAATGGGATGGCCAGAAGCCTCAGACGTTTCTACCAGGCCCAAACATGTTTCTAGGATAGTTCTGATTCAGGATCCTCATCTGTAAAATGGGGAGAATAAAACTAACCTGTGCGTTCGGGGCAAGATTAAATGAGAACACATTTGGAAGGTCTGGCCCAGAGAAGATCTCCGATAAATAAAAGCTGGTTCTTTCTTCTCTCCCCGTCCCCCTCTTCCCCGTTATTCCCCCAATGCCACAGTCACCACACAAACCTGAAATCAAACCTAGAAACATACACTAATGTGCTTCTGCATCAGAGTTGGTTCTGGGGACACGGTTCAGGTTAATGAACACTCGTAGGCTATGATTTTTTTTTCTGACGGCTGTTTCATTTTCCCTATTGTTTCAAATAGTTATCTTGGGACCCACCCTATCACTGAACTAACTTCCTCTTTGATCAGTGAACTTTTCTTTCTTGCTTTTTAAAAAAATTTTCATTTTTACTTGTGATACATGACACAGAACATGAAATTTACCACCTCCACCATTTTTAAGAATACAGTTCAGTTATGTTAAGTACATTCAGCAAACTTTTTTAAAAAAAGTTTTCTTAAAAAAAATCTCTGGGCCAACATGAAACAGCCTTTTACTTTCCTTTTTTAAAATCATGTTTTACTTCCTTGCCGGTGTGCACTGGGCTTTAAAAGTAGGTGAGCATGTGGCATGTATTCAGAAGGATTCTAAGCACAACGCCTATTACCATCCAGGCTATTTTAAACTCTTTAAACAGGAAGAGGCTTGAAACCTGAATGATGGGTTTCCTTGGGAAAGTTGTTTAGATAAGCTAGCTGTTCACCAGTGGACAGAGAACAGCTCGGAAGGGAAACGAACCTGACATTAATTAAACCTGTCATGTGTCAGGCACTTTCGCTTGCTTTCCTTCATGAATATGACTTCTGAGATCCTCTATTTTACCTTATTCTGGCCCAACGCGCAGTTCTCTTCTCTGAATCCTTCTGTCCCTCAAATACCAGCCTGCCCTGTTGTGAAAGGCCTTGTTCCTATAAATCTCCTCAAACAGGTTTTCCTCATGGAATTTCTCCACCTGTTCCCTGCTGCGAGAAGGTGCTAGCAGGTTCCTGGAGCCTCTGGCTGAGCTGACAAGTTCACAGCCACCCATGATCCACGCCTCTGCTTGACTTTCAGCACCCGTCCCCCTCTTCTGAGATGGGTTATTCACTCCTTTCATCTTGGCCAACTGGAAACATGCTCCAGCGTCACGGACTTTCTCAACTCCTAAATTTTCCCAGAGTCCCAAAAGCGCCTTGTCTTAAGCCAGAGCCCACCCTTCCCCCACCCCCCAAATACTCTGCCTCCCCCTGCTCCTTCCAGCTTTCTCAGACTTGCCACCTGTGGTCAGGCAGACAGGCCCTGAGCCCGTCCCTCTGGGACTTGCTCTTCAGGCTGACAGACGTCCACCTCTCTGTGTGGCACCTATTTTGCTTTGCTGCCGCCTGGAACAATGGCACTCTCCTCTTCTCCAGGTCCCCATGGGCCTCGTGAAGCTCCTGCCTTCCTGTCTCCGTCCTACTTCCTTCCTTTCTGTTCTCTCCCCTTTCCCTTTCTGGTAGAATTTTTTCCCAAGACCCACTTATTCCCTTCCCCACCCCCTCTTTCTTCTGGGTTTTCAGGTTTTCCAAATGAACCCACCATGTCCTGAGGCTCAGGGCCTCGCCCTCGGCCTCGGCCTCGGCCTCGGCCAAACCTGCTGCTGGGTCTGAGTCAGCGTCCTCGGCACCGCTGTGATCTCCGTACAGTACTCTCCCTATGGCCACGGCATTCTCCTGCTAGAAATCCTTTCATGGCTCCCCATTACCCAAGAAGTTCCCGAGCTTGGGATTGGGGGCTCTGGACAATCATGTCCCAAGCTCACTCATAGCCCTGGTGTGTCCCCAGCCTTGCCGTTCTCCCACCCCAAACTGCCTGCTTCCCACAGCTGTTTGTTACGTTTTCTTTCCCCTGAGCTGGTCTTGTGCCCTTCCACCAGCTTGAAACATCCGCCCTTCCAGCTGTGCCTGTCAGAGGCCCCCAATCACCTCCTCCAGGGAGCCTTCCCTGCTGCTGCCAACACTGAACTCCCAGTGGCCCCGCACAATGCCACCCACCGACTGCACACTGCTTCATGCCATATTCACTTCTACACTGCCAGAGCTTGTAGAGGATCTGGCACATCAAAAGTACTCCCCTCCAAAAAGGTACCTGGATGGATGAAAGCAGTATTACATTCTCACTTCTTTTTCTCTCTCTAACACTATTTCTCTACTCTATTTCTATTCTATTCTATTCTACTATTCCTATTTCTATTCATTTCTAGAATTCACTAAATTTCTTCTAATGCTTCAAATGCATTTCTTCAAATGTTTCTAAAGTTGCCAATTTTTTTTGCATAAAGCTCAACACATGCGGCCCTTCGATCATCTGATTTACACCCCTCATGACCATTCCCATGGGAGGGGACACTGAGTGACAGCTATATTCCACTTAGAAATTAGGCGTTTTCCGCATTCTGGGCCATCATTGCACAAACCTTTCCAAGGACAATCCAACGGGGCTCAGTGACACAGTCAGCTTCTTCCATGGGGTCAGGGCGGGGAGCATGGAGAAGCAGGGGAAGAAGGAGGGACAGCAGCAACCATTTGCCAAGGATCCTCTGTGCCAGGCCTGAGGAAGGCACTCATGTCTACGACGGACCCACGAGGCCCAGTTACCTGTCTCTGTCTTCAGGTTAGGAATGCGGGTGCCGGAGAGATTGAGCACCTCACCCAAGATCACACAGGTGTTTCTCCTGCCTCTCTCTCTTTTTTTTTTTTTTTTTTTTTTACTGAGATATGATTCATGTACCATAAAACTCACCTTTTAAAATATACAACAGTGCATTTTAGTATATTCCCCAGGTGTGTGCAATCATCACCACCGTCTAAGTTTCATCGCCCTAAAAAGACACCCATACCCTTTAGCAGTCAGTGCTCATCTCACTGTCGCCCAGCCCGCCCCTGGCAACCCCTAACCTACTTTCTGTCTCCATGGAGTTGTCTATTCTGGACGTTTGATATAAATGGAGTCATACACTATGTGGCCTTTCCACTAAGTGGCTGGCTTCTTTCACTCAGTATAATGTTTTCAAGGTTCATCCATGCTGTAGCATGTGTCAGCAGGACGTTCCTTTTCATGTCTGCGTAATATTTCATGGTATGAATGGACCACCTTTACTTACCCATTCATCCACGGATAGGCCTGTGGGTTGTTTCTGCTTTTCGGGTACTAAGAATAGTGCTGCTCTCAACATTCTCTGCCAAGTTTTTGTGTGAATAGGTGTTTTTATTTCTCTTGGGAATTGCTGGGTCATATGGTAACTGTGTTGAAGCTTTTGAGGAGCTGCCAGTCTGTTTTCCACAGTGGCTGCACCATTTCCCATTCCCCCCAGCAGTGCAGGAGGGTGCAACCCTGCTTTCTGAACGCACAGCCCACACACTCTCCCTCCACGCTGTCCCTGCTCCCCTAGCTGGCAGGGACATACCCCCTACCCACAGGCACGGTCACATGTCCTACCTTCAATGCCTGCTCCTTAAAGTACTGCAGGGCATAAACAAAGATTTCTAGGGCTTTAACTTTCTTGCCGTTGGCTGCTGTCAGGTCTGTATCCATGGTGAGGTCCTGGCAGGGGGAGAGGAATGAAACAGTGAGAAGACGAAGGAGAGACATGCCTTCTGGCTTTAGGAACTGCTACGTGGAGTTCTGAGAAACCTGCTGCATATTTGTGTTTCCTGATGTTTGAGGGGCAAACCAGGATGGTGAGTCCCCCTAAACAGGCCTGGCAGCACTGTGCCCTTAGTGTGTAGGAAGCCCTGGCTGTTCCCTTAAGCTCCACCTCCACTTCCCCTCCTTCCCCTCTCCCTCTTTTTCTCTCTCTCTCCTGGATCCTCTGGGAGCGACGTTTCAGGGCAGTAACAGAGCCCAGGAAGAGAGAAAAGGCAGCAGGCGCCACTGCCAGTGCAATCTACATACGGTTTCCACCCGCGGACACACATGATCACCCTCAGGAGCCCCCCCAACGGAGACCTACACAATCATGCGAGCTCACTGACATGCATGACGCAAAACAGACGTGAAGCTTTCGTTCCCCAATGAGCTGCCACCCGAGTCACCAGAATAGAAGAGCTCCTATTTTAAGGCTTTTGCTGCCTAATCTGCTGGGAGCCCAGCATCGCTGCCTCCCTTCCCCCACCACAAGCTAAAGCAGCTGCTGAGTGCGGTCCTCGGATGGAGGATGCTCTGTGAGATGCTGTGTGGACTGAAGTCATTAAAAAATGATGAGAAAAGTCCCCACAGAGTGGGGATGGGCAGCGAAAGCTCCCAAGTCTCCTGAAACCAAAAGGCTCATTACCACGAAGGGGCAAAAAAATCCGTGGGGCCTCCAGCTTGATCCCGGCCAGGTAATTAGGCTTTGCCTTTGGAGCGTGAAGGGGCACCGAGCTGCTGACCAGCCTCATGGAGCCTGTCAGTCATCCGGACCCACCGCACAAGCTCCCTCCTCCCAACCAGCCGCCTCCCACCCCTGGCGCTCAGCAAAGGAACCCCAGCTTTTGGGCGGCGGCTCCCAGGCTCAGAAAGGTGGCCGTGCACCAGGAAGCCACAGGCTTGGAATCTTAAAAATTCAAATTGGAAAAAGTCCCTGTTCTTTCATCTGCACAAGCTGAATTCAGCACTGAATCCCATTGGGTGAAATGGAAAGGATGCATTTCTGGCAGGAGTTGGCCTGCTTCACTGAGAGACAACCACACCACCAGCACCGGGCCTGCGAAGGCAGGGTGCTGGCCCCGGGTGTCCCACTGACATTTGTTTTCTCACTTGCAAACACGTAACAGCAGACAAATGAAAGCAATAATAACAGGAGCCTGCGATAGATTCACACACTTACGAAGTAGCAGCCTGGCTCTAAGAGCTTTGTGTATTTTGATTCCTTTAATCCTTCTAACATCGCAATGAAGAAGGCACTATCAGTGTCTCCACCTCACAAATAAGGCAAAACAAGGCAGGGGAGGTTAGGGACTTGGATGAAGTACGATGAAGGTGGCAGAGGCAGGATTTTCACCCAGGCTGTCTGTCCCCAGAGTACATGATCTTAAACCCTGTCACCATCCTGAATCTCCAAGTACTGAGAATTAAGGATATTGATGAGATAAAATGCTTCAATTGAAAAAATTCTATCCTACAGCCCAGGCTTTTTCATGAAGCTTGGGGGAGGGGCCCCAACCGACCTGAACATGTCACAGAACACTGGCAAGGTGGGAGCAAAACTGCTGTGGGAGTTGGGTTTCCAATTCTTGGGCACTTGGTTTCTTAAACTACCCCTTCTGCACACACTGCAGAGGATTACTAGCGAGTTGTTACTTCCAAACTGATTAGTTCATAGCCACTGCCCTGACTCCCCAAGTGGCCCCCTAGCCCCTAAGTCCCTCCTTCAGGATCCCCTAATCTCCTAACAATCCAGCAACTAAAGGGGTATCTCCTGGCATCGTCCACTCTGATTGGTCAGCTTCCAGGTAAACGAGTTGTTATTCTGAACATCTCCCTGCCCACGTGTACATCAGAAAGTGCCGCGTTTGCCATAAAAAGTGTTGTAAGATGAAACTCAGCCGACATGAATTACTGCTTGGGAGAAACCTGTGGGTCCCCTGGGCTGGAGGACACTTGGCTCTCCAACACGGGGACGTGGGGCCAGGCCAAGGCTCACTCACCCCAGTGGTGTGCAGCTTCATCTTGAACTTCTCCAGGTACAGCCACTGCTTGGCCTCGTTGGGATCCAGGTCGTGGTAAAAGTCCCTGGCGGCGTACCCAAAACTGTGGAACTTCCTCTCGGGGGTCAGTAAGATTGTGGTGGGGGTCTTCTGGTTGGACACTCCAGGGTCGCCTCCTTCCCATCGCCTGTCACCAAGGGAAGGCAGAGGTTATGGGACCTTCTTTCGAAACCCCAGGGGAATGCTCCAGGGTCAGAGAAGGCAGAGGTACCAACTGGTGGGGCAGAGGGAAGAATGCGGGGCCCAGGAGAGAAAGGAGGACAGACAGCTGGATGCTGAAGGAGGAAAGGTCACTGCGGGCTGCTCAGAGGTGGGCAAGCAGGGGCGGGTACGGGAACGCTAAATGAGCGTGTGAGTTAGAGAACGTGTGTGAATGAGAAGAGTGAGTGAGGGGAGTGCTCTTCTCTCCCTGGCCCACCCGGGGAAGTGGCTGCACTCTGGCTGTGCTCAAACCTGCTCCCAACGCTGCATCAGGAAGCATCAGGGAGACCAGCACAGTCCAGATGGAGAGCCAGCCTCCACCTGGACTTGCTGTGCAGACGGGTCTAGAATCATCCCTGGCAGGTTTCCCAGCCAAGCTCCATCAGGATGGAGCCGAAGACCTAGGGCTGATTGCCGTCCCAAGCAGACGCTGGGTACCTGGGCCAGGGGAAAGCTCCACACACAACCTTTCACAAAGGGACTTTCCATTACTATTAACACTGACATTTACAGTTAGCCAACCGCCTGAGTTTTTCCCTTCAGAGTTTTATTCCTTCATTCCTACTTAAATACAAAAAAATTAAACTTTCTCATGCATAACTTCGAGACTCTGTACCGTGGTTATGTTCATCTGTTCTGACTGAAGTAAAATTCAGGTAGAATCTCCCTCCAAAAATCTCTACAGTAACTAAGATAACGTCTCTGAGGCCCTGAACGCTGCCAATGTTTTGTGAGGGTTCCTCCCAACCAAGTTCGAAGTTATTTTTACCCTTTTTTCCCCCCAACTTTCATGGTATGACTATCCCTTGGAAACAACATTTCTTAAAACAATTATGGAGACACTGATAAACACTGATTCTAGCTTTTCATAACGCTCTTTTCCACGCAGGGTTTCCATCTTGCGGGATGGCAGAGCAGGCAGCCCCTCAGACCGTCTGTCCAGCTAACTGGAGGCACAATCCTGGTTTACTCCAACTGCCCCTGGGAGCTCTACTGTCTCAGGGTCTCTATTAGAACCAGCCTTGCAGTATTTCCTGATGAGAGAACCTGATGGGTCTCTGGAGCCTCTTAGGATAGGGACCTCACATCTGGTTTTCCAGAGGAAAGGCGGGGTCTAAACCAAGACTGGGGAGGGGACTGCTTTCATTATGACTTGTGTTTTAAAGAGCACTTTATAAAAACACCTAAAATCTTACTCTGGCAATGATAATCAATTCCCACAATTACCAGTTGAAGGAATTGCCGATCACAATGTATGCTCAAAGCCACCCTTCGATTTGGAAAATCGGGTGATAAATTCCCGGCTTCCAAAGCTTTGAGGGGCCACAGGCTCTGCAGGAAGGCCATGGCCGACCAGGGAAGCCGGCTTCGTGCTGGACAGACCAGAATCCTCACAGACAGCCGGTCACATGTGGATTGGGTGACGACAAAACGTGCTGGGCTGCTGTGTGCACGGGGGTGGGGTGCAGGGAGTGTCCTGAGCACAGAGCGCGGGCCCAGGAGACCCAGGGCAACTTCAGGGTGAGTGACCCTTTAGTTCACTTGGCTGAAGTTCACCCCGCTCTGCTTTTTCTCAGGCGTGGTGCTTTCTGCTGGGTCATTGTCATCCCATGACCTGTCTTCACTTGGAAGAACTGGCACCTTTCTTGCTTACATTTTACTCCGTGATAAGCACCTCACAGGATATCTGACTTCATCTCCATACACACCCTGTGAGGCAGGTATTGCCATTATCCCCATTTCACAGATGAGGAAACTGAGGTTTAGATGGTTCAGCAGTTGCCTGGGGTCACACAGTAAGTGGCCAAGCCGGCGCCTGGATCTCCTCTACCACACACAGCCCGTAAATCGGTGCCACTCCCCAGGCTTCACACTGGAATCACCAGGGCCAGGTTTCAAACACACGGTCCAGGCCCTTCCCCAAACCAACTAAGTCACAATTAAAGCAACACCTTTATAGACCAGGAACTTGGAGCCCAGGGATCAGAAGTGGCTTGCCCCAAGTAGCACAGTGAGTTAGGGCCAAGCTGGGCCAGAATCCAGGCCTACTAAGTGCCATTCACTTCTTCATTGAACTAATTCCTCTCGTCCCCACCCCCAGACCCTCCCCCAAGTCTCCACAGGTGCAGTGACTGGTGCCAGCCCCTGCCCCTCCCTGCCACCGCACTTACCTCATCACGTGGATACACTCTGGCTCCTTGGTGAAGCTGTAGGCATAGCCGCTAGACGTGGTCCCGAAGTCGATGGCCACCACCACGAGAAACGTCGGCTGCTCTGACACGTTCGGGTCGGCATCATTCTGCAGATACACTGAGTAAGGCATGGGGGGAGGGGTGGCCAAGCCCGGCTTTCAGGGAGATACCCCAGATGGTTCTACCCAGCCCAGCTGTGTACCCACTGCAGACAAGATATTGCACATTATGGCTCAAGTCTGTCACAGGGTGAGCCCTGGAGAAAGGGCACCTGCCTACAGCTTGCCCATCACTCTTTTTATCAACTGCATGAGTGCAGCTAATTACAGGAAATTCTACCATCGGGGCCAGAAGCCCAGTGTGACACACTCTTTCTCCCACTGCGCTCCCCAACCCCCGTGCGACCTGCAGCCACTGCCCAGAGGGCTTTACCAGCTGTGCCCTATGCATCTCCCCGGTGAGCTGCTCAGGTGAGTCATGCATGAAAGGAGTGCTCGGTATACCAGGGACTCTGCCTGCGCCTGTCATAACCACGTGACCCTGGTGAGTCCTATCCCCTCAGGGCCCTGAGCCTTTCTTCATCTGTCAAGGGAATAGGTCAGACCATTCCAGGTTTCCAAGCTTTTCTTTTTTAACAGCAGTATAGGCCTTTCTTTAATACTCACGGAACTGAAAATGATCAAACCAGTGAATTTTGGATTTGGAACGTGTTAGTTAGAGCAGGGGTGAGGGCCCCACCCATCTGGCTTCTCTTCACTCTGCCCGTCGTCCCCACACTTGCAAGGTGGCGGGGAACGTTCAGGGTACAGAGTCTGAAAACCACAGGACCTGGCTGTAGGGACCGAGCGTCCCAGTTCTCTCAGGACTGAGGGAGTCCCGGGATGCAGGACTTCCCATGGAAAACGCAGACAGTTCTGGGAAAACCAGAACCAGCTGGTGCCCCTACCCAGTGATGGCTCTGAAGTTCTTCTCAGAGGGGTCTTTCCAGATCTAAGCAGCTTGTGCAAAGCCGCCCTTTTCTCCTGGTACTTTTCCCTGGTTGGCTACATGTAAGTCCCTCGAACAGCTGCCCACAGTATCCACCCTTTCAGGGAGGGATAGAGTGGGATCTCCAGCCCCCATCTCCAGCCCCCCTCACTGCAAGCGCATGCCTGCACAGGTCTCCTCTCCCAGGCAAGCTGTTGTAGAAGCAATTACACAGCCACAGACTTTTGGACACAGCAATTAACCACAGCCGACAAAGCCACTGCCTCTCAGATTCCCCGGCCAGATGTGGCTGCTTCCCTCCAAGAAGATGCCTCGCAGGCTCCGAGCCCTGAATCTTAAAGGGCTGCTCCCACCCTGTCCATGCTTCCCATCCAGGCCAACAGCTCGAGAGGCAGCCCCACCAGGCCCAGAGTGGGTAAGGGGCCTGGTAGGATCCACCTGGCTGGTACCACGAACACCGTGAACGTGAGGGGCTGCCCAGCGGCCTCGTGAGAGCTGACCCTGACAGCCAAGGTTGTCAGCACACACTCTCCCACCCCCAGGTACACATTTCTTACCGCGATATGGGAAGGGGACAGAGGTGTGATTCCTGTGTCCCCCAGACTCCGGGCTGGAGATGAATATGCAGACGTGGGAGCCGTTTCTGAAAAGAAAAGACAAAATGCACTCCTCAGAGGTGGTAGGGGCCGGCCCAGGGATCAGAAATGAGGCCTACATGGCTTTGCTCTTAAGGGCAGTGTTGCCTCTGGAAAGCTGGCTGAGGTGGTGGGCCAGGCCGATCCCACCTTAAAGGTAAGGTGTCAGCAACCCCTTGGATTTAGTATTTAAAATTTGAACACAAGAGACACTGCTTTTCTCCCAGAGACCACCAGGCCTCCCACGTAGCAGAGATGCTGCCCAGTCCAAAAATCATCCCAGCTCCTGGCTCCTCCCCTTGCCAGAGCCGGTTCTTAACCCAGCCTCCATGATGAACTAGAGGAACCTGTAGCCACCTGAGATGGTGTGCAAAATTTTACATGCATTTTTCCTGGGAGAAGATCCATAGCCCTCAGGTTCCCCAAGGGGTGCAGGACCCCACCCCAATGATTAACAACCCCTATCATAAGGATATAGGACATGAGTGCACCTTTCAGAAAGAACTTCCGTGGTAGTGCATGCCTCAGTCACCTCCTCCCTCCCTCTGGCATGGACCTCGCCAGAACCTGGGGAACTCATCTCTCTTCAGTGATACTGAAGGTTTTGACATTCAGGAAGAAAAACCACAGCGGAAACACAGGTAGATTAGCATTCCTGGACCCCGTAGTCGGAGCCCCCAGCCGGAGAAGAGCCAACAGCCAAGGTGTATGAATATCATTCTGTCACCTGCCCCACTGCTCTTGCTAGTAATCAGGCCCAGACATTCGCTATAACCGTGGCACAGCCCGGGGGCTCTCCCCCAGGAGTGTGCACCCAAGGGGAAGCCATGCTGCCCCGAGTCAGTGCTGGAAGCTCCACACCGCTCTCCCTGCCCACTGGCCAGGACTGGCAGGGCCGGCAGAGCAGCAGATCAAGAACTGTGGGCTCCCGCTGCAGAGACGAGGGCCAGGCCCTGGGCACCTACAAATACCAGGTGCCATCCAGGGTGCTCTGCAAATATTGCTCCATTCAGTACATGGTCTAATACCCGGGAGGAAAACATGGGGAATTTGCTAAAATAAGACTTGGGTCCAGGAAACCCAGAGGGTGTGAGTGTCTGAGAAAGGCCTGTCTGTTTCTAGAGAAACACTAAGAGTGGCTCCATCTGCCTCTGCTGTCAAATCACTGGGGTTAATCCCACGCACTAATGTTTTTTTCCTTTTTGATGAGAACTCAAACAGCATCATTACAGTGGATGCCCAACGGGCTGACGGAATGAAATAAATCATGAAAGACTGAATGTGAAGCTTCAAATCTGCACAGCTACCTTCCTCCAGCAGGTATATGGTCTCCTCCTGATGAAGCTCAAGTCCAAACTCTGGGAGAAAAGTGCAGAGGCAAGTAGGTACAAAGGCAAAAAAAATGAACTTGTTGGACAAAGGATGCAGACATTTCTCCAAAGAAGACATATAAATGGTCCATAAGCATACAAAGATGCTTAACCTCATTAGTCACTAGGGAAATGCAAATCAAAACCACAATGAGATACTGTTTCACACCCACCAGGATGGTTATAATAGAAAAGAAGTACAAATGACAAATGTTGGCAAGGATGTGGAAAAACTGGAACCTGTATATATCTGGTGGGGATGCAAAATGGTACAGCCACCGTGGAAAAGTTTGGTGGTTCCTCAAAAAGTCAAATACAGAATTACCACGTGACCCAGCAATCCCATTCCTAGGTATCTACCCCGAAGAATTGAAAACAAGGATTCAAACAGGTACTTGTATGTGAATGTCACTGCAGCACTGGTCACAATTACCAAAAATTAGAAACAACCCAAATATCTATCAACAGATGAAGGGATAAACTAAATGTGGTATATATATATACAATGGAATATTATTCAGCTGTAAAAAGAAATGTAATTCTCATACATGGCATAACATGGATGAATCTAGAAAACATGATGCTAAGTGAAATAAGCTGGGCACAAACGGGCAAAACTTGTATAATTCCACGTATACGAAATGCGTACAATAGGCCAATCCATAGATACAGAAAGTGGATTAGAGGTTACCGGGGGCTGGGGGAACGGAGGAACGGGGAGTGCAGAGTTTGTTTTAGGATGATGTAAAAGTTTTAGAACTAGAGAGTGTGATAGTAGCACAACACTGTGAATGTCATTAATGCCACGGATTTGCACACTTAAAAATTGGTTAAAATGGCAAATTTTACGTTGTATATACTTTACCACAATAGAAAAACAATCAACTTGCGATGTCAGAGAGGTAGTAGATTGGGGGTCGGGGGGTTATCACTTTGTGAGGGGTATAAATGTCTAACTATGACGTTGTTTTGTACACCTGAATCGAATAATAAAAAAATAAACAAAAAATAAAATAAAATAGATCATAATTTTTTTAAAAATCAACTTGCACAGCTTGAGAGGAGAAGCAATTTTCAATTCCTATTAGCACTCATAGCTCAGTGGTCTTGCGAGAGAGGAGACATAAGCCTGGCTCCTGGACCAGCCTGCTAAACTCCTCCTTCTTTGCTAATCTCCTACCACTAGGGCACCCCCTTCTATAAAAGCAGGGGGGAT